>NC_134949.1:97590045-98237709 GCF_965638725.1 Aptenodytes patagonicus | reverse complement strand
TTGTAGGCAGTGGGCCTATGGTCTCCCTAGCAGTGCCCCCAAAGCATGCTAGGTGAAAGGCTGGAGGACTGCCCTCTGTCGCATGATCACTTTTATCTACAGAAAAAAAGTCTCTTACATTCTTCTCTGCAAAGAGAAACCCCTTAGGGAGAAAGAGAAGTTTTTCACTTTCCAACACGAAGGGAAGAAAACTCCAAGGTGAACTCTGCCATGCAGGCTGAATGCTAGATCAGGCAAACGTGCAGCCGGAGAGCGAATGTGAGAGAGCCGGCTCTCTTGGGGCTCCTGTGACAGGGTTATAGGAGTTAGAGAGATCAACCAGAAAGGTGTGGTTTGGTTAAGGTTATGCAGGAGGTCAGTGGCTGTGCCAGAAACAGGACTTAAGGCTGCCTTTTTCCTGTTTGAGGCTGATGCTCTTTCGACTAAATCCCTCTGCCCATTCTGTAAATAAACCCTGCCTTTCCCTCTGCCTTGTATGTACTCCTGCCTGTTCCTATTTAAAAAATCAAACCGGATGGTCTACAGGACCATGAAGAAGAGAAGATAAATTAATGGCCTTCAAAGAACAAGAAGTGTGTGCACAGAGCATTCATATGAGGGAGAGGAGCAAAGCAGTGTAGAATTTGTAAAACAGAGATTTCTATCTTGAATATATGTGAGTAATGTCTCTAAGAGCACGATGGTAGGATCTATTATAGTTTCTTTCTCTTTTTCTTCCGTTCCCCCTTTTCACCTCTCGTCTTTCTCAACCTTTGAATTTTGCCCATGTCATGGAGGCTCACAAAATCAAATTAGGCAGATGATGGATTAAAAAATAAACTTTATTTTAACCAAAATTCTTTAGCAGAAAACTAACTAGAAATGAGGTGTCAACACTCTGACGACATCAGTAAACCACAGGTTCAGGATGGTGTACGAGGGATTAATACTGCACAGCCAGCTTTAGAAATGAGGATCCAAAATGTGCACAATCACTCACCTGTGAGATGAGGGCTCTCAACCTCGAGGAGTTTCCTTGGGCGGTGTCCTGACCCAAGGGGAGAGTCCCCAACTGCAGACCCACTGCTCCAAGGAGGACCTACTCAACTTGCCCTCCGGCGGGACTCCATTTATACCCTAGTTGAATCTGACCTGTGGTCAATTCTGATTGGCTGAGGGCCTTAACTTTCTTACCCCTCACCCAAGCTGTACACCTGACCATAATCACTGCCCCAAGGTGTGTGCGTGACCGCCAGCACTCCCCACCTTAAAGGCGTGAACGTAAGGGCGTGAAAAGTGAGGATGCAGTGGTCTTAATGCCCCCGGTCTTTGTCAGGGCGGGTGCACCTGCCACAGCCCAATAAAAATTCTTTTGTGTCACTCCTTTGATTCAAGTATTAAGGGAAATGAATAAAACTCTTAAGCACTTTTCTGTGAGCAAGCTTAGTGTCCTTCCTATTAACTGATTTATTAGCAAAGCTCCACAGGTTCATACCCATCCTCGTACTTTCTACCTTTACCTGTGAAATGTTTCCCTTGCCCTCCCTTCAGGGCAGGCAGGGGTTTCTGTCTGGTGTTTGTAGCGAGTTGCGCAACCATGCCCCACTTCATGGCAGCGTTTCTGAAGCAGAACTGCAATGCCTACAATAACAGCAGCACTTCCATGGCACACAGCACTTCTTTACCTAAAACTCCCAGTGGGGGCTGTCAGCTGCCAATGATCTTCCTGAAAGAAAGAGGAGCTGAGAGAAACCTGATTGACTCTTAATCGGATAGCATATGGTGCTGAGAAAAACAGAGTCCACATTGACATTTACCAAATTAAATGGTTAAGTAGGCTGGAACAGGCCTGACGCTGATGGCAAACCTACAGCAACAGGCCGTTGGGCACTGCTGTTTGCAAAACATGTGCTGAAGTTTGGACACTCCTTGCATCAGTGGTGCAAGGGAAAATGAAAGGATAGCAGATGGCAGATTGGCAGTTTGAAGGGAGATACAGCCTGGCTCGTCTTACTATTTCGCCATACCTAGATCAATATTTTATTCCCTTGTTCCCGGGCTGAAAGTGCTCTGGCTTGTTCAGTGTGTCATAAAAAAAGTTGCTGTACAGATTTCAGCTGTCGCCCTGCTAAGTGGCGGCAATGCGGCTCAGGGCAGCAGCAGGCACTGCCTTTGTTAGACTTCATCACTAGGGAAAGGAGTTACCAACAGCTGTACGCAATTACAAATCTTCTGTATCAGCACTTTCGAAAACCTTTGCAATGTCAACAGAAACACCAGCAGCAGGAAAGAAAAACAGCTTCTTCTTTTCATGGGTTTGACGTTTTGGAAGACAGGGGAGCATGCCAGCAACTGAGATGACTTTACCGCTTGATAGGACAGGCCGGCAATATCTAGCTGGCAGAAGTTTCCTCGAGCTCTTCTATCCCACTCTCTCTTCCCTCATGCTGAGTCTTTCAACACCAATATTTGACCTGATTTTAAGGAAGCGAAGTCTTCGATCCAGCCATGCTCTGGGTCAATGCGCGTGCTGCAAATTAGCTCAGAGTGCCCCTTTTCGGGGCCTCTGCGTATTGACCTTGCCTCAGCGTCACTCACAATCCTTATATTTTGTCTTTATCTTCCGCTGGCAGCTCCACTGTGCTCATCTTTCAAAGACTACAGACCACTTGGAGGGCCAGCGACCTATCTGAGTACTGGGAGACCATTTCTTAAAATTATCCTTTGGGTTCATTCAGGCTTTGCAGTTTGAAGTGCAGCTGAAGGCACTGTGCCAAGGGGTGGCAATGCAGTCATAGGCGCTGATATGAATTCAGACGTTTGCCTTTCATTCCTCTGCCTGGGCCCAATGTACTCAAAGTCACAAGTGAAATTACCCTGAAAATCCAAAGCCAGTCAGCAGCAGAAGGTAGATTACATCACGAAACAAACATAAGCTATGAAAATACCAATTTTCTCTGCATAGGAAAGTTTCAGAATTGGGAAGTGCAAGATGTTTTCAGGCATAACAACAGTTATTAGAATAACAGCTTGCATATTGTACAGATAAAACATATTACTATAATAAAAGTCAAGAAAAACATATCCATGTGAATAATGGTTTTGCTGGTTTTGCTGTTAACCTGAAGAATCTCACATTAATTTTTATTTGGGTTGACCTAAAACAGAAATGATGACTACTTTCTTCAACAACAACAACCAACAACCTTGATATATACTCTCGGGTTGAATAAAACATTTTGCTTGACTTACAGCATTGTTTGTTTTGGGGCTGTAATCTGTTTTACTGTTGTTGATATTTTCTGTTTTTATTTTGAACAAATAGATCCATTAGAAAACAAGAGCAGGGTTTTTTTTTTTAAAAAAGAAAACTTTCAACTGTTTTATTCTCCCCCTATGTTTCTGGCCAAAACTGTTCTCTGACAGATTCAAATGAGTTTTGGCCTCTACAAAATTGAATTTCCTGATAAATTTTGGATCAAACCCCAGTCAACTTTCTCCCAAATCTGGCCAAAATCTCCAGCTAATGCTTGCTCTTGGTAAAACAACAGTGAGACAGCAAAGACCTAAGGGTGATAGCAAAGAAACATTTTTGGATTTTGTAAGATGTATCTTTAAATCAAAGAGTAGATGCATGTCTGTGTTTTTTCCATTCGCTCATTCGCTTTCTGCGTCTGAGATTAATATTACCTTTGTTCATTTTGAGGGGGTGGGGGAGAATTTCTGACTCAGGATTCAAGCCTTTGGAGCATTAGCTGTAAATTAAAACAGATGCTTTGCTGAAGATAACCCAATGAAACCAACATGGAGCCAAAGGAGACTCTCACATGATGAAAGCTGGCTTTTAAAGTACTGTAAAGCTGTTTTACTGTTCAGTCCATCAGTTTCCTTTTCCTGCTCAGCTCTGGTACAGGACAAGTTGAGGCCACTGACCCTCTTGCAGAGCCCAACACGGAAAGTTCCCCATGAGACCAGCGATGCAGCTGATATTGCCAAAGACGACAGATCAGTGGAGGGTTTATGTGCTGTGTAGGATGAGGATATAGTGATTTTAACTGTGTTTCATATTGCTCTGTGTTGCAAACTATGGTCAGATTCTCATGTGTGGAGCTCAGCGCCAACACAAACACTGCCAAGGGGAGACCTGTGGTCACACACAAAAAAAATGGTGGATCTTCATAGAAGTGTCAGGTAACACAATAATCTTTTTTATTTTAGTATTTTTCAAATTATTTACAAGCTATACTAATTACCACTTCATACAAGTGACAATCATCTAGGGTTTATTCCTCAGTAAGCTATCATGCTGCTCCCAGAAAATTTCCCAGTAGAAGTGGGTCTTTGGGAAGAATCAGAGAGAGGGAGATCATCTTGTAGATTTGTTCTGGAAAGATGTTTCCATTTAGGTACTGTATTATGGAGCGAGCGACAAAATGGTGGATGCAGATGAATATCACACATCATCCAGAAAGCATCCCGAACAGGACACAAGAGAATGAAGAGGGTTAGACCTATACAGTACTTTGACAGTAAGCATATGATACTTCAGTTTGAGGTTGCAGGGAAATAGGATCTGTCGGTGAGATCTCTATTTCTGATTCATACACATCTTCTTCCTTCTTTTAACGTGGGGCACGCACAGACTATCCTTCAGATGAGAAAAACAAGATCTGGCTTGACCCCCAGTACAAAGAGTTATGTAGCCCTCACATCAGCGTGACTCATGAAAATAAACTCCCCTAGCTCCCCATCTGCCATACATTAGCCAGCAACAACTTGTCCTTGAAATGAACTAAGTACAGGTTTCCATCTGGCCAGCGACCAATTAGTCAGCTTGCATGGTGACCTTTTGCCTTGTGATTGCTTTTAAATGGAGTCTCCAAAATCTGTATTGTTCTGGGTAGGAAACATCTGAAACCACTTTCCAAAGAGCACTTGGCACCTCCCCACTATTATACCACTGTACAATTTAAAATACATCATCTCACTTATTGTTCAATCTAACCATTTGATCTATAGCCCTGCTTTCTCGCTGCAGTAACTCCTCTGGAAACAAAGAGATCTTCCATTCCTTTTAAGGTTTAATTCAAACTGCTGTCCCCAGGAGTACTTCTGCTAGATCCAAATATCCAGCAATCTACAATGTACTGAGACGGCCTGTCACCACTACTAAGAGACAGGCAAGAGGAACATTAAAAGTAAATTTTCTTTTCTTAATCTTGGACATATGAAGGTAGACCAGAGTATATCAGTAAGGTTGAACTTGGAGCCCAGTCGTAGAGGTCATAGGGATAGCTTACAGGTGGCTTGAAGATTCAAGCCAAAATAAGTTTTATCGACTGCTTTTATTCTTAATGTACAGTAAAGCACACACAAATTTTTGCAAGTGCTACCATTTCTTAAAAGTGTGTTTAGTTTTTTCAGCCTTACCCCTTGATAAAACAAATAGTGGGATGAATGGTTTCTATTAATGACTGCATTTGAAGACATCAAAATGATTAAAGACTGACATTAAAAAGAGCAAAGTTTTCTGAATACAGTTTGCAGTGTAGTATTCGCTTAGATGCAGTAAACTTAAATACAACTGTAATCTGTTAAGCAGTTACCTTAGTTTTAGATAAGGTTTTTTATACCATGATGCTGCCTTATACTTTCCCCTTTTGTTTAAAATATTTATCTTAGCTCCTTGTAAAATGATTTAATAACACATCATCCTAAACTAGCAACCACTCTCTATCAGAAAAATCAAACATATCCTTTAAAATATGAACTATCAAACCAATGTTATAGTTTCTAACATCTTATAGACTAGAAGTGGGGAAAAACCCCCAACCCATATGATTGGTTACATATAGTTCATCTTCCTTTGTGGTCACAGGATGGATTAGACGGCCTTTTGCTCCCTTCTAAACTTTTCTATGGTGGTGCAGAAGTATAACCAAGTGATCTACCTAGAACATTTCTGGCATAGGCCAGACAAAGGCGGCACCACCTTTCAGCGTATCTAGCTAGGCAACGTGTGTGGCACCAGGTTACTCTCCTCATTTGCCTGTTGAACATGTTTTGCTATGAAGTAGTTAGATCTAAGTAGAGCTGGAGAGCTCACACTGCTGAACGTATCTTTTCTAAGGTGCTGTTTACAGGCAGTAACATGCTATATAAGAAGTATTATGAGGGAAAATTTCAGGAGTCACAACTTGGACATGTTGTAGTGCAAGATATCGTGCAATGGCAGAGAACAGCCTGCTCTCTTCATGCAAAGTCTATGGGGGCACGTCTCAAGAGACATTCCCAACAACATACGCTACACTGACTGATCAGACAGTCTATGTCTTTATCTTTTGGCTTGGGTTCAGGTCTTTTTCCTTAGCACAGCTTGTACTGGCAGCCTGTCAGTGAGTCACCTTTAATGCTTGCAAAACCCTGTGCCTGAGGCTCACCTTCATGAAGTACAGTCTATGGATTGCCCTAAATAGTCCTTTAAATTCCCATGGGTGTCCTGGCGCCTTGAGTCATATAAAGATGTTTCTCTCCTCTGTGCTTAAGAGGGAGGGGAGTGGTATAGCAGCTGTTCTGCTATTTTGTGTCATAGAAGAATTGTTTCAGCATGACAGGTTCTGTCATCTCTACATCTTCTGTGTGATACAACTGTGATGGAGCTGTCTGTCCACCTTTACCAATGAAGAATATTCACTGAGAGTGTGACTGAAGCTACAGCTATCTGGAGTCTTATGTTCAAAGCCTAATGAAGACTTAGCAATTGTTATATGCTTTGTTCGGTACTCAGGCAGATGCTCACTCCTCCCACTCTCCCTCTGGCAGCTCTTAGCTACTCTATATATACTCTATATCTGACTGGTCTTCCAGTAAGTGTGTGTATTTGGACTGAAGTTCAAACCAGGCACCAAAGGGCTCTGTGGGCTTCCATCAGTGCTAAAAGCGTTGAGATAGCAGCAGTATCATGAACATTGTTACTACCACACATTACCACAAAGGACAGGAACCATGCAAGAAGAAAGTGGGAGAAAAAGCGGCAATGGGGAGAACCAGAGATGGAAAGAGGAAATGTGGTGAGATCCTATGCTGAGGAAAAGCAGAAATGAAAACGTTGATGGGAAGTAAATGAGAAGAGCTATAGAAAAGCGGAAGCAGCTGAGGGCTTAATGAAGGAACAGAATGGGATGACAGGACCCAACAGAAAAGCCAGGAGTTACTGAAGCTAATGACAACCTGCATGAAACTTGCAGGAGGGTTCCCCTCTGCTAAGCAACTGTATTCATCTCAGGCTCCCCTGGTTAGCTGACTGCCTCTGTCTTCCCAAAGGTCCTTGCCCAGTCTTCTTATGAGGCTTGCTGCAATTTCTGCCTCCCTACATCTGCTGTTTCTGCCCCAGGGAATTCTGTCAAGCATTTCGAGTCTCCATCTGACGCTGTTCACTTCTGCCAAAACACTGCTTAGCAAAACCAATGTTTATGGCTGTGCACACAATATAGGTAAACATGCAAATCAGATCATTAAAGAAGCTGCAGAAAATGTCTGATAAGCAGCTGCACAAAGCTCAGCGACCACATCATGGGGAAGGAGCAGCCTGCATCTTTCCCAAGGGCCATGGAGAGCACACTGTTCTCAAACAGCTTTGGAAGGGATGGTTGTTGCCTTGCGTAAAGCCCCACACTGCCCCTTGCACAGTGTTGTGAGTAAATCCAACCCTTTTTTGCTTTGCTGAAAGCTGACATACAACAAAACCAGATATCCGCAGGTGATGTCTTCGGGGGTTGCAAGTGACCAAGGGTCACTACATTAGCACATTTTAATTAGACTCTTTCTGGAGGAAGTGCTATGTTGTCAGGCATCCAGGTTTCAAAGTCTCAGCATCAAAGCAAAAGAACTCGCATTACCAGAATGACAAATAAATATCACTGAAGCATTCCCTAACAATAATGGAAGGGCTGATAGCTGGAAAGATTGAGCCAAATTCACTTAGCTCAGAAGGCCTCAAGAAATTGGTGTAATTTCTTAGCTCATAGCTACATGAGTGGAAAGCTAAATGTAATGCTTGATAGCAAGAGTTCCTGCCACACAGAAAACAATGGAAATCAAAAAAGAATTGCTGGAGCCAGGAGATATGAGTAAAGATTGGAGTTTTAGCTATATCAAAGAGTATAGTCTGAAAGGAAGAAAAAGTAAATAAGGATGTAGAAAATATCCTGATATACCAAACAGTTTCTATTGAATTCCAAAAGAAATGGAAGTTGGCATAGTCCATTATCTAGAAATAAAACACATTTTTAGTTCAAATGCAGCCATTTTTCACAAGGTCAAAAAGACTCAAATCTACTAAGAACGAAACAGGAACAAAAAATAGGCTAGCTAAAATTGCATTCTGAATTTATTCATCATTCATTCGATCACAGATGGCATATAGTTCAGCAAGGATCTGATTATATGATAAATGGTTGGTTACTGGTGTAGCAGCAGAAGATACACAGCACAAAGAAAGTGCACTTTTACCGTATTGTTACTGAAAGGTGAGATTTTACCAATGTGCAAAGGGTAACTAGAGGAAGGCCAGTGTTAGAACCAGTAACTTCCAAGAAAAACTTAAAAAGTTGCAGGTCCTGGCAGAATTATGTGATCAGCAATTATTAGTGAGTACTGAACTAATGACTTCATTATACCCTGAGAAAGGATGGGACTGATGGCACACTTCAGATGAGGTGTAAAACTGATCTCATTAATACCTCTTGCCCTTAATTATCCCATCAACCTTTTGGCTTGAATGGAGATTCAGTCTCAAAATCTTGACCTAAATGCCTCCTGGAACACATCGGACAACCCAGTATTAATTTCAGCTTCATTCATGTCACAATATGCCCCTTAACAGGCAGCACTTTGCAGTCTCAGAGGAGCTGTGTTTCAGCACAGCATGAAGTCATTCTTAGAGAGGCAGGTCAAGTTTTACAAGGCGCTCAGCAATGAGATACTGAGGATGAAAGATGTCGTATGATTTTGTTGGTAGAGAGGCAGAGGCTCAGATAGTTCAGTCCAAATAGTGATCATCTGACCTGACCGTCCTGTGCTCTGCTGTTGTTTCTTCTTTCAACATATGTTCTGCTCATTGACCCCTATAACTGAGGGTGAGGGGAAACAAAAATTGGGTAAAACCAAATCAACACGTTGAATTTCTCCCTGTAACAGGATTTATTATTTATCCAAGAGAAATGAAGAGAGGGAGAAATGGGGAGATCAATTGCTTTTTAACCCATCAGTAGAGCTGACCTCACCTATATTTCTAACTTAGCTGCTGTTTTTAGAGGTATGCCGTCAGGTGTGGACACAGCTTCCGTGTGCCTGGAGGGGGAATGAGTCTAGCGGGACAGCAGGCCTCCCAGGTAATGCCCCCCTAGTCCCTCCATAAATCTATGTCAGACATATGCTGCTGTTACTACAGCTACTTCTGATAGTGAGTTGTTCTGTGGCCTTGTCTAATCCTGCATTAAAGCTGTTATTGTTGATACCCTGGGAACTATGGCAGCACGGAGCTCAGGACCGACCTGAAAAACAGGACAGGTATTTGGGCACCTGGACTTTGCATCAGCCCACATGTCCACTGCTTAATGGACATGAAAGCTGAACGAGTCACATTAAAACCAGCACTACACAGCAGATGCAGCCTATGAAAGCAAGAGTATGAGCACTGGAGTTCATGGTGGGAGTAACTCCAGGGCACTCAAAGTTATACATGCTGTAAGGATGGCTTTGGCTTTGCATATTTATGCTATTTCGAGCTGTAGAGAACAATTTCTTTAGTGTAAATGACTCCCCCAGCCCCAAATTATTTCTAGCTATTTTCACAGGTTATAATAGTTAAAATTCTCACCACTAATGTCTTGTGCCTTCTGAACCATGTTCACACAGAGTTACAAGTTAAAAAAAAAAAAAAGAGCAATCATGGTTAAACAAATAGGCTCTATGGAGGCATAATCAGGGAATCACACCAGCTCTCTGCACCCTTCCACTCTATCTTTCTGTATGATACTGCAGTGTCATGTTATTCCTGAGGCCCATAGAGGAAATAGGACATATCATTATCAGGTTGCACTTCTAGCTGAAAGAAAGAGTATAAAAGGCTTCCACAACAGAAATATGCGGTCAAATCTTTTGGGTTCCTTCCAGCAGCTCAGTCTCCTTGAATAAAGATGATAGATGTGATCACAGAGAACACAGGAGGGATGGGGATAGCAGTGTATCATGTTCTGGCTGCTGCCCACTGCTTTGCCTCTGTGAGCGGGCTGGAAAGGGGAAAGATGAAGAGAGCTATCTTTGATTTTATGCTCTCTCATCAATGGAGGAACTCCAGCTGGGAAGCTACAGGCAGCACAAAACAAAGCAGACCAGACAACCTGGTCCTTATGCAAATATTTAAAACTATGCATGCTGTTACCATCTGAAATAATACCCTGAGGTTGAGAAGTGGAGGGAAGTATTTTAAGGCATACTGTGAACACTAAACAAAAGTAGGCTTTCAGCCTGAAAAAAAAGAGATAGTCTGACGTTCTAGATTCTTGGGTAATCCTTATAATAAAGAATTGTACTTCTCACCACCCTGCATTTGAAGCAATATTTAGTTCTGTGGTACTTCTTTACCATAATGATACTTATTGTAAATCTGTACAGTGAAGAAACTTTAAATGCATGGTCTGAAGAGCAAACCAAAATACTTCAAAACCCCCCCCCCCAAAACAGCCCGAGATCTGCTTTTGCTGTAAAGGAGCATTTCTAGTAAATCACATCTCACTACTGATTAAAGTTCCGCCATCTGGAGTTCACCGAAGTGGCATCTGGCATTCCAACAATTTTAGGAAATATGCTGGAACTATAATAATAAAAATGAACATCCTGGTTTTAAACAGGCAGTTTCTCCAGCTGATCTTTTTAAGAGATATGCTCCAGTTCAAGCGGAAGGCTTGGCACACAAGCAGTGGTGCTTGGTGAAATTCTATGGCTTACGTCACGCTGGAGGTCCACTGGCTGAACATAATTCTTCCTTCTGGCTTTAAAACTGTGGCTTAAAAGCCTCACCTAACTGAAGTGCTTTAAGTATATAATCACCAGAGGAACCCTCTATTGTCCAAGGCCATAGGCACCTCCAGAGTGTGATTGAGCCCCATTAAGGCATGAATTATCTTTGAGAGTGCCTACTTACCATTCTCTATTGAATAGAGAGACTGCACTCCTAAATTATTTACGATTAAGCAGAATGCATTTGGGTCTATGACTATGCATGCTGTATCAAAGGCTTGATCTTAATTAAGCACTGCTCAACTTATTGCATGAGGATT
This sequence comes from Aptenodytes patagonicus, assembly GCF_965638725.1. Lineage (NCBI taxonomy): Eukaryota > Metazoa > Chordata > Aves > Sphenisciformes > Spheniscidae > Aptenodytes > Aptenodytes patagonicus. The sequence continues at coordinate 98,226,388 of NC_134949.1, read as the reverse complement.
CTTCCTATATCTCTGCTATTTATGATCAATAGCATGGACTGCTGACTAATTAGGCTGGGATCAAAAAAATTCTGGATGCTAAACCTTCAAAAGGATGTAGGTACCTGATGTTCCCAGGTGCATACAATCCTGCCTGACAGCATTTTAGGGCATCGGAAGGTCTCCTTCCACACATCTCCAAGACTTCCTCAGTCTTGGCAATGCTAACTAACTCAGAAGTTTCTGGCCAATGTGGCACAACAGAGTCCACAAAGCAGATTTTTACCCATCTGATGAGGTTAGGGATGCTCTGAATATGACTAATTGTAGTAATGGAAAACAAAACCACAGCCATCACTTACATTTTATAGCACAGCGATAAAAGGGGAGAAATATGAGTTGTTCTGCCCCTTCTTGCTTTTAAACAATAGATTAGTGGCTAAATCCACCATAGAGAAAACATGGGACTACTCTGGGTGGCTGATTCGACTTTCTGGAACCAGATGCAGCCAGGTAGGCTAGACTTAAATGAATTAAGTGCAAATAGTCTATTTACATTCAGAGGCTTTTGTTATTTGGATTTATTTCATTACAAGAGGAGATGCCTGGGTCTGACATTACAATAACTGACAAATTACCATGCATCAAAAACGTGTTTCAGCAAGTTATCCTCTTTCCACAGTCCTGTTCTTCAGCAGTCCTCCCAAAAAAGTGTCCTATACAATACATGTTGTTTTTTAAACAAATTTATTTCGAAATTCATTACTTCTGCGTTCCTTAAGCTCCCTTTGCTAACACAATTGTACATTGGCAGGTCAGTGATTCATGAATTAAATTGACAGAGATCAGAGCAGTACCAGTTCTACTGGCTGAAATGTATCTGTTCCACTGATGCTGCCAGTTGTGAATATACAATCAGCTATTTATAAGCAAACTCCCAGTGTTTCATAAATAAGTGCATTTCCTCCACAATAATATGAAGAGATGTGTTCACAAGCTCGGCATATTTACAAATATTTTGAGAAAATCTCAGTCTCAGCTGGACTGAACTTCAGTGAAGTCTTGTGCATTCAAATGTCACCTTATATAAGGATACATACTGGAACTTCATGACAGCCATCAAGCATTGCTTGTATTTGAATAATAGCAAGCAAAGTTCTGCTTCTGTATTTTCAGTGCGATGTATAGTAGTATATTAATAGCCTTAAAATAAAATAGGAAAACTAAATTTTATGTGAGCCTTCAGTCAATTTTTTATATTTTCTTGTAATAATATCACAGACTATTTGTAGTAGCTTGGATGTGACATTGAATGTGTGCAATGAATTTTTCTTCCTTGCCATTTTTCTTTCAGTCTCTCTCTCTTCTATAGCTTTAACCTTTCCTGCTTCTCTTTTCTTTACTGTCCCTAATATATGCACCCTACTCTTTTCATTGTGAAGTAGCATACATTATGCAACTCTGTTTACCCTGAAGGATGTAAAAGTACTCTGCAAACTTCAACTGATTAGCACACTGTAAGCAGGCAGCAACACAGTCACTCTGATTTTACCACCCTTGGGTTAAAAATTACAATATCATTTAACAATACACAAACTTCAGGGTCTCTTTTTAAAGTTGAGGTCAGCAGCTTGTGTGCAGGATTTGTCCTGTGTTCTGGCTGATATCTCTAGCTGAGCTTATGCAGATGTAATTACCCAATGCAGATGCAATTACCCAAACTGGAATTTTGCCAGGACATGAGAATCAACACATTTGTGAAATGTGCCATGAAGTCGTTCGTGAAAAGTAGTTGGAAGCTTATTTTTAAAAGGTGTCACCCTAAAGGCAAAAGAAATAGAACTGCTGGAAATCATGGCACCTCCTTGGAGATTTTCCAGCACCAACCATGTCCTGGTCTCACTTGTGGCGGGATCTCTCCTTCACTGCTGGGAGTGCAGAGGAATACGTTGTGCTACAACCCTGTCTTCCTTCTGTGAGCCATTTCCTCACACGAGGAGGAAACAGTCTCAACTCTTCATATTTTTTTAATAAAATGTTCTCCTCTACCTCCTATTCCATTGCAAACTTCCGGAAATAAAAAGCACGTTTAAACTTCTCCAGTTTCATTTTTCTATGTTTTGTGTTTCTTTTCTTCTGATCTTTTTGCTTTCATCTGCTGACTTTATTATACCAATTTAGCCGCCACAGATGTTTTTTCCCCCTTTTCTTTTAACGGATATGGCAGTGAAACGACTGCTCTGGCCTTCTGCCCACAGCCACTACTTTTTGGTGTCTCCTTTTCCCCTTACCATCTCTTTAAGTGACATTATGCAATGAATCTTACAAACACTACGACATGCTGACAGCTCTTTGTCAGCAGACTGAGCTCCCAATCAGCATTGAAAGTGGTATCCCAGGCCATCTCATCAGTGAAGGCAAATTGTCACATCTTCATTGATTTTCCTGAAATCAGCAGAGCTTCAACAGTTTAATTCAGCTGGATAAATGGACTGCTGAATTCCCAAAGTACACCCAGAGACTAAGATTGGTTTTTTTGATAACTTCAGCAACAGCAGCAAAACCATAAGCTCGTCCTAAGTTTTCTCCTCACCACCCTTGAGAAATTTCCTGTGGAGATTTCTCCATACCGGACTCTGGTTGGCACCAGCCAGAGTCACTTTCTTTTTCTTCAGGCTTAGTGAATTAATGGCAGCTAACTTGCCTTGCTGCGCCACGTCAGTGGGACTCAGCAGCACTTCCCTGCTACATTTCATACATTTCCCCTGCGTGACAAGGGTTTGAAAGAGATGTTTGTGATAAACACTAACAGTGTCTTGCACCCACAGGCAGCCGTCAGCTGTGCAGAGTGGCTGGCACTAGAAGACTAGAGCACGGTATAACGCAGGACCCTGATGCAGACAGCTGCCAAGTCCTGTATCTCAATTTCCCTCATCTTTGCAGCATAGTGGTGGAGCCCCTTAATAGGGCACACTTGATAGCAGCAGCTGGTCAGCCCCTGCCCCTGGGCCTTGAGAGTCAGAAAGTGCAACAGGAGAGGACATGGGAAGAGCTCTGTGATGCTACTCCTGCTCAACGCTACAAGGTTTTGACAGAGAAATGCAAGTATCAACATTTCAAAACTGTCTTCCCTGTTCCTCTAAAAACTGGAAGTTGTTGAAGACGGTCAAAAATAAAGGGAAAAAGTAGAGAGAAGTTTGGCAAATCTTTCCATCATACACTGTTGTAGAATACCTTCTACTCGATTTGACAGCTATTTCCTAGGAGAGCAGACAGTACTCTGTGCATCCTGCATAACTTAAACAGCAGGCCAAAATCACAGCCATATGACATCTCTATTCTTGTTAATTCAAAGGATTCCTTTATTCCTTTAGGTTACCTCCAGCTCTAAATGCAGTTGCATGTTCAAATATAAAGCTTCCTGACCCTTACAATTCTGAGGGACTAAAATCCAAGCTGCTGGTTTTAGCTTAATCTTTATTCTCAGAAGGAACTGGGCCATTGAGTGAGGAATCAGATATTGCCCATAGGTAGAGCCCTTCTGAACAGCATAATCTAGACGTTATATGTAACACCTCTCCCTTGTGAATTACCAGGTGTTTCTCAGATTTTACAGGTAGGAACACCGAAACTCCAGATGGTAAGTGTTTTGCCTGAGATCATGTCAGTGATTACAGAGATATTTCCTGACTCCCATTCTAATTGCTACGTAAAAAATCATAGCTAAAAATCATAGCTGAAGCCCTACTGCTTTTCCTTCCACTATTACATTTTCCCTGTAATGCAACATTTTGGTCTTGTTCCTTTTCTACATATGACTCTCAAGTCCTTCCAAAGTAGTATGCTTCTTGGCCAATTCCAAGTAGTTATTGTTGATTTTCACAAGCACATTACTGCATATTTGGCTGACCACAAGCTACAGTAGATTTAGTTTTATACTGCTTTCATTAACTGCTTTCAGATGTACTAAGTCTTCTTGCCACATGGAAAGATAAAATAGACATGAGGCCTATAGCTGTGTTTTATTTCTTGGTTTGTAAGACCAGCATCAGAGTTTGATTACAATCCTTTATAGTGCTGTTCGCCTGTGGTCTACTCTACTGCCTAAGCTTGCTACTGACTTCAGTGCTTTCAACGTCTACAGACGTATCCAATAAATGCTTGGAATCGATAATGTGAAAAGGGAAATTATAAGGTTTGCTTGTGAAAGTGTTGTGAAGAATATGCTTGCGTCTAGGAAACTGCAACTGAGACAAGAGGACGTTGAAGAAAAAGACCAACCCCATAAATCTCCATCAAAATCCTTCTATTTAAAAAATGGTGGTTCCATTTCTGCTTGGCTCACCTGTGGTGGAACGTCACAAGGAAGAAGGGAGATGAATCATTCCTTGTACCTGAAAATGACAGGGAAAAGAAAGGGAAAGGTGCTCAAAAGGAAAAAAAGAAATGCTAAGCTCTTAAGCTTTAGAAAAATAACCTAAAAACCATGGTTGGACAGAATGACATGACAGGTCTGGGTGTGAAGCCATCACTCAGGACATTTATCCAGGAACAATCCCATACAGCAGAACTGACTGCAGGTAACTCCTTGGAGATCACGGCTCAGTCGGGTTATCCTCATTTTCTTACCGGTAACATGTTGCTGGGATTGCCACCAGCCACTGGGACGAACCACTTCTAACTCGGTGTACTTCACATGAAGCAGCCATAGCTCCTTCCTCACTATGGCATTTAGAGGCAGAGTGTCCTTATTGACATTCTGTGTCTTGCGAGAAGTGGTAACACTGAAGCAGCAGGGTGCTTATTGCTCTTGTCTGCTGAAAAGCCTGATCTGGAATCAGAAAAGCATATTATGAACCAAACAGACTGTGTTGAAATCAGGATATATTGCTTGATCTGATCTTTCATAAAGAAATACATTGAAGATAATCTTCTCTTTTACCTAAGTAACTTAAGTAAGTTATTAGTGGACTGTTATTTCCATTTTATTGTCTGACTCTGTTTTTCACTAATGAGATTTCCAACAGCACCTTAATTCACCTTTTTGCTAAGTATCCTTCTCTTGCTTCAGCTTCTTCATTGAAGACAACTATTTTTTTGTTTGTTCTAAAGCTCTCTCAGTACAGAGTATGGCATTAATTATTTTTCTCCCAGTCAGATAATGACTGTAACCTAACGTTTATACTTGCCCACTTCCTCATCAAAGATGGTAAATGTTCCCTGGTGCTAAGTACTGGTGAAAGCTGAAAAGTCTTCCACTAGATCTTCAATCTACGGCAATAATTTATGTGATAAAACAGAAACCTCACAGTAAACCAAGGATTTCCTAGCCGGGGGCCCTAAATATTCTAGGATGAACACAGATGGTAACTGTACAGTTCCCAGGAGCTCAGCAGGAAAACCAGTGTGATACAAGGATAATTAAATTATTTCCAAGCTTCTCAAGTGCTTTGGGAATCCCTATATGTCACTAAATGTCTCCCACACACTCGTTTCTACTTTCTTTAAATGAGTTAAAGTTGCAAAACTTAAAGAGCTATCACATCATCCAATTTAAAATGGCTACACATATATCCTTATTAAAAAGCAACACAGAGGTTAGTTTGAAAGGGTCCTGTTGATACCTATATAGCTTGGCCCAATTTTGTAAAATGTTATAAAGATCTGGCTGGAGAATTCATGTGTGTGATTAATGTCTCAACTGTGTGCCATTGGCCTTCTGATAGTAGTTAGTGAATGTTTTCCATTTATTTCAGGTGGCAACAAATGCTACTTTTAGGGAACAGTATATTTCCTATTCAGTTCCAAACAGTTGTATCATGGAACACCATGAATCCAGCGATACAATGTGAATTCATTAGCTTCTTTGATGCAAATGTTTCCTTATTCTATCCTTGCAGATAACATAAACATATTTTCCCTTTTGTCTGTGAGCGCTTCTGTTTGTAATCTATATACTATATTCAAAGACATACAGCTACAATTCTACAGTTAATACAAACTACATTTCCATTAGTGTTTTGGTGCTTCACTTAATTTCATTCTTAAACAAATTAATGGTTTCTAAACCAATTTCTCTCCAACCATTTGTAATAGATTGCATGGGCTTCATGAAAACCTGTTTATTTGAGTTTTCTAGGTGAACTTACAGAAAGGCAAAATAAAACAGTGAAGGACACACTATAAAGAACAGTTTTATATGAATATAAGCAGTTAGGAATAGGTAAATTCATTAGTCTTTTCCTATGCAATTTACGTATGCCGTCTCCTTCTGGTTATGCTCAGTGTTTTTGTTTTTCTTTTGTACTGCAGCAGATAACCTTTTGCTTTATTTCACATGTATCTGTGCACCTTAAGTATCACCTGAAATTTCTGGGTGTGAATGGTTTCAAAGGAAGTCTTAAACAAAGCCATTGTATTCTGTGTGGTAATGGATAGCGTCCTGGAAACCCTCGTAGTTTAATCACAAGTATTCTTTCACCAAGAAACTCTATGTTTTTTGAAAATTCAGCTCAGTTTCTTTCAAAGTTCATCCTGCCTGTTTGAGTCTTGAACTAGATTTGCCAAAGGATTTTGTAGCTTGGTTTTCAGCGAAACCTCCATTCCAATGGGTTTTCAGTTTTATTTGGTTCTGCACAGCTCTAATGACTGTACATACTTACAGAAAGTATTTGTTAAACCTCTAGTATCACCAAACCACCATTTTTAAATGTTTCTTTCAAAAGTACAACAGCCTAATTGCACAGAGAGTGACTCCAGGTCTGCCCTTGTGTCAGTAGCAGTCCTAGGTAATCATTCTGATGAATGGCACATAGAAAGGCAGAATTTAAGTCAATGAGTCCTTTGATTATTAAAGACAATTACAAGCTCATGATGGCACAGCCCACCTTGTTTAATACCTACAGTTCTTGAACTTTTAAAAAATCTAGTGTCCAAGAGAGGAAAAACAGAAAAAAGAAGAAATCTAGTGGAACCAGTCTGTCATTGAAGTGAAGCCTCTTTTCTTTTCCTTGCTGAGGAAGTCTGATGGTGCCAGGTCATAAGCACCTAGGATTTGCAGGGGATGTTGGTTTCCTTATACCCTCAATACATGAGAAACGCAAGTGACGATGCTGAAACCACCACCCACAGTGGTTTTAGGAAAGGATCGGAAAGCCAAGAATTTTTCAGAGGCCTTTTGTCTTCTTGCTTTTTACTATCTGCAGAAACAAGAAACACCTTCCAAATAGGGGTTTTACCATTCCAATATTCTCCTATCAGGGCAGTCAAATGACCAGGAAGACAAAATTGAAGTTTTTTTTCCTTTTCTTAAGAAAACTCTACTCCTTCCGTGAGGTATTCAACTCTGCCTTTACTTTACATTGTCTGTATTTTCCAGTGTATAATCCAAGGCTTTATTCTTAGCATCTCTATTTTTAATTTTTTTAACCAATAAGCTGTACTTTCCTTATAGCAACAGGAAAAATAATTCCATTGAAGTGGAAGAATAATGCAGCCTGAGAACCACCAAAAAAGTGCATCTAGATGAGCAGTGATAAAAATCAGACATGTATATATTAATATTTTGACAACAGAAAAAGAACAGAGAATGAGATAAGACTTCTTAAAAAAAGAAGTCCTTAAAACCAGAAGTTATCTAATTGCTTATTTTACCTAGAGGTAGAACAATCTATTTCTAGCTATCACATAGTAATGAGAAGTCATTATCTTGAACTCTTCTTTAATTAACATCAATCCTGATTAGTCAGAATATATTAGGCTTTTTGTCTGTTACCATAGTAGTAGAATTTCCAGTGAAGGAGGTATTCAATCAGACATTATCATTTGCACACCACTTCCATGTAATTATTATTTTACCATGTTTCATGGATTTTTTTTTCCATTTTTGAAGAGTGAAATCTATTATTGGTCAACCCTTTCTTCCCCAGAGCAGCTCCTGGCATGCCAAGTTTTAGCATGTTGTAGGTGAGTATAATGACCTAGAAAATTTTAATGGATTTTAATCAAAATGGATGCCAAAAGTCCAATGTTCAGAATACCTGTAGTTGTCTTGTACTATGTTGAACCTTGAGGTTCTCTAACGTTTTTATATTGAAATTTCAGATTACAGAAAGTACATAAAAAGAAAGCTGTTTAAACAGTATAAGCTATTGACTGTTTAGAGAAATGAACTGTTTGCTTCCACGCCAACTCAACACCAGGATGCATTTGGATGTACCTGTGTTCGGAGGTGGACCGCAGGGTAAAGTCTAGATGAGTTAGCTGTAGGAGCAATGTAGGAGAGAAAAAGACATATGAACCATTCTTCATTTTGCTTGACTTTTTTCCTGCTGGCATATCTACCCATATTCTTTTGTTTGTTGATTCTTACCCTTGTGGTTATTGATAGTGCTGTAAGTTTTTTGTAGAAAATAGCAACTTCCAGATAGCTTCCTGAAACTATCTGGTGAAATTTAACAGGGAATAACATTTTTGCAAGAGAATTCTACAGGCAGGTCAAAAATTGTTATGAATAAGATTTTTTTTTTCTTTATTCTGTTAAGTTCCACAGGCATTTAGAGTAATGTCTATTGAACTGTATTACATTTCTCTGTAATGCAATTGATTTCATCCAGACTGAACAAAAAAGCCCAGACGTAGTGTTATCAAGCTGCTAGTTCACCAACCTATGTGGTGCTACGTGGGAGCATTGCCCCTGAGCAGGATGACCGCTGAGCAATTCTGAATGGGGCTGAGGGACACTCAGGTGCTCCACGTGAGAAATGTGGTGTCAGAGAGCCAAACCATACTGAGTAGCCACCTGGGCTGTAAATGCTGTGGGTCCCGGATGCCTTCCACCTGGGATGGGCTTGCACGAAACACAGCCCGTCCAGTGGCATTGTGGCACTTTTGTTCAGGCTGAAAATAGTTGTTTTTTGACCTGCTCATGTTTGGGACAGAATAAAGGGACAAAGTTGATCCTAACATCACATGGCAACTCACACTCTCCCTAATTAATGGCCAAGCAGGAGGACCGCTTGGGTCTCCTATAAACAGAACAGTTTTGAGTTGCTCTAGTCAGTTAGTATGGGCTGACAGTAGTTGTGCAAAGGTTGCTATGCTTATTTCAGCTACATTTTCTTCTTCAGGGTATTACCTCCCAGGTGATCATGTAGGTAAAATACTGACACTGGCTTTCTGCCACTCAGGGATCCCCTTCATCTAATCATAAGGCAAGTGCCCATTCATGCAGCCCTTTGACAGCTGCACTGTCTATGGGCCAGTTTTATCACTAAATGAGCAGATGTGGAAGAGAGTTACACTTTGGTAAAAATAACTACCCCCTGCAAAAAAATCAATGCTTCACTTCAGGCTACAGACGCAGATTAAGGGCACTTCAAAACTACCCCCATTGGCTACATGCATACTAGTTTTGCAAGAAAAAAACCACAAGAATATTCCCAGCTATCACAGGACTGACATTTCAGCTTTTCTACATTTCCAAGCAGGGAATAAGGGATTCAGTCAAAGAGGAATTACAGAACTAAAACCTCTTGCAGCGCTTTGAAAATTGAGATGGACACAAGTCTCTAGTGAGCTTAATGAAGTATCAGAGTAAAAAGTGATTTAGCTTCCTAAAAACAGTGCTTTTGTTTTCTATTTAAAGCAGGAAATCAAAGACATGCCTTTAAATATTTTATTCTGTGAAGGCAGCCAAAAAAGCGTTCGCTTTCAAGCCTGAATAGTGAATATGGAGACAAAGTAGCACTTTCATACGACTTTCTCCTTGGTTGAAACACTTGAAATATGGAAGTATAGTGTTGCCACACTCTTTCAGGAGGAAAAGGAAAGGCTATAAAGTGACTTCAGTGTTTTGTGATGTGATTCGGGAACACAGCACTAGGCAAATTTTCAGTTTAACTGAAGGATTAAAGAATAGGACATAGTCAGAATGAATATTTTGCTTCCTTCATTGTCTATATGTAAATACGTGAGTGGTCACGCTTCAGCAATTAAATAGCACCCATCTGTTTTTTTGAACTTGGAGTGATAGCTCTTAGTAAATCAATTACAAATGTTCCAACCAATGTAACTGTAACACAGCCTGAAGTAGGAAAAACTAGAATTGAACTTGTCCTTATTCTCTGTCAGAGCGCCCAGAATTTAGATGGTTCTGGTTTCCAACAAATCCAACAAGCCTCCTCTCTGAGCTCTCCATTTACCTTCACCCTACTCTCAATTAACACCTCGTTAAAATGCACACATGCTGAGCCCTTATTTGTTGACCATCGTTTTTAGCGCCTTAGTATACTTGCATTATTTCCTACAGTTTTATTTGAACTGCAAACACAGCCACGGAAAGTCCTGTTTGAGAAATCATCAGAAAGTGGAAATATTGACACAAGTGCATTTGCCATTTGCCTCCTCATTATTTGTGTTTGGGTTTCCAGTGAGATGTGGGTATTAAATCAGAGGTAGAGCAGAACAACAAAAGGGATCCTAGTTTGTCAGCCTACATGGTTGCTTCAAGACTAACTCTTTCCACATATTAACACCCACATTAGACAGACTTTTTTCCTCTGAGGAACAACAACAACCACAAAAAAAAAAAAAAAAAAAAATAATCTCCCAAAACCCAAACCCCAAAACAAACAACAAGCGATGAAAAAAAGTACCTTCAGACTCAGTGCACACTGAAACTAAATGCTCTGAATTCTCCACTGACTGCTGGTTCTCTCCAGCACAGCTGAATATATATGCCACTGTGTCAATGAGCGTTTGGTAAAACTTGCAGAGAATACTGTCAGAGGTGACTGGATTGAACAAATCTAATGACTTCATTTGCAGCAGTCAGTCCTTCTCATCTGATAGCTGTCCTCTGCAGAGCATCACGTAGCAAATCATTGCTTCCACGCAGACCTGCAGCTAGTGAAGGCTGGCTTTTCTGACAGCACAAGCAGCTAAATTTCTCATCTGCTCCATGCTACAGCCCAACCCACCCTCTCCAGACAGACTTGCCCATTCTTTGTGTTTAACCTTTTAAAAAAGAAACAAACAGGAGAGGAAGTCAAAGCCAGTAAATGCCTATTCCCCAGAAAACTCTTGTTGCCTATTCACTGCGACTTTTGTGGTTTCTTTCTCAAAGACTGCCCTGCACCCCCTTAAACTTTTCCAGTTTAAACCAGTCTGTATCACTCTCTGTGCCCTGCAACCTGGTCTCTTCCCCACCATACAACAGTTCCTCTTTTGTCTAGTTATATTCACATAAAAAACTAGGAGTCATTTGTCTGAAGTCATATGAATTACTCTGGTATAAAACCAGTGTGGTGCTAATTTCTTTATGTCATATATGGTAATTTAATCATTCAGTTCTTAACTAAACCACCTTATTTAAAGCTGAGTCTTCAGCTAGTTGGGGCAGGGCTAGCTTCTTGTGAGTCAGTAAGGTTCTGGTGATTTGACTCCATGCTGAGGACTTAGTCTTCAGTATCTGTAAAAGCGTGCATTGATGTTATAGGTACTTTGCTATAGATGACAGACTTCAAATGTCAAGAAATGGTAGGCTGGCATTTGGGTGTTTTGGACCCTGGATTTGGGTGCAATGAAACACTGTCGACCTTGTCACCCACTAGTCCCACCAGGTCTACTGAAGGAGATAGTACTGTGATAGATCCACACCCCAGAAGTATGTATCATTAGGATTCTACTGTTTTCATTTTTAATTTCTTTTTAATAGCTACTTTCTTTAGTTAACATCTGTACTATTTTACTAAATCATGTTTTGTTGCATCCTGACCTTCTGTTCTATCTTTCAAAATCAGCTGTCTTGTATCTTGATAGGAAAGGGGGTTTTGTGCTTTTCCAATTTGTTCACTGTTTCTCTCCTCATAAGCCTCCTGGGTTTTGGGATATCTGCCGTAAATAATTTCATATATTCTTCACTTAGCTGGTTTGACTTTTTTCTCTGTGTTACTTAGTCGTTTAAATGTTACAGAAAATCATGATGCTTGTGTTTGATTTTACAGAGGTGAAATCCATTTGTTCAACCAAAAGTCATTCTCATATCTAGATATTTCCTTTGTTCTTGTATTTATTCAATTTTACCCATTAAGCTGCAGAAAAATGGTAAGAGTTTCTTGCAGTGCATTTCTGAAGGAAGCAAACAAGCCTGCCACAAGTAAAACAGGATGCTTTACTGTCAGGGACTGATCTTTAGAAAGCTCAGACTATCCTGTAAGCACGATCTGAGCTGAACCTAGGTGACAGGGTAAGCTTCGTACATTGCTTGTCACAATCGCTTGTCACAGCCTTGTTCAGGTGTTAAAACAGTATCTTACTTCATGAGCAGACACATTGAAAATCCATCAATGTCACTCCTGAGGGAGCAAGTCCCATCTCAGCATGAACTATGGCTCCATTATTCCTAAGAATTTTGACTTTGATGACTGATTTGTTTTTCTCAATTAGAAAAAAATATCTGACAGCCTCTGTGCTTACTGACAGAGAATGCAGTTCAAAGCATTTTAAAAAGAAGCATCCTTGGCAATTACACCTACTAAAAATAAGTAGTGCTTTACAATGCCACTAATTGCTATAATTACTGTGCCTTGAGTGAGGCTTGCAACAGGCGGGGATCGTTTCAGCACTATGCATTGTGGCGAAGCACAGCTATGAGACATTCAGTTTTCACGGTGCATATTTTCTCCCAGATCTCTGAGCATAAATTTCATCAACATTAATATGAATTCCAAAACCCATATCCAAGTGCAAAGGATCTCACGATGCTTTTATACTCTCAGGATCTAAACTATAATTTCAACCATTAACAAGCACCATTTAGCATTAGATTTGCTAATGTTATATTACAGTTCCGGCAATTCTATACAAGATTCATTACAAGCTCAGTGAAGACTAAATTGTAGTACTGAGTAAACACTTTAAATAATGAAGCAGAAATAAACAGTGAATGTTAATTTAAGCATTTTACTTCAAATTTTCTTTTAAATAACAAAACTGAGCATGATTTGCAGAATTCAAATCATACCATACCAGTAAAAATCAAATATATTGCTCAGAGATACCTGTAGGAACAAACTCTAGCTGCACAATATACTTCTCGTCATCTAAATTTTGCCTAGGGTCAGGTTTTGACCAATATGGTTCAAACTGTCAGCTCCCATCTATGGCTTCACATGGGCCATTTTGCCAATAAAAGAACAAGTCAGGTACTAGCTGAATCAACATGGACCACACATTTCAAAAGACTCTGTTCTCATGGTAAACCCCTGTGAAACAGCAAGCAAATACACCTGGCAAGTCTTTGCATACATAAACTAGGGGACTTTTATCAACATTTTTCTTTTGGTTAGTCCCTCACTCTCAGAGAAAATTACTCTGTTGTGTTACTATGGGATGTTTCCGCTGTCACCTGCACTCACACAGGCTGCTTTAATCTTGGGGTCCCCACCAACAACCAGCCCCAGCCACCCTGTGTCTTGTACAGCCTGTTATCAGCAAAAAAATTACGTGACAGCATTTGCTCCTCCAGCAGTATGTATTCTATCAAAATGGGAGTCAACAGTTACTAAATGATATATATTAGCTTTGCAAGCCCAATCTATACTTTGCCGTGAAAACAGGTGCATCTGTAAATATTTTTCATTAGAAATGTAATTAATATGCATAAACTTGTTTGCCAAGCAATTTGCAAATGAATCAAGAATTAAATTAAATACAGAAGCCTCTTCCCTCTCCCCCCTACCTTTCCCTGTCTGGATTAAATAGAATTTAGAGAAGTTTTCTGGGCAAATTTTTAAAAAAATCTCTTTGACTCAAGCTTGTAATTGTTTCAAACTTTTCTTCATTACCACAGTAATTTGGGATAGCAAAAAGCTTTATTTCTAAAACTGGCTTTTGCCTGCAGCTAGAGTCTCCTGATAATATGGTGGATATACTGCCACGAAGAATGAAATCTGCTGACTCACATATGCAATAGAGACAAAACAAGGACTGCTCTTCACAGAGCTCAATACCGTTCCAAAGAGGCTACCCCTATGGAGAGAGCTCAAAGTGACCCTATTGCTTACCGCAGAGATGACTCATTATTAAATCAGGTTCCTTTTATTGCTAATGAATTGTTAATGAGAACCTCACCTTGAAAGATATTTTTTATTCACAAATATTTTCTAAATAATTTTGATTAATCCGTGTGCCTTTGACTGTTCGCTGTTGGGCGTTTGGTCACCCAGATCACATGGTACAGTTCCTGGTCCTTGGCTGGAGGACCTTTTAAAAGCAGCAAACAAAGAGCAACTAATGAATAACCAGAGCTGGCTCAAGCTTTTGTGATCCTATTGGCAAGATGGGGTTTTGCAGCCCTGCGGATGAAGGCCAGATCTATGCTGCTCCGTTCACAGAAAGGGCACAAAAGGGATAGAGCTGGGAGTGAAAGAGGGGAGGAAGGTCCCTGAAAAGACGTACTTGCTGGGATGGCTAAGGAGGGAGATGGGTGGACTAGGACCAGCAACAGCTACTTCTGGGAGAAACCCCTTCCTGAACAGTAGTTGCCATCCCACAAACCCTGATCTTGGCTTTCCAGTGCTCTGTATTAGGTAAAGTAGGTGGTGTGGCTCCGACTCATTTACTGCCTCAAGCAGCAGCTCGTGTTGCCCATACCTAGTGCCACTCTCTGAAAAGCATTCTTCCAGTAATAGCATTTGAATAAATAATAATTTGTGCTAACTTCCTCCATGTTTTTGCAATTCAGACACTCTGCCAGCAGTTGCCAGCAGTCATGAGTAATGGGAACCCACACGTTAATTTAAACCAAATGTGGTTTTGGATTTGGGGTTTTTTTTGAAGACTTAGTAAGTGGTTCCTTCCCACTATTTTGATACTATCAGAATGATTCATCTCTTTTCCATGATCTATTCAAACTTCGGTTGTTCTGGACACACATTTGAAAAGGGTGAAAAACTATTCCCGATAGAATTAGTTCTGGACTGAGAACAAGACTTCACCACTAACCAGCCCTTGCACAGTTTCAGCTTGGTTAACCAGCACAAACATGCCGAAACTCTGGGAGACAAAAAGTTGCACATCCAGTGCTGGTCTCCCAAGTTCTTCAGTTTTTCCTGAATACGTATAAATATGTCCACCACAAGAAACACAGTTTGATAATCTTCTTTCATTCTTCCTCCTACTACATCACAAATCAGAGAATAAATATTTTGAAAGGGAAGTTTAGAGACCACTCTTCTGCTGCTGTATCACAGCACCAACAGATTTTTTTCCCCCAATTTAGTTTACTTTGATCATGTGTCTCTAACTTTGGTTATAAATTGGCAGTTTCTCTTGCTCCTCAGCAGAAAATGATGGTAGGTGGTCAATGAAAGCAAAGATGGAAAAACGCAAGCTAAACCATTATTAACCAATAAGTGAGATGTTTGCACAAAGCGTCACAGTTCTGTATCCAAATGGATTTTTTGTAGAGCATGAAATTGCACAGAAGTAGCTTTCAAAATTGTATGAAATTATTTCTTCAGCTGAAATGTCAAATCCATAGATTTTGATGATTTGGAAATTGTGTGGATCTTAATTTCTTCATTTCTGTGAAAAACAGTATATTGTGCTTCTGGCATCCCATTCAATGGAACTAATTTTAAATGAAGAATTGAAGCATGAATTCAATTGAAAAAAGGTGCCTCATGTAGGAGAAACATAAACTGATTTTTTTTTCCCTCTCTGCCATCATCAGTGACAGTCAAATTGGCCAGCACTTTAAATTAAAGTCCACCTCTGAACTACTCAGGTAGTGAACAAATCATATTATCTGTCTATATCAGTTCACCAATAGACGAAAAATTCATTATTGGATGCTCTGCCTTCTCCATTAATTAGTTAATGTTTGTAAAACACTTTGAAAATGAAAGGAACTATATAAGCAACACTATTATCATTACACACTTCAGGGCAGATAAAGAGTAAGCTAATGAAAGTCTGCAGTAAGAAGAAAAAGGATGAAATTTACATGAGGCGTATTCTGCAGGGACTGGGAGGATGACCAGGTGGCACAGGGAAGTTCAGATAGGACTAAATCATTACACTGATTCTGAGATTTGTTGAATGCCCAACGTAGAAATAAATTGGTGATCTTAATCCATATCCTAAAGGACAAGGCTCTCCCTTCATATCAAATCATCACCTTTTAATAGGGTTTCTCTACAACTGAGAAAATAGCACCTCAGCAAAGTGTGCAGAGGACAGTATAGGAACACTGAAGTACCTTCTCCCCCTTCATGACTAAATGCCGCAATAGAGGTCTTCTATTTCCAGGGCCATGTGGGTAGCTCCTTCTAATGTCACCAACAATTTTAAAAAAATACTAAAATGCTTCTTTTTCTCCCTTTCCAAACAGGAAGTGAATATGTTTCTATAAATTTTATAAAGGATGAACGTTATGAGACTCTGGGGTACTCTACAGTGGCAGAAAAATCAGTGAGGCTGTAATAGAAGCAGAAAAGATGCAGAATTATGGAGTGTCCTCTGTAGTTTGTACATCTTCCATTATCGTTGTCACTCTGTTTATTAAATCTTTAAAAACAGCTAAAACAGCTGATGTTATATTGAGCACATTTCCTGATAAGATCAGGTACAAAAGATTAAAACAAAGTGGGCGGGAAGAAAGCAGGGCCTTACCAGAAAGGGGTTGGAGTCGGAAGTTAATCAGAAATAGAAATGGGGAATCAAATGGGAGTGAATGAGACAGCTTGTGTGGTGACTGGGTTTTGGCACAACAAAGTTGAGGAAGTGTGAGCATTGTTCACATTTCTTTTCTATCCTCACCACACTTACTATCCTGGTACATGATTTTTTTTTTTCCTGCTTAACACCTGCTAGTGTCTGTAAGTAAAAATGACAGTCAATTTTAAGCACCAGTGCATAGCATTTTTTTTTTTTTTATGTATTGCTCTGTGATTTTGGGTCTAAGGGAAATTGCAGTAGGTAGCACAGCCATTCTTGACTGTAATCAAGGCCTTAGAAAAAAAGCCAAGGTGGAATATTCATCAAAATGGTTTAAGACATGAGGCTGCACATTAAATACTTCTGCCCCTTTTTGCAGGTGAAGAGAAATGCATGCAGAGCCTGTTTCCTGGTCAGGGTGCTCTCAACTCGCCGATCTGGATTTGTCTCACCTGGGCACTTATCAGAAGTATTTCATTCATGGTACCACTCACCCTAGACTTCCTCCACTCAATGGACAGGGATGTGTACCTCCAAAGACTGACTCCATTGCCCATCCAAATCTCTCCAGGTAATGAGGTTTTCAGTATAGGGGCTTCAGTTATGAGATGGAGGGAAGGTAGGATGAATCCAGGACCTGAAACAAGCACGGAACATCATTGCCTCATCGGAGAACCACGGCTTCACCTCTTCCCTCTGGCTTCGGGAGAAAAAGACCTGACTGCATTACTATGGGACACTCCCACAGCCACCTGCACTCACACAGACTCCCCCTAATCGAGGGGTCCCCGCTGGCAACCAGCCACGGCCACTCTCTCACACAGCCTGAAAAAAAGAGTGAGACGAGCACTAAAAAGCCATAAACTTCATGCCATAAGAGCAACTCTACAGTCACTCTGGGACATCCAGAACCCTCCTTCGGGCTTAGCCATTCTGGCAGGGCTAGTTCCCCCTCTTTTCAGTTGTCACTCATTGTCATCAGCCACACATTAGGCTGGATTTTTTCTAGATCATGACCCAAAACTTGTCAAGACTGCTCAGGTGAAGTTTAAGCTTAAGGATATAAGGTAGCAATGAAATTTAAGAGAATAATCTGTGTGGGGATGGGAATCTCACTAACGGACATCTCCTGAGTTTGATTCTAATGAGCAAACATTGTACCACCTGGCACGAGAAGGCACAAACAGAAGATAACGGAGGAAGCAATATGCTGCAGCTGAAAGGAGGAAAAGGAATGTGCTGCAGCTGGAAGGAGAAAACAAGATAAAGGCCATGAAGGCATTTCAAATGAAGGAAGGAGGAGGAAGAATGGGTCAGTCTGCTAGAGCATAGATGTGTGTGAACACAAGGTTATAACCTCTCTGCAAGCTGCAGGTAGCGCGTGTACACTTCTGCTTGCTATAAAAGATGCTAACAAAGAGCAATAAAGGTCTTCGGCTACTGCCTGCCAGAGTCTGTGCCGCTTTAATCCCCACAAATCTGGTTTTTAGATTGCTAGCTATTTTCCCTTTAAAATAAGGCATTCTCCAGATTTGCTGGTTCCAGAAGCTGAAAGAGGTTTCAATATTTTGTTGTAGCTCTTCGTGAGTTTGTTCCATGAGGGAAGAGTTAAACACAGGGTGTTAATAAGGTATTTTAGGAAGCAGACATGCTGCCATTTGTTTATAGTTAGTGGTTTGTGGCTGAATCCAGCTTCCTTCCAGCCCTCATGCGGCTGAGTTCATCGCTTGGGAATTTACTTTTTAAAAGCCTTTAATTGTCATTCAGTATCTAAAACTCTATTTACACACAACTGCTGAGCTGCTGCTAACCACCACCTCTTTTTGATTAACACAGTTCAGTCTGTAAGGTTGGTAAAGATGCATTTAGCAAGAAGGACAGTAACAAAGAAATGCTCAAATCCAGAACTACAACCCCTTCATTTTATTACCTCTTTTTCGGTTCTGCTTTTATGTCGTTTTGCCTCTAGACTTTTGTTTCCTTCTGTAGTTACTTTAGTGCCTTATTGCTATAGCGCCTGTAGACAGAATATCTGGAAATCTCCATGTTTTTACATTTTCCTTCAATAAAAAACACTACTGCTCCCTTCCTGAAAACAAAATCTCAAGAGTGGAATAAATGTTACTGATGAAATCCCAAGGGTAATGCTCTCATTGATTCTAGTAGACCTAGTGTTGTCTTTATAGTCCGATCATACAGACTCTGGGAGGAGGTTTGATGATCTCTTTCTTCCTGAGATTTTTTGCAAAAACTCTTTAGAGAAACTCTGCTGGTTCTTCTACTCTCAACATACACACATGCTCTGCTGAAAGACCATTGCTCATTATTCATGAGTTTTGGAGACCTGAGTTTAAAAGCCACTTGAAAGCTTCTTTCTTGAATTTCATCTTTTCAGGGATTTACACCGTTCTGATACTTTGCTCTGTATTCTGTGTTCCTCAATACATTAGTTGGCAAAAAAGCAAGGGATCATAAGCAATATTAGGCAAAACTATTTTTGCCAAAGTTTCTCATGGAGAGTGTGAAATATGGCTCTTTCAAAAAAATATACCTCAGCCATTTATACAGGAAAAGTACATCAGATTAGGGTGTCAAAGTTAATGGTAGAGAACTTGGAAGATCTGAGGGGTGTGCATTCCATTTTTATACACTCCTAAGTGTTCAGCCACAGTTCTGCCTCATTTTGACCTGAAGATGAAATAACAAATATTTTCTAATCTTTCAAAACAAGCTTAGGAAGAGCCTGATCAGCCAAACTTTGAACAAATCTAATTAATATGAGTCTTAAATTATTATATTAAGATATATAGTTTCTCAATACCGTAGGCACAGAATTTTTAAAAATTTATTGCAGTACCAGTAGTCAGGAGATGTAGCAATTAGACACTGACCTATCTGCACTGCTAAAAGATATACACTTTCCATTCTGCAGTTACAGAAAGCATGTTTCAGTCTGAAGTCAGAGCAGAGACAGATTCTTGGACTAACAAAAACTTCCATGGCCAGTGAAGGTTTGGTAGTTTAATCTGATCTTTTGTCTGATTTCCAGGAGGTTGCTCTGGAAAAGCTTGCCAGTTTTCTTGGCACAAAACACAGAAAATTTCATGTTTAGATTCCATACCATTTGCATCGTCAAGGGAAGACGACAGAGGAAACACTCCATTCTTAAAAAGAAACAAAATGATTAGTAAGCTCATAGAAGAGACAGGCATGAGTGATAAGAGAAGAGAAGAACACTTTCCAGAGATAACCAAATATTTTAAAAAGCAGCTGCAGTCAATTTATTTTGCTCTTTCCCCAAAGATCTAATATACAGATGTCAGCCAAAACTGGGACAAGAAACAGCAGGAACAGTTGCATAGACACTACATTGTAGTAAAAAGAAACAGATTTTAATGCAAAGATAGATGTATTAAGAGATAGATTCATGTTCACTAGAAAGCAAGCAGGAGAACTGCAGAAATAAAACCAAGGTTCCCTTTAAAAGTACTGGACAGTTTTATTTCTCTGCAATTTGTGTTCTATACATTCAGATCAAATCTACGCTTTTGTGGGAACTCACTGTGAAATTACATAGTATTACCAACATGAAGTACTAGACAACAATGTCAAGGTTGAAAGTCAAATGCTCAGCAGCCAGAAAAAGCCAAAATAAGGGTTACAAGGGCAGCCTCAGTTGGATTCCTTTATATGTATATGCTCATTTTGAAAAGGAGCAGCCATAAAACTTTAAACCAGCACTGAATAAATTTCCTCCCCTAACCTTATTCTTAGGAGTGGCTAAACTGTTGTTGCTGCATATTTCAACTCAGTAACTCCAGCTGAGGTATATGCTTAACATGACAAGTGTCAATCCACAGGATTACATTTGAGCAAAGTCATAGGCAATTAGGGAAATAAAAGCTATTATTATAATAAAAGGAAGTACCGAGCAATCTCAGCTACAGTCTTAGCTACTAGTCCTGCATATGATACAGTCCATTTCTTTAATGCATACTTCTCACTGCTGTTGCAAGAATTAAGAGTACTTTATGTGAACCAAAGCGTAACCAGCTGTCACCAGATCATGTTTTCTTCATTCCCTGCCTTCAGCAATAACTGGGTTCAATAGATGCACATTTTAAAGGAAAAAAAAATCAAAGAGTCGTTGAAAGAAGACTCAGATGTAATTATTTTCATAGGCTGCTCTTGTTTCTGTTTTTAAGAAATAGAAGACTATTTGACTATTGTCAAGTGATAGACTCTAGTACAATACGCTCAACTTATCTAGAGCATGTGATATAGCAACAGGTATAAAAGAAAGATAAGAGAAAGAAAGAACAGAAGTGGCAGTCCTGGTTCACCATCCTGCCACCCTACTCTTCCTTCCACCTCACTAATTTGCTTTGACTGTCATCTGGATTGTAGGAGTGCTGCTCAGTCTCCACCTCTGCTTAAGTCTTGGCTTCCTTGAGGCAAAATACCTTTACTTAACAAAAGCACTTAACTATTAATGAAAAATCTGATATTAACTTCAGTTTTCCCTGCTGGACCCTTAAAGAAATATGTTTCTTAGATAAGCAGGAGATCAGGAACATTCATGTGTTTTTTCTTCAGCCAACAGTTCTATGCTGGCTATACAAGTACATCTTATTTATCCCCCTTTTTTCCCTTCTCATGTGGCTTCCTAGACAACGGCCAACCTTAGTTGTTGTCAATGTTTGCCCTGTACCTTACTTTTAATGCTTTCTCTGTGTCATACTTTTACACGGTCTTTTCTAAGCTAGTTTAAAGACATTTTCAAACTGCAAGGGGGAACAAAGAAAAAGGACCCTGAGGTTGGTTTTTACACTTTCAGGATTCATATTCTACCCTGTCACCTTTTTTCCTTATCTTTCTACTCTTCCCTTTTTAATTTCTTCCTCCTACTCCGGTCTGAATCAACTGTTGTGCTGGGAACACTAAGAACAGTCTTCGTGCATTTCATCTATGCCACATCATAAACCTACAGATTAGAGAGAGAAAGAGACAGACAGAATGTCCTCCCCAAGGCACGTCCCTTCCTCACTGCTATGCAGCCATGTATTGAATCATAACTACGGTCCCCTTTCTACAGTACAAAATGAGGCTGTGCATGAAAACATGAGGTTCTTCTTCATACATCAGCATTTAGTCTGCCCTAAAAAGTGGATCGAAATCAGCTACAAACCCCTATAAAAGGACCAAGGATTCACCCAACAAATCTCTTCCGATAATAAAGGCTCCAGAGACCGAATGAGTCCACCATTCCCACCTGTGAAACTCCAGGCTCTTCAGAATTATGACTTTTCAACATTTGTAGCATCTTACCAGTCAATGGTGACACCACACAGGTGTCATACAAAGACATTAGTAAGTCTTCTTGCTGATGATGCACAAGAAAAATCAAGAGCTCAGCTCACTCTTTCTCAATTCTCCCCCCTTTTTTGCAGCACTCCTCCAACAGTAAAAATTTATTTTAATTATACACATGGAAAGAACTGCCAGTTTTACCTAACGCCTCATTTCAGAATTTTCTGACTTTTGTGCAATTTAGCTATAATTTTAATATAACCGCAGTGTGTGTGTTAGTGAAGGGGAAAATGTTGCATTAAAATTACAGGTTAGATAGCTGAGGAGTAGTGTGCAATTCAGATTGTGGCCTTAGTATCCATTATCTCATTATTTCCTTGCCAGCACACATACACACAAGAACAATTGGTAGTTTAATGAAATAATCATATCCGTGCAATCTGTTTAAAATACAATAACTTAATAATACCATCCATATAAAATTTTAGACTGTAAGTGCATTACTTCTGGAAGATTCTGCAGAAGAAATTAAATTGTAATCAAGTAATTATCTAATGAGGTGTTACACAATACATTTTTGCCAGCAGTAAAGTGAGAAACAGAACTAAAACAGATAAAAAAACTTTCTCCAAAGCAATAAAAAGTTTCAACTCTACAATATTAGAATTATGGCAATGCCTAATAGCTGTTTCAGACTCAAGCATTTTATGTAAGAGCTGTAATGTACTTGTCCCACAATTTGTACATGTACATTTGTACATGAAATTTCATCTGAACTTCTCTGAATGTGATATGAACATTAAGACAGCCTCAAAATACCTGTCTGAAAATACCATTAATATATTAAGGTACATAAGGGTAAACTGAGGCACAAAGAATTTGCCTGAATTGCTTAATTTCTGAAGAGCATCTATTGCTTTCAGTAATACATGGGGAAAATCAACATTCTGACCTTACGTCCAGATTTCACAAAAATCCCAGCACTCTCACACAGAGCCAGATTTTCAGAAAAGCTGAGATCTTACTTAGTATTCTGAAATGTAAAAAATGGCTAACATATCTTGCATAAGAACATTTGGTTCAGGCCAGAGTTTTCAGGATTTTTGTGTACCTAATGAGACTTTCACTTCCCAGCTTTTGTGTGCTTTTGCAAATCCTGCCATATATGTATTTGCACCTTCAGGTTCCTACACAATTATGTGTATTTGGCCCTTAGACTCCATTTTTTAAAATACTTACATGCATACCTAACTTAATGCATCAACATAATTTCACAGTGCGCGTGGCTGTGATGGCAGGACTGGAGTCTCAGTGAGAGCAGCGGATATGGGCCACGTACTGGAAACCGTCCCACACACCGATACTGGTACCCTGCTCCCATGCGCGTGGGTCTGAACAATACATACGTGTGCATCCAGCCGTAAGGTAATGAACTACGTTCCATATAGATATCTCTTACTGGTACTTTTGATAAGTCCTGGATGAGACTTCTGACTGTTTCACTTGGCTTTGTTTCTAGCATAATTACTGTTCTTAAATAGTCTATTCAAAATCCTTTCTGAAATTCTTTAAATCACCCACACAGTGCAGACTATTCAGTTCTGTGGAATCTGGCTTGAGGTGCTGACACCTACTTGCTGGCCCAAACTATTGATGAGCGTCTCTTCCTCAGGTTGCCGAGAGATCTACTGCAATTCATGTCTACCTGTAAACACTATACTCAGTAATAGCTGTGTTTAGAAATAGTTATGTACAGTATCCTCAGCTAACTCTCGTACATAACGTCTTGGTACGTCACGTCCAACCTGAGCATAAAGAAATTGGAATAAAGCTGTAGAGGCAGGATAATCCAAAATAGCGAGAGAGAAACTGATCAAATTTTGCCAGTGATCTGGAGATTAACTGCTCTAATTTCTGTAAAGAAATCTAATCCTTGAACAAAACTTTCTGTCAGACCTTTAAGATAAGCATTTCAAGAGAGAGACCAATAGAGAATAAATCCCAAGTCCATATAGAATGTTTCACCCATGAAGGGTGAGTATTATGTTTCTCTCATGAGTGTAAAAGCTCCATAAATTATGGCTGCACAGGCATGAATGAATTATGAAGGTCTTTTGCTTTAGTAAAAGGAGCAACATCAGCATTTGTAGGCAAGACATTCTATTTATTCTACCTATTTCTTGATCTGTTTTAATTTAAAATTGTTTAAAACTGCCAGTTCTACTAGTAAAGAAATGATCATAGAGAAAAATAGATCAAATTCATTAGAAACCCATAATATGGGTTTCTACAGGTGATCATAAATAATGTTGATTTCTGCAAATGGTTCTCAATTCCATTTTTCAATGAATGGCAGGCATTCACAAGACTATCTTATTTCATTCACTGCTGCTCTTCTGCACCAAATGAGACAGGAGACCTCAGAAAATAAATAAATGTGGGACTGTGTCATTTAAGAGCATCAGAATTGGAGATTGCAGAAAAACAGAGCTTTTGCCTTCAGAAAGTCTATTTCATCATGAGTTCTCATCCTGAATGAGATAGAAAGTGCAAATAACAATGCCTTTGAGAGAATAAAATGTTATGAACTGTGTCAACTGGAAGAAAAATACTGTAAAGTTACATTTAGGGCTGGGTTCCCAATGCTTTTCATGACAGTGCAGGCTCCCACGGGCTCTCATGGGAGCTGTAGTTCAAAGTTCCTCACATCCTTCCCCTCCCCACTCTCCTTTCCAGAGTCCCCTTGCAGTCCAACTGGGATCGAGGCAGACCGCAGCACACCTTGGTTTTCCCTGTACTTCATTGCTCTGCCATCTGGAGCAATGGGATTCTGTGGAACTACTTCTTTCCATTCTTCTAACTCAAAATCCTGAATTTCATCTTTTCCCACAGAAAACTTTCTAGCAGGTATATTTTTCATCTCCAAACTTTCTACCAGAGAGAGAATGACTTAAAAGGGAAGATACATCAATGTTATGAGGCAAGAGGAGGAAAGAAGAGAAGGGGAAGTGAAGACCATGCAGTTATGAGGCTAATAAAGAAGTCCCTGAAAAGTTTTAAAAATAGAAAAATGTTTTTGCTGCATCTATGCTTCAATGTTTCATCAAACATTACCAAACAAATTTCAGTGAGACACTAGAGAGAACACTTTTGCCTCCAACATTTTTGAGATTTTCATACTAGCTCTGGCTGACATATCCCTTTCAGAATAATTTTAAAGTTGTTGGGTTTTTATATTATGTTGAAATGCAGTCATGGCAAGCCCTTTTCTTCTCTTCTTACTCTTCAGACGACCTGAGCTCAGGCCAACTCACTGCTTTTGATGGGTCCATCCTTTTTTTATAGATGTTTCCAGCCACCCACCTAACTTTTCACTGCTAGTGAACAAATGAATGTATCTGTTTAACAGGAGGATGAAATGTCACCACAGTCCCTGTAGACAATGGCAGTCACCATCCACTTCCAACTAAGCGTATGCTGTGTGAGAAGAAAGTATTGTTCAGCCTTTCCAACCGTTCAGATGATAGACACTAGTCCCTGAAGTAAGATGACACAAAAAAAAATTCATTGATCTTTTGCAGAGAACTTCCATGGCTGATGCTCTAGAAACCTTGTGCTGCCAAGATGACACCAGAACATAGACATTAATTACCTTACTATTGGATTTTCTTCATCCTCAGAGTCTTCCCATCCAAATTTAACCTCTACACAATGGTTCAGAGTCCAAAATTGACATCAGGCTGGTTTATTAGCTTCAAATAAGCGTGAATCACTCTTTATATGAGACAAGCCTGAATCAGAACTCACTTGAGGAACTGCCATAGACTTGTAGCCATCTGACAGTGTTTGTTTTGGGTTTTGTTTTTTTTTTAAATCATCAAAACAACTGGTATTTTTATTGCCTGGTATCTCTTTATTCACATTCAGTCAAAGCGCTCCAAATTACTGTGTGCTTCAGTGTATAATGAAAGAAAACCTGCAAAAAACCAGCTCCAGGGAGAAGTCCAATACAATGAAAAGTAATGGCAACACACACTTGCGCAAACATAAGATTTTCAGCCACCTGCCAATTTTGGGATCAATGAAGTGTTTTAAGAAGAAGAATGTATCTGAAGAGCCACATTTGATGCCTGTATCTCTTGTGCAGAATTGACTCTACTCTTTCACCTTGTCATACAGAGACAGATCACTGGAAAACAATGATCATATACCAAGTTGGTTGGCTTTGCCTCCTTCCTCTGTCTCAGAAGCAGTTCCAGGTCACAGTGCTTTTGATTAAAAGGAGGTAGTTTTGTTTGGTTAATTGGTTTCTTGTTCTCCCAGAACTTCAAGGAAGCAAAAAAGAACCAGAGAAAATGTCTTCTAAAAGCTCAGAACTGTTTTGGTTCTACGAGTGTCATCAGTAACGGCAACAAAAAAACCTCCTGAACCTAATCCTCCAGCCTGTCAACCAGTTTTAAAGCATGCAAGTATCTTAGAGATCTTTTCCAACCTTAATGATTCTATGAAATATACTAATCCATGAAAAAAAAAAAAACCAAGGCAATCCAGACTTCAGAAGGAGCATGTTGTGTATACTGTTAGGAGCATAAGGATAGACAGAGTCCTTTAGACTACCTTTTAAGCTCAATCAGATGCAACCACCCCCCAGGAAAATGGGTCCAGTCCACCCACAACTCATTTAGCACAAATCCTGAAGCACAGGAAAATATCACTGTCAGATGACAGGCAAATAATGTGATTGAATTTGGTCTCAAAATAAGAGGGGAGTCTCCAGGTAGCCAAAGGAAAGATTAGAGACGTGCAGGAGAGGCATCAGTTAGAAACTGAAACCAGAGAATTAAAAGCTGATCCTGAAAAAAAAGGGATAAAGTTCAGATTAAAAAAAAGATCCCCAAAGTCTCACCTAGAAGAAGGGTTATTGACAGAGATGGGTAGATACTACTTCAAAAATTCTAGGTTGGGAGTGCATTACTATGAAAAACCCCTAAGACATTCCTGCCATGTGCCATGTTATGGCACAAAGAATTGCTCTAAATGAAGGTATCATCTGTCCTGAGTCGGCTGGTGCGTGCTAAAGGCTTACAGCTCAAAGAAGCTCTGATCTAACTTGTGCGATATTCCTCATAGTGCCTGTGGGCCCTGGGAAGCTCGGAGTCACTGAAGCGGCGTAGATTTGGCTGATGCCTCTCCTTTTTCAAAGGTAGCCTCTATTGAAAGGAATGAAAAGAGGGCTAGTCTGGCAGCGCGGTGCTACTTGGCAGTGTCTCCTGTGGGTTCTTGATGGCCAGTAGGCTTCAGCTATCAATGATAACAGTAAATACACTCCTTGTCACATGGCATTTTCAGATAGCTCTAAAGTCTGTTTCAGGGATGCAAGCCGTATGACGAAAAATATTAAAGGTAAGAGGGCCTGAAGCTCTGAGATCCTTTCGGCCCACTGCGATAAAAGGACTTCCAGTCCCTGTTTCAGTCTTTGTTTGCCCTATACGCTACAGCACATATGGATAAAAAGACACCTAAGTACACTTTCTGTGCTCAGTTTATCTTTTGATCATCTCCCTAGCTGCTCCTAAATTCTAAAATGGGCTGTAGGGACGTAGTCCTGTGGCTACACCATAACACCAATGAGAGCTGCAAAGCCACATCCTAGTAAAATATTCAGAGGCTCTACTTGTGTTGCTCTCCCTGCTCTGATATGGCTTGCATGCCTCTTCCTGGGAAGGAAGGGAGCTTAGCACCTTTCAGGGTCCTGACACGTACATCTACAAAAGGAATGCTAAATATTTGCAAAGAAAACCTTACTCTTAGGCTTGCTGTTAAACAAGAGGCACCATACAAAGCGTTACAAGTCTGTTGCAGAGACTCTGAAATCCCTGGGGATTTTAAAATAATTTCCAAGATTCCCCCATGCTCCTCCTCCCTGCCAGCTCAGGCTGAAAAGCCAGATGCCTGGCAGGAATGACCATGAGGGCAGGGAGAGCTCCTGCTCTCTGATCCAGTTTGCTGCAGTTGACTGATGAGGGTCTTGGATGTGTGTGTTGTTTTTCGAGAGTTCCCACTATGCTCTTTCCAAGATGCTACCAGACTGGAAACTCTTACACTGAACACAGCTGGGCATGTTGTATTGTTAGCAGAAAATTAATAAATTAATATGATTTATGTAAATTTAGGAACTGTTTAGAAGGCTTCATTCTCAATGCAATATTCAATATTTGCTTAATATCTTGTCAGACATTAATTATATCCCCAGATAGGAAATTATACTCACCTGTAGCAAAATGGTTCTTACCATTAATTCTGTCAGAAACAGGGAAAGATTAACCGTATTATGTCTGGCATGGATTATTTAGCAGTGCACAGACTATTAGTATGAAAATGCATGCATCTTCTGAAAAATGTATGGAGTAAAAAGGATTTTAATTCCATTAAGCATAACAAGATGAAACTAGTTTAAGAAGGGAAAAAAAGAAGAAGGAAATAAGGTCTTTAACTAGAGACAAATAAAAATTAAAACCATAGATAGAATTTATGGTTTTTTTAGAGGCAGACTAATCCTTTTAAAAAAGTCATTTTGACCACTACTGAGATGCTGTAGAATATCTTTGATCTGGTCCATAACTATTCCAGTGCCATCCTTCAATGCCTGTAACCAGCCTTAATTATAATAATTTGTACCAAATCAGATACATATTCCATGTCAGGAATAACCCACAGTTATATCCGGTTTACTACTACCAGTTCAAAATCCTCTGAACATTTTGCATTGAGGCTTGTGCCATTCAGCATCTCCTGGAGTCAAAGTTCACTTCAGTTCTGCAATTGATTCATGGTTCCTATGGGATTCTCTATTGTGGAAACATCAAAATCCTGCCTGCCATACACTTCTCACCCAGTTAATATGAACTTTCTCTAATCAGAAGTAGAAATGAGAAAAGTATGTACCAAAATCCCAAATTGTTTCTCTGGTCTTCTACAGATACAAACCAATCAAAGCAAATAATTTAAAGGCTACTATTTAAGAAGACCTTTTGCCAATTCAAAACATTGGCTTCTTTCTTCCTTTCTTTTGTTTTATAAAAGCTTATCAAAACTATTATGATTGACCAGTATAGACTTTGTGCAGCTGCACAGCTCACATGCAATGATATACTTAACACAGCATCTCTTCCCACCTCACTAGCATGAGAGTTAACTCCATCATAAACTTCTCCTGGACATCATAAAAACAGTATAGCTGGTCTCTAAACTGGCATTTCAGTTAATGTTTACAACTGTGAAAAAATGAACTGTAGATTTAGTCCACATAGTAAAACGGAATAACAAACCAGGGAACTTTGATACCCCAGTATACTCCTGACACTCCTATTACAATTTTTGCACGTCTACTTAATGCTTTTTACTCATTCATGCCTGTAATAATTAAAAAAAATCTGTTGAGTTTATCTTATTCCAGCGCTCACAGCTCCCCAGTGCCATTCCTCTGTAACACCAGGCAAATGCATCTTGTTCTTGCCTGTGTAATCCATCGTTTTGAGTCATTAGTCTCTTGCCTTTTCTTTGAAAGACAATGTCCTTTTAATCACACTCGCATGCAACATGCTTTCCAGTAAGAAATTCCTAAAACTTCAAAAAGGTAGTTAAATACTGCTCCTCCATAAGTATCTCTGCTTCAGTGGTCTGATTTTGGCTTCCATAAACTCTGTGACAAAACATAAACTTTGCTGTGGAAGAAAGACCTTTTTGTGCTTTTAGGGTGTATCCAATGATGTGATGGATTAGACACCAATACCCATGGCTATCTCCAGAAAAGCCAATGCATCTATGAAGCGCAATGTGGCACTGTGCTAAAATAAATGCCAGGAGCGTTACAGCCATCTTAGCCTAGCACCACTGTCTCGCAGAAGAGGCAGTTAGGTGCAGCATCAAATGGAGGCACGCACCCATCAGGTGAGGTCTGCACCCAGTTTTGGAGCCAGCTCTTTGGGTACTAGCTCAGGGGTCTCTGCAGTGTGTCCCATTTGCTGTGCTTATATATAGCTTAATGTACAAGATGCCAGAAATCAAACTGCTTTCCAACCTTGGAAACTTTGACAGTTATTCTGATGCTTGTGAGTGATGAAGAAGACTTGGTGAATGATTTGCTTCACCACCTCTTTTTTCAAAGTACATGTACTTTCTCCTGCAAAAATTAGCATAAACATTAAAATACAAAATGTTTGAAAAAAATTACATAAAAATTATTGTTACACTGTAAAACTATCCTCCTTGAATATCACCTTGATCAGATAGTTGTGCAGGACTAGAAAGGCTAAGAATGAATGAATCATATCTTGTTCTTAGCTCGGCATTAGTAATTTGATGCCTCCATACAGCACCTCACCTGCATATTAAAGACATAAAGGGGCTTCTAGTTTCTGCAGCCTGCCTCAGGAGGGAGAAGTGGTGCAGAGGTAGCACTTGAAGAAAAGAGGAATTTACCTGAAGAAAAGAAGGGGTTTGCGATCTCTAAGCAGGACTTGGAGAGGGTAGGACCTAATGTTTCAATTTGTACGATAAGCTAAAATCAAATGGAGTGGGAGTATTGGCAGTCACTGCTTCAGTTCATAAAGGTTCTTAATACACTAATTCCCTTTCAGCTTTTCCTCTACCCCTACTCTCCTTTATTTGTTTGGAAGAGAGTCTCTCCACTGCAAAGTCACTCAGAGCCTCTCATTTCCACATGTCTAGCATAGGAAGACACCTCACACAAATATTCTTGCTGATTTTGATTCAAAACAAGATCCTACATGCAGCAATGCCAGTTCCTTTAGTATTCATTACCAAGGCACATCCCTAACAATGATTAGGCTTGTAGGTCACGTGGAAGAGTATCAGTGTAAAAATATATTCCTACTCCATGCAATTTCTCTTGCAAAACAAATGTATGACATGTTGCCCTTGATGGCAAATCCAGAACAGTTTTGCTGAATTCAGCAAACATGAGGCATGTGAATATGAGATTAAAATGGCTCTGTGAGGGATGGCACATAGAGCAGATGCATGGAGATCAGGGTGTTTGAAGTCAGAATGCAATCTGCTTGCAAAGGTGGTCCTATGGATGAGGGGCTCCATAACAGCTCACCAGTGGGTGGGATGAGGCAAAAGTGAAATTGTTATCTGAAAATGCAGAACTGATAGATCCAGGAGAAAAGTGATAAAAAGCTCTGAAAGGTGACAGTAATACCCATTGATTGTGTAAATACTTCTGGTTCTTTCCTGCCACAGTGCCTTTCTGGTGAGGTACTCATTTTTCTTCTGAACACACTGAAGAACTTTATTGAGATTAAAACATGCAGAATGTTTCAAGTGCACAGTTAAATTTGAATTTTGGTTCTAAAACACTGTTATTGAAAGCCAAAAGTAACATTTCGTGTTTCCATTTTAATGAGCTACTGACAATTTTTCCACCCCATTTAGGTTTTAGCACTTCTTTTTTACAAGCAGTTATTCTAGCTGATGGGGAGCAAGGAAGACTCTTGTTCATCCATATATTCCTGGTGGAACTGCCTCCCTCATGCTTTAGATCCATGCAGAAACTTTAAAGAGAAACTTTCACAAAAGCAAATTAAGTATCTAACTCCTTCTCCATCTACATCTGCAAACTAGAAATATGTACGTAAAAAGTTGTAATACATGATACTTTGTAATAACAGTTTACAGCAGACTTGGGGCTGCTTATCTGGGGACAAGAGAGTCTGTAAAATAATTCATGTTTCTGTGCAGCAAGTCAGAAACACCACTTCTGCCACTCCCAACATTGCCCAATAGCAACTAACAGAACATGAGGACTGACACATGTTTCCGAGAAGGATCTTCCCCTTTTCAGGACTTAACTTTTTTTAGGTTCCAGATGAAAAATGAGCTAATATTATTCTGGTGGGATTACATTATAGTTTACTAAATTTATAAAGACAGAATTGCCTCAGACGTGCATAGGCCTAAGCTACACAATATTTTAATACACTACTGAACAATTACATGAGTAGCTTCATTGAATTCAGTGGGATTACCCATTCAAGTAAGGATTCAGCTAGCACAGTAGGAGGTTACAAATCGAGTTCATAATTTGTAAGGCTGTAGATTGGAATATGACACAGTTAATATACTGTAGCCTGAAGCTCTGGTGATTAAAAAGACACACATTTAAGCAGAAATAATCAGAAAAAGAATTCTTAATTAGAAATTTATGTGACTATCAGCAAATCGTTTTGAGATCCTTTGTCAATGAGAAGTGCTATATAAATGCAAATTTCTTTTGTGGTATTAATATTATTTATCCATTTAATTGAAAAAAAAAAACCAAGATTTTTGTTGTATTTTGGTTAGTAAAATACTAAATATGAAGGGCCAAATACATCCTTGTTGTAAGCTTTTGAAACTAATAGAGTTACAATACAAATGAATCCGACCCTAGTATCTCGAGGATACTAGGCTTGTTCAGCGTAGAGGAGAGGAGACTGAGGGGTGACCTCCTTGCTGCCTACAACTTCCTCATGAGGGGGAGCAGAGAGGGAGGTGCTCATCTCTTCTCTCTGGTGTCCGGCGATGACACGCAAGGGAATGGCTTAAAGCTGCATCAGGGGAAGTTCAGATGGGATATTAGGAAAAAGTTCTTCACTGAGAAGGGTGGTCAAGCACTGGAACAAGCTCCTCAGAGAAGTGGTCAAGGCCCCAAACCTGTTGGTGTTCAAGAAGTGTTTGGACAACACTCTTATATCTAAGGTTTAACTTTTAGGTGGCCCCATGTGGAGTCAGGAGTTGGACTCGATGATCCTAGTGGTCCCCTTCCAAGTCAGGATATTCTGTGATTCTGTGACCCCAAATATCTATTATGCATTATTGAAAACAGAAAGCAATACAATTTTAGCATAAGAAATATCATTTTCTTATCTAATCCAAGCTCTGTGCCTTCATCACATTTTAATATCCCTTGTCCCTTTGTACTCCCGATTTATTTACAAATGCAGTTCTGGTAATTTAAACTTTAAAAAGTTTTTCAAAAACTGTGGCCTGTTCACTCACATTAATTGACTCAATTCTATAAAATACTGTCACCAACATGTTTTCTATATGAAAATGCTTTCTTATAAGACCTTTCCAGGTTGGAAGACTCAGATGTTTTTCTGGAATAGAGGGAAATACCCAAGATAAATATTTTAAGCAAAAAAAATCTAGGAAGGAGAGTTTAGGCTTTTTTTTGCCCATTTCAAAAAACAGGTCCTTGGAATAAAAATGTTAGATGCAAAGGGAGAAGTGAGTGTTCTCTGAAACACTTGCTTCCAAGCAAGACATGGAAGCATATCCATACAATGTGTTCTGTTTTGTAGTAATACTCAACAGAAGGACCAAAAAAGTGATCATTACTAATACTTTTCTGCATTTATTCTACGAAGTTAGTAACTTGTGTTATGGGTCTCCCACCTTAACTGTAAGGAGTTTCAGACGTACGAAGCAAGACCAGCCCAGTAGTGCAGAAGGACAAGTGAATGTTCAAGGGACGCCTGATCAGGTTAACAAGGAACTAGGGCACCCTTCCCACTAGCTTTCTTTGATTACCAGCTCCTGCAGAGCCTTGTACCCAAGACTCTCTGACAAGTTTCACACTATGAAATGTGAAACACCTAAGCAATGTTTGCAGCGAGTGATACAACAACTGTGCCATACTTTCAGAAGGACTCTCCAGGGTGATAGCATGGAAGGTAGAAATCTATCACTTAGCACACATGGGGCAAAAAAAAAAAAAAAGGATCACTAAACGGCCACTAGAGATCACTAAGGGAGGTTACAGAGCTGGAGGGACTTGATGCTGGCTGTACCCTGCAGTACTGGTTATTGTAGCAAGCTCCTCTTTCTGTTTGAACATGAGGGAGTTTAAAGGCCTGTTTTTCTGGAAACAGTTATTGCATTGGTGCTTTCAGGGGAAAAGTTATCCCACTTATCCTCAAAGGTAAAAGTAGAAATGACAGTCCAGACCCAGATCGAGGTGTAAGCATTACTGCAAGACATCACGTGTCTATGACACTGAGGAATTCTTTCACAAGTTGGCACTCTCCACAAAATGCAGAATGTCCCATTCTTCACATACTTTCTCTACTTATGGATTATTAAGAGCTCTTCAAAATCAAAGCACCTTGAGATGAGATTTGAATAAGCAGAGGGCAGTGCTTTGGTGCAGAGGATGGAGGGATTGGTTTCATTCAAGAACACATTAAAGAAAGCATGAAGAGGAGTTCACAAAGTACCTGAAGTACAGCTGAATGGAGAACAGGAGCAATTTTGGAACATATCCTGTGCATTTGCTAGCACAGTGTACTGAAAAACACTTTCACATCAGATACCACCCTGATGTCTGCTTTCACATCCCATGGCATTATGTAACTGCTCTAAACCAGAGCACCAGAGTTGATACCGGTCTCCTAAACAAATAGACACAAAATCAGTTCTAACAGTACTGGTTAGACTATCCAAAATCAGAAACAGAAATCTCCATGCAGGAGGCAGCAATGCACACATACACACACACATGCATATTTAATATCAATATCCACACATTAGTTTTGAAACTCAAACCAAAAAAGGATATCCATATCCTTGGATATGTATCACAAATGTGATAAATCATTATTTTAAAAGAAAAAAACAATGGTAGCAAATGCACAAGTAAAGGTGGTATGAAGCTTTTATGGTTACATTTATGCATCGAGGAAGAAAGGCAGTAACGAATGTTCTTGTGGAGGATGCTTATTACTGTTTACATCAAAGCAAACTACCATTTAAATGCTAATAATTGCATTCTCTGCCAGTGAAGATTGTCTTGAAGGAACAGAATGATAATCCCAAGGGACATTCAGAGATAGATATTAGATCTGGACTGACAACAAATTACCACTTATTCTTTGAAAATAATGACCAAAGCATTTAAGGATGAGTCTGCTGAATTCAATAAACAATTTCCAGATGATTTCATTAGATAAAGAGAACTTATTACATACTAAGTTATCAGAAGGTCCTAGAAAAAGGACAAATAGTGACAAGTACTAACAATACAATACACTGGCAGCATTCGTTTCCAATCCTAAAACCAGATACAGGATCCTTACTGTTTAGGAAACATTGCATTGCATTACATTATGAAGTCTGATCTTGATTTTATAGGCTAGATATCATAGAAAAATGTTTTTCTGATTTCAAGTCCTTTGGATTGTTTTCTTTACTAGACATTTCTAATTCACTAATCATTTGTAACTCCTCTAAAATCCCCAATAATATTTTGAATTATCATCTTCTACCTGCTTTATTAAATCACCTGGCTTAAAGCTGAGTCTGAGGTGGCTCCTTCCCAGGGTCCTATTAAAGGCACCAATTCTGCATCAGGGAAGCCACAAATCCAGGCAGCTGCTAACACTTTTAGCAACCACTTTATTTAAGAACATAAAACCAACTGAAAGAGGTCAGACTAAAGATCCATCTGGCCCAGTACTATTCCTCCAACAGTGAACAACAGTAGATACTTAAGCAAGTAGATACCTTAGCAAGTAGATACTTTAAGAACAGCATAAATGTACCATGACACTTCAGTATTATTTGTTCAGTTTCTGGAAAATTTTTGGCTCAAGAACTTCCTGTTTTAGAGATCACTGACTTTGTGTTTAATACCCCCAATAGATTTTTCTTCCACAAATGAGTCTAATTTCTTTTTTAACCAACGTAAGCCTTCAGCGTCCCTGACATCCCATGGGTATGAGCTCGATAGCTGAACTACACATTGTGAGGACTTTCTCTGTTTGCCTTAGCCTGCCTCAGGCCAGTTCTGTTTGCTATCCTCAAGTAAGCAGTCATTCTCTCCTCCTCCTTCCCCAGCCAGTTTATAATATACAATATTATAAACTTTTGCCATAGCTCCCCTCAGTTTTCTGTTTTTTAGGCAGCATCTTCATTTATTTACCATGTAGAAGCCATTCCATACTCTACTACCAGCCATCCTTTTTTAGAAAACATATCTGTAATCAGCAAAGTTTTCACCAAACTTACTAATTGTTGAATATATACGAATAGGTGCATGACAGAAGCACACAGAGTATTCTCCGTGGCAACAGCATTATACTGCACTATGCTATACTTCAGTAACTTTTTAGTTGATTTTATTTCCCCACCTACTTCTGGAATCAACTCAACAGTACTGGTTGGGTAGAAAATCTTCTTAGATCCATAAGACTTTTTTTTTTTTTTGTCGTGTGTTAAGAAAGACACACATCTTTATATCTTTTACCAACTGCTATAAAAATAGTAAGGAGAAATGTAACACTGCCACAGATCTGCCACTGTACTAAAATGGATACCCGTTCTTGCCCACGGAAGGTATTACAGGAGAGAGGAAAATCCTAGGGACTTCTCTCCCTAGGGAATATTTCTGTCCTACGTGTGGTCTGAAATTTCCTGCAAAATCTAGGTCCTCAGCAGAGAAAAGTAAGTTCACTGTTGAATAAATGACTGTGAGAGGCTCCTGTGGTTCTAGAGCTGAGCAGTAGATAAAACACACAGAGAATGAGATTAATACTATAAACAAAAAAGTAACAGAAACATCTAAAGCTGAAAGAAATTAGAAATAATTATCTGAATAGAAAATAAGTAAATAAACTGGAAAAACTAGAAAGCTTTAAGTTATCACCTGGTTGTCAATTTTTGGATTTTCTAAGCAGTTTTGTCTCTAAGACTAAGGCAGTTAAAAGTTTTTAAAAGCTCTTTGGAAACTGGATAGTACTGAGCATCTATGCCAGCAAGGTAAGAGAATTCCTGTGCATAAATCTAGAAATAAGGATATACAGGAAGCAACATCTGCCCATTATCTGGAATAGGATAAGTCTCAAAACAAAAAATCAGCAAAAGCAGCAGGAGGCGTTAGCTATAAAAGCAATACAATCCTGATTTTTTCCTGACTAAGGGAAAGACATCATTTAACTTCATTGGGTCTTGGATCTGGCACTAAGTCCTATTATACAGGCCAGATGTAAAGAATTTATTCCCCTTAGGAGAAAGCAAGAGAAGCAGATGGCTGTTTCTAGCAAACACATTGCAAGCCATAGGAAGAGCCTGTCTGTATTTCCTGTGAAATTTAAAATTTCACTAGAAATAAGAACATCTCTAAAACCAATGCATTCCTTTAATGGCTCAGAAAACAATAACTTACTTATTATCCCATCATGCCTAAAGGTATTAAACATCGTATGCTAGATTTCTTCCTTTGCTTCTCAATTCTTTCTGTACTTCAGATGGTGGATGGTCTCAACTTTCGTACTGCTGTACCCTAATGTATTTTTAATATCTCAGTGTTACAGTGTTCAGCCTGCAGGGCACGTTTAGTTCTAAGCTGGTGAGTAAGTCCCATTTAATTCAATGGCCAATTGTGTGCTCAAATAACTTGCTGAATCTAAGTCATTTGCATCCACCAATAAAGAGTAACAAGAAGTTAGCCTTCTCTCATTTGGGACCTCAATGTTAACATATAACTCGGCAAAAGGACTGACATTGGGAAATATGGTGCTTGTGCTACTGCATCACTCTTTGCTAAACAGAAGTTGGAAAGTCCATAACTAACTGAATGATGTGTTTTGAATTTTGGCTGCATTTTTGTTCCCTCCTCATCTCACTAATGGTTTGCGAATATTGTTTGCATTAAGGCAGCATCTTAAAGTGTTCATCACTATCAAAACTGTATTGGAAAAAACTTTATACTTTTCTGTTCTGTATTTGCTGTATAAAGACCACTTTAATACCAATCAACGGAATGTATGTTGACAGCAGAGTGTGGCCAAGAACAACCACTCGTGATGCTGTGTTTCCTGACGTAATCCAGAGGCCTGCGCTTTCAAGTCCGGGTTGTGATCAGACTGCAAGAAGCATCTGAGGCACTCTCAGGGAAGAAATATTTTATTCAAAGACGTACTGCTGCTAAAATAATAGCAGAGGGGATACTGGGAATTGCCAACCACGGAAATTGCGATTTATTATAAAAAAGTCCATGGAACGTATTGCTTTTTGAAATTGTGCTACTATAAAATATCCTCTTGAAGCTTGCTAAAGTGAGATCTAATTTAAGACATGTCACTGCATCCTTGCTTTACATTGTTCTCTGTAGGTGTTACAGCAAGAGTTACAAAAGATCACAAGTTGCCATCATATTTTTCTTATGACTAACAATATAGCTTAAAGAAAAAGAAAGGAACCCTTAACTCTGATATTCTTTTTCCTTGGGTTTAAAAAAAAAAACACCCAACCCTGTAAATGTTATTTTCACTACCTTGAGTTTTATGTCCTTTATACCTAAAACAAAAGGAAAATATTACATTGTGCAAATAGGATTTCAGTGGCAGCATTAGGAAATTCTCCTGTTATGTATGGATCAACAGAAGAAAAGACAGCTCAAGATCCATCTGCTGTGCCTGTGTTTACTTAGGCGTAGCTCTGTGTGTCCCTCCTTTCCTGCAGTACCTGATGCGAGGGACAAAATGGGCTTGGTAGCTTTCAGGGTGGCAGTGTTTCTCAAGATGTCAGACCAGAATTAGTTAAGGATTAAGTGGATGAGGATGATTCATTATCTTACCATGGTTAGGTCACAGTGCAAAACTTGTCTGTAAAACCAACTGCCTTACAGTGGAGTCCATTCACTTAGCATAATTTCAGAATCTCAATTTTCACACAGTGCTACTGAATTTTCTCGACTGGTTGTCATCTTGGGTATGGTTTTGCTTCAACTGTGGGACCAAATGGTACTACCTTATCACTTGTTCAATAGCACATACTAATGGACTCAGCAAGAAAATTATTTGTGCCAGTAAGAAAGATTTGCAGAGTCTGCTTCCTGCTCAGCACAACAAAACTTACGGAATCACCTCATTAAAGACCCAGGATGAGCGGCTGCTCCTAATGAAGTGAATGGGAGGCTTGATACTGACATTAAACAAGAACGTACCTGAAGCTTCCGAGAAGTCAGCAACAACGCACAGAGAACAACTCAAGGCCAAAGGTAACATGTTACGGTATGCTTCATCCTTCATAAACAGAGCTATAGCTCAAAGAGGACTCAGGAAGACATTAATTTGCCTCGTTCTGCAGATAAGGTTATTTCAAGGCTTTCTGCTTTTCATTTTCTTCTACCTTTCTGAAAAACAACACTATTTCCAGATGAATTCTCCATACTTGGTCTCAGTCATAGAATGACTGGGTTTTTTAAGTGACATAGACTAAAATCTGGTCACCTATTTTGATTTATAGGAGAGTAAAATAGTTCCCAATTGCTTAAAAAGTGATGTCTTTTTTTTCTCGAAGATTACTCAGATACAACTACAATGGCAAAATAATCCCTTCTGTATAACTGCTACGCACTGAAGAGAAATTTCCAAGTTAATGGAGGGCGGGGCAGGGCAAGGAAGGGATAAAGTTATATGAGTCTGCAGTTTATGATCAATAGAAAATGTCCATTATTTTACACTTAAATTTTTAGGACTGCAAAATATTGTAGGCATGTAAGAATAGTGTAGCATCGGCATTACTTTCTGTTATGGACTGGCTTAAACCTCATTGAAACTGGTGTATTTATTTAGGATAAGAGAGAAGTAAGGTACATTTTTCCACTCAAAGGTGAATGCAAGGCTTCTGGGAAAAATGAAGGACTGACATTAAGGAGAGCATTTCAGAGTATTATTTTGTGTGAAGGAAAGTGCGAGAAGTGATGAAAACTGAGCAACAGTGAAAAAGATAGAGAGACTGAGACGAAAGCCTGCCAGCACCTAGACTCTAATGTTAACTAGTCTGGCCTTCAGAAAAAGCAGAAAATGTAAGTCAGGTTGCTGACTGAGGGAGTCAGTGCTGTGGCCTGGATAAATGTCTTTGGGATTTTTTTGTTTCCTCCTATGTTAAAGACGTATTTGTGGCCTTTAAAAAGAAACAGAAAAAGAGACCGTCTACCCCAAATAACAGAAACTCGGCTATGAAGACAATTAACTCATTCCCCAGTTTCTTCTCCAGCTGGAATAATTCAGCAGAAGACCAGGAACTCCAGTGTAAAAGTTCGCCATAATTTTGACCATGCACCTCTGGAAGGACAGTGAAGTCTTTGTCTAGAAAGACAGCATCCAAACACAGTATCATTCTTACTGCTGTGTCCTGATCACAACTTAAATTGTTACAAATGCAGGGAATTAAAATGTAGATGTTTCATAGTAGTCATGACTTCATCAATCTAAATGAAAGTATTATTATTCATATTGTTAAATGTCCATTTTAACCACAAATGCTGATCTTAGACAACTCTGCTGTGAGAGAAGCAAGAACTAAATTGGAACTCGTCTTTAGTAGGTGGACATCCTAATATTCCTGGAGTAGTTAAAGTTTAGCATTTCTACACTTTTAGTGCAAGAAAAGCAAATATCTTTGTCTATAATATTTATCTAGTGATGGATTCGATGGATTCCAATACATTTCACAGAAAGCAACTTTTTTTATTACCTTATAGCTCTGAAGAGAAAGACACATGAATACAACCTTGATTAGGAGTATTGCAAATAACCAATTATTTTTTATTACTTTCACTCACTGTAGGCAAGCTAAATTAATGTTCCGAGATAAGAGACTTGACTAGACAAGGAGGGAGGGAGAGAGTGCTGTGAACGACCTTCAAGGTAAGACAGATTGTGCAGTGAGGAGTAGGAAAAGGTAGAGCAGCAAGTGAAATGGGAAAGAAGAAAAAAAAAAAAGAAAAAGGAGTTGTAT
This sequence comes from Aptenodytes patagonicus, assembly GCF_965638725.1. Taxonomy (NCBI): domain Eukaryota; kingdom Metazoa; phylum Chordata; class Aves; order Sphenisciformes; family Spheniscidae; genus Aptenodytes; species Aptenodytes patagonicus. Next base: position 98,185,567 of record NC_134949.1, on the reverse strand, counting down.
ACTCAGAGCATCAGAGCAACAGGCAAAAGAGAAGAACTTAGCAGCTGCATTTTAAATGGATAAGAGGTCAAAGCCCAGTTATGGTAGTACAAAAAGGTAATCTAGTAGGAAGAGAGGATAATTGGAGCTAGGACTTTCTCCTGTATTTGCTCTGGGTAGCAGGGACAGAGAACCATAGATTACCATTGAAGAAAGTCATCCACAGAATAGTTTCCTGAGATTCTCTTGCAGACAAAACCTGAACTTTATTTCCTGAAAGGTACAGGAAAGGGAATGCGAACAAAAATGGTACAGGTGTTTCCCTGTTCCCAGCTGTGATAGGAATCACAGGACTAAGGACTTCCAACGCCTCACGGATATTGGTGGAAGAATTTTGATTTAAGGAAGAACAAATACATTTGGTTTCTTTCCAAGGCAGGATTATCCTTTCACTCTAGTAGCATCCAAGAACCTCTGCAAAAACAAGACAAGAACTGAGCTGTACTGTGCAATAATGTCTCCTGTAGTTCCAAAGGGCCACATACATAAGATATCCTTCATCGTCCCTACCCAATATCCTTTTGTTACTGTCACCTTCTTTTTTAATTTTTAATTCTTTATTTTAGATCCTGACTTTGAAAAATATTAAAATGGGACTTTCACCTCTCCTTGCTCAAGAGGAGAAGCACTTGCTTATGACATTCATTCATTAAATTCTGTTACATCCAGGAAATATATACTCACCACCTCTTCTCAGTAGCAAAACTCTTCTTCAATATAAGACACCTTAATGCTATGTCATATATATCTAATGTCTCATCAAGCTCATCTACATATATATAGATAGTATGTATATATTTATATGTATACATGTAAACATATATGTTTGTGAACATCATCTGAGTAGCAAAATATCTTGCTAGACGATTCACTTTATTATTATCTCCTATTTTTCTAGTAAAGCAGCTTTCCTGAATTATTATCAGTAATTATTAGAGTCCACCACATTAAGACATGGGGCCTTGGCTTTGCTCAGAAGATGTGAGGTTGCCAGCCTTCATGCCTTTATCACAGCTCTTGGCATTTTTACTATATTGAGGTTGGGTTTTACGGCTAAAATCACATCAGAATATTGATTTTATTTTATAAGAAAACTTCTACCCTCCGAAATTGATGAGAAAAGCTTAAACCTATGAAATGAGTGGGTTCTAAAAGTTCTAAAACCAGAAGGCCAAGTAAATCCCTCCTACGTCCCCACTACTTATTAGTCCTATAATATGGTCAGTGTATGTATGAGTGCATGCATACATGTGTATTTTAACTCAACACAATTTTTGAGCTTGATTTGTGATTATGAATCCTTGAGATTGACAACACTCACACTGAACCCTGCAGCAGAAGTTCAGTAGTTCAAATTTCATGTTGAAATGAGAAAGGACATTTCAAAGAAAAAAGTGCCATTTATTATAGCTTGGTTTTTAGCTACTAAAATTGTTCTTGTCAGTTTTGCTATAGAAAATGAAAGGCAGGAACTTTTTGTCTTACAATCACTGCAAAACTTCTTGTGCCATTTATCCTTTGTTGCCTTTATAAGGAGACTGAAAATGCATCCACTGAATATAATGCTTCAGATGTAGATCTGCTGCTATCTTGTCATATCTTAAAGTGATTTTGAACAAGCTCTTCTTTCAGATGTAGATCAGAGAAACAAGCAAGTAGGTGGTTGAGGAGGAAAAAAAAAACGAAGTAAAACGTCCTTTTAAGTTTAGTGTCTTTGTTAGTGGTGAGGACTTAGCACTGATGAAAGATTTCTACTGTTTAGACCATGCAACTTCCTGGTGTTTGAACTGTTCAAGCACCGAGGATCCTGTGCTTGCTGTGGCAGGGAGAGTTTTCCTCCCACTGACCCTACCATGCTAAGATTCAAATGTTGATTACATCTTTCTTATTAAGACAAGAACTTATACTGCCTTTCTTAAAAGCTGACTTACTGCATGATTGGCATAGAGAGGGAAATTGTTCTAAGAATAGTAGCCATATTGCACTAAATGGAAGTCAAATTTGAACCACAGTCTATGGTATTTTTTAAAATAAGTTTAATTACATTTTATATTATTACGCTTTAATGTCTTCCAATTTCTTGAGAAGAAAAAACCCAAATTATCATAAAGAGAAGGTCTCTTAAAATATTTCCTTCTAGGAGGAAATAATTTCCTTATGAAGGACCTTTTCTCATTTTGTCCTTGCAAGACCGCCACACTAATTTTGAAAGCTCCAATAAGCCTCCAAAAAACCTGCAAGTTGAACTCAGTTTTAGCAGCCTTTGAAGTTTATCCATTGCTAGTAGTGATCTATTCTATTCTATGCTATTTCAAAAACATAGGAGAGAAATTCTCAGGGGACAATTCAACCAAATATAGAAAACTAGATTCACTCCTGATTACCAGGTCTGAAAAATACCATCAGGTTTAGGTATTCATGTGGTGTCAGGCACTGTGTATTGAATCACATCTCATGCTCAAGTTTATGTACTTCACTGATGCCTAGATCTGGCTTTTTATTTTAGTATCTCTTGACAAGAGTTCTGAAATGAATGTGATTGACATCAGATTAGCTCTTGTTTTTTCCTGCTTTGTCAGCTGCAATCTTTCCTCAGCTATCTGACTGGCAATTCACTGTTCAGGCATGTAAGAGATCTCAGAATATCATGGGCTCGATTCAGTGTACCACTCACGCCCCAGGATACCCTCACTGATCTCTAGCTGCTGCTACAGAAAGATCATAGAATCATAGAATAGTTTGGGTTGGAAGGGACCTCTAAAGGTCATCTAGTCCAACCCCCCTGCCGTGGGCAGGGACATCTTCAACTAGATCAGCTTGCTCAGAGCCCCGTCCAGCCTGACCTGGAATGTTTCCAGGGATGGGGCATTCACCACCTCTCTGGGCAACCTGTGCCAGTGCTTCACCACCCTCAGTGCAAAAAAATTCTTCCTTATATCTAGTCTGTATCTACCCCCCTTTAGTTTAAAGCCATTCCCCCTTGTCCTGTCGCAACAGGCCCTGCTAAGAAGTTTGCTGCCATCTTTTTTATAAGCCCCCTTTAAGTACTGATAGGCTGCAATAAGGTCTCCCCAAAGCCTTCTCTTCTCTAGGCTGAACAACCCCAACTCTCTCAGCCTTTCTTCATAGCAGAGGTGTTCCATCCCCCTGATCATTTTCACGGCCCTCCTCTGGACCTGCTCCAACAGGTCCGTGTCTTTCTTATGCTGAGGGCTCCAGAGCTGGACGCAGTACTCCAGGTGGGGTCTCACCAGAGCAGAGTAGAGGGACAGAATCACCTCCCTCGACCTGCTGGCCACGCTGCTTTTGATGCAGCCCAGGATAAGGTTGGCCTTCTGGGCTGCGAGCGCACATTGCTGGCTCATGTCCAGCTTTTCATCCACCAGTACCCCCCAAGTCCTTCTCGGCAGGGCTGCTCTCAATCCCTTCATCCCCCAGCCTGTATTGATTCTGTGGCTTTGTTTTTTAATCAAACCTGCTAGTCCTATCCAGGCATCTTGGATAACTTATGGTGTCTTAGACAGCACAAGATGCCTATGCTCAGGTAACTGAATTGAGGCCTAAGTATCAGACAGCAATTATTTTTCTTCCAAGCCCAACAGCCAAAGAGTACTGTAGCCTCACCCGCTCCAACAGCACACAGAGCTCTTCCCATGGAGTTGCCATGTTTCATTATACCAAGCTAATCTGATTTGATGATCATCAAACTCTTAAGAAATATGAGAGATTAAAGCTTTACTTTTGCCTGGAAAGTAGTGACTATTCCTGGAAATCTCTCTCAAAAGTACAATTCACCCTTACAACTGCACCAACGCATTAAAGCAAACAGAGGGAGAAGTTGCTTTCCCTCCATTAACTGTCCTTTACAACCTCATTGCTCAGCTTTAATAAGTGGATCCCATGCAGGGAATGAATCCAGAAGGAGTAGATGGAGGAGAACCACTTTTATGAGCCGTAACTCCATCAAACACTTATCTGTAGTGAATTACTCTACACCTCTTAAAAAGAAAAGAAAAGTCAATATCTAAACACTATAGCCTGTCCTTTATATGTTCTCCTAAGTTATTTTCACCTATTTTACTTCTGTGTAATACCGTTGACTTAGTGAAGTTCACCCCATTACATATCAGTATGACTAAGGGTGGAAGTAGGGCCAGGTTATTTCCTTAAACTTGTATTTTTTCAACATAAATTTTATATGATGCATAAAATCCACAAGAGATGGCAAACAGTTCCTCATATTTCAACAACTAAACATTCAGCCTCAGTAGCTGGGAGAAAAAGCCAAAGGTTTGAAAAGCGCAGCAAGGACAGATAAAGTTTGTCATGACAGCAATGACAAAGTTACAGAAGCCAGGGACCAAACGGCTGTGCCACAGCAGTTCAGGACACACAGTACCCAAAATGTTTTAATATTGTCCATTAGAAAGAGTAAAGCAGTTAGTCTCCACTGAGAACATCTGTCCACTGCAGTCATCTTACATAAAAAAAGCTCCAAAACAACTACTCCCGACTTTCCATTTAAAACCTGAAATAATGCTATTTTTAATTTAGAAGAAAGTCTTATTTTGAAGTAGGAAGATTATTTCTCTGTGTGCTTTAAAAAGAGAAGAATCTGGGCTCAGAAGATTTCATTGCTTTGTGCTTTACTACTTGGCCACAGAAAACCCAGCTGTGTCTCATATTGGCAAATCAGCTAATCACTGTGAAATAGCAATTGTTTTGAATGGATAATTGACTACAGGTGCAATGAATTACAGATCCACTTTGGGAGGCAAAGATATAAAAAGAAGTTGGGGGTTTGTTTGGGGTTTGGTTTTTTTTGTTGTTTGTTTTTTAATTTAAAACTGTTTCCTTTCTAAGGCAGCAATCCTTTGGAAGCTGTAATTGCTGGAACAACCTTAAGCATTGCCTTAGGAGACACACATTCCCTCTGCAATGCTATAGGGAACAGCAATATCAAAGCATCTGTGTTTCTTTTGTGTTATTCTGAAGAAAAAGTAGGGACAGAGGTTTGAGGGGGAAAGAGGAAGATACAAGTACACACTATAAGATCCACAGTCAACCTGTGATATTTTCATTGACCACTTAATAACAAAATAAAACGAACATACAGAAACACATTCTCAAATCCTATACTGCACTGGATTTCTAAATGATGTAACCTGTAGCCCTGTCTCAAGGATTCATGCACTGTGCTGTAAAGTGGCAAAGTAGTTAACTAAATCAAGTAAGTTAAGTGTGAACAACACATACTGCATGCAAAAAGGTCCAAATACGAACTAGAGCACTATATACTAGTTGCTATACAAACACAGATCAAGAGAGGGGAGCTCTGAAGAGCTGAATCATTTGTCACAAGAGGTTTCTAAACTGGTCTGCAAATTATACATTTAAGAATCAACATCCCCCACGTTACAACATATGGTATATTTAGGATGCCACACAGCATCTGTTCAGCTTCACACAGCAACCTCACACCACAGTTCAGCAGCAGGAGGTAAAACAATAGCTACATTCCCAGAAAGAACCAAGTCAGGAAAAATCTCACGTCCATAGCTGGAACCAGTAGGGAAGTCTTCTCTTGCCTTTGCCAAAAAAGTAGCATGGAAATCCTAGCATTGACACACTTCAAAGACCTTGAAGAAACTTTAGCTTTGCTCAATGGAGACCAGTGGATCTATAACTGGTATATTCCAGCTGTGCTTGCTGCTTAAGGAATTACCAGCAACATGCTAGACAAGCCATGGTATTTGAGATCGGAGACAAGCTCTCCATCAGAGGAAGACCACTACTTTCCAACAATATCCTGGTCTTTGATTTTCCTTGGGCATTCCTTCCTCAGAAGCAGTTTGCAGGGCTGAGTCTCACTGACACATAACAAAAGCACATATGCTCATTAACAGCTTGATTTCACAGTTGCTTTCACTGTGTCAGCCCCCATTCTGCTGCCCCTCCTCACCTACAAAGTCCCTCAGGGAATCTGTTTATCTCTCCCCTCCTTTCTGAGGGTCAGCCTGGTGCTGTCTCTCTCGACTTCAGAATAACCAGGGCAAGTTAGGGGTATTGGGGGAGCACGCCTCAGTACGACACACCCTCCCCCAGGCACAAGGTGCAGCAACAGTCAGGCAGTTCCTTCCCTTCCTCATCAGTATTGCAGCCCCGAAGATTTAATCTACTAAACTTCTGAAGTGCAGGGCCAGCATACGGTGAGATAAAAACATGGACTAATACTGGAATGCCCAACATCATATAAAACCAGACTGCTTCAGATCAGTATCCTGTCTCCAACAGTGGCCATACGTCAATAGCCAAAAGAGAGAAAGAAGAGGGCAATCATTTGTAATACTTCTCCTGAGCGTTCTTCCAGCTGCCAGCTACATCCATTTCAGGGATTTCCCGATCCTCATGTCATTTGCCTGTCTAGCGACCCTCAATGTGTTTCTCTAACAAGTACTTGTCCACTCTCCCCTTGAAAACCTGTATCACCCATCTTGCAACAACAGCCTCCTTTGGGAAGGAGTCGCACCACTCTATTACTTACTGCATTAAGAACCAAGCTGAACAGAGTATTTCCTTGGTTTTCTTCCGGCTTGAAAGAGTGTAACACTGCTGAGGTGAAAAGAGCAATGTTTCTCGCATCGGCAGACATTCTTAAGCTGTCCGTCTGGTAATGAAAGAGAAGAAGTAGGAGGGGAAGAATATAGAAGGCAAGAATAAGTGGTAAGAGGAAGAAGAAAAAAGAGATGGGAAGACAGTTTTCCGAGCTGAAGATTTTAGCGCGACAGCTAAAGAATAGGATAAATCTCTGGACTGTCCGTTGGGTTTAATACACTAGAGTAAGAGTGAACTAGACATTTTCTTTAGAGTCTTCAAAGAAAGGTTATTCCCTAACTGTGTAGAAGGCATTTACATGCACGCCTCCTATTAACTCTAATGGGAACTAGACATGCAAATCTTCCCAGAAAACTCCCACTGAGTTTTGTGCATAAATCCTGCAAGAAAGGATAGGTTAATAGGCCCATGGGTATAAAATAATTGCATGCTTATTAACCTCTGGGATTTTTCTTAAAAATAACTCTAATGACTACTGCTTTTTTTGTAGAATCAAGGGGACATAACTATGTTAAATTACCCCTGTGCTGTTATGTGGAAGGTGGTGCTTAGAATTGGTAAACCACATAGCAGAGGATTTAGTCAAAACCGGTGGTCATCTAATTTATATCTGACATTGGCTGGTGAATTTCACTCAACTTGTTCAGTATTTATTTATTTGGTACTTTTTCCTCAAAATCAATTGCTTCACAAATACATACACAGCTATTCATATGTATTTATGAAAAAATATATTATTACTTATCTCTGCCATGCCTAAGCCTTATTCAATACTTGTAAATAATCATTGAGACTGGACATATGTTACTTAATTCTGCTCTTTCAAATGATTCATCTTAACGTTTGGATAGTAATGGTCCACATCCTCCTACGGTGTGAAGCCAAAGATCGCCGGGAATCTGTGCCACTCCCTGACTCCCTCAGCAGCTACCTATTAGCACCAGAAGACTCCTCAATGGGTTCCTCAGTGAGATTCCTCTCTGTAGGCCACTGAGTGCATTCCTTAAGCTGCAGATTATTACGTTTTAAATTATGAGAGTGCTTCACACTCCTATACCACCTTCAACTTGAGAAGATGAATCAAAGGACTACCTGGTAATTATGCAGTCTCAAACACTTGGTGAAGCAGGAAACTGCTTTTACGCTCAATTTAGAGAAAATAAATTCTCAGGGGTTAACTTGCACAGTGCTGCTCAGGATATTTGGTCATGGACCCTTGGAAACACTACGTGAGTCTTGATCTAACCATCTCTCTACCCATGTTCATGGCTTTATTTTTATCTTCTGCTTGATATTTAACTATTACTTTTGCTGCTGGCAGGGATTTTGCCTGTCACAAGTGACCAACTCACCAAAGAGTAATGCATTTTCTCAGTCACCTTACAGACTTGGTGCTGCTTGGGCTACTTAGGAAGGCAATACCACAGAGAAGCGTCACTGCCACACAAAGTAAGAAGGCACAGGAATTAGGTGACTGCAACTGAATCTGGAAAGGTGAGCTTAAAGCTACGAAGAATCTGATAAGCTGGATTCTGCCTTGATTTATATTCCTGTACATTTTATAAATGAGTGTCATATTGTGTATTATCAAGATTAACTAAACGGTGACTTTCTCACTGTAATTTCCACAAAGGTGGAAACAGAAGAGCAAGCAATTAAGAGAAATCAGGACATTTAGACTGAATATCACTTCAATTTGCTAACAGTGAGCTGTTAGATCTTTTGCAGAGAGGGCTGCTCTCCTATTTAGGACAATTCTGCAGAAAGAAAAACGGGAAAGTAACAGAACGAGGGCATATGGGCTTTTTTTTTGTTGGATGGGAACCACACTGGCTGTTCATTGTAGCATCCAGTAGCTTCCTAATCTATACTGCTTCTGCAGTCGCTAGATTGCTGCTGAATTTGATACGGAGCATCTCAACTGATAGCAAACATAAATCTGTTGACTTTTTTCTCTAAAAGCGTAAGTCAGCCACAAGATCTCCATACCACAGCAACTGGCTTGGAACAGAAGGTAACAAACTACACAATATCCCTAGGAAATCAGGCTGCAATCTGCTAGGTGTATGCTGTCACGGTGCATGTGTCTTTTCTAGCTTTGGGACACGCTCTCCTTGAGGAAGAGCCCTGTCGTCCCTGAGACTGCACGCCTATCAAGAGCTCTGATCAAAGCTTAGCAGGAGTCAAGTGCCAATCTGAAAATACCACTGCCTTTATTTGCAATCAGCTGTAATGCAAAAAAACCATCATTTTGATTCATTATTCCTGAAGCTGTTGAGGCTTCTGTGCCATCTAGTATGCTTGCAGTTAACAGCACCACAATTCACAGCTTTTCCTTGAGTACCTCCACGCTCCCATACACTGTCGGAACGTGCTTAATGAAAGTCATTTCTGCAGCAGATAAGAACCACTTTTTCTTTACAGGGGCTTTAAATTGTAATGGTATATTAAACCACAACTATGGATTGGAAAGGAAAAAAACCCCACAACAACATGATTAGGCATTGAAACACTTGGTAAAACTGTTACTTATAATGAGTAAGAAGATGAAGATGTACAAATAAAAGCACAGCATGTTTTCTTTGAGCATCCTTATTAATGAGAGGGACTGTGGGCTTCAGTATTAAACAGCTGATGAACGGCAGCCATTTACATCCGAACAAATTGATCCTAGCAAGATTAGCAGAGCTGGGGGACAGATCTCAAGCCTTTCATTACTTTATATGGAGACAGATCTTAGGACTGCCTCCTCACCTTCAATAGGGTTATCCCTGAATGGTGTCTTAGAGGCAATTTCAATGCAGGCTGGGGTTTTCAAGGAGGCCAAGGGACTTAGGTGCTCAAGGGAATAGACACTTTGTTCCCACTGATCTGCAATGGAGCTCAAGCATCCATCTTCTGCCAATTTTTAAAATAAGCCCAGGTTTTTCTTTCCTTGGAAGGAACTAGTATAAATGCATTTGTTGATTGTTGCACCACTGGGAACTGTACTGAGTTTCTATAAATTGTTGGAAATACCTGACTGGTACATTTAAATTATATTTTGAGGTTTTCTTTTTACAAAATTATTATGCAGCAGAATCAGAGTTTTGCAGCAGCAGAAGCAGGAATAGCTTATCATGGAAAGCTTCCAGTCTCCCGACTTGTCTATAGAAAAAGATGAGTGAAGCAAAAAAATGAAGAGGTTTTGGTTTGTTGTTTGTTGTTTTTTTTTTTTTTTTTTTTTAAGGCATAAATAAAATGAAAATTGCGGAAATGACAGACCAAAATAAAAGACAATGGCAGGTAAGTTTCCAACTCTAAAACCTTGAAGTTTTTATAGTCGCCCCACAATGCCCCCTTTTGAGCTAAGAACCATAATATTCATCTATACAGGGGATTCACATAGATGGTTTGTGGGAAGCTGAACGGGCTTTCACTGCAAGAAAATATTCCTCTTTTCTCGTCTGTGTAGGAGGACCTAGTTATTCTTTCCTATTTAATCAGCATATTCACTTAGAATGTGCTGACTGTTCTTGGATTCATAACTAATAGGCAATATACCAGTTTCATCAAATCCAAAATGAAATGTGCAATTTAGAAAGCTAAATAGAGCAATGAAATATGTGATTATTTAATAGAAAATAGTGATTTAAGATCCTCAATCCTGTTCAGCTATCACAGAATTTTGTTTGTAACATACAGTCTAAAGTCATCATTTTCTAAATGCACTGTACATGTAGCAAATCATTTAATACATGCAGTTTTGCCTATATTGTTTCTGTAACTTTAGTGCATAATAATATATACAGGGCCAGACAACAGGAAGTCTAGAACACCTTAGACCCTGGAAGGTCTGCTCGGGAACCGCTGCATTGCCACTTAGGAGACTGCAAGACTGTCTTGACTAGCCAGAAGAACAGAGAAAAGAATAGGCAAAAGAACCTCATAGGCAAGTTTTCTGTGATCTATATAGAGAGATTTTCTTACACTATGGTTTACAGCTATAATTGCAATACACAAAAGTAGTAAAAAGTGAGCACCCTGGTCTTCGTAGTAAATATTCATGACCAGCCAAGACTCTGCACGTGACTGCCCTGGGAGCGGCAAATATATTAATACTCAGCCTAACAGCATATTCATCTTAGCTCATTACTGGGAGTATTAGCAAAAGTTAAGTAATTACTAGGTAATTGTTATCACTGTGTACTCATAAGCGTATCATACTGCTTTCAAATCTCCAAGCCTTGCCAAAGATGCCCAAATAAACGTCACCCATAGACATGAGGGTTACAGTGTGACAGAAGGAAGTAATCCCCTCACCTTAAATATTTAGCCAAATGCATTGCATACTTCTGTCTCTCTCTGGTCTAGCACGGAAACAGAGGTGATGGGATGACTTAGAAACATTTTAATGGTAAGGTAAGTATCTCATTTGAGAGATTTGTTACCTATTTCTTCTCCCAAAGAGAGATTTGGGATTCTTCTTATAAAGAGATGGAGAAATTGGCTCTTTAAAAAGGGAAATTATCACTATGGGTTCACTAAAAAGGAGTATTGTCAGAAGAATATGACAGAGTGCATTGATAAGGACATCAGGACAGGAGCCAGTCTGATGTAATATAACCTAGAATCCAGAAAGTCTTTTGACAGCATTTTTTATAGGAAGTTAAGCAGAACAGGCTTAGTTTCTGGACTAAAAGTCAGAGCAATAACCTGCATATAAAACTGACTGCTGAACTGAGAACAGAGAGACATTTGTAAATAGTGGTAAATCTCATTTTTAATAGGGAAATGTGATCTCTAGCAAAATGGAGTGGTACGCCTGGTTTTACTTAACAGTTTTAATATATTCACTGTCTGAAAAGAGGAACAGGTTGATATGCTGATTCTATGCAAAAGGAACATCATAAATCTTATTTAATTACATGAATATTAATCCTTTCCTGTAATTGTACCATAAAACAGAAAAGTTATCTGGTAAAGGTTAAAAGCATTAGACAGATTGGCAAGATTCTCCTTTTTTCCTTTAAGACAACTATAGTGATTTTTACCCTTTCAAAGATCATAGAATCATAGAATCATTAAGGTTGGAAAAGACCTCTAAGATCATCGAGTCCAACCGTCAACCCAACACCACCATGCCCACTAAACCATGTCTCTAAGAGCCTCATCTACGCGGCTTTTAAATACTTCCAGGGATGGGGACTCAACCACTTCCCTGGGCAGCCTGTTCCAATGTTTCACCACTCTTTCAGTAAAGACATTTTTCCGCATGTCCAATCTAAACCTCCCCTGGCGCAACTTGAGGCCATTTCCTCTCGTCCTATCGCCCGTTACCTGGGAGAAGAGACCGACACCCACCTCGCTACAACCTCCTTCTGGGTAGTTGTAGAGAGCGACAAGGTCTCCCCTCAGGCTCCTCTTCTCCAGACTGAATGACCCCAGTTCCCTCAGCTGCCTCCTCAGCAGACGTGTGCTCTAGACCCTTCACCGGCTTCGTTGCCCTCCTTTGGCCGCGCTCCAGCACCTCAGTGTCTTTCTCGTAGCGAGGGGCCCAAACCCGAAGACGGTACTCGAGGTGCGGCCTCACCAGTGCCGAGCACAGGGGGACGCTCGCTTCCCTACTCCTGCTGGCCACGTGATTTCTGATACAGGCCAGGATGCCATTGGCCTTCTTGGCCACCTGGGCACACTGCCGGCTCACGTTCAGCCGGCTGTCGACCAACACCCCCAGGTCCTTTTCCACCGGGCAGCTTTCCAGCCACTCTTCCCCAAGCCTGTAGCGCTGCATGGGGTTGTTGTGACCCAGGTGCAGGACCCGGCACTTGGCCTGCTTGAACCTCACACAGTTGGCCTCGGCCCATCGATGCAGCCTGTCCAGGTCCCTCTGCAGAGCCTTCCTACCCTCGAGCAGATCAACACTCCTGCCCAATTTGGTGTCATCTGCAAACTTACTGAGGGAGCACTCAATCCCCTCATCCAGATCATTGATAAAGATATTGAACAAGACCGGCCCCAAAACAGCCCTGGGGAACACCGCTCATGACCGCCTGCCAACTGGATTGAGCTCCATTCACCACAACTCTCTGGGCCCGGCCGTCCAGCCAATTTTTCACCCAGCGCAGAGTACACCTGTCTAAGTCATGAGCCGCCAGATATACACCTGTTCATAGCAGTTGGTTATCTAGCACCTCCAGGATTTGTGCTCCTGAACTCCTGAAACTCGTGACCAGCTAAGGACCACCTAAGGAATAGGGGCCTAGTTTAAATATTTTAAAATGACAGCAAATCATTGAAGGTTCTTTCGGCTTCCAGAATCTTATACATATATAAAAGGGCATTTGCTCTCTGATAATTGTTAGACAGGTTGTAGCTAGATCTTCCAGGTTATAAAGTAGATTCAGAAGAGCCAGCCAATGCACTGCGTTGCAGTACTGATGCTTCAAGAAATGCCATGACACAGAGATGTCCCTGTGAGTTTGTTCTTTGCCCAAGAACCCAGAGGTTCTTCTGAATAGACTCATAGGTCATTTGTTACTCATATGAACCCCTCCTCTACCCATGCAAAGTCCATATGCTCTCTGTCACTGGAGGTGAACCACTCTTCCCATGAGCTCAAGATGCTGCATCTGGGCAAGCTTGCCAATTTCCATGGTGCTGGGTTTCTTGCTAGGGAGGGAAGATCCATGGAGGTCATACAACAGGGAATAGCGTTAAAAAGGGGAATAAGGATAGAAACTGTCTACACTTCCCTCTTCTCCCCTTTTTGGAGCCACTACTACATTTGTTCAGCTCTAATGGGATGGGGAGAGGTGTGGTGAGAAGAAGAGGTCAGAGAGGAACCATCTATGTAAGCAGCAGGGCTGTGGCAACAACAAAACAAAACCAAAAAAATGTTACACTCAGGCAGTTTCAGGATACAACACTGGTTACTGGCAATTTCAAATGGATGCAGAGAAATTAGGATAGTACTTGTTTAAATTCATTACTTATTCTGAATTCAGTAGTTCCAAAGGGTACAAGATAATCAGAATTTCTTTCAGAAGATTCTGCCAACTTCTGGTAGTGCTAGAGCAACAACAAACAGAATGCCAACAAGCAGAATAAAGATAACTTTACAAATGCATATAGTGGACATTTTATTGTACCACTTTTGCAGCTTTAGATGCTGTACGGTTGACAGTTAGATGATCTCTGGTCCCCAAAGGTGACTGAAATAGCGTGCAAGTGAAGAGTAGCCAAAACTGAGATGGTTCACTTTGACATGAACTCAGTGGTTTCAGTCAAGTTTCAAGTGAAGAGATGCCCATGGCCCAGAAAATTACAGTCCCCAGGGAAATACTGGACATCACATGAGGGCACCCAAGGCCTGTCTGGAGATGAAGACTCCAGTTCTCTCTGATGACGGATGTAAATCATTCAAGTTTTTAAAATAGGGATAATAGCATGCTCTGTGAGAATGAAAAATGTAATTGGGGAGGAACGATGGAATGATGCAGGGTAAGTGTTGTCTAGCTAATCAGGGACGTAGTTCTGCCAGCTGAGCCACTGAAAGTGAAGTGACAACACAATCTTTCACTAATTTAAAGTCTGATTCCATTGTGGAGCAATTAGTTTCTCAGTTCACAAACAAAAGGTTGACACTTAGATCCTGGCAGAGAAGGGAGCATGCTTTAATCTTGCCTTGTAAAATTCTTCTCACCCATTCAACCAAGGGAGTTTGTTTCTTGGCAGACATGCAACTATCATTAGTTTTTAATTATCAGTATAAATGACAAACAAGCAGAGATGGCGCTTAGGCTAGCCTCTTTCCCTGTGTTGTGGTTTAACCCCAGCCGGCAACTAAGCACCATACAGCCACTCACTCACTCACTCCCCCCTGGGTGGGATAGGGGAGAGAATCAGAAGGGTAAAAGTGAGAAAACTCATGGGTTGAGATAAAGACAGTTTAATAGGTAAAGCAAGAGCTACATGCACAAGGAAAGCAAAACAAGGCATTCATTCACTCCTTCCCATCGGCAGGCAGGTGTTCAAGCCTTCTCCAGGAAAGCAGGGCTCCATCACGCATAATGGTTACCTGGGAAGACAAACGCCATCACTCTGAGCATGCCCTCCTTCTTCCCCCAGCTTTATATGCTGAGCATGACATCATATGGTGTGGAATATCCCTTTGGTCAGCTGGGGTCAGCTGTCCCAGCTGTGTCCCCTCCCAACTTCTTGTGCACCCCCAGCCTGCTCGCTGGTGGGGTGGGGTGAGAAGCAGAAAAGGCCTTGGCTCTGTGTAAGCACTGCTCAGCAGTAACGAAAACATCCCTGTGTTATCAACACAGTTTTCAGCACAAATCCAAAACACAGCCCCATACCAGCTACTGTGAAGAAAATGAACTCTATGCCAGCCAAAATCAGCATACCCTGTCAGATTTGCAGGGCTGCTTTAATCTGATCTATTATTGCATATTGGTGCACAACACTGAGTGCACAGAGTAGATTTCCAAAACATGGATCCTGAGGATGTAGGATACAAGGATACTTGGGCAGTACTGAGCATTGGCCTTACTGAACAGGGAACAACATCGTGCAAAAGGGGAGTGATGGGAAGACTTGACATAAAATAGAAAGCCATCATCCTTGTAAGTAGGCAGCTGATGCTGACAAGACAAGGCAAACTGGGGAGAGCAATAAGGCAGTCTGTTGAGCCATCTATTCCCAGATGTTAGGAATGTGGTTAATAAAACGGGAAGAATTTGAAACCTTAGTACACGGATGAAACTGCCAGCGCTACAGGAACATGATGGGGCAATCTGTAGGAGTGGTATGTTAGTATCAAACATGACCAGGAACAACAGGCAAGGGAAAAAGGGATGCGAAACATGAGAAAACGGTATGTGCTTGCTCTAAGTTCAGATGGGAGAGAACAGTCAGAGTTGCAAGAAGTTCTGAAGGGGGGGGGGGGGGGGAAGGGGGGGAAGGAGGGGGATTTCCCAGCAGCAGCCTATTACAGATTCTTAGCTGGAAGCAGAGGATGAATGCAGCTGTACTTGGGAATGGATTAAAACATACAAAGCACAGAATTGGTAAGACCAGGCAACTGAAAGTAACCACATGATATTTTCGAGGATGGTATTGTAAGACAAGGACAATCCACAACTTTTTTGGGATGCATGTTTATATATGCATGCATATATCTCCAATTAGTCAAATTTTTTCCTGCCAAAGGAGCATTTAGTGCCACCCACCTCTGCAAAAGTCAACTGTAGTTCATCAAACAGCTTCTGCATTTGATGATGCCCTAGTTCCCAATTTACCTAACATCAGAGCGCATAGCAGTGCTTCACACAGAAGAGGAGCAGCAACCCTGGTAGCACTGCCATGCACTAAGTGGGTAGAAGCTTTTCTGAACCCATTTCCCTGTTGCAAGATTAAACATATATACAATTCCCCAAAAGAGTGCTTATGCCAAATTAGCTTAACCATAAGGCCAAGATGGCATTTGGGATGCACTCAAGCTAAAAGCTAAGATGGAAACAACACATTTTGGGGAAGCTAACTAGTAGGGGAAAGGATTCCCCCCTCCCCCCCCCCATTCAAACTAGGGAGAACTGGCTGGAAAAGCCAAACATCATTTGTAAAATATCACAAAAGAAGGCTTTGCTAAGAAAAGGATGGTATGAAAGCAGGAAAGTAAGGATCAATGGACTTCAACAAAAATAAACTTAAAAACTGTCAGGAAAATTTTGTTAGGAATATAATCCAAGGGATAAAGGTGTACTGTTTGACAGTTGGCACTAGTGAGAGAGACTTTATTAAAGACACAATGACAAAGTGTCCCAATGCAGATGAAAGATAAGAAGCACTGCAAGAGAATATTACAACTGTATCAGAAGCTCATTGCAGATCTGAATATCAGAAAGGCACTGCAAAAAAAAGAAGTGAAAACAAGACACATAGCTGCAGATGACTATAAAGAAATAGCCCAAGCATGAAAATATACAATAAAAATAAATAGAGTACTGCACAAGATAAAGCTAGTAAGAGACAGAATTAAATAAGCAAAATACACGAGAAGTGCAGGGAAGCAAAGGAGAATACAAGCCCATGCCTGACGGGAAAGGAAAGCAATCAACAGCTGCTGTGAAGAAGGCTGGTTTGATACTGCCTTTTGGTCCATCTTCAGGCAAAAGGTGAAGAACATTTAGATGAATTAGATATACCTGCATGATTGATGTTTGATGAAATCCACCAATATTTAAAGAACAGTCTTAAAGCAGTTAAAAAAAAGTAAAAAAAAAAAAAGAGTCAAAAAGTGATGAAGGGTGGAGACATCCCAAGGGACTGAAGGAGGAAAAGTAAAGTACCTACTTTATAAAGGAAAAAAGTGTGGGGGAAAGAAGAGTAGAAGAGACTCAGAACTACAGAATAGTCAGAATGCCTTTGGTTTTTAGAAGAATTCTGAAACAAATGGCTAAACACCTATTTCAAAAACTAAATTTTGTTAAGGGTTGAGAAACATTCCAATGGAGATTCCAAATCTTGTGAAACCCTTACTTTTCCTGTTATTTTAGTTTATTTTATTTTACTTTACCAGGACATCTGGCCAAACAGATTAGGAAAAAACTGTGATACGTGAATCTTGATGTCAGTAGGATTTCTGACACCGTCCTTTATGCCATTACTATGAACAAACCAGGAAAACATGGTCCTAGTGTGAATGGACAATACTGAGAAAAAAAAAAACTCAGAAGAATTGGTTCTCTGAACTTAATTGTAAAAGTGGGCACAGACTAGGGGTGACCTTTCTAGGGTGATTCTTGCAAATATATCCTAAATCTGGTCCTATAGCATTATTCTTATTCCAGCTCAAAGAACAGGATTTGTGGAAGGCACCATACTAGAGGGATGACAGGACTGGAATGCAAAGTGATCTTTGTACAGTGAACAAATGCCTGAAATCAGCAAGATATATACCGTAGAGACAAGAGAGCATTGTACTTAGGAAAGAGAAACCAAATGCTTGAATAAAAGCAGGGAATAACTGACCAGGGTGCTAAAAAGGATCTTGAATTTTATGGACCACAAAGTAAATATGTGACGCTCTTGCAAAAAAATGAATCAATCAATAAAATTATATGTTTTACATCAACACATTCAAGGTATATAAATCACAGAAAGCCATTTGTGATGCTGATGTGTATTTCAGTGCATAAATGGCTGTCGACATTAAAAGAGCTAGGTGAGTGCAAGGTGAACACTGGGAAGGTGAGTGACAGGCAGGAACTGGCTACCCAAAGAGGATGTGAAACAGCCTTTACTGAATGCTTTTGAGCAACCAATGAGACAAACATCTCTTGAGAGAAGGTCATGGCATACCAGGATCCTGTCTCTCTGCAAAGGTATGGAGAAGATTGTTTCTCAGGGGCCTTTCCAGCCTTCTACATCTCTGATTCTAGGTTCGTGCAAGAAAAGAGTCTTTACCTGAATTTCCTTAAAAGGTAAGATGTCTGAAGGTAGTCTCCTTTGGGGGGAAAAAAAAAAAAAGAGAGTTTAAAAAGTACTCTAATGATGTAGGCCTTGGTTAAATAGTCATCTGGGCAACAGTTTGGGAGTTTTCACTTTCAGCAGGTCAGGATTACAGCCAAAGGCATCAGCGTTGCTCTCACTTGTTTTAACTTAGGTGTGGGTAAATCCAAATTTTGTGCAGAACGGGAAGAGGACCGGGCCCACGATATTCTGGGTCTGTTTTTGGAGAAGCAATAATATCCGCTCTGAGCCAGGGGATGGTCCAGGTGAGCACGAGCAAAGCAAAGAAATTTAGATGCTCTTGAGAAAAGGACATTGCAACCTTCAACAAGTCTCAGGAAGCGCTTTATCAGAAATGTAGCGTGTTTCTTTTTACTAGCATCCACTTAAAGACTTAGTTTTCTGCCTAGCAACTTTTTTTAGTCTAGCCAAGAAATTGATTCTGATCATCCTTTCCCCAGATTGAAACTGGGTCCATTTCAAGATGGTGGTCCTCAGCTTCTTTTGTTTTCACAGACCACTGTGGTTCCAAATCTTGATAGAAATGCCAAAGTGTGATGGGAGGTTATATTATCATTTGTATCTCGTCTTGCCGAAGATACAAAGTTTTCCATTGTTCTTATATAAATTACAACTTTGACTAAAAATGGCAGTGCCATGCAAGACTAATAGCTCCATTAAAAAAATTATTCTAGTACTCTTTAAAAATATTGATTTAAAAGAACAATAAAATCTGATTTTTGTCTGCTGCTTCAAAGTATCATTTGGTTCATTCAAATATCAAGCAGTAGAAAGTTAAAAATCCTCAAATAATGAATGAAGCAAAAGATACAAAGACGCCATCACCAAAACTTTGCATCAGGGAGAGCAATAATCGCTATCTGCTCCTGAGAGAAGAATAGGGTACTGATTTATTGATCAGTAAACTTCAGTATTTTTTTTTTAAACATTTGGAAAAACACCTAATTTCACTGATGAATTTCTAAGATGACAATGGAAACAAGGCTTTTTCTGAAAGGTATTATGCTCATATAAGTCCATAACTTAATCAGGCAGTACATGCAGCTTTAGGGCACCCTGTAAGCACATCAGAAACGGTGTTTGGCTATAACCCTGATCCAGCAAGAAATGAATCTGCCTATTCATGTTTGCTTTAAGAAATCACTCTGATGGGTTAATTTTGCACCAACAAGCTCTATGACAGATCAAGTGTCACCTGCTGTCCTCACCTGCTCAACTTTATTCAGATTAGGCATCGTCTGCCCTTCCACAGCCAGAATAAAGCTGGCATAAAGCTTAAAGACCACATAAGCTCTCGCTAGTTTGACAGAAATGTGACAGAAATTCAACACTGGATCTGGATCAAAAGTTGTACTGCTGAGTGATCCATTCATGCACACACCTGGTATTAATGATCACAGAGACACATGGCTTAAGAGGAAGGCTAGCAGTGTGTGAACTAGGTAAAATCAAAAAGAAAAGAGCTGTAAGGAGTTTCATACTCAGAAGGCGGTAGTATTGGGAAACGGGTTGAGATGACAGTTATGGGACCATGCAGGAGCTGATAGGAAGAGGTGCATGGTACATGCTGTCAATCAGCAACATCATATAGAGATGTCTCCATGTGTAGAGCACTGGAGAAACAAACAGCAGTTTGGATACAGAAAGTGTTGCTGTCCAAGAAACCACCTGAGAATCTCCCTAGAGGGTTGAATATAGTTTAGCAAACAATTCCAACAAACTCTTAGCTCTACATAGGCACCAGTGGAGGAGATCCAAGGTAAGGACCTTTCCTTTCAGACAGCAGGCTGCCCTTGGGCAGGACAATCAGGAAAGCGATGGACAGTGCAGCAATTCACCTCCTGCATTCAGTGGTGCTGAGACATGTGTGTGACAAAAAGGCTCTTACTGTGCTCATTCTGCAAACCCTGAGAGCTTGACTGACCGGCCCACACTACACAGAGTTGTTCTTGGCTACAGGGGACTTATCAAAGCCCTAATAAAATGAGTACATTAAGGTAGATAAAGATGTAGTCCTCTTTACTGTAGGATCTGAGCACTGGTATCTAACATTTATCCTCACAACACTCCCAGGACATAGCATCTGAGGCACAGATGGCTAGAAGCTGTATGTTCAAGGGTACTTCAGAAACTTAGCTCTTCAGGCAGGTAGTTTTTGAAGCTCTAGAGCTTCAATTTAGATGCCACAGTCAGTCTTAAAACTTCGCTCTGGCAACTAGAGCTTCAAGTTAGATGACACAGTCCTAAAACTTCCCTCCAGCTACTACCCTAAGACCTATGATATTTTAAAAGGGGTCCAAGTTTCTCCAAGTTGACACATACAAAACTGCCAAGATACTGAAGCTGTAACATAGCTAATCATGAGCTGCTTGAGCTGTTTGGAGCTCCAGCTCAGAACCTGAAAGCTATGAAGGAAGATTTCCAGATGAGGCTTTTATCTCTCTCAGATATTTCTAAGGTAGGTGCAATCATTTTTGTGGGCTGCAACTTCCGAGATGCATGAAACTGAGGCTGAAGGGATTCATGGTCAAGTCTTTTACATCTCAGCAACAAATCTGTATCACTGGACTAAGAATCATGGAATGGTTTGGGTTGGAAAGGACCTTCAAAGAACATCTAGTCCAAGAAGTCAGCTTGAACCGGATATTTCCAGGTATTTCCTTGAAGACCCTTGAACAGAACAAGTAAGAGGCAGCAACATGGTGATGTAGGAACTCTCAGCTTGAACACAGAGTTAAAAATCTGTGCTAAATCAAGCACAGCTGAATTCTGAACACACCTCACTTAAATTCCAGGTAACTGCTGAGGAGCAGGTAAATTAGCCTGCATTGAGCCTTGTGCTGCAATGACCAGATAGCTTTCTTTTTTAAAGACAGCTCTCTATACATTTCTGAAGAACCTTATTAGAAGTAACAGCATTAGCATCAGATGCATTGGCATGTCTACAAGATAAAAGTGTGGTGCTGCTCAGAAATGCTTGTTCAAGTTCCCAAAGCCACAGAGCCTCACTAAGATAGTCTTGCTTTCAGGATACCAAGTCCTGCTTCACTACAGGGTAGTGCAGTTGCCCATTTGATCTGAGGGCACCAATAATAATTCCTCCTTGTATTCAGTAGCATGCACACACTGTTTGCAGTGTAAATGTGCCACCATGAGCAGGATAAATTGCACAGGGCAATCCGTGTCAGAAAAAGGAGACAAAGCTTCCTTAGTCCCAAGCTTTGCCACTCTTTGCCGCAGCACTCCCCAGCACGGGCAGGGGGAATGGCTGGGCTTGAAATACAAACCTTCACACACCTTCTGGCAGCATGTGGGGAGACATTAGGAGTGAGCACTGAGGCACGGCACAGTTGCATGAGCAAAAGAGAAGCCACAGTGGGATGGGGTCCTTGTAGCAGCCTAATTCTTCCCTCACTGCTGTACCCAGATCCCAGCAGTAACTAAAGCCAGAACACAGCAGTGCAAAAGAAACATGTCTCTGCAGAGAAGACAGTAAAGTGAAGCAACATCCTGACAGCTTATAAACCCAGTGCTTACGTATTTGACTGGATTTAAATAATTTTTATAGGCAGGGACTGTTATTCCTTGACACTAGTGCACATGTGAAGCTCTCAACAAGTGAATACTTCTGCTCTTTCTGATTTATTGTGCATGCAAGACCTCTCTAAACTCGACAGTAAATATTCTGTTTGTTTATTGTCTCGAATAAAAGGGAAGGACCAAGCTCAAGGCTGCAAAGTCAGTATAAGAGAGTCAAATTTATTCAGAGAACATGTATAAGGCTGTAGTAGGAAAAACAACAAATTAGGGGTGAGGGCATATAAAACAGAGTAAAGAGGAAAGGTTTTTAGTTACTATTTTATATGCAGTCAATTTTCCTGCTACAACCTAGCTGTCCACACAGTCACTTTCTTGGTCTTGCTCAGATGCCATTCACATACGCAGTCACTGTTAATCCCAGCCCTAAATGTCTCCATGAAAACACAGACAGATGCTTAAACATTTGCCAACCTGCTAACCTACTGGCAAAATAAGCACAGAATTGTGTAATAAAATGCCTTACAGACTTTCAGGAGCCATTATATTCATTTCTTAAGACTTCAGCAAACAGGACCATACAGGAACATCACTATCCTGCCCCATTTGGGGTGGAAAAATGAGGTCAGGTTGTGTCTGTCTGAACGGCAGCAAAGGTTACACGGAAACATTACACCTCTCCACGACCGACCAACACTAGGTGGCACTGGTGGCATTCACACACATTTTCATCTGCGTTTTATTTCTGAAAAGGCGTCCACTGGCACTTTCCGACTTTCAGCAAGCAAGAATGTGGTGGAAAACAACTCAAGTATTTCTCTCAGTGGTTTGAGCCAAAGATTTAAAAAAATACCTTTTGCCATATTACTGGGGGCTGAAGGGGGACTGACTGACTCTCCCTTTCTCTCTCAGCACTGTCTGACTAGGTCTTTAGCTTGTTAACCTCACTTTCATGGTATTTAATGATTACAAGCCAACTGATAGAAATACTATGTTGCACATAATGGTGTCTTTATAACCATTAATTATGCCATTATATTACATGTGAGAGTTGCCAAAGGGCTAGATTCTGTGATAGTGAGCTATCAGTGCTGATTGATCACATTAATATCTTTATCTTAAAGTGTAATTAAACATATTTGAAAGTGTTAACACTACACAGTGGTTAGCAGCATCACAAATTATCCTCCTCTAAACTGACTTTAGAAACTCCCTAAAGGTTGCTTGTCAGTATGTTTTTACTTGCTCACAAATTCAAGAAAACAAAACAGAACAAAATAGCAATAAAAGGAAAAGGAAATGGCTTTCCTTGGAGCTCATGCATTAAAGCAAATTTAGGCACAGCTTAAAAACTGTACAAGAGAAATCATTTGGGTGTGACCAAGAGAATCAAAGCACCAACAAGGAACAGGAACCACCACCAAGTTAGCAAGCTCTGTAATGAAGGTCACCACTCAATCAACCTGGGTTTAGATTAACTTCTTGCTCTAAGTTCTAGGAAAAAGCCAACAAAACAGGGTAATTCAGAGATGGAAGAGGGTTTACTTAATCTAAAGAACACAAGGTAATTGAGCCTTTTTCATTATAAACATGCTAAAAGTTGCTCTTTCCAGTCAAAGCACTTGCACAGTGGTACTGGTTTCAGCCTGTGAAACCTTTCGTAGCAATGGCAATTTGAGTACAGAGTTCATCTCTGCGCAACACACAGCAACCCATCCATGCGGAGCTTTGTTTTGCTTCTACCTCATAGAGACCACACAGCCACAGCACAGTCCCTGCTCCTGCTGCTGAAAGCCCGGTGCTAGCAATTCCTAACCTCATTTTTTAAAGATGAGATGTACAGGTAGAAGAGGGGCAGGGCAGAAAAACAACTTCAGGCACTTTTTGTTAATCCCTACTGGAATATTTAATTTCCTTTAACGTGAAAGCTGAAAGTGACTACCCAGTGACCCATCTAAAGGTCCACCTCTGCCTCCTCCTGATCTAATCAAGCTGGAAGTTTCTCTGAGATATTGGCTCCCTAAGGCACATGGGTGGGCAATTTAACTTTACATCCAACCTTTCAGTTGTCTTTTCTTCTTTTGCACATTTCTGCAAAATCCCAAACCACCCAGTGCTCAGTGAGTTCAGACAGTCTATCCTTTGTTTAGAGAAGATATAAAAAAATCACAACTCTGAGACCCTAAAGTTTGTCTTCCAAAATCTGTTTAGAGTCAAAAGAAACAGAGAATGGACACAAAACATCGATTTATAGTTTCCTAGCACATGTGCAAATCAAGATCCTTCACGTGACAGATCATCTTATTTCCAAATCTTTCCAAGCTCTGTCTGGTCTGCCAGCTCTCAGTAAGTCCAAAAATGCAGCTAGCCAGTTTGAAAACTTTACTCTGTGTGATTTCTAGGATCATTATCACCTCTTTTCAGGTCTTCTTTGCTACCTGTCTTCAAGTTTTGTCTTCAACTATCTACTTAACAGGAGAGTGCACAGGAGATAGAGCCAGACTTTTATTGAAGGAACATAGTAGAAAGAACACACTTTGGGACATGTGAGATTCTAATTTTTCACCATAAGGGAGGTGAAACACTGGGGCAGGTGCTGAGAGAAGTTGGGGAATCTCCAAATTTGGAAATGCTCAAAACTCAATTGGTCAAGGTACTGAACCAAGGTCCTGTTCTAGCTGGACCCAGTTTGAATCTGGGGCTGGACTAAATGACTTCCAGAGGTTGTCAGCAGTCC
Source organism: Aptenodytes patagonicus (assembly GCF_965638725.1). Taxonomy (NCBI): domain Eukaryota; kingdom Metazoa; phylum Chordata; class Aves; order Sphenisciformes; family Spheniscidae; genus Aptenodytes; species Aptenodytes patagonicus. The sequence continues at coordinate 98,161,119 of NC_134949.1, read as the reverse complement.
AAAATTTTCCATGATTCTAAGTTTTTGTGTCACACTTGTTAATACAAATTACGTTAAATGTTGCAGAAATAATCTTCTAAATTTGTGATGCTTTTGTATCTGTGCATAGCCACTATTTGTCTACAACATTGTTGTACTTAAATAAAGATTATTTACAGGATCAGTAAAAATTTGGCTGACTTGATCTATTCTCTTCCTAATTCTTTCAGTAATGGCTAAAAAAAAAAAAGTTACGTCCACGCTACCTAAGGGTATGCTCAGTTATAGCACCAGAGTCGATCAATACTTGAACTGAAAACTGCCTCAGGGTTAGAAGCAGCATCTATGCTTTTTCTTCAGCAACAAGCCATGCAGTGCAAGAGGCCAGTTCCTGACACTGGAGAAGGGGGCACCAAAAATATTGCATATGTCTGTCTTATCACCAGATAGCACCTCAAAACTTCAAGTGCAAATGATTTAATACTGATGCCCTGGCCAAAACTAAACATGGTTGTTATTGCATGTCCTTCCCACCCTACCCTTTCCCTCTGTTGGGTTTCAGCTAGCAAGAACGTTCTTCCCTACAATGGAAAGCCCTTTGATTTTTTTTTTTTTCTTCCCCCTAGACCCTGTATGGGGCTGGGGGAGGGAGGGGAAATCCCTCTCCCTGGTTCTTTTACAGGTGGTATTCCTATGTAAGTCCTCTGACAGAGACAAGGAGCTGAAGAAGTGTGAATTCCTGGCTACACCTCTGTTGTGACCCACTCTCACCTCACCTTCTTCTGTCCCTTGTTTCTTTGGCTGTTAGGGAGGCACTGCAGCGTACATCTTGGAGCCACGTGTCATGCATTGAAATTCACTCAAGTGAGCTATGCTGGTCCTAAAGCTGCTTTATGGCAACCTAGAAGGCCTAGAAAAGGCCTGAGAATAACAACGCTTCAGCCATTTAATAAAAAGCATGTAAACCATTATAAAGACTAAACATACTGCAGTACAGCTGAGTAGCTCTGTTCTTCAGAAATGTGCTGTGAAAGATTCTTCTCCCTTTAGCCCTGCTTCTTCACACACTTCTCTGTCCAGCATCGTGATTCATTTTGCTTCATCTTACATAACGTGACAGAAGTGGAGATGACAGCCCAGCCCTAGAAACTGAAATTAGTTTTCTGAAAAATATGCCTCAACTGACTTATTATGATTATAGATCATGGAAATTCACTGATTACTGCAAATGAGGAAGATACAGTAAGCTTCCACCAAAGGGATACAGTGGCTATAAACAGGCTGGCAGAAGCAAATAAATGCACCCTGAGATTAGCATTTTGAAAGCAATGGAGCAAGGAAGATATGAGAGGGTCTAATCATTCACAGAAAACAAACTATTTTATTTGGTCTGTAATGAGGCATTTGAGGGTGTTTTAAAGTTTCAGGTTGTCACTGAGTGAACTATTCTCCTATTAATCTTTTAAAGAATTGGTAAACAGCCACAAAAGGAGAAGCACATGCCTATGGCATTAGAGGGAAATTGCCTACAGATTACAGTAACAACTATTTTCCAAAGGCTGGAAGAACACCTGAGAATACTACCTCTGCTGATAACTATCTCTGCAAAGGAGCAAATGCTCAACAATTATCTACAGCACCAAGAATGGCCACATTTTTCTGACTGCCTCTATAAAAGCAGCCAGGGACCAGGTTTATGAGATACAGAAGAGCCAGGTAGAGAATTACCAAGAGAAAAAAAACCCAAAGTACTAATTTTGCCTGAGAAATGGTAGGGGAAGGGAAAGAAATGGAAGCTTTCTTAATTTTATGCAGGACTTCTTTTTTTTTTTTTTTTTTTTTTTTTTTTTACTTTATTTTAACCTCAGCCCTCCTACATACCTTTCTCCATGTCCAGGCACTTGTAGGGGTGTGCCACTTCAGGAAGGAGGTGGGTTCTCTGCTGTTATGCAGGTCAGCATGCCATGCTGCAGCCGCCAGACTAAATTATCCACAAGGTGTTTTAATGAGTCTGTATTTTGTTCTCTTCCTTACACCATGTTGCAGATAGTCTCTGCCAGCAAAAAAGCTGGGCAAGGGGAAAAAGTTTTCCTGAAAAACACTTTAAAAATATTGTCTCTGTCTTTCCAAAGCCTTCACTGACTTATGAAGCCTAGTGCAGAATCAAAAAAAAAATTAACACTACCTTTACAAGAAACAGAAAGGGTTTGTTTTTTTTTTTTTTTTTAGACAGGGCTGGGAATTCAGACAAACAGGCTCAAACTATACACTGGTGTAAACTGGTGTGACATCAACAGGTCCTTCGTCTTCAGCCATGAGCAGGGGTCAAAGTGTACACACATGTGTCTGTGAGGGCCTATGTGCACATATTGGTGCGCACATGGCGCACACACCATCAGCAACACCTCCCTTATTACTAAGGTGTTTTTAGCCTCTGTTCTCCCTAATTTGGTGAGAAGAGACCCTACAGTGGGTGCTGGCACTGGGACAGCAGGCAGCCTGTGTCTGCCAGACAAACTCCAGAATGACTGTACCTTCCTGGCATCAACCAGTACAGCACCACTGTCTGATGGTGGAATATGAGACACAGCTATTGGGCATCTCCAGCCTACCTCCTCTCCACTTCTAGCAGGTTTATCATTGGTGTCTCTTTTTCCTCTTAACAGGATATAAGAGGAAGTAGAAGAGCTACCCTACACAACACAAATGATGTATCATTTATTCTTTAATTACCTTTACAGCTTCTACAACACACTGAGAGTTGCACTTGGTACTTTAAATGAAAGATCAGTTTTTTCCCCACTGTGCTTTGCTGTTATGACATTTTAGACTGTCTACTCCAAGGAAGCCCTAGAAGTAAAGAGTTTAGATGAGCAGAAACCAAGGCCATCATAACTGTGCCCTACATACCAACACTCACATGAGTATTGCAGGTACACTGGATAGGGGCTGCTAAGGGCTCAAGTAGTGAAACTAGATTGCTGAAAGGGAACACTTTCTGGACACATTACACTGGGGAAAGGGGAAGTGGCAGGTATTTTTCCACAAAAAAATAATTGATGTCTGTGTACTTTTAACATCCATTACTAACACTCTGTTTACCCAAAATATCTTTTGGCTCACACCTTGTACCTGAAGTATTTCAAAACAAGAGAGAACAAATTTTTGATGACAGCAAAGACATTAGAGTTCATATAGATTATATTCTAAGATTGGAAAAAACAACAGAAGAACACAGAGAGATTGCAAAAACCGCAATTTAAAGCTGCCTGGATAGAAACATAAATTTAAAGAAATAACCCACTCTGAGCAAAAGTGACTGAAGAAAGAATGCAGGTAGATCCCCATGACTTACAGGTCAGTATATCTCCATCTGCAGAGGAAGGAAGTATACAAAGATTTATGGGAATTGTAAATTGGGCAGGTGGACAAGTCTATATCTACACTAGCTGCTGAAACTGCTAATACAGAAAAAATGAATGGTAATGTGAAGGAGTAGGAAGATATCAAACAGTGGATAAAGGGATGATCAAAAGTGCCAGACAGAACTTTCCAGAAATGCCTTTAAGCGAGCTAACAAGTCCTACTTTTGCTTTAACGTATATTGCTCATGGCAGGCAAGTCATACGTACCCAGAACCTTATTTAGAACTGATAAGCATGAGTAGAAAAAGGGTTTCCATCTGCATCTGGAGGCATAAAAATTAAACACTTTGATATAAGAGAGAAGTCTAGACAACACAGATCACAAGTTTTAGTGACATTTGTGAAAAAGAACACTAGATGAAATGTGAATTATGTTTTTCAGGTGCTGCTCAATGGTTTAGTAGTAGAAAACACACTTGGAAAACATGTGATGATACCAAATACTTTGTCTAGAGCTTTCAACAGAGCCAAAGTTCAACAAAAACAATAGCCTGATACTGTGCCAGCAAATATCTGAAGAGACATCTACAGTTTGTAGATTCATTCGCTTATTTAAAAAAAAAAAAAACAAACCACAAAATGTTTTGGACTCTGGATGATACTATGTTCTTCCAGGTACAAAGGGCAACTAAAATGATCAAGGGGATGGGGAAGCTGCTTTATGAGAGAAGACTAAACAGGTGAAAACTCTTCAGTCTGAATAAAAAAAAAGGACCAGAGGAAATAAGATTAAGGTTGATTAAATCATGCAGGCAGTGGATAAGCTGAATGCAGAACTGTTGTTCATGAGATCCTGCAATACCAGGAGTAGGCAGCACTCAGGCAAGACCTAGAGATTGGCTTAAAACAGATAAAGAAATAGAATAATAGAATAGTTTGGGTTGGAAGGGACCTCTAAAGGTCATCTAGTCCAACCCCCCTGCCGTGGGCAGGGACATCTTCAACTAGATCAGCTTGCTCAGAGCCCCGTCCAGCCTGACCTGGAATGTTTCCAGAGATGGGTCATCCACCACCTCTCCGGGAAACCTGTGCCAGTGCTTCACCACCCTCAGTGCAAAAAATTTCTTCCTTATATCTAGTCTGTATCTACCCCCTTTTAGTTTAAAGCTATTCCCCCTTGGCCTGTCGCAACAGGCCCTGCTAAAAAGTTTGCCGCCATCTTTTTTATAAGCCCCCTTTAAGTACGGATAGGCTGCAATAAGGTCTCCCCGAAGCCTTCTCTTCTCTAGGCTGAACAACCCCAACTCTCTCAGCCTTTCTTCATAGCAGAGGTGTTCCATCCCCCGATTGTTTTCATGGCCCCCCTCAGGACCCGCTCCAACAGGTCTGTGTCTTTCTTATGCTGAGGGCTCCAGAGCTGGACGCAGTTACTCCAGGTGGGGTCTCACCAGAGCAGAGTAGAGGGGCAGAATCCCCTCCCTCGACCTGCTGGCCACGCTTCTTTTGATGCAGCCCAGGATAAGGTTGGCCTTCTGGGCTGCGAGCGCACATTGCTGGCTCCTGTCCAGCTTTTCATCCACCAGTACCCCCAAGTCCTTCTTGGCAGGGCTGCTCTCAATCCCTTCATCCCCCAGCCTGTATTGATACCAGGGGTTGCCCCAACCCAGGTGCAGGACCTTGCACTTGGCCTTGTTGAACCTCATGAGGTTCACATGGGCCCACTTCTCAAGCTTGTCTAGGTCCCTCTGGCATGTCGACTGCACCACTCAGCTTGGTGTCATCTGCAAACTTGCTGAGGGTGCACTCGATCCCACTGTCTATGTCATTGATGAAGATATTAAACAGTACCAGTCCCAATGTGGACCCCTGCGGGACGCCACTCATCACCAATCTCCATCTGGACATTGAGCCATTGACCACTACCCTCTGGATGCGACCATCTAACCAATTCCTCACCCACCGGACAGTCCACCCATCAAGTCCATACCTCTCCAGTTTAGAGAGAAGGATGTTGTGGGGGACCATGTCAAAGGCCTTACAGAGGTCCAGAGAGACAACGTCTGTAGCCCTTCCCTTGTCCACTAGGGACAACTCCATCATAGAAGGCCACTAGGTTAGTCAGGCAGGACTTGCCCTTGGTGAAGCCATGCTGGCTGTCTCGAATCACCTCCCTGTCCTCCATGTGCCTTAGCATAGCTTCCAGGAGGATCTGTTCCATGATCTTCCCAGGCACAAAGGTGAGACTCACTGGCCTGTAGTTCCCCGGGTCTTCCTTTTTTCCCTTTTCAAAAATGGGGGTTATGTTTCCCCTTTTCCAGTCAGTGGGAACTTCTCCGGACTGCCACGACTTCTCAAATACGATGGATAGTGGCTTAGCAACTTCATCCACCAGTTCCCTCAGGACCTGTGGATAGATTTCATCAGGTCCCATGGACTTGTGCACCTTCAGGTGCCTTAAACGGTCTCAGACCTGATGTTCTCCCACAGTGGGCGGCTCTTCACTCTCCCAGTCCCCAACCTTTGCCTTCTGTGGCTTGGGTGAGGCTCAAGCACTTGCTGGTGAAGACTGAGGCAAAAAAGTCATTGAGTACCTCCACCTTCTCCATGTCCCAGGTAACCAGGTCTCCCGTTTTCTTCCGGAGAGGGCCCACATTTTCCCTAGCCTTCCTTTTATCCCCGACATACCTATAGAATCTTTTCCTGTTGCCCTTGACATCCCTGGCCAGATTTAATTCTATCAGGGCTTTAGCTTTCCTAACCTGATCCCTGGCTGCTCCGACAATTTCTCTGTATTCCTCCCAGGTTACCAGTCCTTGCTTCCACCCTCTATAGGCTTCCTTTTGGTGTTTGAGTTTGTCCAGGATACCAGACACTTCCTTACACAGCAGGGAGTGAACTTCTAGTGCTTGCTGTTAAAGCAGATTGCAGAAGCAGGTTCAGAGAGGGCTTAGACAAACCATAGACCAGAAGTCCATAAAAAGATAAAGAGGCCTAGGCAGAGATGTAACCCTCTAACACATGGAACAGTCCTGGAGGCTGGGGCAATACCAAGGCAAGGGACTGACTGCAGGGAGTGACCAGTCTCTTGACCTTCCCAAAATAACCACTCTGTCAGAGAAAGAGCCCTGGGCAAGGTGGACCACAGGTCTGGCTGAGTGGGACATCTCCTATGGCGTTAAATATGACAGTCCTGGTTCTTCTAACAATAGATAAATGCAGTTAGGAAAACAACCAACACCTTTAGGCTTCTAGCTCTTTTTCTCCTTCTCTCCATTTCTGATTCTTTCCTCTGCTGTTTAAAGTATCAGTTGTTATATTAAAGATTCATTGTAGTTATAAGTGCTAACACTGACTTCTTATTATGATTACTAAATAATGTTCTTTGGAGTTGTGATACCTATCAGTTCCACATCTTCTTCTTGCCCCCATTCTCCTCAGTGTGCATCCCATCATTCAAAACCACACTCTCTCACATGACAAAGGAAGCAGTATGAAAAGCCACTAAACCAGGAGAGCTTCCCATTGGGTAAAGAGAAAAAAGATTCAGAGACCCTCACTTCCAGAGACATATTAAAGCGCAACTTCTGCTCAGCCCTGAAATGCAGCCAGCTGCAAGTCTTTAATAGTTCCCAGCAGCACTAATCTGTAGGTAAGGACAGGAGGTTAAGAAGGATACTATGTCAGAATAAAATTAACAACCCCATTTCAAAGGTCTCATATTTCTTCAAAGCAGTCAGGGAGAAGACAAAGAGATAGATGGATATAAAATGCAAGCACTGGAGAAGGCAATCAGAAAGGGTACTGAACGTGTGATCGAATTAGAGAGGTAAAAGGTGTTGAGACTTTGGCAACTGACTTCTGCTGAAAACAGGGAAAATTTGGGCTCTGGAGCCCTTTAACCTGTGCCACATGTGTCAACAGTTTGGTTTAGGGAAGATTTTCTTCATAATTTAACAATTGATCCTTGATGAGACCCTGGCAAGGCAGATGGCTTTTTGATAAACAGTTAAGCTGTGGTATAGAAAGAGTTCTGTGGTAAGAGCAACAAACCATGAAATTATTACACGTTTCCCAACCCACCTTATATTATTTTTTAGCAAGACTGCTTTTCTGTATAATTCTGGCTTTTTTCATCTGATTCTTTCCCCTCTTTTTTTCCAGCAAAACAGTTTTTTTTCAGTAAGACAAAATGAGTCAGAATAAGAGATTCAAAACACTTCAATTCTCAGGACAAGGAACTAGAGAATGTGTGGTCCCGGGAAATTCAGAAAAAAAACCCCCACGTTAGATGAATTGTGGATTCTGTGGAAGAAAAAGCAACACAAACTAGTGTTTAAGAGACATGAATCCTTATTTCCTTAACACAGATATATGCCGTAAATCCAGATCATTAAAATGGCAAACTCCGCTCTGGCCCAAGCCAGATGTGCATATATGCATGCATTCCTACAGGAGGTTCCCAATTCCTTATCTTTCTCTTTTAGCTGTTACAGCCATGTGCACATCTTACTTGCCAGTGAGAACTGCAGCCAGTACACAGCTTCCTGCTTTGAAGATGTCAGTAAAGCTATTCAGGGAGACTTCAATTAAAAAAAAAATTGAATAGATTAATCATATTTGAATACCACAAGTCATAGATGCAAAGCTTTCTTATTTCATTGGAAGGACTGCTATCTACTACTCGCAGTACTTATCATTAGTTTAGCTCTCTGAGAAATCCCACAGGCCTGGACCTACATAAAAGAATGTGTCAGTACAGCTAGACATCGCCCACAGCATCACTGTCATGAAGTCCAGTAGCTGTTAATACAGATCAGCCTTGTATTTGCTTTCTTTGATCGGGATGTAAAAAGAATTATTAACGCCCAATAGGCAGAACAATTACACGTGGAGGCAGTTCATGTTACATGAGCCATGGTGGAGTTTAGGATTTCTGAAGCTTGGCGAGTTCAAGCCGCTTCTTGTTCTCTGGACAGCTATTTGCACAGGGCAGCATTTGGCTGCCTGGGTGGATCCGCCTTGTGGAAATGGTGCCTTCTGCATCTGATGTCTCTCACCAAGAGTGGCTGGGCTGGGCGCCTGTTACTCCTGCCAATGTGCAAAGCATTGCCAGTGTCAGTTCAGGTGCCCACAGGGAACAGAATCCACATGGGGTTTGTTTACATTTACTGTTCTCTACTTACAGGACAAATGCTTGGGAGCTGTTAGGCATATCTGGTCTCAGTGCATATGACAGAACCGCTGCACTTTCATTCTGCATGCTAACTGTTGTCCCATGTCTCTTTAGGTACATCTATTATGCCAGAAGCAAAGCAAATTCCACATGGCATTTCCTGTGCCTGATAGGATACTGGGTTCTGTGCCTTGCATATGTTCATCTTGAACCATACCTTCATCTCAAGGGTCTGTGAAGATACCAAGTAATTAGTGTTATTTTGGTCTGGGATATGCTCTGCAGTAATTGAACTATACTGTATAAAAGGCCTAGTTATTGGGTTGTTTAATGTAAGAGTATGCTGTATTTACTTAACAGATATTTAAAGAGTAAGGAGGATACATGAAATGGTTACACATTAATCATCATATTTCCTCCTAGTCCCAGTCTACAGTTGAAGACTTCTAAGACACAATGTAAATAGCAAAGCTTCTCCTGCCGTGCAAAGCCAAAAATGTTTTCGAATATACCTACTATGGAGGTAGACAACTGCGTCGTAATTTTTCCCTCTCCAGGAAATCTGGATCAGGTTGATCTGTGTTGATGCAGCAAGCTGATCTGGCTAAGGTGACGACTCTGAGGAGCATGAAGTTGCTCCCACTTGCTCCTCGTTAGCTGGGATGAGTGACATGAGTAATGGGGGAAACTGTGGAACACCGTTGCAGTCTTCAACTTCTTAGATCCCAGTTTAAGACTCACTTGTACTGGAGGATCCACAACTCTTTAGGATGAGCTGTCACATACACTTTCTTTCGTGGTAAAGGGACCCCAACCTTTCTGGTGGTAGAAGGTCCTATCCACCTGCAAGTGGGCTTACTGCCCACTTTTGTACAATATTTTTGGGGAAGAACTAGTTTCCTTCTCCTTTATCTTTTATTTCCTTTTAAATCCTGGATCATTTTAATGACACAGTTTATAGGGTAGCCCTACAAACACTTGTATTAGCAATAACAGAAGGTGGAGCCAGGGATTAATCAACAAGAGAAGAAAATGCATCCCTACCAAAATAAATATTTAATGAACACACAGAAAAATGAAAGTAGTATAAACATAGCAGTTAATATTGGAAAACTATTAATCTGTTTTAAATAAGCACCAGTAATTGTGCCTTCCCTATATGGACTTTCCTAGTTTGCTGAAAGAATGTTCAAATATAATACATCCATATTAGGCATTTTAGAAGAAATAAAAATATACTGTCCTCTGATCATTGATCATTGAGTGCAGTGGGTATGGTGAGCTATCCCCGAATTCATACCAAGCAAATTCACTCCTGAAACTGGAAATTGCAGCAACCTCTGCTGAGGAGCTGGGCTAATCCACTTGGCATGTTGCTGTCCTAACCCAGCTGTGCTGCTCCTGCATCCAACCAGCAATCTCTGCCCTGCTTTGCTCTGTGCAAAGATACCAGCTTGCTCAGACAGCTCAGGATCCCTTCATCATGCTCCATTACACAGCTGGAAAGATGCCTCCCATCTCTCCCATGTGATAATAAGAAGTTACACTGTGCCACTGGGTTTGTCAGAAATTGAGAAGAAAGCTAACTTCTTCATCCCCTCCAGGCATTTGAGCCCTGCTAACCAGTCCACTGGGAGTCTCAACAACCTTGGCAGCCTACGGATTAGCTGCTAGTGAACAGGTATCTCCTGCCTATGTCTCTGAAGGACTAGGGAGCAGCGTACAAAGATTTGCCCCTGCATCTCTCTAGGGGTTACAAGGAAGTCAGACGAGTACATACAAGTGCATGTGTCACTCAGGTCTGATCAATTTTCTTTGTTAGAGAGACAGAAGTTAGAGAGACAGAAGTTAGCTAATAAGTGGCACAGACTCCAGCACTGACAGCTGGTCACCTCCCAGCTTTCCTCTTCAGTCCACAAACACATCAGAGCAATCAAACATTATGTGAAGAAAAGCTTCCTCCATTAAGAAATATGCAATACATTGGTTTCTTTCCAAACTGGTACAATGCCTAGGAGCCAGCCTAAGGTTAGTCCACCTAGATCCCTTTAAGATCTTTATTTGTACTTGCTCCCTCTCTGCTCTCCTTTACGTGTTTCAGTTTCTGCCTGACCCTACTCTGAATGCATGAGCACAGGCAATGTGCAAGGTGATGCAGCCCAGGGGCCAGAGTAGGACATGGACAACCAGAGCTGCGCTTCCTGTCACAGCAAGGTATGAGACCTGCAGATGGACCCTGTCAGACTTTGAAAGGATAGAGCATGACCATAATCGCAATGGAAACATTTTGTTTCAAAAAAAAAAAAGCATAAAAAAATATTTTAGGCTTTCAGTTTAAAAAAGTCAACTTAAATTCATGGCTGGGTACTGCTTAGTATCTGTATTCCCTGGACTTCTAATTTCTGATCTTCATCTTAATTTGCTGAATCTTCAGATTGGCCATTTAGGTTACAGAAATGCTGAGTCAGGACTGCAACATAAACAGAAGATTCAGGGGTTTTATAGCATTATTACACAATGCATTTAGAGAAGTTTGGAAGACTGACTGACTAGGTATCTCGTATACTTGCTATTGAACAGAAAGTGGTATTAAGAATATAATAATTTTAGTTGCAGCTTTCCTTCTCTTGCAATTCTAAGCAAGGACCAAGCTTCAGAAATGTGAGGTTCCTTACTAAGTTTCCTCAGCAAAATTAGAAAACATGATTCCTATAAGAAGTTAACATATATCATCCATAGATATTAATGGAAATTTGTTTTTAGTATTACTCAGCTGCTGTCTCTGTTTAGTCTTTGCTAAAATAATCTCTGGTCTTGGTCATCCAGAATGAGTTTTCAGCACTGGGATACAGGCATTTTCACTGCTTTCTTTCAAAGTTGTTGAGATTTGGGGGTTGCGTTTGCCCTGTGGGTTTAGATATTTTGTATAGTTTCTGTGAGTGACTGCTGAAATTACTTGAGTAGTTTCTCTGTGGAGTAACAATTTTATAATCTCTTTAAAAAGCTCCTTGCTTCTGATGCTTTTATATTCGTTTGGGCTGGCAGACTATTAAAGAAGAAAAGTTACTGATCTCAGAAGAAATTTTTTCCTCTTAACTGTGCTCTTCATTTTACCTTTGCCTCTCCAGCAGTGAATACACCCCAAAACTGTAGTTTGTCACCTTTATGGAGTTCGTACATGAATTGTTCTTTGGGGAGAAAGTGAAGCAAGAGGAACTATAAAGAAGAGTTAACCTCAGATCAATCATACTCATTTCTAAGGGATTTGACATATGGGCCACAAATATTTCTGTATGATGGGCTCCATGCTGATCCGGTTCCTCGTGTCAGAGCAAACTGCAAGCTTGCTGTGCTGGCTGCAGCTCGCGGTTCCAAGAACAAGCATGGGAGGGCTGTACGGGTTTGCCACAAATACCTTTCCTGTGCCAGTGGGAGGCACATGAGATTTCTGCAGATAGTTTCTCTGGGTGCAGTATAAGGTATGAACAGCATATAAAAGGAAACAACATTGAATTTCCCTGTTACACTATTTTTTTCTCTCAGTGAAGGATATTTAGGAAGGGATTATTATTTTCATCCCTGTCTCTCCTCTGCATACTGTATGTCTGTACTACACATCTCCAGTCAAGGACTTGCTTTATTTTTTGAGCAGACTTTTGCTTAGAGACTTCTGCGATTCTTTACAGTTTAGTTGAGATAGTACATGTTATTCTAAAACATCAATCGAAATACAATTAAAAAAAAAAATCTCAGCATCCTAGAATGAGGTTTGTTAGACTGTGGAATAGTCTCCTGGGCATGTGGTGGAAGTGACTTGCTTGCAACATATAGAACTGCTGAAACAAAACACTAGAAATTATAAAGAGCAAATGAGATTTTTGTCAGGGTCTGAGCTGGGATTTGGCAGACACGATGGGTCAAGGCAGGCAGTTTTGATTTTTTTTTCCTCCCCACCTCTAACTCTGTGTAAACAAGGAAGGAACAGTTTTCATTAAAAAAAACACCACCAAACAAAAAGACGAAACATCAAACCACAGAAAATCACTTCTTTCAGGGAATACAGTCTTCCATGGTTTAATTGAAACTACACTTCACTACATTTCTGCAATGTGTTCAAAGTCACCATATACTACCTTTGTTATGGTTTAAGCTATATTTGCTTTAAGTAAGTATCCTCTTAGAAGTGGATACTCTCTAGATTTTAAGTAACATATACCAGATTTTCTAACATCTACACCTTGTTTCACATTTCCGTAATTTCCCAAAATTGTGTGAATGCATATATTCTTTCTCTGAGCTGATAAGAGTTAAATCCTTGTCTGACAGTTATTACTTCTCACTGTTCCTCCATCCACAAACTATACTAGATTTACGTTTCCACAAGCAAAACCCTAATTGCAAGTTGTGGCAATGCCGTGGAACATGCCATAGTATCTGTCCATCAAATTCAACTATGAGGATGCTATTTCCTTCCACCTCTTCATATAAAGCACAATGAAACAAGAGCTATGAAATATTCCTGTCCTGTATACTTGAAGGAAGTCACTTTTATGCTATCTTGAGTGTGGAAGTAGTTAGATGTCCATGGTATACCAGGAAAGGGCAGGCTTAAAGCGTTTCTCTCATTTGCCTGGGTAAAATGTGATAAATCATATATTCATAACTTGACGGTAAAGCCAGAGTAAAATTCTATTTAAATGCAAGTGGATACTTATGGAAGTTACGGTATTCTTCTGGCTTTCATCTATATTGTTTGATGTATAAGAGAGAAAACTCAAAATGTGTCTTGAGAGGATGCAGGGCCAAGTTCTTCCTTGTCATTTTTTTTTTTTTAACATCACAAGTACACTACAGTCCAGCAAGCACTGCAGTACTGACACAGTGGGACTGTCTAGCATTTAGCCCTGCAAAAATGGAAGCGCTAGGTGAATAGGAACAGATTCAAGCCTATACAGAGCTTGTGGCTTTAACACAGTGAATGAAACCAAGATTTTTCAAATGCAGATGACAATGGCTATCTGCATAAAAAGATTTACATCTGATTTTATAGCCAATTTCAGATTGTGCTTGTCTTTAATCTTGGGTGGAAGGGTATCAGAGGCTCTGGGGAAATGAAATAAATAAAAAAAGAGAGAGCAGATATTTAGGTGCTTAGCTCTGGGCATGTAAAGATGACCGAAATGGAACAGCTGGGATACCCGGAATTATTCTTTTAATAGATGGCTGAAAGGCAGATCTCTGCCTTTCCCTGTTGTTTCAATTTCAAGAGCATATCATTGCATGAATTTCTGAGATAATCAGTGACTGTCATGAATATCTGTAAGGAACTTACAGATCCCTTGGATGAATTCAAGGAGCATTGGATCAGTCCCAAAAGTGCAGCATGTCTTTTAATAACTGATCCCCTGTACATCTGGAACTCACAAATCTGTACAAGTGGTAGGTCACAAATTCCCCATCCCCTATCCATGGATAATTTTAAGGCTTTGGATCACTCTTTTTAAGCCTGAACTCTATATTCAGTTTGCTTTCAAGCTCCCTACTGTATCTGGTTTTCCTGTGGGCTTTTGTTTTTATTTTCATTTGATTTCAACAGATGTTATTTACTGCTATTTCCCTCTGCTTTGAAGAGGATTTATCATTAAGATGTATTTTCATTTTAGTGCACAAATACATTAAATCCGGGCACGAAGGCTGACCAAAACAGCTGGAAAGTGACACTGAAATTAAGGTTATAGAGCTGCTTCTCTAATCTGCTGAGCAGTTTATATAAATGCAGTTTAAATAAAATGAGTCTACAAACAGAAAAGCTTAAAGGATATTAAATCCTGGCTTTATAAATGATGGCCAAGCTAGCAGGAACCACCCCATAGTGTGTAATCTTTCTTTCATGTAACAAGGTTATCTGGCCTCACAAGCTTCTTAGGGTAAACTTAATTAAAGCCAATGAAGAGAAAATGCAAGAGGGGAGGGTAACTGTTTTGATTTCAAAAATTAAGAGGTTTTAAATATATATTTCTGTGGGCTAGAGGTATGTCTCCCTAGTCTTAGTGGGAGACTTGGAGGGAGAAACCTTAATTTCATATTTCTTTTTCCTATGATAGTTATACACACATGCACACACACACTCATAGTGAGCAGGGAGAAGGAGATGGGGGTGAGTGGACATTTCCCTTTTCCTGGGAGATAAGAGCTCACTGAATAACAAAGGTTTCCCCAAGGACAGAATATGCTACACATGTTGGCAATGAGGTTGTCAGTGTTCCTAACATTTCTATACAGCTGTAATTCATGGATTTAATAAAATATTGATATCTGTTTCCACAGTTCTATCATGCAGCAAAAATCTTTACGTGATCTAAATAAAACACTTCTGCAGTGGGCTGGAGACTGCATGTCATTTCTTGTCCTGGTGGAAAAGCTCTGTGCCACCCCATCTGCTGTTCCAAATGCCAAACCTCAGAAATATCACTGAATGTGAGGGCTGTTGGAAAGAATTGCTTGCTATTTCATTTGAGTTTGTTTAGCCTGGTAAAACATCCCTCTATCAGTTTGTATCACTGAGCTGTTGCTGAGCTACAGGCCCAAGTCTAATCTCAGATTGATGAAATGCATCCAACATGACATTTGACTCAGTCTGCTCATAAATACTACTACTACTACTACTACTTTACATTTATACAACCCTTTTCAGCAAAAGCTCTTCCAAAAGGCCTTTTTGACCTCCAATTTATCTATTGTGACTCTCACTGAATTAGAGGCAAGCATAGTGTTCTCTACTCCACTACCACATACAGCATGGCAATAGCCACGAGACAAATTACATTTGCAATGAGATTCCAGTCATCTTAGCTATGTGATGCTCAATAATCCATCCCAGCAGAGATCACCTGTAACATTATTAGCATCTCAGTCATTTAGACAGCTGTCAACTGTATAAAAAACTACCTGCCCAATAAGTACTACCTCCTTTCTTCCAAATCTGGAATTTCCAACCCTCAAATAATTACAGACTTTAGCTTGACAATATTTACTCCAGAAAAATGATACTTTTAAGCACAGGATTTTACAATTCACTGTTGACTAAAAACAGAACTTTCATGAAGTTGAAAAAAGAGGTTCCTGGACTTAGTCTGGATTTAAGATGTTTGTGCCTCAACCCTAACCAACAAAATACCGAAATATTGAAGTTTACCACTGTGACACTGTCACATCAAAAAGGTTGTGTAGGTCAGCTCAAAATAGGGCTTTGTTCTACTTGTAGTCAGGATTTTTTTCCGCTTTGGCTTGTGAGGCTAGATTTTCAAAGGCATCTAGGCATCAAACAACGCAGATAGGGATTTTCAGATTCATGTGCTGTGCCTATTGCAGCTGTCGAAGCCTAAATCCCATGAATAAAATTGCCTTTGATAAATCGTGAAGGCTGACTTTAAGAATCTGCCAACGCACAGCACCTATCTACATATCTGCCTAAGAAACTCACTATAAGACATTTTCTCCCTGTTCCTGCTGAAAGCAGAGGTACAATTCCTATTGGCTAAATTCTGTTCCTCTGGACAGCAACGTGGCATTTTTATTTCTGTGTAAAACTCTCTCATTTGTTTAATACAGAGAGTATAGTGTAACGTTTTTTAAACAATCTTCAATTACTTAGGTTACTTTAAAATATCTTTATGGCTCACAGACTATGCCAAAAACAGCTGATGACAAACGTTACAAGAATTTGTGGAATACACAGTAATAGAAAGAGAATGCACCAACTCCAGCACTTGAAATTCTCAGCTTGTCTATGAGAGATCCAACCATAAATTCCTGTTCTGAATCAGGAAGAACAAGGACATGAACCTTGCACTGAGAGCTCAGGGATTTTAGCTATTCTGGCATTTTTTTTTTTTTTTTTAATGATCTCTGGTTTTATCATAAAATTTTAAAGAAGCTTCTTGTTAATCCAGCTTAGCTGTATTCCCAAGATTATGCCAATAAAGCCATTATATAGCACCTTGTTCTTGCAAAGAGGCCAACGTGACAGCAATTACCAAGAGTAAACAGGATTCTGATCTTATCATACATTATAGATTCTGTTACAGTATTGATTCAACCTAAGAAAAAAGTCTAATGAACCAGTGATTTTCTCTACACATCCTGGCCTGTTCTGTCCTTTGTTTTTCCTCACCTGCTCATACCCTTGTCCCCGCATCCAAACCTGCAACATTTCCCATTTCTATTTGGTGTCTGCATATCACCGCTTGAAAAGTCAGATAAGTGTTTTCTATACAGAGACAGCAGTTTTCAAATCTGTGTTTAGACTCAGGCCCCAAGCAGGGTTAAAAATCTCACAACTCTTACAGTGTTTCAGCTCTAACAGCAGACATCCCATAAACTCTTACAGTTAAGCTAAATATACACTCTATGCTGGCTTTGCAGTTTGGCATCTGATAGGAAACTGAAACCAAAAGGTTAAGTCAATGGTTCTGATCTTCTACTCTAAGTCTGAGCTACTCATTCCTACCTTCCTTCAGATGAAGTAATCACATAAAAATAAAGCACTTTCTAATAAAAACAGTAAGTGTTCAGACCTCCGTCCAAGACTGAAGGAATTTTGATAGTTCTGATTTTATGGACTGTAGACTACGGTAGCAAAAGTATGTTGATTTTCTTACAGGGGATAGAAATAAAGTGAAATGAAAGCAGATGGATCTGCCCTAGCAGTGAACCATTGGATACAATACTTTGCTTCAGTGAGCATCCAAATTATTTTCAGGTAGTTTGGCACATAGGTAATTTATGTGCTTTGTTCTCTGCCTGCTATTTAGAAGCTGTTTCTCAAGTAGGGATTGTTCTCTGAACTGTTCACCTTTGCATGCACTATTTCACTCTTAACTCTTCTAATATTAGTCTTAAGGTTAACTTAGTGAAGTGAATTCAATATACTTTTTTTGTTGCACTCAGAGACTCTGCTTGTGGCTGGGGTCAAACTAAAAACTGCAAGGGTGCTCTTAGGTGACTGCTTGCTTGATGACTGCATGTATCATGCAACACAGGCTGTCCCAGCCATGATATGCTTGCTGTCACTGACCAGAAGAAACTATCAGGGCACAGTGTCCCTGCAAACAGCAAGGCTGCCAAGTAAATTTTTTTTTTTTGACCAAATATATAAATTCTTCTTTAGAGACCTCAAATACAAAAACTGACTTCTAGATGTAGTACATTTCGTTTAATGTTTTGGAGTGTAAAACAGAAGACTGAAGCACAAATTATTGTCTCAAATGAGCTGCGTCAGAAGACTCGGTGTTAAAATATACAGCTCAGGTACCCCAATTTCCTGATCCCACAAACAGCAAAGCAAAATGTTCATTTGGCTGAGAAATACCAGACACTCAGTTCATACCAAAATAAGCTGAAGATGATGGTGATTGAGGAGCGAGTGGATCACAATGAGGAGACAACGATGGTCTCCTAGAGGTCCCCTGTCTCCACTGCAGGATGGAGTTGGGCTCAACATGTCACCACACCTCTAGCCTCGGCCTCAGCAGCCCCCCGGCTCACTTCCTAATACACAGAGCAGTTCAAACACCCCCATCATCCCTGTATCAGCAGAGCACTGCTGTTAACCCCAGTACAGGAGGTATGCTTGTGAGCTACATGCGATACAACATATGGATATTCAAGAAATGCACATGGAGTCTGAGAATGCTCAAACTCCCTGGGGATAAGCAGCCCTGGTTTCTACAAAGATTCTTACTTTTGTAGTCCTCATTGAGACATTTAAAAATCTGACAATATTTTTACCCTTACTAGTATCAGTTCTCCCTTTCACTTGGCGGGGGAGTCTAGGATAGAGAAGTGATACTATTCTTATTGACAGATACAAAAACTTTGCAGAGGAGGCAGCTGGAAAACCAAAGACTATCCACAATGGGACTTTAGTACCTGGAAATCATAATGCTGAACTCAGCATCCAGGCTCTCTATACAGAAAGACTCAAACACTTCAGAAGAGTGTGATACACGTGTCTCAGTGCCTACAGCAACCCAAGTTAAAAAAAGCAAACAAAATAAAACACCCCCACAATAGTCAAACAATCCAAATGTGTATAACAGCAGCGTTATTATAAGGAATTTCTAGGTATCACCACCATATATATCTGGGTTAAGCTACAAATACCACAAACTTTTATCTTTGGAGATTCCTAAATCTTTCAGAATCATCTGAAAGGCTACACAACAGACATGAGTAGATTTACAGAAGAGGATAAATCTTGGCAAAACACTGCATAGTAGTTCAATTATCCTGCTTCAGGGAAATCTAATTTAATTGCTGGAATGCAATCACTTCCGATAAGGTTTGATACTAACATTGTTATCTGTCTGTAAATGTATCTTCACCAGCTGTTCTTTCTAAGGCAACTAAATAAAATTGATAGCCACCCACTTCAAATAGCGAACTATTTGTTGTTATTATAACTTGTAAAACATCTAGTCAGAGGTCAGTAACTAATTTTATTAAGAAAAATAGAGATTGTAGCTTCCTCTAAAAATATTCCCCTACTATTTATTATTGCAGTGTTCATTTTCTATATAATTCTCTTGGCACAGTACTTCATTACTGTGTGGCCCACTTCCTACAGACTACTCTGCTGTGCCATTTCCTGGAGGGTGAAAAGGAGTCCAGCATCTCATCTCATGGGTGTTTGAATGAAATATTCAGAAATTTGATGTTTAAGGATGTTGGGAAACTGCTTTCCCATGTTTCCCTAACATTTGAACAGTTTCAATAAATGCAGCTGAACACACTTTTTCATTGTTCTAGTTGTGCAAAGACACCTTAAAGACAAACAATGTATAGCTCCTAAAGTCCTTTTACACAGCAGGATTGTGAAATTAGGTACAACTAGAACTCATGCAGACACCCCATGGTCGATGTCAAACGAGGTAGGTAGGGCACCAGTTAGAGTGAGGTCACAGAGGCACAGCCCTGGCTAACTGCACAAATACATACTCAGGGATCTGCAGCCACCGTGCACCCCGCATTGCTGGTAGCTACACTCTTCTTGCTAGATTAAAAATCTGGGTACACATTAAGGAGCTGCAAGCATACTTCTAGAAAGTATCCTTAGTATAAGAAACAAGCCTACTTGACTCTGATCTCCTTCCATACCCTTCTGTTGACAGGTTTGTATCACTAACATTCTTATTACTATAGCAATATTCCTCCAGCTTATGACCTGTATCCAAACAAGCCTTACTTTGCAGTTCTTCTTTGTACTTGAGGTACCTTACTGTCACGTTTAGGCAGAATGTTGACCAAGGTTGCAGGTTTCCCACTTTACAGGATGTCGCTATTCCAAGGAAAGTTAAGAGTGATTCATTTGGATCACTTCTCATTTTCAAAACACCCATCAGAAAGACCATTTTACATTGTCTCGTTTGAAGACAAGGTGTTAGGCTAAATGGCTATTCAGTTAGACACAGGACAGCCATTCTTACATGTTTCAATGTTCTCTGATATTTAAGGAAGTAAGTACTTAGAGGTTCTGAGTTGCAGCATGGCAGCATTGGAGTGTATGAGAGCAAGGAATGCAATAGAGTCCTGATGCTGATATGGAAGCTATTTCTACTGTATAATTCATTGACGAATTCTATCACAAGTGATTCTTATTTATGAAACCGCATAATAGACCCAAGTGTTCTTTTCAGATATTAAGCCTATCCAGTGTAATCACACTGTAGTGAATGTATCTATTGTTAGCATTAGCACTGAGAATTTAAAACTTGAATAGATTTTTGTTACCTAGGGAAATTTACATATGTAAATTTCAGCAGCAAAAATCCCCAACCTATCAGTATTGAAGTTTTCTTGTTTTGTATGGTAAAAACCTTAAAATAATTAATCTTTTGTAGGGGCACAGTTTAGCAAGATGTGCTATTTGAAAATAGATCTTTAAGCTTTGTAAGCCTGCAAATTCTGCAAACAGGTGAGAATCATCCCTTAGTAAATGAGATAAGGTGATAAAGTACGTACTCTTTAACTAATCGTAGACGTAATGCCTAAAGATCTTTGTGAAATAACTTCTGTTATGCTAGGTATTAATATAAATTAGCTCAGTGGTGAGCATGGCCTCTCTTTTCTTAAGAACTGAATAGATTTGCTGTGACATTACTGTAAAAACCTCTGGAGATTCTCTGTGGGTAATGATGAATATTGAATTAATTTCCTAGCATTAAACTACAGCGAAACATTTGACTCCTCGTTGTATTACCTCTTTTGTTTCCACAACCCTGCCAAACAAACTTCATACATAAGTCCTGTATCTTCAGCTTAAACATCAGAGCACACACCATAGCCATCCTTCTCCCAAATAGCCACTGGCTTATCAGAAGAGAGAACTGGACTCTGCAAGTGAAATTTTGTAAAATTTTGTTTAATAAATCCAAGTGAATCTATGCAAATGTGACACCTGGTCTTTGTCCAAGGATTCACAAAAACCTGTTACCTCAAAGCAAGAATGTGCTGTTGGTAGTGGAAGGAAGAAAGACCAGACTGGTGGATTTCCACATCTCCAGTTACAATGCACAGTGATGACTATTAGGAAGTCAACATCTTCCAACTCTTTCTACAGAGTTATTCTCTTTATAGTTTAAGAAAAAGCCTCCGCTATCTTGGACACCACTGTGTGGAAGCACTTGACACTCTTGACTACAACACAGTCTTCTCGTACTCAGAAGAAAATTTCATTTGTCTCCCAGAGGGCTTCCTGATCAGAACCATCAACATCATTTGATCTGACAGCAGACAAAAACTCTCTTCAGAGCAAGATACTTTACCTACAGACAGCTGTACTTGAGCAACAAATACATGAGCACATTTATACTCTCCAGAAAAACGGAGAGTTGCATGCAGAGAACCATGGTCAGCAAGATACTGGTACACAGATAAAGGGGATTAAAGGAGGATTCCAACCTTGTGCTTCTGTGGCTTACAATAATCTTACTCCAATTCCTATTCCCCTTTACAGGAGGGAGCTATTGAGCACCCAGATGAAACTAAAGAGGTGTGGGAAAGCAGGGCAGATACAAGGGCAAGACTGACTCCCACTTACTAAAGTTCCACAGAGCAAGACTGGCACTGGAATTAATAAATCCACCACTCAAACAGGGTGCTGGCTGCTGTTGCCTGTAATCCTCCAAGCTGGTGGAGAGATTCACCAGCTCCAGTGAGACCTGCTACCTGCACAAGCCCACTCATCTCTGGCTGTAATTTAACCCAAGTTAAATAGCTCCCAGGCCCTCAATAACAGAGTGACCTGAACTGGAGCTTGGTTTCCAAGTGCCTTGTTTTACCTCACATGATAGAAGTTTTCCCCCTATGTCGCATGAATATTTCTAGCGGAAGTCCTGCTTTTCTTTATCATGTTTGAATCTGTAGCAGCAGAAATAACAAACATGATCAGGGGAAGCTCTGGAAAAGTGTCTGTCAACTAAGACAGGTTGCCGACATGAATAAACAATGATTGTCCTTTCAGAAAGCCTCTTGCCTTACTCCATGTTAACAGGAACAGTTTGATTAGCAGGAGCATGAATTAATCCCCACTGCTACTACATATCCTATTCCCTGGAAGGAAGGACATACTTTTTAGCTAAGATTTTGCAAGCACAACTAGCATAGAGCACAGTGAAAGAGATAGGTACAAAAAGGTATAAGGATTTTGTTCGACTGCAAAACGAACCTTGTCTCGGCTGCTTTGACTGGATCCCAGTTCACAAGAATATCCTTTCCCTTTAGGTCCGCACCCAAGGAGAGGTACAGTTTTGTAGCTCTTAAAATGTACTTGAGATAATTTTCTACTTTGTAGTTTGTATACTCTTAAAATCCTACTTATTTTTGCAGTCTTAATAGCCAAAGCATCCAGGGTTCAATCCAAACTGCCACAGGAGCCCATGAATGAGCTGCACTGAACAAAGATTAGGCAAGCTTTCTTCTCTTCTACCAATCTTCTCAAAATAGGTCATCAGGATTGTACCTCACTGTCTAAGGCACTCAAAGGCCCTTTAGGCTAGTCATTTATCAGAAGACATCTAAAATAGGTTACATATATTTTCTGCTCTGTACTGGATTTAACCTGAAAGTAAGATTTGTTTCCAATTTCTGATTCCTGATAATAGGTAAAATAAAAAAGAAAAACAAACAGAGGGGCAAGAGTAGAGTTGGGTTTGGGGTTTTTTTGTTTGTTTGTTTTTTTAACCAGAAAGATGAAACTTCAAATAGTCTTGAGCAAAAAAATACAGTCAACTTTTATTACTTAAAACTTGTTTAGATTTTAATCTGAGAATGTCTATGCATATGATGACATTTGAAAATAGCTTTCTCAGTGCAATATCTTTACAGGAGTGATTTGGAACATCAGCTCATTTAAGATTACTACATATTGCTTTCTTTTTTAATTGCCAAAAAGCAATGCTTTAGAAATGATGGTTTATTTAATGTTTGTATTTATAAGCCTATTAAGAATGATCTTAACACTAATATGGTAGAAGCGTTAACTGCATTGTCCTCTTTCCTTCTAATTTTCAATTATGCTCTTAATATATCAGGCAACCCTCCTACAGCACAGATCTGGTTCCACCAAATATTGGAAGCAATTTTTGATAGAGTGATTTTTCGCCATTATTCCTGTCAACGCTAAAGAATGAACACAGCCTAGGGTCAATAGACTGACCTCTAAACCAGAGGATCTCAGCCTGTGGTGTGCAAACTACCTGCAATTTGTAAAACATCAGAAAGTATTTTAAATG
The DNA here is from genome assembly GCF_965638725.1 of Aptenodytes patagonicus. NCBI lineage: Eukaryota > Metazoa > Chordata > Aves > Sphenisciformes > Spheniscidae > Aptenodytes > Aptenodytes patagonicus. The sequence goes on along the minus strand of NC_134949.1, from coordinate 98,137,810 downwards.
ACTGGGGGGGCGGTGGGAGAAAAAAAAAATATTCCTATCCATTAAATCAAGGAAAGAATTTAAAAGGAGGGAAATACAAGTACTGGATGACTGTTTAAAGTTTAGTCTAATTTTTATTTGACTGTAAATGTAACTGTGTCAAGCCATGCACAACATGGTCAACAGTAAGAACAGTTAATTGTTCGATCTTGTATCAGTGCAAGTGCAGTCTTGGCTTTCTGACATTTTCCTGCAGGACCTACCTATTCAGGCTGCATAATCTTTATTACTGCTGAAGGCTTTAATATTATCACATTGCTTTGGTAATCAGTGGAGCAAAAAAACCAGGTATGCCATGAAGCTGTTTGTAGGATCACTTTTCAAAACAGAACAACTCAAATTTACATTAGAAAGTTGTGTTTCATAATCTAAGAAATCACAAAATTCTAAGTACACATTGACAAGAAAAAGCCAAGACTGGTGTTTGCTTTTAGCCTAGTTTGATCAAGCTCAGTTTCTGCATGCAATTATTGTGTGCTTTTATCTGCCTCTCTCATCCAACTAAATAATTTTTAAGCCAATTTCAGCAACATTGGACAGAGTAAAGACCTTTGAAGTAGGTCTCAACATTCTGGATGTCAAATTTTCTACAAAATTACTGGAAACAGGTAGCTAGGTAGAGATGAAAGACCATCCATTGCTTGCACTGAGTATGTTACAGTGTGACCTTAATTCATACTAAGCCTCAGGGAATTTACAGAGGGTAGAGAAGTGCCGAGTGTCCCAACATGAGAAAAGTTTCTGTCTGCACTGAAATCTTTATTAACTGTGACATATAGAATCCTACCACGGGACTCCAAGCCACCAGGAACCAGACCTCATTACTGCCACTGCTCACCAAACCACTTTCCCAGTTCTGTTCAGGTGTGTTAGCATCCTGCATGAGTAATAAAATCTCCCCTGAGAAGAGCCCTTTCTCTGCCATATAAAACCACTAGTCTTTGGGTTGGTGTCTCAAAAAAGAAAAAAATTACTCCTGTACAGTCTGTTTGATCTCATCACATTATCACTTATCATGGTGCAAGCACCATTTTCTTCCCTAATCCAAACTCTGGAAGATGAGATGTCACATCTCATACAAGGAGGCTGAAAGCCATGTAGATACTGGTATTCATGTTCATGCACTGCACTTCCAACTGACTGTAAGTCATCCTGCTCTGTGCTTAGTATGAATCTATGGGGAGGAGCTAAGACAAACTTAACAGCTTTTTCCTTTTTCTCTCTTTAGTTTCATGGACAGCTGAGGAAGGTTTAAACCCCAGCACACATTAGAGTTGCTCAAACTCATATCCAACTGCCAGCAGCACCAGCTACTTCAGCAGCTGCAACAGAGACATACAACTGTCTTTCTCCTAGGAATGCCCTCCACACTGAGAGATAGAGGAAGCTATGAATAACATCTTGCCTCTAAGAAACCTAGGTATTCAAAGTCTTTGTGCTATTTCGTGTTCTTGCAGAAACAGAAGACAAGAGTGCCCTGATTTTTTTAGTAAGTACAGGTTTTGATTATTTTTTCTCTACTTCCTAATCTTCCTGGCTAGTTAACTAAAATGTAGCACAAAATACAGCTTGTAAAAAGCATGGGACATACAGTGTTCACAGAGGGGGGAGTGGCTGCAGACATGCCTGCAGAGGATGTTGAATGCTGGGAGAAGGAAAAGAAAAGGATTTCAGCAAAGCATTTTATTAACTATTGCTTTTTTCCTTATCTCTGATTACACTTGCATTTTTGAGAACTTGCTCAGCCTTCTGTTCTACAGCTCAGATGCTGAAATGAGTAGGGATAACATGCAGATCTAAATCAGTCATTTATTGTCTAGCATTTCCTTGGGATATTAAGGTGGATTGGCTACCTCAAACCCCTTCCTTCAACTGGTATATCTGTCAGAGTATAAGAAGTACTTCAGCAATGTTTCTGATTTTTTTTTTTTATTATTTTTAATGGTAATTTTCAAGCCTCCTAGAAAATATTGTTTTGTTTAATATCTTTATCAGTGATCCAGATGAGGGGATCAAATGCACACTCAGTCAGTTTGCAGATAATAACCAAGTTGGATGGAAATATTGATCTGCTTGAGGGTAGAAAGGCTCTACAGAGGGCTCTGGACAGGCTGGATCGATGGGCCGAGGCCAGCTGTGTGAGGTTCAAGCAGGCCAAGTGCCGGGTCCTGCACCCGGGTCCCAACAACCCCGTGCAACGCTACGGGCTTGGCAAAGAGTGGCTGGAAAGCTGTCCGGCGGGCAAAGGACCTGGGGGTGTTGGTCGACAGCCGGCTGAACGTGAGCCGGCAGTGTGCCCAGGTGGCCAAGGTGGCCAACAGCATCCTGGCTTGTATCAGAAATCGTGTGGCCAGCAGGACTAGGGAAGTGACCATCCCCCTGTGCTCGGCACTGGTGAGGCCGCACCTCGAGTACCGTCTTCGGGTTTGGGCCCCTCGCTACGAGAAAGACACTGAGGTGCTAGAGCACGGCCAAAGGAGGGCAACGAAGCCGGTGAAGGGTCTAGAGCACACGTCTGCTGAGGAGGCAGCTGAGGGAACTGGGGTCATTCAGTCTGGAGAAGAGGAGCCTGAGGGGAGACCTTATCGCTCTGTACAACTACCCGGAAGGAGGTTGTAGCAAGGGGGGTGTCAATCTCTTCTCCCAGGTAACAGGCAATGGGACGAGAGGAAACGGCCTCAGGTTGCGCCAGGGGAGCTTTAGATCGGCTCTCAGGGAAAAATTCTTCACCGAAAGGGTTGTCAAGCACTGGAACAGGCTGCCCAGGGAAGTGGTGGAGTCACCACCCCTGGAGGTCTTTAAAAGACATGTAGACATGGCACTTAGGGACATGGTTCAGTGGTGGACTTGGCAGAGCTAGGTTTATGGTTGGACTCGATGATCTTAAGAGTCTTTTCCAACCTAAATGATACTATGATTACCAGTCAAAGAGCCAACCCCAAGCGACATCAGTATACAGGCCTGTAGCATAAGAGCACTTTGAGTTTTCCTCAAAGTACAGACTTGCAAAATTGATCCTGCACCCTACTACCATCCTTTGAACTGCCCTCCATTCCCAAATTTCCCTCTATAATCTCAGCATAAAAGTCTACAAAGGAACAAGGTGTCGTCTTTGTCTAACTCTGGCTGTGCCTTGTATAACAGAAATACCAACCCCTGTGTTATGAACCTGTAATCACTTACAGCAATGAGTGTCCATTTTCACTTTCATGACAGTAAAGGAGGCAAAAAATCTGAAGAAAGAATATTCACATAACTTAAAAAGCACATTGTCTGTCCCATTGTCCTCATTTTGCCTTCCTTCCCCATTAAGGGGACATTAAGTATAAGCAACCATAGATTTTAACGACTACAGAACAAGGGTGTCAGCATCAGTCTCTACACATCTTACCTATGTTGGCTGCTGACAAACCTTTTGCTGCTTGTACTTTCTCACAACTCTCATGCTGCCAGTGTTTGATAACATTCAGTGAAATCTAGAGACACCAGTCAGCAGCGCTCAACACCACTGAGCATAACGAGTGATTAACTCAGAGCACAGATCTTTTGGTAATGGAGGCCATGTAAGAACTTAGGTAATGTGTTTATGGAGAGATGATGACTTGGTAGTATGTGACTGCAGTATTTGCTAGCTCTCAGCAACAAAGAACCTCTTCCCACAAGTAACATCAGTGAAGTAATTAAAAGAAAAAAACCAACTGCTTCTACTTGATCAAAGTGGGGCTTTTGGGACATTACTGCAACAAAATCAATAGCTCTAACAAAATATTTTTGACAACTTTTGTATTTCTGAGTAAGATGGCTTTAATCCCTTCTCACTGGGTATCATTCTTGGGTAATTTAATTAGCTCTGGACAGCTGCCTAATGTTTACACCAAGTTTATCCCTGCTGGCTTCAACCAGAATTTCTAGCAGCACCCCTTATTTGGCCTGCTTCATTTAATGTACTCTCACAACTTACAGCGCCCTCCTTATCACAATTCTTTTTCCTCACTGCAAATTTTTTTTCCAAGGCCAATATCTTTTGAGCATCTATTTCTTACTTCAGCTCTGTGGGTGGAGCAAGGGTAACAAGTAGAGACTCAGTTTCCTAAAGGAGGAATAACTTATTCTTCCATTCCCACCTCAGATTTCATGTGCTTCCCTTGATACATACTGATCACATGGACAGGGTGACGATAAAGCAAGCATGGAGGGTAACATTTGGAAACTGGCAATTAACAAGGAATTTAACATGTAGTACAAAGTAATGTGTCATAACGCTACCTACAACTTTTTAAGACTTGCTTATAAACTGAAAGAAAAATAATAAAACGTGTGTTTAGTACTAAATACTTATATTCTGCACACTGGGAGAGAAGGATTATATCACACTAAAAAAAGCCATCGGATTCAGCAGTTGGACTTCTTAATTCTGAAAGATACTATCAAAAAGTTTGGAAGTAAAAAAATCTAGTTGAGAGTTGAAGTTCTGCTGTCTATTTAACAAATGAACAAGATACCTCACATCAGCTTGCATACTTATTTGGAACAAAGTGAAGGATATACTCCAGTTTCTCCATAGCACTCACCATGTTTTGGGGGACGGTCAGCAGAAGGTTCTCAGGGAAAGTGTGAGTCTTGAGTACACATCCATCCTAAAACAAGTCAGGAGAACAATAATGTTATTAGTCTTTCACATCTTTTTCTACACATACTAATTAAAGACTGTCTAAAAACCTAAAAGACTACATTATAACATTTCAATTCCCCTTTCTTATAAAATGCTTTGATTTAAATGAATATATAGAAAAAACAGAGAAGTCTCAACTCAAGTATAAAACTGGCTGTGAGCATGCTCTCCCCTGTTGTTTGCTAAGCAAAGCTGCTGAAGCTGTACCCCTATAAACAGGGGCAGAAAAGCCACCATCTCATTCAAAACCCCTTGTCGGACATGACCAGAGCCAGCCTGAGTCTATGACAGAAATATAAGAGCAAGTTACCTGATTGCAGAAGCACACAAAGACAGAACTAGAAAGGAGCAACAGGGCTTCAGGCTCATCACTAGATAAAAGGATCATTACCAGAGAGCCAAACTTATGAAGGCTTATCTGCATTTCTAATTTGGAACTGATGGGTTTAATTTGGTTGTTAAGGCTGGGGAATCCATGAGTTCAGGACAGAAAATTCTCTACATCTGTGCCCTGCTTCTGGATTGGGAAACTGATTAATGGGCTTGAAAGACAGCTAAGGCTATCACAGCTGCAGAATAAAAATAAAGTAAGTTAGTTAGCAGCTTTTATCTTCTAAAAAGACAAGACAAATAATAGAGCTTCACCACACACCAGAAGGCCTTTCACACTGAAATACTGCTGGCTCATTTCTATGGCAGCATGAATGTAAACTGCAGGGTGTGGAACAAGTTGCAGTAAGCTGGTGAAGAAGGCAATTAGCAGGAGCAGAAAACTTCAGGCTATTTCCCTTCTTCCCACACGTTACTTTAAGAAAGCACCACTGCATGACACATAACTCCCCTTGCTACCTACTTTAATTGATAGTCAAAGAACATTAAGCAGGTAAGGCAGGAAATGTTGCTCACCCAGCAGAAACTAAGTAAAGATGAACAGGGAAGATCCATTCATCCTCTCTTCCAAAAAAGAACTAGTGGGTGTCAAAGAAAACTAGTAAGTGGCAAGTTCAAAACATGTATTATGTTTGTCATGTAATGCCTAGGGAATCTCCTTGTCACAGAATGCTATTGATTTCAAAAAATTACCTGGGTTCAAAAAGCTATTTGGCAAAAAAGAGGCAAAAGAATAGGATTCTTCGTTTTTATTACATTAATGCCACTTGGAAAACTCAGTTTTGTAGAGCTGAACTAAATGACTCTAAGTGGCTATCTTATCCAGAAAACAGAAAAACATTGCAGAAATAATGTTGGCAAACCTGCAGAAAAAATATTAGATGCCTGTAAAAGGAGAAGATGTTGGGTTTGTTCATTAATATGTGAAATGCAGTATTGCATACTGACTTGTCTTTTGTGTTACTTAGGCTTTGTGATTACACTCCTGATAGTTTATACCTAGTCGTATATTTAGCAAATATAGCAAGTAGACAGCAAAAAGAGTCAAACATATATCCAAGAATGAAATCTGCATTATAAATAAAACAACATACAGTGAGATCTTTTCATCTGGCTGAACCACAGCAACTACCTACTAATCCCATCAAATCCCATTTTATATACTCCACTGCGAAACACTTGGCATCAGACACAGTCTACAATCAGTTGGAAGAAGCAGTGTCTCTCAAAGGCCACGCTACTTAGGTGCCACATGTGCTCTGCTTCTCAAAAGATATTTGCCACAACCACTTGGACGGGCCAGCTACAGAAACCTACCTAGGATCTGCTTACATTCCATTTTTACTTTGTTGTTGCTGTTGGGTTTCTGTTCAATCAATACACAGTGAAAGGATTAGCCTAATTTCCTACAGAACCAGCCATAATGTGACACCCTGGCAGTGTGTGTGCCTTGGCATGTTCAACCAAAATTACAGAATAAGGAAGAGGACTTAAAGGTATTCAGTTCCTACAGGTTTCATACAAGACAGAGCAGAGGAGAAGGAAGACTGGGATTAGCAGTTTTGAAAGTTCATTCCACCAGGCATTTTTATCTTTTCTGGCAATTCTACAGCCAAACATGGCAGCCCACATTTCCCCAATACTCTGCAGAGGAGAGCTGATAGGGGAAACAGAGGAAAATGTTCTTGGTGTTTGCAGAGATGGCAGAATCTCTTTGCTTTGTTTCAGTAAAAAAAAAAAAAATTAACCAAGAGGCATAACCTATGAGATTCCTTCATTCTATTGCTTAGAGAAATGCTTGGGTTTTTTCTACAGAAGTGAGTGTCTTGCGCTGTTTATTCTGCTCCTTGCTCTCTTTTTTCCTACAGTGGTAAGCTTAGACAGCTCCTTTCTTTGCTCCTCCGTTGGACAGTGAACAGTTGGGCCTTCAGGTATATTTTGTATTCTGCTGAATGTTTTCTTCTCCACTGGCAAACCATCCTAAACCTCTTCTTCAAACTTTGTCACCTTTTCTTCTAAGGTGAAGCACCACCGCATAAGATGAAGAACTTGGTATGTTTTAAAATCAGTAAAGGATATTTTCGTCTATGGTATTATTACAAATTGTACCTTTGCAGTATGTTATTTACTCATACATTTACTTCACTCACTCTCTTAATGGCAATAAGATCACAACTGCAAACCTGAATTCTATCCATTTGTCTTATCTGGGCTCTTCTTTCCTTGCTATCACCACTGCCTCTGACAAGACACTGGCTTGTACACCTGTGTACAGATTAAAATTAGTAAATGTTCCATTTGCTTTCAGGCTAAGAGCTCATTTATCTCCTGCTGAAATCTTGTCCGATGCTCTTGTGAAGACTATCTTGCACAAATGGTGCTGGTGATGTCCTCTCGTCCAAGTTGTTCATGGTCAGCTAGTGTTTGCAAATCTGTGGAAGTCAATGTAACGCAGTGTAATGCTTGGATGTTTTTCAGACTATATGGCTTTTTGCTGCTTGTCCCGATCCAGGCAGCTCTGCGTGTTGCTTTTGTGAAGTCAAGACTTTGAGCTTTACTTCCCTTTCTACCCACATCTCCTTTCTGGACTTTCTGCAGTGACCCCAGTGTCAGAACATTGTTCTCCTCTCAGTTCTGCCCTTGTGATTGCCTTTCCTTGTCAAATTGCCATGCTTTCTTGAAGGTTAATTCTGGTTTTCCAAAACTCTCTCTCTTGACATTTTCCCTTACACCCCATCATAAGTTCTGATCAGGATCTCATGCAGCCCCTTGCAAACTGACAAATTGGCTCTTTAGCCTCAAAACAGACACATTTTTCTGTATGTTCATTTTCTTTTTCTACTCTGTTTAAAAGCTGTATCTCATATGTTTCATTTTTACCTGGAGTGCAGGACTAACTCTGCAAATCTCTGTAATGTGGAATATCATAGTTAGTCATCTCTGCCTGAGTTAACAGTAAGATATTAAAAATATGAGTCATCTATTGTCATAAAAATTAGTCTATGTTCTGCCTGTCTTCCTTGCAACTGGCTCCCACTGCTCTCGGTGCTATTTGAGCACATTCCCATCACCATCCACATTTCCAGAGTGTTTCAGAGAGGCAAATTGCTACCAGTGGTTCCTTAGCTCAGTAGTATCAGTGTTCAACAATCACTGAGAGCCAAGCAATTTAGCAGAGATCCACTTATTTCAGGGTGCAAGCTCTGACTACTTAATTACACAAGTCTCTAGGCCATACAACTGCCTCTTTACCACCAAAACATCTTAAAGATATGATGATTACAGAAGTGGAAAAAAAAGGCAGTCCATGGAAGATTTGTGAGGATAAAAAGGATTCTTAAGGGACTGTTTGAAAGAGAAAACATGAAAACAAAGTTAGGTGCAGAAGGGAGCAATAACATGACAAAGTAGAGGAAAAAGTGTAAACAAGAGGCTCACTTAGTTTTGTTTCATTGCCCCCAGTATACCATGGACTATCCAAGAAAAATGTCATGGAGAAGTCTAAGTAAAGCATTGCCCATGCAACAAGCATCAGTCTTACGAGAAAGATGATTTTTATTTTTTCCTTCATAACCCAAGCAGGAGCATGAGGAGGCTCTTCACATCCCCTGGTCACCAGCTGTTAAAATTAATTTGACCTAATGGCGTGAAATAAAAGTAATACTTTCTGTTACAACCCTTCTAACTGCCAAAAATTAGGTCACTTGAGTTATATTCCCTATGCTAGCTAATACCAATGCATTAGTGAAAGAGAATTACTGAGACCAGCAAAAATAGGAGGATTTTAAACCAATAAAAAAAGGACCCACATGATATTAAGACCAGAGATTGTACTGAACTTTTGGTCTGGCTTTTGGATGTTATTTCTTGCTTTACCTCCTGTGTGTGTCTGATTGAGCACTGCCAGCTCTCCCAGATTTGTACAGCCAAGTGATCTGAGCCCCTGGGGTAGGAGCTCTTCAGCTTAACTGACAATGTTAAGCTTTGTGGTTTTCCCTGGTAGCCCCCATGTGATAATTAATTTTATGTTCCCTGTTATTTGTCCAACCAACACAGCAATTAATTACATATATTTCAGTCTTAAGACCAAGCTTACTCTCTCTCTTCCCAGCACCAATCTACATCCACTAGCCTGTGATAATTTCCCTACTCGGTTTGGCACCTGTATTTAACAAACAGTAAACACACTGAGGGATGGGATGACCTTAAAACATGATTGAACTCAGCATTCGGCCCATAAGAAATGTGGGGGCATATGTGTACTGAGGGATTTCAAAAGTCTTGGAAGTATTTCGTTTAGATGCTGGCAGCATGAAGTCCCTGTTTTGGAAATATTTTTTTCATTACTACTGTCAATTCCAAGGAGCTCTTTGGTTTTTCACTTTTCAGTTGGAATCCTATTCATTTTAACATTAATTTGATTTGAAGTTGACATAAAACTGAAGGAAAAATCTTGAACAAAATTCGTATTCCCTTTATCTATGTGCGAAAAATAAGTAGGATGCAGCTGAACACAATGTTTCTTTTTGGGCCAAAGTGATTTCTGGTTCTCTTCTCTCCAGCTGCCCTTCTTCCCAGTTTCATGTGTCAGCTACAGAGTTTTTTAGCAGTGCAGCAGCAAACCAATCCCTCTAGTGCTCATCCAGCATTACCTGAGCGTGCCCCTACCCTAGGCACTGCCCAGTTCCCTTTGCCAGCCTGCCAGGGTGGCTGGTGGGCCCGGGCCCGGGGAGCCCTCTCTTCCTTCCCAGGCCAGCTGCGGAGTCCCTCTTGGGCCAGATTTGGTGTGGTGAGGGGGAACAGGAGGACAGAGGGGAGGAACAGGACCCATTTTTTCCACAGCAAAATGGAAGCAAAGCTGCTGTTAGCTGCTAACTTGAGCCCCCATTTATCTGCCCGTGTAAATATCTCAGCTTCTGAGAGAACGGGGATGAACGTTTCGCTTGCCTCTTGCAAGAGTCCTTCCTCAGGCTTTGTCTTCTCCAGGACACAGAGAGTGAGGAGGGATTGTACTAGGTGGTACAAGCACCCCCACGGCTGGGTCTTTTGACTAGGGAGCAGCCAGTTCACAAATGAAAAATTTCAGTATTGCACCTACAGAAGATGAAACAAAGATTTTTACTTTCCAGCTGTACTTCACTTAACCAGCTGCTCTGTGGACCAGCAAAATCAGTCACCTAACAGAGAAGGCCTGTAAAGGTCTAGCAAAATTGCAGTGGAAGACTTGGGGATACATTAAAGTGGTTGCTGATGGCAGGGCTTACTGAAGGCTGTCACGGGTATAGAATTCACCATATATGCTAAGAATGCAACGTTTTTACTGTGCCTTTCATCCAGAAAGGGAGTTCCTACAACCTGAGTTTAGAGATGACCTAAAACCAAGGAGTTAGGCTGCAAAGCCACTCAAATTCTTCTGTACTGAAAACGCACCCATTTTCCAAACTGCTTCATTGAGATGACAGCTAATTCTTTTGGATTATCAAATGCTAGTTTTCACCAACTGGAGTTATTTAGACTACGTCACATTTTCCATTTTTTTAAACTAGCATGTGGAAAAGCATATTAAAAACCAGCTTCTCCTAAAGTCGCCGTTATTGTCCAAGATATGGTTTGTTTAGGAAATTTAATCGGGCTCTGTTCACAACACACGGGAACAAACTCACTGTTTCTGCAGTGCTGAGATGAGAACTCTTTTGTGCATAAAATACAAAGAAGGAAGAATTGCGTATCAAATTGCAACTAGATAAGGAACTTTATGTGATGAGAAGAGTGAAAGAATTTGGTGGATCATTGGATTTTAACGTCCCTACTTTTATGGAAAAAGGCAGAGGGGCCTTTCATAACCATGAACATTCAACGCTCATTTGAGCAATCACACCTCTCACAGCATGCTTGTTCCCTGACATTTATACTGCTAGTGCTCTCTCAGCAGCCCCCTCATTACAAATCTCTAATGCCACTTCTTGTGTCATTTAATTTTCCTGTGAAGGTCTTCTACTCACTGCCTTACCACACTGTTTTGCTCACAGTTTCTGATGAAATCGCAGCCAAGATAATATCAAACACAGTACGAATTGGAGAGGGGGAAAGCATTTAGTCCTTGGCAACTTCACTGAAATTTTCTGTCCCACAGAGGAGGACATTTTGATAAAGTACATCCTCAGAAAAAAATATTTTGCCTCAAGTGAGTTGAGGTGCTGTACTTTGACAAATAAAAACCTTTAAGTTGTATCTTGGAATACAAAATGCTGTAATTCACATTTCAGGATACACTGGTTGAAATTATTCTGTACATGAATACCAATCCCTATTAGTACTTGACCCTTGGAAAGGTCGTTAAATGGTAGTCTCTGAATGGAGCCAGGAGGCTGTAAGCAGTTTCTTGGCAGAGTTGATAGAAAGGACAACCTTCAGCTGTTGGCTACTTTTTTTTTTCCTTTTCCCCAATTGATACTGTAGCTGCGAGGAATTTTTTGGAGAATGTGGGACTAATCAAAACAGTGAAACCATGAGGAGGAGGAGATGGGGAAGAACAATTTAGCAGCAGAAAATAGAAAACTCAAAGTGTAAAGGGAAACTAATGGACTTCAGGGAAAAAAATTAAATTATATTGTAAGAATCTTACTGATGCCTGATGAGGAAAAGGTTAATGGGCAGATAAGGGAGGAATTTTGCAAAACCGCTTTGGCTTAAGAATGGAAAACTTCAACAGAAGCAATAGAGATAAACAGACCACAGCCCCCACGAAAGGTAAAACAGCAAAGCCTCTGGAGATGTCAGATGCTGAGAGGCTCTTACTGTAGAGCTGATACCAACAAACTGTCAGCCTGGGCAGCGCAGCTTCTCTGCATAAAGATGCAGCTTCTGAAAGAGCTGTCTCAGGGATGCAGAGTGGAGCTGGTGCTGTAACAAACTCAGCATGTTGTTTGCATTGTCTGGTAAAATCCATTAGCAAACTTTACTTCTGAATTTTAAAGAGGTTTCCATCCTCCTTAACTCTGTTTCCCTGCACCCCTGCCCCCCAGCAGGCCATTTTGTATATCAGTAGGTCAGTTTTGTTGGCAAGGTGACACACCAGACAAATCTGTTGGCTAACCTGGTGTGCCCCCATACCAGAACACGTTGGTGATAATCCACAGGTCATGTGCGTTTGTGCTGGGGGGTAACAGGCGGATGGGATCAGTAAATGAGAGTGATGCCACGGAACAATTTCATGTGAGCTATTGAGTCCCTTTAGTCACAAGTGACTTGCTGTGTGAAAGCTCTACAACATTCACCTTTACCTGCCCTGCAGGAAAGAAGAATCTTGAAGGAAAAAGAAAAAAAATCAACAAAACCTGCTGTCCCCTCGTTTTCCTCCTAGGACATTTCGCTATTCAGTACAGAAATTCACCATGTAGGGCACACAGATTTTTCCTGGGCTCCAGGATAGCAGTCATTATCAGCCTGAGCAGCAGCAGTGCAGGAAATTCGTGAGGCGGCCCCCACCCAGACCTCACCCTCGCCTCCCTCTCCCCGGCTGCCGCTGCGAGCCCGGGCGGGACTGACCAGCGGGGGGAGCTCCGAGCCCGCCGCCGCCGCCCCCGGCGCCGCACCGGCGGGTGCCCAGCCCGGCCCGGCTGAGGCCGCTGGGGTTTTAGCAGGAATAAGGGGATTTGGGGGAGAATAAGGTCAGTATCATCCCCTCCCTTCACAACTTATTGCAGGTCTGCTGTTCTTTCAACAGAATTAATAAGCTTCCCAATGAAATTGGCTGGTCAGACCTAAACCTAGCAAAAATGCAGGAAGAAAAACTAGCAAATCTGTCATCTAAATATTGCAGGATATTTTTTAAATAGCAAAGCAATAGCACAGTATAATTTCATTAGCAACTGGAGATCAGAGGCATCCTGGCTTGTTTCCAAGTACTGCCTGGCTGTAGAAATGAAATATTTACAGAATTTATCAGCCTGCTATTAAGTCTTCAATTCTGCAATAAACCCTTCTTCTCTCCACCCCCTCCCCAAAACCCACCAAAGAAATACTTGTGTACACATCCAACGAGGCCCCAGAAACAAGCCCTTCTATTTTCAGTAAGCTTAATTTTTTTGTTCAATTACTGCTCGCCAGGTGTTGTAGACAATTTCCTGTTGCGTCTCTATAAAAACCACGTAGATTCTAGTTAAGTGACTGCATCGCTTACTGTTTGACACCTTTTTTTTCCTTTGTTAAACAGTATTTCCTGTTCCACAGTAATTCGGGTTCTCTCACTGACTTCATCTCCGCAATCATTTAATACTAAATGAGCGCACCACCTTTTTTTCCCCACCTCCTCCCTTAAAGAGGTAGCTACCTCCCATGCCTCTTGCACAGCCTCTTACAACTCACAAAGCTGACTCCTGCCTCAGGCTCCTTCCTTGCAACCAAGCCCACATTTGCAGCGTTGCCCCCCCCCCGTCCCCCCTTTCTCTTGCTGCCTGACCTTTCCTGGCAGGCACAGCTGGTTGCCCTGATTTATTATTCCCTCACTAGCTGTGCTTGCTCGGGCATATGGGGTCCCACTACAGAGGGGAGGCTGTGGCACTAAACTTCACCTAGGAGGATGACATTTAGCAGAGGCCCCATGCCTCAAAGCATGGTGCTTGCAGGCACATCCTTCTGCTACCACCTGATGTTGCATTCCTGTCTGGGCTCCTGGCTTTGTGATTGTGGTGGGTTGACCCTGGCTGGATGCCAGGTGCCCACCAAAGCTGGTCTATCACTCCCCTCCTCAGCTGGACAGGGGAGAGAAAATATAACGAAAGGCTCATGGGTCAAGATAAGGACAAGGAGATCACTCACCAATTACCGTCATGGGCAAAACAGGCTCGACTTGGGGATATTAGTTTCATTTATGACCAATCAAATCAGAGTAGGATAATGAGAAATAAAACCAAATCTTAAAATCACCTTTCTCCCACCCCTCCTTTCTTCCCTGGCTTAACTTTACTCCCGAATTCTCTACCTCCTCCCCCCCCGCAGCGCACGGGGATGGGGAATGGGGGTTGCGATCAGTTCATCACAGTTATCTCTGCTGCTCCTTCCTCCTCAGGGGGAGGAGTCCTCACACTCTTCCCCTGCTCCAGTGTGGGGTCCCTCCCATGGGAGACAGTTCTCCACAAACTTCTCCAACGTGAGTCCTTCCCACGGGCTACAGTTCTTCACGAACTGCTCCAGAGTGGGTCCTTTCCACGGGATGCAGTCCTTCAGGAACAGGCTGCTCCAGCGTGGGTCCCCCACAGGGTCACAAGTCCTGCCAGGAGCCTGCTCCAGCGTGGGCTTTCCATGGGGTCACAGCCTCCTTTGGGCATCCACCTGCTCCAGTATGGGGTCTTCCACGGGCTGCAGGTGGATATCTGTTCCACCGTTAACCTCCATGGGCTGTGGGGGGACAGCCTGCCTCACCATGGTCATCACCACGGGCTGCAGGGGAATCTCTGCTCCAGCGCCTGGAGCACCTCCTCCCCCTCCTTCTTCACTGACCTTGGTGTCTGCAGAGTTGTTTCTCTCACATAGTCTCACTCCTCTCTCCAGCTGCAATTGCTGTTGCACAGTTAGTTTTTTTTCCCCCCTTCTTAAATATGTTATCACAGAGGCGCTACCACCGTCGCTGATGGGCTCGGCCTTGGCCAGCGGCAGGTCCATCTTGGAGCCGGCTGGCATCAGTTCTATCGGACACAGGGGAAGCTTCTAGCAGCTTCTCACAGAAGCCACCCCTGTAGCCCCCCACTACCAAAACCGTGCCATGCAAACCCAATAGTGCTCTTCATGCAACCAGGCATGGCATTCTCATGTTATATTTCTAAGACACCAGAAGACACTTCCCTGTTTAAACTAATAGAAAAACTAGTTTGTGGATGACTGAGGGACTACAAACTCTTCTTAATTACTTCATGAACCTTTTCTTGCTTCCGTAGACATGCACTTTAAAAGGTCCTCTGATTGTAAGGGGATACTTAAAGGCTACTGAATGTCTTTTTGAATGTCTCATTAAAATGGAGATGTGAGCTCAACCCTGTTCTTGTTGAAAAGTGTACACATCATAGCTGTGCTAATGGGCACTTTTGTTAGCAGCCATGGAAAAATGCTGAGGCTGACCTGGCCTGGTTGTACTTTAGGGGTGCAGCTGCAGCATTTTCATGTGGCAAATGAAGACACTTGCTCAGTTATAAAGAAGCATCAA
Source organism: Aptenodytes patagonicus (assembly GCF_965638725.1). Taxonomy (NCBI): domain Eukaryota; kingdom Metazoa; phylum Chordata; class Aves; order Sphenisciformes; family Spheniscidae; genus Aptenodytes; species Aptenodytes patagonicus. The sequence goes on along the minus strand of NC_134949.1, from coordinate 98,122,508 downwards.
TTTAGGGCTTAAGAGACCAGTTTTCTGACTCATTTCTTAGACGATCACTGGATTGTCTGTTCAGTATCTTCTCCCACCTGAAGAGAGTCCTCCAGAGAACAGAAACAAAAACCCAAACAAACTAGAAAATGTTCAAAAGAGAAGATCTGCAAAGAAATGTTTGATGAACTGGGTGGTTTTGATCTAAAGAGAAAACTAAGAGAAAACTTCCAACTGAGGACCTTCCTTGACAGGCCAAATATTTCTAAACAAAAATTCCAAAGCGGTGACTCAGGCCACCGCTCAGACATAATTCAGACATAATGTTGATCATGCAGAGGACTCCCTGATCCTCTATCTTATTCCCAAACTCCTTTCATCTTATGTACAGATTAATACATAGACACTTAAGATGTTCAGCAGATGATCCACAGTTTTTCTCCTTGTCCACACTGTTACCCTATTATGCTATCTGCTCTCCCACTTAGTTTTAAGCCTGTGTCCAGATTGCTACAAAGAGGAGGAAAATAACCTGTTCTCCATGTCCCCGGTGAATTGAAGAACCGACTTAATTGCAATAAGGCAGATTTAGGTTAGACATTCTGAAAAGCTTACTAGTACTTATGGGTAGGAAAACCGGAGAATAGTTCACTCGGGGAGGCTATGGAGTCTCCATCCTCTGACGTATTTCAAAGCAGGCTACACAAAAATCTGTCAGGATTGAGAGTTCCTGCAGTTTGCCTTAGGCTCAGGATGATGCCTAGGAAAACTGCAAGGCCCCTATATGCTGTGTCCACTGAGACGCAAGGCAAGAAAGAAAACATCTTTAGCAAAAAGGAAGGGAAACACTGTGTAAATGGTGCTACTGTCACACTAAAGAGAATAATTCAATTTACAGGACTGTCATTCTAGTACCTATCAGGAACATTGAGTTCGCTTAAATATATAATGTCTAGCATAGTAATTCCCTCACTTAACTTGTTGAAATGCTATTGCTTTCACATCTGTGTCTGAAATTGGTTTTCACCTTGACAGATATGACTAGAGCTCTATAGTAACTTTTCTTTCACCTTTCTTTGGTTTTGTCGTAATATATTTTTAAAGAAAAGGTATATTATAGGCAATAATGAATTAAAGTAAAAGGAGAAAAAAGGCTACTGTAAGTCAGGAAATCATGGCTCTTTAACCACAAGAGATGAAAAGAAATAAGTGAGAGTTTTTAATTGTAACAAACATCAAAAAATGAAAACATGCAATAAAAATGAAAAAAGATCAGTGAGAACTGATGTATAACACTGGTTATAATTTCTGTACTGAGATTTGTCCTTTTGTAGCCATCTAATAAGCACAAAATGTAATTCTGGGTTAAGATGTGAGAGAATAATATTGGAGGCATAAAGGAGAAGCAGCAGTGCATTTCAAACCAAATAGTGGTGAACGAGTCTTTATTGAGAAACAAAGAATTGTTGATCCTCTGTTTTGCTGCACCACGTGGAATTCAATCCAACCAGATGATCCCATCTGAACTTGGAACTAGTTTCTTCTAGATGACTATCTGTGCAAGTATCTGAATATGCCTCAGAAGTGCTTGAAGATGAAATACAAATAATGGGAGGTGATTCTAAATTGCTTGGACTGTGAGTGAGCCAACTCTTTCCTTCAAAACTTATTTCCTGGAGAGATTCCAGACTTATTTTCAATTAAAAGGAGAACAAAACAACCATACTTGCTCTTCGGAGACTACTCTTCTGCTTCAAACTGCGGCTCTCGGGCATGTGACTTCATTTAAAAAAATGAAACACTTTTAGGCCATCTGCGTTTTTCTGCATAGCAAGCAGCCTTATGTAATCCTGTTCTGCTGACCTCTCTCCTGCTGCAAGGCCGGTCTGCACAGCCATTGCGTTAGGAGGAAATGGCAAGAGGCCTTTTGGAATACTCTCTTCCCTAGCACGGTCATAAATCAGCCTCCCAACTCCTACACTTCTGGGCACTGCATCCGTTGTTGTGTCTGACATAAGGCCATCCCCTGCGTTTAAAAGCGTATGTCCTGATCTTGCCTTTTAAGCGGAAAATTTGTGGGAGGGGATGAGAAATTCCAAAATCTGAATTTCTTCAGAAATCAGTGTCATTCAGTGTTGGTGATGTGTCCCCTTGGCTTATCAGATGAGCAGCCCATTGCACGTCATCCTAAACTTTACCACAATTAGTCATGAAGCTAATCCAGAAGAACTGGGAGAAGGGTAGTGGCTGCATTGTTTGAAGGCCAGCTAAACGAGAACATATGTGCTACCGAGGAACAGCTACAGCTACGTCTTTTAGTCCGAACTATATTGTGAAACAAGACTGACACAGCCTCAAAACTATTAATTTCCTGTCTCATTGATGAACTTCAGTACCCTGCTTAAGAACTGTGAGGCTAGAATGAATCTCCCCACACCTTCTCGACCCTCTTACCATTTTTCTAAAGGAATCCTTTCTGGATTGATTAAGCTAAAATTGAGAATATATCAAAATAAAGGTGCTATTACATTATAATACTATATTGCAATGTATATTCACCCTTGCTACAGCATTTTCTTGGCTACCTCTTCAACAATGCCTGTGATCTAAGCACATGGCAACTTAATTTGTGGCAGCAAACCCAGAAAAAAACGTTTCTGTTCCTCAGTTTACCTATCTTTGAAGCAGGCATACTAAAGGCCTTTCACCTGAAGTTCATTCTGACAATTGAAGACTGACCAGTTTTTGGTACCATATGGGAGGGACATTAGTTCTCCACAGAGGTGGAGACCCTACTCTTGTACTGTCAGTTTGAACTACAATCATGTTTTTGGGGCTATTTCAATGTATCAGCTAGCCAAAAAGGCAGATAGTTCCTTGCTGCTCTCTCTGATACATCTGTTCACTGACTTCTACCAGTGCACCACTTTTCATCACTCACACTAACACATACAAATATTGAAAAGTGGTATTTTATTCTGTAACATACCAAGGTGTTTGGAGACCTGAACTATGTCTATAACCATGGAGTTCCACACTTGGATGGAAAGCAACACCAGCTTGAAACATCAGCAGTGATGTATTATGTCATCTTGACTGTGGTGTTATTTCTATTGTTATTATATGGATTTAAAAAAAAGAAAAGTAACATTTTTCTGACAATGGAAGCAGTTGGTTTTAAGCAATAGCCTGTAGGACAGGAGGCAAACAGAGAAAGCCAGTGCTCCTGGTACAGAACGATGGCCAGGCTCTCCACCAGAAATGGCTATCAAAATGATTCTTAAGAGTGCTCCATCCACGGCTCAGGGACAACCAGCAGTGTGGTAGGTTAAAACCAGGGTGTACGCTAGATGGCTTTATGCCAGAGCACACTCAGGTTCCGTGGAGAGTGAGGTTACTTTCTGTTGTAATGGAAGCCTTACACCTCATGCTCACACAACCATTTTTATGCAGCCTCCCCTTCCTGCCACCCCTTCACTTGCACGAGTTTTCCAGCAGTTTTTCTGAAATTGCAACCCACAGGCCGATACTAACCTCGATAGCCTGGCCACTCTGGTGTCCCCAGTATGACACTTCAAAGGGCAGCGTGAGCTCTTTCACTGCTGATTACTCAGGAGGTAAAATGCTCTATAGGAGAGGAATGGGAACAAAGTACTCCCGTTCACATGGGAAATGTTAGAAGGTGAGGAGAAGGAAAGGAGTGTAAGAAGTCCTAGAGAAAGGCGGATGGGGATAATAAACAACTACCACAGTTACCACACAGAAGTCATATTTTACTCTTGCTTTACCCGCAGGCTTACCAGAGAGTGGCATTTTGGGACTTCTGCTTCATACCAAGGAGAAGATAGAGACCCAAATGCCCACAGGCTAAAATTAAAAGAAATTCCCTACACGCCACCTCAGTATTTCCATTCTGCTGTTTCACGCTGTCAGTAAACCCAAACAGTAGCACTGTAGCCATCCTCTGTTTCTGTTTTCAAATCCTTCCTGGCACGCATGAATGTGAATAACAATTTTGAAATAACAGCTGAAGTTTTGACATAGCCATGAAATAGTAGAGTCATGAGCCTATAAAACATAGGCTTTACACATTGTCTCTTCGGCTGTAACTGCACAACAAAATACAAAGTACAGACTGCTGATCCAGCCTGCGTACCTGGAACAGTTCAGCTTTTCCCTGCTTCTCAGCCCATTCCAAATGGGATTTGTTATTTTTCCATAGCAAATTGCATGGCTATGCAGACATATCTTCAGGTGTCTAACAGAGAGGATATTTGAGCACTGCAATAATTTACATAGGAATATGGCCATTTCTCCATCACTTGGAGTCTTTAAATCAAATCTGGAGGTCTTTCTGATGACTTGCTGCATCTTCAGTAAAAAACACGGGCTTTCTAAGGGAATTTCTGAAGAAGAGTATGTATTTTGTAAGAAGTCATGTTAGATAATAATCAAGATCATTTCTGATCAGGAAATTTATTACTCTTCCTCAGTGGAATTATTCTGGATTGACAGCCTTATAATTAAGGCAGAATTTGATTTTGATTTTGGAGCTAAAATACCACATTATCAACCACACAAAAGGAGGGAGAAACATTGAATTTTTAAGTTCACTCTAACCATCGCTATTTCTGACTTTTTTGAGTGTCTAACACCACATCATTAACAGACAAAGCACTAATGGCATTAGCAAAATTATCTGGCAAAATACAGAAATTTTGCTAGTATATATTATATAGGCTTTTCCTCAAAACAGATTTTTGGACTCACTTTCTAGTACCTGCAATCTTAGGTAATCATAGGATGGAAGTGCGTGTCTGAGAGATGAGGTAGCTTTCTTTGTATTCTTAGGCAGCTGAAATGACTAATACCTTAATCCCTTGGCTACTTCATTTGTAACTGCTTGGTAATTGTGAAATGGTACATTACTGCTGAAGGATTAATTTAGTTCCTGCATGAGAATTCTCGGCACATACCACATCTGCAGCAGCCCTTCTCAAAAGAAGGTGACTCAGTTTCATCTAACACATTAGGAGTCTGCACCTTCTCTGCTTCTGATTAGTTTCTGAGAACTTAGAGTACGAACAAATAGCATTTCCACAGCCCTTATTGATTCAAATAGTATCTCTCCTGAAACTGCAGGTGAAGGAATGTTCATTTTCAGACCACTGCATATAATACTGGAGACGAATAAAATTACAGTTTTGCAAAAAATGCTAGAGATAAATAAAATTATAAGTTTGCATAAAAAGAGGCCATCGTTGCAGGTTTCCAGCCAAACCTCTCTGTGGAACCAGGTGAAAAATAGCTGCTTTCCCAATTGTGAGCATCAATACATATTTTCACTGGGTTTTTTTTCTGATCACTCAAAATCCCTGAAAATAAATATGCAAGAATATAAGACTGTACAAACTGCTGACCTCTTTCATATTAGTCTGAAGGGAAAGAGATACTGATAAACATCAGAAGAGGACATAAGAAGTTACCATTTCTTAAGATGCCTAGGCTAACACCACCAAATTCTGGAAAGATGCAAGGTCATGTCACCAGGCAGAGTATTGAACCAATTAGAATATGGCTCACCAAAATGTAACGGAAGAATCGTTCAAATCTGCACTAAAATTGAAATGTATAGTGGAAAAATCATGTACTGCCATTCATTGTGCAATGCTCTGTGCTTACAGAATCCTCCAGGACTGGCATATCTGAGCCATAAGTAACATATTACTCCAGCTCTAGGCTGTACAACATAAGGAACTAAAGATACAGACAAATTTAGCAGAGATTTCTGCTGAAAGTTGAATTACACTATAATAATATTTTTGCATCTCTGTCAGCGTACATTCAAGGCTTTACAGGAATTAAATCCAGTAACACTCCTTGCTACAAAGGCAAAATAAGGAATCTCTTTCTCTCTAGCCTCAGCAGAACTCCTGTACCTGTAGACACCTATACTGGGGGTAAGACAGGAGGGGAAAATACCTTCTGTTATTCCTCTCAACAAGGAACACTCGGCATTTCAGAGGCTGAAGGACTGCAGCATTCACTTCCCTTTTGCTCCCTTCTCTCCAGTGGGACATAACAATTGGGTAGAAAGCAACGGAACTAAGGAGAGATTCACAGTAAAAAAACGGAATGGGAAATATTTAGGACATTTGGGAAAAAGAAAATAATCGGCAAAGAAATGAACAGAGAGCAGGTAAAGGAGAAAAAATTTAAAAGCAGGCAGGTGTATTAAAATGGGTTCTTCAAAATCCAGGGTGGTCCAAGATCTTCACATTGAAGACTGGCAGCCACTTCGGGACACTTCCCTGTGCCTTTGTAGGCCCTGCCGTGGCGGTACCGTGGAGGCTCGCCTGTGGAAGCACCTGGCAGTGCACAGGAAGAGGGCTTAGTGCAATATTTTCAATAGCCAACCTTTGGCAACCGCAAGGCTGCAGTTAAAAGACAGCAGGCTGGATGAAATAATTCTGTAAACTAACTTCTCATCTGAGCTTTAGGTTGTAACACTAGTTTCTGTTTGTGCATCTACCACTGCTTGACTGGTTCCTTGGAACTTTGAGGCAGTATATATATTTATGAATGATAATATTTTGATGCATTTTTCAACTCAGCACCTCCATCATGTAACATTCAGTTACAAATGATAGTATAATAATTGACATTTTTATGATGTCAGCTAGTCCTGCAACTTGCAAAAATACTTGATTTCCAATACCAAGCTAATATCCTCACCCAACGCCTAAAATAAATTTGCTTATCTTAAAACTGTGATGGTTAGATACTTGAATTTGCTGTTGAATCATCATATTTTATTTGCATGTGTCACACCAAAGGTTAATAATATTTTTTCATTTGAGTAGAGGTATTGGAGATCAGCAAAGCCTGCCAATAATTCAGACGTAATTGATGTGTCTGCTTGCAAATTCACAGATTTCATATACATCTTGTCTGTTATAATGTGACTCATTCTTCTGCCCATGGTCATTTGTATGGGGTGACATTTGTGATTTAATTTTACAAATTAAACTTAAAGCAGCAATGTAGCTTAGTTTCTTTGGCATGATAATTGAACAGTATATTATAGAACATTAAGGTCTATTCCCACTCTCTTTCAGCCCAGTTCTCAGCAATGCAATCTATATTTATATGATGCTAAAAAATTATTGGTATCAACTGCCTCCATCTGTTGTACAACAAGATTCTAAAGAGGCAAACAGACTCATGGGTAATGCAGGGAGTGGAGCTTGGGAGATATGGATTTAGATCTCAGCTCTTTCCTATTCTGTCTCAATGACTTAAATCCTTCGTGTTTCAGATCGCTGCCTGTACAACAATATTAACTCTGTTTCTCTTATGTATAAAGGTAGAGATAGGGACCATTTATCTTGCTGAATATACATACTGTCTAACACAGCAGGTCTCAATCTTGTTTTGGAGCCGCCAAGCATGACCGTGATGCCAATACAGTGAAAGGCAATAGTGTATTCTCTATTGATTCACTCATTAAAACCATTCAAATATTTGTAACAAGAAGCCTGTTAACAGGGACTAGAAGTATTATCCCAGACTCTGAAGTTCTCCCATATATTATTTTTGCTATGGTATTTGCATCCTGCTTCCTGTGTGATGACAGTGGCGTCTCAAGAATTTCCTCTCCACAGCCCTATAAGGTTCCTTTTCAAAGCACAAGACTACCCCGTACACTTGCTGTCCATTCTGTGACATGACGCTGAAGTCTGAGATCAGCTCAGGGAGAGAAGCATTAAAGAAATTTCTCCTTGAGGAGAAATTTTTTTTTTTTTTTTTTACCTGAGCTAATTTCCTTTTTGCTTATGTTAGGGCTTGTTTAGGGTTGGATTCAGTACCTTTGAAACTCGCAGGAGTTTTGCCACTGAACTGTGAGGGAGAAAATTCATAAATGTACTTTGTGGGCTAAACTTACCAGTGAAGTGGATAAAATCATCACTGAGAATGCAAATTTAATGCAAGGCCACAGAGGAATTTTTGAGTATGTTAACGTACCCCAGATGATGAGTACAAACTTTACACTTTTCTAGACATTTCCTCACCTCTGAATTTTGAAGAGTATGTTTTGCCAGGGGCAGCTACAGTTCCTGGGAGGAATACGGTTTCTTTTGATTTCTCTCAGTCTGCATTCCATATGGCGACACTGAACACCGTGTCCCATCCTCAGCAGCCGCAAAGCTGATGGGTGTTGAAGGAACTCACCACCTTCAGTCCTTGCTCCTCACTGTGCCAAGAGCCCCACACCTACTAGTTTTCCAGACAGCAAAGGTGGCATGAGCTGGACTATTTGATAACAGGTCTGGTCAGAGCCATTCTGGGTGTGAACACTTCTGGTCAGAAGATGCTAAATAATATCTCAAGGGAAAAATGAAAAATGTTTCCAGTAACGCCAAAGAAATGCTGGCATCCTGAATGTGACAATGTATTTCTTCAAATATCTAGTTCAAATATGGAGTCAAAAGTTTCATTTCCTCACTGGGAGACTCTTTGTGTTGGGTACATATATCTTGAAGTATTAAAATCCCTCAGCCTGTAACTAATTAGCTCAAGTAGCTTTGATGATGTTTACAGAGAGAGCAGCAGTGGAGATTGCCTGCAAGGCTCAACAGCCTTAGCAGAACAGGCTTCTTCTGGTAGGCAGGGATTTTAATAGCACTACTCACTGCAAAACAGCTCAACCAGGGTTGTATTTTGATTATTGCTAGCCTGCTGTGGAAGGCGGAACTTCTCTGAATGTGAGTGTTCGGACATCTGATTAACTGTTGTAAATGTGAGGATAAGGCTGGGGGAGATTTGACAAGGAGAACTTGCATCTTGTCAGAGAGGTCTTGAGTCAGAGCTTCCACTGCTCGCAGGACTGCTTCCAGTTTAGTGTATGAATGTTCCAGGTATTGCAGATTACAAACAGTAGCTGCAGAGATGTAAAAGAAAACCTACCGATGGAAGGGAGAGCGAGAGCAGATGGAGGGCTTGTTTCTGAATAGAAAGAATCAAGAGAGAGGAAAAAAAGGAAGCAGGGACAGAGAGAAAAAAGGAAAAATTGGCAGAGGAGTATATAAAAAATGTACCACAGAAAAAAATATTCTGTATTTCCCAAGATTAACAATGTCTGACTCTGCACTTCAGACTGGTTTTACTCAAACCATGTATGCTGTTTGGTTCGTGCTTTACGTGCATTCAATTACAGGGGTTATCCGTTCTCCGTAGGGTTTATCAATAGGGGTTATCCAATTCTTTGGGTTAATTCTTCACTTAGACATCTACTGATATAGAGCAAATGCCAAATACTTTAAAGGAAATAGCAATAGTAGGGATCAGGCTGTATCTTTTGTATTGTGCACTATGATTTTTTTTATAGTTGCTGCTGCGGATAAGTTTTCAGATTGGCTTGTGGCCCAGAGACAAGAGAAACAAAAAACATTTTCTCTGATCTCTTTATCATGTTTATTTTCCTCCCTTACTTAAACGGGGATGTTCTTTTAGCCCTAAGGTTACAAAGTAGCAGGTGCTTTTCAAGCTCTCCAAGACTATAAAATAAATTCATGCAACTTTTAAAATGGAAAATTATTATAAAAGCAAACATTTCTAGGGTTTACATAAGAAATCGTAGTCTAACTCAGATAACTCAACATGCACAGAATCACAAACAACTGGGAGCTTAAAAAGAAAAACCTTGAAAATATATGGCAAGGAAATGTGATTTATTAAGTAAATTTGAGAAAACTGATCTGTTTCTCGGTATTCTACAAAAAGAAGGAAACACTAAATTAGCTTATCTAGTAGATAACTTATTGAAAAACATTCATTTATCTCTTGTTATTGTACCAAATATATATTCAACTCAAGTCCTGGTCCTAGATGTGTTTATCTGTCATGGTTTAACCCCAGCTGGCAACTAAGCACCACACAGCTGCTCCCTCACTCCCCCCTGGTGGGATAGGGGAGAGAATCAGAAGGGTAAAAGTGAGAAAAGTCGTGGGTTGAGATAAAGACAGTTTAATAGTAAAGCAAAAGCCACGCACACAAGCAGAGCAACACAAGGAATTCATCCACTCCTTCCCATCAGCAGGCAGGTGTTCAGCCATCTCCAGGAAAGCAGGGCTCCATCATGCGTAACGGTGACTTGGGAAGACAAACGCCATCACTCTGAACGTCCCCCCCTTCCTTCTTCTTCCCCCAGCTTTATATGCAGAACATGACATCATATGGTGTGGAATATCCCTTTGGTCAGCTGGGGTCAGCTGTCCCAGCTGTGTCCCCTCCCAACTTCTTGTGCACCCCAGCCTGCTCGCTGGTGGGGTGGGGTGAGAAGCAGAAAAGTCCTTGGCTCTGTGTAAGCACTGCTCAGCAACAACGAAAACACCCCTGTGTTATCAACGCTGTTTCCAGCACAAATCCAAAACACAGCCCCATACTAGCTGCTGCGAAGAGAATTAACTCTATCCCAGCCAAAGCCATCACAATCTTAATTATAATGTTTAGTTACATCTCTAGATGCTCAATGACTGGATGCTTTTCCCAGTGGCTACAACTACATCAGATGCCAACAACTGGCAGAATATTTTCCCTACAATGCTTGCTGCCCTGAGGTTTGATCCTGTATCATTGAAATCGGTGGGAATTTTGCCAATGATTCCAAGTGGTGCAGAAGGACATCTATCATTAAAATCTGCATAAATGTTCCACCTCTAATCCCAATATTCAATAACTTCACACAGCTGCCAGTGGAGCTTCCTGTAAACAGTTCTCTAAACTATGGCTCCTGGGGCTTTGTTGAACCAAACTGAAAAGAAACACATTCGACACAGAAGCAGGACAGGTAGAAGAATGCAAAAACTATAGCAATGTTTTTTGGCTGTGTTATGTTATGTACATAAATTTACAGACATACATACACCAGTTAATCAATCACCTCCAGTCAGAAATGTTGGGGTATCTTAAATGATATTGTACCATGGGACTGTGTTCAGGCAATTCCTTTTCACTCTATTATAACTTTTCATCTTGAGCCAATATTAAATTCCATTTATCACAATAGGTGTCAGTAGCTATACCATTTTCAGTAGCATCTTCTAGATAAAAACACGCCAATGTCTCTCTGCAGCACCATTAGCAGTATTGACTGCTCTATTTTCTCTCAATAAAAGCCCCTCACAGATACCTTATTGTGGAAAAGGCATCCTCAGCAGCACTAAACATCTTTTGAGCAATGTTTGAAGGAGATGAGACTAAATACTTCGCAAGAGTTATGGACAAGGCTTTATGCCATTTTCATTTAGGGACTTTGATCATTAAGTGGACGTGCTTTTCCTTGTCGGTGATGTTTTACTGTCATTTAGGTGGGCTCCTGCCATACAAAGGGATGGAAAACTATTAATACTTTGGCTAAAAACCCCTCCAACCATTCTTCATTCAACTCTCAACAACGGAGCAACTGACAGAAGCAGTGAGGTGATCAGAAGATGTATGGAGAGGACAGTTGATTTTTCGTCAGTCATTTATCTTGTCCCCTTTTGAGACTGCATGCTGGGACACAAGGTGTTCAATTGGTGCCCAAGGGATTATCTCAGATCATCACCTAGAAGTAATGAAGGAATGCTATCATTCTTCTACTGCAACTATAAGAAATGTTAGCAAGCATCAAGGAGTATAATCTAGCTGTTAGAGCAAAGGACAAGGGGCAGCTGTTCTTTGCTTTATAGCTGCTTGGATGATTATCTCAGCTGAGTCATATTAAAGGAGGTAGGAGTGGAATGGTGGGCAGAGGTGGAAATCAGAACATCTATTTGTTCTTAATTAAGCGGCCTCTTATTCTTCCTACCGGTCTGCCAGTAACGTTAAAGGAAAATAATGGCATTTGATACATCATAGGAGAAATTACCTGAAGCTTTTTGCTCTTGGAAGCCGCTGCATATTGCTATTAGTCTGTCATCTTGGGTAAATTACTCATCTCCTGTGTAGAGTATGTGACAGAATATGCCTTTCTAGTCCCTTCCACTATGCTCATTTTAGTCATGAAAAGGTTCTGTCGCACTGAAATGACATCTGTATTGCTGCAATCAGGGAGAGAAAATGCCAACGATATACCCTGACTTCAGTTGACAAGCAGAGCTTTCTTTCTGACCTCTAGGAGCATATCTCCCTTAATAGAAAGAAAACAAAACTGGTCTCAAAACAGACAGTGACAGAAACTCAGGAGGCAGTGGGAAACTGAAGAACTTTTTAGCTATTATGAAGTCATTATTCCTGTCTTGCGCTGCCAAAACTGCAGTTTTGGGACCACATCTCTTCAAGTTTTTGATAGATTTGTGGCCAAATAGCTTACTCATGCTATTATGGCATTTTCACACCCAGATAAAAACAAGCTTGGGCAAATAGAATATTCAATTTAACAGCTACAAATGCTTTGTTTACTTTCAAAACTAGGTAGGACTGCTTCCTCATAAAAACAGATTCATCCCTCTCTATTTAATAAATGATTAAACTATTATCCTCTCAGGTATGGCTACTCTCTAAGTCAATGGAAAGCTTTTTCCATTTCAATCAGGTGTATCACTACAGAAAGTGGGAAGTAACACAAAAGTTACAGGGAAGCAGCAAGGAACAGTCCCATCCATACCCATGTGGGAGAGTCCTAGAAAGAAGTGTGCTGGAAGAATAATCTTTGAGGTTTTTTGTTAATGAACTTGAGTACCAAGTTGTTCTATTCAGCAAATGGCTACATGCTGCAAGCGGGTACAATGCAACAAGCATTTGACTCTTAACAAATATTATGCTTCTGTTCATTTTATAAAGATAATAAAGTATGCAAATTTAGATATAAACATCAGATGAGTCCCATTGGCACCTGACAGATTAAAAGCAGAGCTCTGCCAGAGTTTTCATACCCTTCCCTGGCGCTATCTCTGATTTTTGAATTATATCTCTCCTGACTTCATGGGAAATTGACTGTATTGGGTACAAAGAAAATTGCAGAAGAATGCCCTTAAAATACACACAGTGCATTTTTACCCTATGCATATGATGACCCATGTACTTTTTGAAGCTTGGAGTTTCATGACTGCAGCACGGTTGTAACATCACCAGCAGCTAGAGATGACATTTTTTGAGTGACACGCATGTTTGACAGTTGCTTTATGGATACATTTGCTTTCAGCGAGACAAATTTTCAGATCAGGCACAACTGCATCAACTCACAGACTATAGCCGAGGACAAACCTACCTCGCTGTGCTTCACAGCCACCTGTTGAACTGCAGCGCTGTGCAGTTAGGGATACGCGTTCCTGAGGCTTGCGAAATTTCAGCTATACTTAGCTTTGTACACCATGCTCTAAGCACTTGCCCACCATCCCTGCCAATGTGAGTTTGCATGTGAAATGACCTTAGAGACATCTGAAAAGCTTGTTGTCTCAGCAGCTAGTCTATAAGCCTTAGCTGAGCCTGAAAATTCCTCCTTAGTCCCAGTTTCACATTATGCCTCTCAAAAATAAATAGTAAGTAATGAAGGGCAAGACAGAGACATACCATGCGTGTTCCTCCTGTGTTTGTTCTGGGTTTCCCTCCAGGTCCTCTCCTTCCTGTCCTCTCTCATCCTCTCCTCATGCTCTCTGAAAATATGTGACTGGAAAGGTCAAATATTATCTACTTCCTCAGTTTGTTGGAGGCTGTTTAAAAAGTTTCTTCCCAAAGATCTGTAAAAATTCAGCCCTTTTAACTTTTTTTCTTTTAATTTCTTGTGAACCTCAGACGACACTCAGGCAAGGGAGAAAATACACTGACTGAATTTAAAAGTATGCTGCCAATATTTCTTGCTCCATGGAAAGGCAATCTCCCTCAGCACACTGGAAAATGTCCAAACTAATAACTGTAATTAATAGCTAAAGTAATCACATCCCATGCAACTGCAGCATGTGACCCCTTGTAAGCGTGAATATATTTTCCTTCTGGCACCCACCAAGAGAAAGAAATATTATCTCGCTTGCATAGGAAGCCCAGAGAGGCCGAGCCACTTGACTAGAGGCTGTCCCCCCGAGGACAACCATGGTAGCCTTGTGGATCTGCTACTGGCCTTGGGGCCTGCTGGGCCACAGCAACCCATGGCGGCCTGTCGGGCAGGAGGCAGAGGCCTCCCTTCTGCGGGGGATGGCAGACGGCCAGCAGCAGCTCCTGGTGGGCTGGGCTGGACTGGTAGGACAGGGCCGCCAACGAACCCACAGAGATGGGGGATGACACTGTCCCTGCTCAGAGCAGGAAGGGCAGGGGAGGGCTGCCCACGGCTGGGGTCACCACCCTCCCTCTGGCTGAAGGGCACAGCTCTGGCCCTGGCTCCCCTTACAGTGTCCCCAGTGCCCTCCAGCAACCCAGCGGGAGCCACCGGAGATGGCGTGGGAGGGGCAGGTGTCACCAGAGGGTGACAGAAGGTGTCGCACCTGACAGGCCTGGGAGGGCATTTCCCCTCTTCCCCAGGAGGAGGGCCCCCTCCCCAGGCACGACAGGGAGGGCCAGCCGTCCCCTCTTCCTTCCTTCAGCCTTTGCATGTACTGGGCCACCGCCGAAGCCCTGCTCTCCCTCACTTACAGCTTACTGTGCAGCATACCTGGCCGAAAGGTGCATGGCCCCCCTTAGCCCCCCCTTCTTGCAACAGCAACGCACAGCGCTGCAGGGTCCAGCCTCCTCCATAATTCAGAATAACTGGGACCATATCCACACGCGGTCCTTCCTCAGGGCACCTTGTGCCCCCAGGGATGTAAACTATGGGGTAGCTGCTGATGTTAGACCAAGCAGGTGGATTATGAGCACCCAAAGATAATGAAGATTAAAAGAAAATTATTTTTCCCTTTAAAAACCAGACACCTGCCTGTTTCGTAGCCTGACCAAGCAGAGGGCATCTTATGCACCAGTGCCACAGTACGAGGGCAGTTGTGGAAAACAGCCTCAGGCAGGACTGCCGAAGGACAGGAGAAATTCAGCAACAAAGCAAACTATTCATTTAAAACAGTTGCAAAGTCTGTGAAATTATTCTTTATCCTTCTTACACATTTCACTTAACTGAAAAACAGTCCAGACAAAGTTCAGCCATATAGACACAAGCACACACAGGGTTCAGTTGTGTAAATATAAGCAAACCAAGTTTGATACCGCTCCCAATTAAGCCATTGTGAGCGAGCTGAGGGGTGAGAAGTCAAATGAACAGAGGAACCGACTCAACAAGCGGAGCAATAGCTGGTGCCCAGTCCTGTGCTCAGCGCTCTCATCGTGCAAAACAAAATGCAGTTACATGGGATGTAATTAAATGAGACACCGCTTTGACCTGCTTTTTGTGAACTTGAATGCATCAGCTTTATACTTAAAAAAAAAAAAAAGGTGGTGTCATTTATGTAGCTTGCTGACCTTTATAAATGATCTGTTTATGACATGTCTGTACTTTCTTATCCTTCCTTGACCTTCCTCCCTCTATCACAATGAAATGGTTTTGTTAATTTATTATTTACTTTCATCTATTTTGAATATATTATATTTTTCATAAATAAGTACACTGAAAAAAAGCTAATAAAAAGCGTAGCTACAAACCTCTAATGTAAAACTCCTTTACTCCTTTAAGGCTTGGCCTCCATACAGATTTATAATTTTGTCTGGAGGTCCCTTTCCCATATATTCATATAAATAAACTACTTAGAAAAATACATGGCCTTATCTCTATTTTTAAAAAATGCATGTTCTGGACTAATGCTAATGATTAAATAGCATGGGGACAGATCTACATTGCTGATGTAATCTGTTGATCTACATCATGATAAATCAACTTGTAAATCTTGGTCTACATGCTGATATAACATTATCTGGGCTGTGGCAAGAGTCTGCACTCTTGTAATGAAGTTCATGTTGGATTTACTGCAAGTTTTGCATCTTTCATTCCACAGGACAAAAAAGTTTTTTCTGATGTTTTATGTATTTCGCTGTAAGAAGAGTCTCCTGTATCTGCAGGCGGGCTCAAGGTCATCAGTAATCCACAGAGGTAGCAATGGATCAAAGAGCAAACACAAAGCCCTTTGCCATTCCTAAACCAAATTCTTCCTAGGTACAGAAAACACAGGATTAATTGCTCACACTCTTAATAATAATTTTATGACAACACAAATTATCTCTGTGCTGCTTCTGACTATATATTGTGGAAAGATATTGCAGTACTGGGAATATCTTTCTGGGAAGCTGCAGGTTCAACTTTGCACTATCCTGATAAAAAGGTGCATCTCATACAAGGACCTGGAATAGTTTCTTCATTTTCTAGTCTGGAATTTTCCCAGCTTTTCTGTACTGTATCCACACAGAACTAAACTGCTGGAGCATTCTTGAGGTAGGTTGTTTCCTCCAAGAAAAATGGTATTTCAGTCTATGGTAACTTCAAATCTGCAGTCTGTAAGCCCCTTTAGTTTACTGGCGTTACAGCTGTGGAACCTGCTCCTCTGGGGTTGTTTCATAACCTTTCACTTGTGTCAAAGGAAAAGGGGTTAATACCATTTGCTTCAAACTTGGCACAGACTCAGTTGAGAGAGCAATCTCTGAACAGAAATTGTGCTTGCAGTCTCTACTCTGTTTGGAAAACTTCAAATGAATGAAAACATATGAAATGCGAGGTTTTGAGAAAATCTATAATCAGAGGGACATCTCTAATAACCTGTTTTGGCTCCTAAGGTGCCTCTGGAGAGTTGGTTTAGACCAAGACCTTTGGAAATACAAGGAAACAATTTCCCACAGGACAAACGATGTAGAGAAATACAGTTGCTAGTCCATTCTTTAGCTTGCAGAAGAAAAAGTTTTAGATAAACAGACTTTTTCATATCCCTAAGGAGATCAGAAGTCAAAGATGCAGGCATGATTAGGTTTGTGCTTTTCGTGTAAAAGCAAGAATTTCACCTTGATAACTTTCTGAGCAACAGGCTTATGTAGTCACATGCTGGAGCATATTAACATGCAGAAAGCATTTGAGGAAATATAAGCCTGTTTCCTCTATTGACATATATACAAGTGTAAAAGGGTGCCATGCACAGTGTTCATAAGATACATGCCCTGATTTCTCAGAGCTTAACCAAGAACACATATCAAGCCTAGCCTCAGAATGATAAATGGTGGTAAAAGGTGAATATAATTTTACTCCTTACAAATGAAAACCAGTGATTTACAGTGTTGTGCTTTGGATATAGAGCTAAGACATCTCCTATCAATCATCCAGAATAAAACTATCACTTTGGAGTGGCTGGAGACAGACAGACCTGCTGGAAACTTTGGCAAAACTTTTCAAAACACAGGTGCACCAGATTAGGCACCTAAGAACAGACCTAGGCCTACATGGAAAGCTAGAAATTCAGGAGCACTGAATGCCCCAAACCCCTACAACAAAATGACTGGTAATGAAATTATGAGACAAACATCTGGCAGCCAGAGGGCAATATTTTTGCCCCTAAGAAGCTACACTGATCAGGTCCTCAGTTATTCATTAAACTCCATTTTTTTAATATATAAAAACTGCCTGTTGTCTTTTTACGTTTTTGTCGTTTACTTTCCAATATGATGGTACACAATTGCAAACAGTGTAGGAAGAATACGGGCAGAGATGACTTAATAGACTAGCTCCAAGTTTATAAGCTCATAAATATGTTCCAAAAAATACACCAAATGAACCCAAATCACAACATTTGAAAAACTTGAATTTTAATATAGTTTGAAAAATTTGCTGACTTCTTCACTTCCTACTTTCAATCTCTTAATTGGATCCTGTTTATTAGCACTATATGATGCAAATGGAGGGGTAGAGCTGTTGAAAGCTGAGCTTTTTTAACCAACTACAAGGCCAATATTATATACTTGGAGTATATAAAAACATTACAGCAAGAAAAGCTAGTCTGATGAGTTGCTGAACTGAGCTTGGGAAGCAAGTTACACTGAGGTAGCGCTCTTGCTTAATGACAAATGCAAGGCAATTCAAGGCAGCTTACCCCTCGCCAAAAGAGAGATAAGCAATAACTTTCTTGACAACAGTCCTACAAGCTCCGATTCCTTTAAAGCTGCTCCACTTTAAGACAGCTTTCAGGAGAGGAAAAAACAGGGCTTAGCAGGCATTTGAGTCACCAGCCTGCCAGGTACTCACAGCTCCATCAGCTTCCATGCCAGCCTAGGATGAGGAGTGCACAGTAACATGCATTAACCGCACCTCCCCTTCTGCCTCATAAAATGCAATAGGCTAGCCATAAATAGATACGCTTCATCTAAATGTGTTGCACAGCTTTGAAGTGTGTAACTAAATTTCATTTTTGGGGGTGGGGGTAAGAGGAGCATCAAATATGTTAGCTCACCAACTGTAAGTTAAAACAAATGAAAAAAAAACATTTGCCCCCCCCCCCCCCCCCCCCTTTCCCAGAACTGTGAGATTTAGTATACCAAGATTTAACATCTCAGTTAGAAAAAGGAGCTCAGAAAGATATGGCAGAACATATGGCATGAAGAAGGTGCTAAACGGCAGAATTTGAAAATGATTTGCAAGATGCTCCATAAATATTCCAACCCCAAACACAAGCTGTTTTTCAGCAGACTCTTGATGGAAGTATATGCACACAATAGAACGATATATTTCTTAGCTCACAAATGGCCTGTTCTAGCGTCACTCTGAATGGCGTGATGTAGAATTAACCTGCATGTAGGAGCTCAGAATCAGGCAGTTGCTACCTTGGCCAGACAATGTCATTGTTTCCACTGTACTCAACAGCAGCGGACAATATTCAGTGATGACAACGGCTCTCATAGCGTGCATTGCATCTATCGGCCCAAAGGATGAGCTCTCAAGAAGAGCAAAATCAATGCATTTCACAACCTATATTGCTTCAGCATACAGGACTTCTGGACACATTTCAGCTGAAGCCTGGATGCATATTTCCAAATGAAGTCAACAGGACACACTGATGAAAATCACCCTGTTAGGCTTTTACTTAGGGTAGCAAATTACTTGTGTGTGGCTGCATTTTAGTTGACAACAGTTGACTGGAGTTTTTTACTAGGCATTTTAATAATATAATCATGGGCACTTAACAACAACAACAACAAGAAAAGACAGGAATCAATTTAAAATCTGAGACTATCCAAGCTCTTACTGCTGATGCCACTGAGGAGATCAGTTGACATATGTAGCACTGCAGAATGCTGACGAGAAAGGAAACTTAAACAAAGTCCTTTGGGGCGCACTGTTAATTCTCATGTAAGTTGCCACAAATCTATCTACTGTTCACACAAATGAGACATAACCTTAAATTTCCATCTATCAATCAAAAAACAATTTCCTTTCTTTGAGTGAAGTGAAAACAGAAGGATGTGAAAGCTTCACAAACTGGAATCTCATGACAAAACCAGATATTTAAGTTAGTTTAGCCAGGCTTGTGGTTCAAGAGAACATTTCCCCACAGAGTTCCCTCATTTGGGTCTGCTTTTGGGTGGTACTCAACACACAGCTCATAAAATTCAGCACAGTAGGTAACATACCATTTTGTTGTGAATGTTTTGTTTCACCTCCAAGGCATCTCTTAAATGCTAGTCTTTGAGCAACTCATTTGCTTTCATCTACACAAGCCTCCAGCTGGTAGCCCTGCAGTAAAGCCATAACCTTCCTATTTCATGACTCTTACTTCAAATCCTTTTGTGCATTGGAGAGATGCTGACAGAAAAAAAGAGTTGCACAAAGGTGTCTTGACAAGGAATCAAACAACCAAGGCCATGATGTGCCTCTGAACTGCCTCTCCTCAATGTCTCATTAAGCACGGATGCTTTTCCTTTGGGGAAAATAATACAACATACTGGCATCATCTTTTTAAGCTGCTGCTATAACCTAGGTCTAAAATACATAATACTCTTACTTATTTTAAAAGGAAAGGATGCCTTGGGAGACCAACTGTCTTTATGTACGACTATTCTGCTTAGAAGTAAAGGGCCATATTTACTATTATTCACTTACAATATTGCAAATGTTGGAAGCCCTAGAGAAAAGAAACCATGTGTGGAGACCAGGAGTAAAACGAACCAATGTAGACGGCAAAAGGGGCAAAATGAAGGAAGAAGGGCAACAGAGGGCAAAAGTAGACAAAGATGCAGTCAAAAGATGACCTTCAAGAAACCAGATGCTGGTGCGTAAATACTCATTCTGCAGAGTGTTCTCTCTGCCAGCAAAGATAACTCCTTACAGGGACTGCAGGTGCTGCAGGACAAACCCAGAGCGCGCCAGGTCCTCTCTGCACAATGAGAATCATCCACGTTGGTACGGGGGTTCAACTGGTAGGTTGCATCAGTGCCATGGACTGAACTGGATGTACTTTGTCCTGGGTCTTAGAGTCCAATCCCTCTCTGTACAGGCATCACAACATAAAATCCTTGCACAAGCCACCTGAGACCTATCTTGAGACCAGGTGGATACTTGTCTTCTGCCACTCCTATTGAAAGGCTAAGGACTCACTTCTCCAATGGTTAGATAACTCCCCTTCACTTTTAACCTTAATGTAATTACACATGATTTATACATGCTTCTTCTCCCTCCTCTTACATAGTACTGTATTTACTTAGGGTAATCAATCTCCTCTCATCCTTCATTAGATTAGCCAGGTCAATAATCATAGATTTCCATTGCCCACATTATTCAGGTAGCTCCCACTTGGTCAAGGTTTATTTAATCTTACCCAGCTACTGCAGAGCACCGCTCTCTACGCAATATTCTAGATGAGGCCTCAGCTGGGACTTGCACAATGAAATTACTATTTCCCCTCTGTTGACAGTATCTCACCTGAAATTGCCCCCACTTTCACCCTTTTCCCCGCTCCCTCATGGTTGTGCTACATAGCCATCCTATGATCAAACAGGCCTGTTTCTCTCTCCTCATGTTGCTTTTTCCCAGCTGATGGCAGTCCTGTTGACAGCAGAAGGTTTTGTTCTGAATCTGAATGTGTCTAATCCTACATACTACCCTGGACTGAGTATTGATCTTCATACAATTTCTTTTCTTGTCCTTAAGGTCATCCAATTCTCAGAGTGTAACACTCTGGTCCTACACTGCATTGATGACTGCCCCTTGGGCTGTGTCATCACTGCAATCTATTTGCTCCTTCCTCATTTTGTGCCAGCTTTATTTATGAAAATACTGAACAGGATTGCTTTTGAGAGCCATCCTTAAAGAACACTGGGAATAGCATCCTTCCATCTTAAGTGCTTCCCTTAATAATCTGTGTCATCTCCCCACTAAACCAGATACTTTACGACTGTACAGTTCTTAGACAAGTCCACACCTTCCTCAGCTGAACATTTAATTTCATATTCTGTACCCTGTCAAATGCTCTACTGTGGGTTAAGCACCACTTGCTGAATTTCCTTTGCCTAAAAAGCAGGTATCTTACAAAAAAAAAAAAAACATAAACACATGTTATTATGCTATGATCTTCCTTTGATAAACTTATGTTGCATTTTATTTATCTGTATATACAGATATTTTCATTTATCTCTATATACTTTATTATTCTTCCCTTCAAAATGTGTACAAAGCCATACGCACAAATGCACTTAGTTAGACAGGTCTGCAGCTTTTTGGATTGCTTTTCCCTTGCCACTCAATGCCTAAATATTGCAATACATTTGCTGTTCTCTATTCATAAAAGCCCACTATGACTTGATTCCACTGTAGAAAATCCTTGTGCTGGACATCTGTTTTCATATGCCAGTCCCTTCAGGTATCTAAGACGAAGAGTCCTTGTGAGCTGGAGTGAACGGAGATCACAAAGTTTGTTTTTCATTTCTTAGTTGTGGAAATTGCCATTCCCTTCTTCCCATTAGCCATCTCCTCTTCTCCATCTCCATCTTTTCTTCTTTCTCCCTCCCCCAAATTCAACTTCAAAGAAAATAAAGAAAAATATTTAATATGGGAAATGAGATCATCTTTAATTCTATCCCCATCCTCAGTGCACAGTGTTTCCTTTTTTTTTTCTTGTTCTTTTATTTGCATGGTTGAAAAATCTTTCACAATTTGCTTAAATTTCCTTTAAAAGATCTGTCTCAGCTTGACTTTTGGCAGTTATCATTTTACCCCTGCACTTCCTGACCTTTCAAATGCAGCTTTAACACTAGTTCTGACATATGTTCTCACTATGTTCTTACAGATGGGTAATTCCTCTCTTCATCTAAATTCCTTCCTTAATAGACACTAAAACTGATGGAATTCTAAAACTCCAGAGAAGTCATGAATATTTTCATAAATAAAACCACCACGTTCAGATCATTACTATTTATGAAATCATGTTATTTGATACTGAGAAACATATGCTGATCAATAAATAAGAATGTCTGTGATTCTTAAAACATCAAGAAATACCAGTATTTTGAGTGAAAAATTATATAAACCCACTTTTTTTCCTGAAAATTAAAATTCTCCTATTTTCAGAAGTACATTCAGAAGTACAGTTACCATACCTTGAAGTTAAAAAGAAAACCAAACCAAAACCCACAACTACATCCAATAAGGATTTTCAATCATGCATTGTATGATTAGTTTAAAACACAAAGTTTCTGAAGTAGAAATCAGGAAATGGAGGACATTTGAACTACTTACAACAGAGATACTAAACTTGAATTAAGCTGGCGAGGAAAGAGTATAAATAAAACCAAAGAGATTGAAATATATTGGCGAACATGCTGAGAAGATTAGGCTAGAGATTAATATGGCAACCTGTGAGATTTTCTATTATGTTTTCTTCAGGAAGTGGTAGAGTGTCTGGGCTAAGAAGACCTACTTTTTCTGATCATCACCACCTACGCTTCAAAAATAATCAGGGGAATGAACCCTGACTAACCTTATTCTTTTTTCCTCTCTATGGCGACTGTACCTTTATGCAGCTTTCCAGTAAGTCGGTGGCAGTCATTTCTGTCTTAGGCAGAGGCTCGTGTTGTGCAGTTGCTGATGGGTTAGAACCAAGGCTACGAATCACATAATCTCTGCCTCATACCTGCACCCTGACCGCTCACTGAGCAACATGGTTCAACGGTTAGAGGGGAGCTGGAAAATAGACGCCGGCAAGAGGTTGTGCTTATCATGAAACACGGTAAGGGGAAAGAGTGAGTAGTGCAACAACAGCTTAGGAAATTAATTTGAATCAGAAGCTGCTCCCTTCAATGAGGAAATGATTTAGTATTAAACAAACAGTTGCCTTAGTAACTAATGTATTGCCCTTTCCCTCCTTTCACTTTGAACATAACCATCTCTGAACTCAGTTTTTCACCACCTTTTCGGTTTACTTAACTGGTCGTCTTCAACTGTCAGACAGCCAAATAGCTTGCAGTGAAATGTAAGTCTATTTTCTTTTTATGAACTGCGCTAAAATGCAAAATGGATTCCAGGACCTACTCCTCAGCTTTTGTCAATGACAACTTACATCTTTCCAGGCTTTGAGTGTGTAAGGAAGGTATTATATCTAAGCAGACAAGCATATTTCTGACAGAAACAGGAGCATCAGGTGTCATGTATTCATCAGGTCTACATATGTGCAGCAGAATTTCTGAACATCACTTCTTGAAAAATCCACCATCCAGGATGAATAAACTGTGTAGTGTTTCTCTTGATGTTTACCTGTTCCTACGTAGAAGGTCCAAAATTACTGTAAATGAGCAACCAAACAACTTTAAAGAAGAGGGAAGAATGAATTCTTTGTACATGTTTAAAGTCTGTATCTTCTTTCTAACCTCTGCAACTGGGCTTGGTGCACAGTTAGGGAAAATAAAGAAAGGAATTATGTTCCTGGCTCTTAACTCTTGACATAAACTTTGGATGGAGCTGGGACAATGATGTTTTCTCAGAGTCAGAAAGTATTCCTGTATATCCAGTTTAGATATAGCCAGAGAGAATAAGCCTGCAAATATCATGAGTTAGTCCAGCCTCTTCTGGTGACGACATTACAGAGCAAAAACCTATAAAGCTACCACTGCATAAATAATCTATCTATTTACTCATAAGTTCCAGGAGAAAATAATCAGAATATCCATACTTTTTCAATACTGCTCTATCATCTGTAGGATGGATAGAATTTAGGTATACTCTATATGTCTTCTCAGGTCTTGGAAAAATATAAAATGTGGATATCATCGTCCTGAGCAGACACAAATCCCAACACACTTTTTTGTCTTGAATTTCATGAAGCAAGCTAAGAACAACTAAGTGTTGAACTTCCCTCCCACATGGAGGGCCCTAACTATTAATGATCATGGGACTCCAGCTTCAGAATCAGCCATACTAGAAATCCAGAATGAGCAAAACAGTTCCTGGTGTACAGCCTGTGCTCCTTGCTCCTGTACCCCACGGCAATGACTGCATCTTTTTCTGTATCAGATTTAAGCCTGAATTTGCCTGGAATTATGCACTGATGAATCCCATGAGATCTGTCTATTCTATCCTGATTACAAGCTTGCAAGTTTATACAGAAAACAGGCACAATTTTTTTGTGAACTGTCGGCTTTTCTGCAGCCTTGACACGTAGCTGTACTATCCCTAAACTGAAGAGATTCAGTGTGAAATCTCAACACAAACCCTTCTATTTGTATGGTTATAACTGCCATTACTATAGTCAATCGACTATGTCCACTGACATGGAGCAAAAAGAGATAAAGCTAAAAGGAGAAAACTCATAATTTAAGAAAAGAAACTCTCCCCATGCCTAGATACAGGGCAGTTCTGATGCCTTGAGCAGAAGAGGGGAAGGAGGGCCAGGGACACTTGTCTGAGTCAGAAGTAGGACACTGAAGTTACAGTCCAATGATCTTTTCCATGCGGAAAACCCAGTGCTCTTAAATTGATGTTCTAGGGACAGCAAATTGATTCATTACATTTTTCTGATGTTTCAGGAAGACAATACCCATCAATCTTTAACACCGTTCATAGCCCTAGAGATATGCTGTTGAATATATCATATGTTCTGGCATACGAGACACCTGTGTACAAGCCACAACCTTCAAGAGGAGAAATTACCATTAAGAAATTGCTCCGTCTAAAACTGCCATGTTTGTACTATAACCAGTGGTGGTAGAAGCAGCAACTCAAGCAACAGTGGCAGATACTGCAGAAGGAGCCTCAGAGATTACAAATTTGCCTGCATCTGATTTTCTTATCTTTTTTTTTCTTTAGGCAGCCTCAATGTTTGACGTACTTTAATGTTAGACCCTTATTTGGGGAAAAAAGAAGAAAAGCCAAACAGAAAATAAATTACACACTCTGACACGCAGCTAGAATGGCACTGAACACCACAGACTCATTCTGGAGAGGTTAAGACTCAATTATTTAAGCAGAGAGCTTGTATAAAGACTCCAGTACTGAAAAATGCCTTTTTACCTCTTATGTGAATTAAGATTAATTATAATGCCTAGCTGACAGAATATTAGTCAGAAGCAGTTGAAAAAAAGATCACATTCATTTCTTTTCTGTTAAAGCCATTAGCTTAAAATAGTCCATAATTGGTTTTAGTCTGATGGTGAAAGCAGGGCTGCCATTTATTTAAATGAACAGTGTAAATCCAGCAAGAATTCTTCCAGACAGGGCCAGACTCTGAGAGGGTCAGTCAAGATGAGTTTCTCTGCTAGACAGTTACTCAGCCGTTTTGGACAGCTTCATGCATGGAATTCCATTCTTCAATTATCCAAAATTCATTACAGTTAAAATTGGTGATCACCAGAAACAAAATCAGAAGAGTTGCAGCCTGACATAAGATCAGTATTGGGAAAAAAGGCTGCTCAAACACTAGCGAATGGGCTCAATAGCTTTCAACTAATGTGACTTGCAAAGAAGAATATGTAACAGTTCCACACACTATGAAAATTAATTTTCCTACATGGCTGGCGGGTAAAGTTTCATATTATGAATCAGTGGTGTTTCACCCATCTGTTTGTACTTCATGAGAACATGATATCTTGGATTTCACGTGAGCTTACCAAAATTAAGGGAGTATAGCCTGAATTAAGCCTGCAGGATCAGGATTTATTAACATGAAGAGGTTGTAAGATTTGTTTCATGAAGGATTTTGATATTTTGCTACCTCACTGCTTTCAGGACAGGAATGAAGATCGAGTGTTCCAAAATTCTCAAAGGAAAATATTCAAAGACTGAAATATTCAGAGTCAATTGATTTCTACATTATTATAATGTAGTATGATCCAGAAATAAAATACAAATTCCAGAGTAATTTCTGGGGAAAATCTAAACAGAGTCCTTACTATGAGAACACTGCTTTATGGTGATGTGTACACAACTCAGCAAATTTATCCATTTTCATTAGAAGTTGTATTTTTGATGGATTTTTGTCCCAGCAGGTTTTCTGAGCCAGCCTCTGTTATTACATATTTACAGGAAGACAACAAATGAAGACAGAGTAGTTTCTGAGTGATGGAATGCCAGTGATTTTTGACAGATATGTAAGCAGTGGAAGAGATATTTGGAACTGTTATTAATAAGTGATTAACAAATAACTAAAATTAACAGTTGAGCTAATATGAATGCATATTTTCATGGATCTATTTGTACACATTCATAGGATGTATGTGTGCAAGAGACAGAAGAACAAGTTAAAGGCTATTTGTATAAACATATTAGACTATAAATGAAGTAAGAGACATTGCAGAGTAACCCTCCCCATCACGAGGAGGAGGTTAAGAAGAAACGACTTTTATTCCCTGTCACTCATGATGATGAAAGCACTTTTCTCTAAAGCAGGCAATGCTGGCTGCCCTCACACAGACTCCTGGAATGAGAACAGCTGCTGTGAATAAGACAGGGTGAGATTTTCAGACCCTCAGGGAGGCATGTGCTACGGAGCAGCAGCAGTAACAGGGCGAATAATACAAATGAAAAAGATCTGGTAGGGTGGAGTTCTGCCAACAAGCAGGAGCAAGAAAGAGATTACTGACAGTGGGGTGGGACAGAAACCCAGGCTATCAATAGAAATGGGAACAAGATATTGGAAGCCAGGAGAACTAGCTGGAGTTTCTCCAGACCCGACCTGGCATGCCTCGCTCCCCTTATACCTTCTGTAGGTGCTCGGGCAGTAAACATGCCAGCTGGAAAGGCAGAAAGGATTGGATTCAAGCACGGGGATATTGATTTAAAGGAGGTTTTATAGCCGTTTTCTTGGATAGCTGCTGTTCAGCTACCTTCCCATGTCATTCGAGAAAGCTTGCCAGATTGGAGTCAGTTGGTGAGACAGCAAGCCGTGCTTCTCCTTGTTTGTGTTCAAAGAAACTAGCACTGTACTCTGCCTGCAACGTTTCGAAGACCAACAGTTGTACACTTCCACAGCTCTTTAAAAGGATGAGTCTTTCCAGTGTGCTGTTATTGTTTCTTTTAATTCATCAAATATAGGTACAGGTCCCAGGGACCTCTTATAAGGCTCACATACAAAATAACGCAAAGTGTAATCTATTAATATAACCACCACAACTCTTACTCATGCAATTTCTGCTCTGAAGAGCCTAAGGGGACAATAAAGAAAAGCAAGGCGCTATAAGACTCATCATTTAACCAATTCTCCATATCTCTTTATTTCTTCTTATCTCTTTCCAGTTTAAAAAAAAAAGCTCACATGTTCTGTTTAGACACAACAAAAAGAGAGGAAAAAAAAAAATGGCCACTGTCCATTAGGCTGGAATTCCTAATTATCAGGAGCGATACCCAACCTAAAATAAGACCTGTAGCTCTGATATGCACTGCAAAGTGAATGCAGATAACTGAAGCAATAAAATGGAAGGAGGGATATAAAAGGCTAAGGGAAAAAAAACAGTAGTGCCAGTATAACTTTATATTCAGTCACAAGTCAGGATCATGTAAGAAGCAATTATTTTTTCTACAGTCAAAATCCTAGTGTTGGAGATTACTTCAGTACAGGCTACAGAGTATTTAAAAAAGAAAGGCTTGAAAGCCCACAGGGTATAGAAGCATTTGTATGATTTGAAGAGACATGACAAACTTGCTCATCAGGATTATTTTCGCAAAAACCTAATTTTTAAAGCATAAACCATGTGCCAAGTAAAAGCCTCTAATATATCCCCCATTTATAAGAAAACCTGGCTGACCTTCACGTCCTCTGTATATGCATTCATCCAATGCTTTAGGACAGGAGGCAAAGGATATTGTAGGCATCTTCAAAGCTACAAGTCTGTGCAGTTTTAATGTCTGAGTCAGATCTCAGACCTGTTCAAACATGATAAGCAAAACACCCAAAATACTGAACATAACAAACAATTGTGCCTCTATTGACTGAAGAGTATAACTGTATAAAGACTATTTTTATCATTTTGTAAATTAGGCTTCTTAAACATATAAACCTGGGCAAAAATAAGTTTTATTACCAGCAACTATAGACATCACATCACGTGTATTTTTAGCAACATTTAAACACAGGTCCTTTGATCCTCAGGATGGGTCTTTCTACAGCTTGAATTAAGCTGCAGACTGTAACTTACCCAACTCAGCCAGCCACAGGAGAGCAATTTGAAAGAAACTGTGCAAGATATGGCAGAGCCATACTGTGGACCCGCAATCATGAATTCTATCGCCTGGTATCAAAACTGAGACAAAAGCCAGCAGTCAGACAAGACAGGCCAGGCTGGGCCACACCAGGAGAAACACAGTGCCATTCAGTACAATTGGACTTCTCTGTGCCATCAAGAGGCTCGTCAGTCATGACTTCCTACTGTTTTCTTGAGAACTTGGGCTTCCTCTACTCAGGAGACTAGAGAAAGCGCTCCAACCCTTCATGGGCCTGGCAAGCATTAAGAAGGATCATAAATGTGCTAAAAGGCCTAAGAGGTTGCCTGACACACCTCTCTGCTCTCACACAGGACCAAACATACCTATGTCATTCCTGGCAGTTATTGTTCCAACAGGAGAACCCATACTGGACATCGAATACAGACATCCAATGTGGGGACAACCAACCTCCCCATGTCCGCATTGGTAAGCACTGACTTTCTGTCAGATGTCCTATACTGGCAGCTTATCCTGTTGCAGGGCAAAATTAGTTTGCAGCTGACTTGCCTGGCTGAGGACTACTGAGAAACTGACTGTTAGGAGTAACGCAGGTACCATCTTTACATTGTTAACATCAATAATCCCAGTTGCTCTAGAATCTGTCCATGACCAATTTTCGTAACATTCAGCGTTTCCAAGACAGATATTTTAAGAAACGAATACATGGCAAGGATGCATTCTACCATATTTCCAGCCTTTTCTCTGCTACCATGAGGGTTAGAAACTGCCTGCAGTTTCTAACAGCAAGCAGTATGAAATTCAGTACATTTGCAAGAATACATGCTTACAAGATTCCCTCTCCTGTATTTTGCCTTTTACAAGTAGCAGATTAACTTTACTTCAGCAGAAATCAAGACAAAACTAAAACAGACATCTTCAACTACATGCAAGCAGTATGTTAAACTGAAGTAAAGCATGGAACATTACTGCTGTCCCAATAAGAAATTAATGAAGGCCCTCGGTTATTTTTATGAAAACTAGGCCATCACCAGAATTCTTTTCCTTCTTTAAAACAAAGGAAATCTATTTTTTTCCTGACTAACCTGCTGCCAGCTTCTTGGGCAGCAAAAAAGTATCCTGCCCCACAGAAACTAGGCAGCCTTTCACATTGTGAGACAAGGACAAGTTCTACTGTGAATGTGAACCAGCTTGCGCCTGTAAACACTGCTGGTTATCTACTGGTCTGTCTATACGGTCTTG
Source organism: Aptenodytes patagonicus (assembly GCF_965638725.1). Classification (NCBI taxonomy): domain Eukaryota; kingdom Metazoa; phylum Chordata; class Aves; order Sphenisciformes; family Spheniscidae; genus Aptenodytes; species Aptenodytes patagonicus. The sequence continues at coordinate 98,092,720 of NC_134949.1, read as the reverse complement.
GATGATGAACTAGCTATTCAGCCCTATTCAGGTGCCACTCCCCTGTGCAAGCTAAAAGCCAGTCAACGATGAGACAGAAACAGTCCTGTGGATTTTGAACTGAGCAAAATAAGTCCTCATACTGAGGCAGCCATTCCTAGCATGGTCCAGGTAAAAATCTATGTGCGGCATAACAAGATTAAGCTGCCAGGAGCAGGAAACATGACGAATGCACAAGCAAAACATGAAGGAGGCAGGTTTATAGGTCTGGAAAATCCTCCATCTGCCTTTTCAAGTGGTTCCAGCTTCTCATTCATACTAAAGATAATTCTGAGCTGTGTTTCAACAGCAGCTAAAACAAATTGCTTTAGGGAGTAGACATCCACTTTCCCAACCTCTGCTTGATGCCCTGCAGAAAATAAATAGTGCAATGCTACTGCCAGTTCAGAAGCAGCAATGCCATAAAGGAAATAATGCACATTTTTAATCTCTCAAACATCCTATTTTTCTGCAGTTATTTATAATTTTAATATAAACTGCAGAAAGTGCCCTGTATGTGTGGCTTGCTTTCCTGTGATCTCACCAGGTCCTTCTCATTATAATCATGGAAAAAGTGGTTTAACTACATTCACTGAGTATCAGCTTCTCAGCCCCCACAGAGGAATCTATATTAGTACGCAGCAGCAAAATGGCAAAGCACAGGATTCTATTTATCCAAGAGTGTTTGGCTGGAAGAAGGAGCTAGGTTTGATAGTGAAATTGTGAGCCTGGTCCTTTACAGGATGCACGCTTCTACATGCCAGCCTCAATATATGACTAAAACTGTTTGGACTGGAAAAGTCACTCCGTTTGCCCTCTATACTGCAAACAGTGATGACCAATGATATCACTGAATGAAAAATACGGTGCTGATGCAATCACACCTGGAATACTGTGCCCTGTGCAAAGACTGTCATTACCAACGAGCTATTAGCAGACCGGGGGGTACTCAGAAGAAAGGGAAAAGATGATTAAAGAGATGGCACAATTGTCCTAGAAAGAAAGACTAGGAGAGCTAAGTGGCATTCAGCTAGGCTAGCACGGAAGAGGGGCAAGTTTATTGAAAGCCCTCACTTGAACTCTCCACTGTATTTAGAGAACCTTTGCTGGGAGGGTGTCTCAGGGCAGCAATGTTCCAGGGGCAGTTGGCCTCCAGAGACAGCGTGAGCATGGATCTCATTTCCCAGAGAGACCAGGACACCAAAAGAATTTCCCAGCAACAGTGTAAACTGATTTCTTCAATAGTAACGTGAGAGAGAACACATACCTAAGCAAAATGTTGAGGGTCTAAGCCTAAAGCACATCCTTAAATTATCTAGGTCCAATTGCTGGTGAAGTCTGCGAGAGCTCAACACCCAAACAACTTCGATATTTTTTGCCACTGTGGCTGAAACACTTCGAGAATAAATCCAATTTACTTTCACGGGACTTAGATTCCCCAATGCCCAAAAGCAAATGGAACTGAAGTTACTTAAAAATTTCCATGCTTTTGAAGAGACTACTATCTGCTGTTTTGCACAGAAGGGAAGAAAGGCAGAAGTCATACGCTACAAGTGCTGTAGTCAAGTGTTCAAATACTAGGAGTGCTTAGGAAAAAAAGGGAACTATTTAAAAATTACTAAGAGAAGTTCAGTACCAACTATCTTACGGTAACAAGCATAAAGCAGAAGAGACCAGCTCTACACAAAGGAAGTAGTGAGGCTAATGAATGACAATAATTAGGACTGAGAACAAACACAATACACCTGAACTCCAAACAAGAACCAGCCCTACCCAAGGTACCTTCAGGTAAAGTTTCACACATTGCTTATCAGTGCAGGAAGTGAAGAGGTGCCAATCGTAGATTCACTTCAGTCTGTCTCCAGAAGACCCAGCCGGCTTTGACCACGTCATTCTGGGTAAATCCACGTAGTTCAGCCACTCTGGACAAGCCGTCTGAGCATCACCCTGTTTCCAAGGTGCCGTAAAGCAACAGGGTTGGCCGATACTAGCATTTAATAGTAGCCTTTTTCCTTTAGGAACTAGTGACAAGCGTAAATATCTAAAACAATTAAGAAATAAACTTTCTCTTAACACGGCATTATTTATCCCTTCAATACCATCATTAAAAACAAAGTACATAGCACCTAGAACACAAAGTTATCATGAAGAGTCCCCAAAATAGGGTAGCTAGAACAAAAAAACAAAAAAACAACAAAAAAAAATCAGCGTGGAGGAGGAGCGTTACCCTGGGTTTTACACAATCCCTCTGTGTCAGGCCCCATGATCTGATGCTGGCGGTATGTCTGTTACATAAATCAATATATATACCATCCTGGAGAACATACCGTGAGTGCCAGCTGTCATCACAGGGCATGCACACTGTGACAAGAGGATGCATAAAAGGGTTTGAGGCAGGGCTTCTGCCTTATGATCTCCTGCCACTGTGCAAGAGGCTGGCTACTATACTTCAAAGTCTGAGACAAAATGACCTTTCAAAGATTTCATGATGGCAAGACAGGGCCTGTATTTAAGGACCGTCTCAGCTAATCTGGGATCTCTGATTGCCTTTATATTTACTTCCTTCTCCTCCTGTCTCTCCCTTCACACATTTACAAGTTCCCTCACCTGATATTTTTGCCAAGTGGAATAAACGAGGCCTCCTTGCATCTCTTTTTCATGTGCCTCTCAACTCTGACTGACAGTCCTTGGGTAGCTCTCTCTTCCCCTCCTTCGCCCCAACTTGGCATCCCTCTTTCTCGATGATGGTACCTTTATACACAATGTTCTCTTTGTAAGTTTTCACCTTTAATAACTCACTGGCAGCCAAGGAATTTTCTCACTTAATTTCTTTTTTGACAGTTCTTTGCCATCACCCGCTACAAGATCTTCACCTTTATCATTGTTTTAATTCCTGTTTGCTTGCCACTGGACCGATTCCTACATTCAGTCAGTTAATACTGTGTGGATATCCGCAGAGCAGATAATCTTTATTTTTGAAGTGTGTATATATTATGCATAACTCGTTCCCCATAATTACACAGAGTGCTCTCATTTCTGGAAATGACTGCTCTTCTTACTCTGTCTGGAAGTAGTAAGATACATTACAATAAGCTCCACAGACTGCAGAAACAGCACTGTATACAATGCACTGATAAACTTACAAGAAAGCCTCCTCAAATGACTTCTCATTTAGGTTACTGGGAAACAAGATGTGTAGACAAGAGTGGTTTCTTCAGCACAGTGCCCACCAGTCTTGCTCTATTAAGAATAAAGGGTTTTGTACTGTCTAGATTTCTCATGTCCTTTTTCCTATACTTCTTAACCTGCCCCCTCCAATTGCCTGTTGGCACCAGCCTTGACCACTCAGTCACCTATATCTCTTAATCTTATCTCATATACCTTTTTCCCTGTTGTCACTATGAAGGGAACATCGTCTACAACGTGATCCATAAGAATATACCCTTATCTTTCTCCAGTAAAAAAGTCTCCAAGAAGAATTATCTTAGAAATCAGTCAGCTGGTAAGCTATTGTTTTGCTTCCATGTTTTTAAAAAATAAATAGCAGAATTAATACCAGCTGACTGTATCTGTAATTTCTGTCCTCCATAGGCAGGCTGCCTGCCATTAAAAGGTTCAGAAGTAAGGTGTCGAAGTATCCGTATCTCGAGGGCTCACAGACATAGTGGGAGGCCATTCATCTAAACACCCAGCTGGGCACAGGCACAGCAAGAGACATTTGGCTGCTGGCTTGCACGTGTCACGCTGACATGCCTCCAGGCCTCCTCATGTCGATGCAGCAGCTTGCAGCAATAAGCCTCTGGCTGTTCACATGCTTGGCTCTCAGGCTTGACGCTCTCCTCGAACAGCCTTGCCTGTCTCTTCCAAAGGAAAGTACTGGGATACCTCAATTCCCCGACAAACAGTAATGCTATTGCCCAGAGGGGACAGTGTTGCTAATCTGAAATTGTGACAGCTCCAGTCCCTCTCTCACTGCTAAAATAGTTTTGATGCTGCATATATTTGGGACTCTTACTAACAGCGCACTCATATCACAATAACCCTGCCAGATATTTTGCCAATGTTAAACAAGCAAGCAGTCTAGGAGCATTAGTAATCAAATTCCACAAAAAATGGAAATTCTTTCTTTCACCAAGTGACAGGAGCTTTCATATGGGTCACCCTAGATTTGCACCAGGTAACCCACAGAGCCGTCTGAAGGCTTTTTATCATCAATCTCTAATCTGATTTAGGACTACAATTGCTGTAAATCCCCAATCCTAACTCAGTGGTAAGAGCATATTATCACCCATTGGTTCTGTTCTTTTGCACCCTTGACCTGTGAATATGATGATATGATCCTATCCTCTAATGCCACCATCATCCCCAAATTGCTCATGACTCCCCATTCTCTATGCATGCAATCCAGGTGTATTTACAAACAAATCAAATACAAAGGCACTTTGTTGTGAAAGCTGTGTTTGTCCTGCAAACCGTAGTTTTTCAAGGAAGCACACCGTATTGATCAGCCTCTGTCGGAACACATGAATCAAGCCTCATCAATGCCTCAGCACAAAATGTAATGCAACATCACTACTGGTACAGCTTGATGGGATGCTTTATTCAGCCAAGCAATCGCATAGAGAATTTTGAAAAATGCCTTGTTGAAGACAACTGAGTAGAAAACCATGGCTTAATGAAACAAATACACCAAACTGCAGTCAAATGCATCTTCAATCTGTTTCTGCTCTCCTCAGTAATTCTACCAATTTATTACCTATGACAATTCACACTAACCTCCCCTTAACCTGGAACTCTGAGAGTAGACACTATTAAATGTGATACGGAAAGAATCCACAAGGTGATATAAATATCACGTTTCTTGTACATTTTTACTTCAGCATGACTTGGCCTCTCTTCTCCCCATCGGTTTCCCTTGACCTGACCAACTTAAAACAAAAAAACCTGCACAACAGAGAACCCTCACATAGCATACTCCAGAGGAGGCAGGAAAACATCAAAAGAAAGATCAATGCATTTTCCTAGAACACCACTTAGAAAAGGAAACAGTGATATATTTGGATAGCACCTAATACCATACTACATATAACTGCATCCTTACTATTCCCAGGAAATAAACAGATTTTTCTGCAATATTTGTACTGGTGCCACATAAACCATTTTTCCTGTAGTACTCATGGATCTTATAGGAGAAACAAGGTGAAGACAAAAAATCTCCAAAAACTGACTTGTACCTGAAACCATCAGCTGAAGCTGCGGGAGTTACTGAACGACTTCTTGGTTAAACAAGACTTCCCTATCAAAGTATTTTCTAAGTGTTGCTTTCTTTGTTCTCAATATGCACAGATATCACAGATCCCTGAAGAGCAGCAGAAACAAATCAGAAGTCTGTCAGATTTTTTTTCTTTTCTTTTGAGAGGCCTCACACCAGCCAGCTGTGTCCTCATCCACAGAACAGCCCCTTTGCTTCCATTTCTCTCCAGAGACCCACATAGACTCAAAGCAAAGCACAGATCCTCCTGCTACCTCCTCCTCCCCCACCATAGAGAAAGGTACTCAACCCTTTCAGCCTAGTTTCCCTTTCAGCTTCACTGCCTCACCAGTATGCATTTGCTATTAGCCCATTTCCCCTTAACCGTTTCTACTGAACCTGCTCTATTTGAATGCTTCAGACATCCATTTACTGTGAGACCTTGGGATATCCCTTCAGTCCAAACTCCAACTTCTACACGCTACCTCCAAGCCAGTAGCAGCCAAAAGGTGTAATTTGTAACTCTGGACCATGACGGGCAGCACCACGCAGTGCGGTGTTAAGTTGTAGCCCTACAGAATCTGGTATCTAGACACAGTTTTGGAGCTAAACATCACAGATTATATAATTTTGAACATCTCCTTTGGAAGTGCTGCATCTCTGCTAGACGCTATGAGAGAACGTGATCCTACATTTTAAAGCAAGGAGAACTGGAAACCCATCACTTTTTAAGTGGCAATCTCCACTCATTCAGAGAGAGGAAGGTTGGTTGGTCCAGAGGTTATGGTGTTGACTGCCATTGCAGTAAGCACCTTAAGAAACCCTGGGTAAGTCAATGGTCTGCATAGGTCTGATATCCCTGCCTCTAAGATGGGATAAGATGCCCGCCTCAGAGCTGGGACATGAATTTGAGCTGGGTTCATCCTCCCCAATCCACTTATCAAAAAGTGCAAGAAAGCACAGCTTAGTTGTGATCTATAAATATCCTGACCCTTTACACTGGGTGCTCAGAAAGAACAGGAATTTCCATATTAAATAATTCACATGTATCCAATATCAGAGGGAGGGAATTCATTCCTCTTCTGTGTTTACACAACGCTTAACATGACAGCCAAAACCCAAAATGCAAATAAATTAAATGAATGAATGAAAAGTAATACTCCGGAGAAGTATACAAAACTTAAATGACAGATAGTTTCAGACCACGGGTGATCACAGAGGACCTTTCCCTAATGACCTTCCATCCCAGAGATGAGCACTCTGTTAAAATTTTTCATAAAAAAGAAAGAAAGAGAGAGAAGGAATCAAATCTAACCATAGCAGAATTCATTGTGACTCACACAGGATATTTAGCTATTCCCTCCAAGAAGCATCTCAAGTTTCTCTTTAAACGGGTCAGGAATATGCCGGCTGCATCTGAAAGTTTCAGGTACTGTGAAAGCTTTTAAATTTGTTGTAGATCCTTAAAGAGAACTCATGCAAAGTTAATTTGTACTCTTGAATCCTCATGTCTAAATTATTAGTTAGTATTAAATATTTGAAGTGGAAGATTTTCAGAGAGTGTTGCAACTTTGGAGGAATGTTAGACTGAATTCACTTAAAACCTAGTTGGGGACAAATAACCTTTCTTATTATGAACAAAGTATTAGTACTTTTTTTTGTTAGTAATTATGTGTTTGACTGTTATCTCCAGCTACACACACACAAATACCCACACAGTTGGAATGGAACAACATTGAAATGAGGGAAAGGAAGTTAACACAAGTGATGGCTGACAAATCCAAATGCAATAGCTAAGTGTATTAGAAGTAAGGCATCTTTTTAAATCTGAATAGGTGTAATTTTATGAAATTTACAGGAAGACAAGAAAACAGTGTTTCCCAAAAGTCAATGCAAAACCATAGCAAAGCCAATTTCAGATAAACACGACATTCATTTTTTGCTATACCAGTAATGTATTTTTCATATGGACATTATCAAAGGCTGAACATATAAGGGCAAATATCTTTATCATTAAATCAAGGAAGAAACAAACTTCTTGGATCTATTATATTAAATACAGGAGAATGTGCTAAAAAGATTCTAATGGGCTTCCATACTTTTTCTGAATTCTCAATTTACTTAAAGCTATAATATCTCAAAAAATCTCTGGAGAATTTTATACTTGTCATACATGCAGTTCTTCATATCACACAAGAAAATATTTGTTCTAGAAGCAATTTTGGAGGCGCCAGGCATGTACGAAAAACAGAGGTGGCAGACAAGAACATAGAAGATCCGATCATTCACACAGAATTTTTCTGTGACTTTGGAAAACACAACTGGTTTGTCCTATTGCTGTAGTGATACAACAAAATATTTACATTACTGTTTTTCAGGGATAGGCTAATACATCAGCATAGAGCTAATGCTTAGCTCTATGGAGCTAAGCTCCCCAGCTCCATAGCACTGAAATGCACATTTTTTGCAAAACAAACCCTCCCTAATTCAGGTTTTAAGGAGAATCTGGAGGGGTAGAGGGCTAAGCAGAAAGCTAAAACCAGTAAAGTTATTTCCCAAGTTTCTCCAGCAGAGCTAGCAGCATGTCAGACAGTCACTCATCTACAACTGCTCCTGACTAAAATTAAATAGACCACTCTGCCAGAATGTAACAGGCTTTTAATAAACAGACCCCCAAATTACCTAGAAAACAGGTGAAAAGAATTTGCTTAGAGGCACCCATATGGGATGAATTCTTGAAGTGGTAGTATGAGCTTTCCCTTAACTGCTGCGTTGAGGTCAGAGAAGGAGCACACCATCTTCTTTCAGTGATTTAAGTAACATTGCCAGCAGTGCACAAAAGGTTTGGGTTTTCTCGCAGACCTAGAGATTAAAAAAAGTTAAGGCATGATTTCACATCCACAGCTTGGTGTTTGTTATCTCCTGTGCCTTCTCTGTATCAGCTTATTTCCACTCAGGTAGCACATCAGAACATACCCTAGCTACTCTGACAAAATATATGGGACAGGTACAGGAGAGGCTGTTATTGCCAGGGCAAATTACTACGCAGCTCATCTCATCAGTAACATTGAACTTTCCTACAAGGCAACGGTGTTCCTCACCCATGGCATTATTGCAGGTGCCTCAGGTACTGCTGGTTAGGTTCCAAATTCAGAAGATATACTGATGTCACTAAGCCATATAAAGTGATACTCAATTATAGGGTGAAAGATACGTGCCAGATCATTTTCTTTTGACATTCCTTGCCTCATGATCAGATAACCCTGCTTCTTTGACTGAGCCTTCCTTGAATTCTGCTGCCTCAGGTCGCCCCCCACCATTCTTCGCTTGTGCTAGAATTGACTGCGAGTTGCACTCAGGCAATTCCACACGCTTGATGCAGAAGGGCAGCCTTTGGCCTATGGTCTGCTTAAGTAATTGGCAAGGCATAGAGATACAGAGAGCTGGCACTGCTTTTCTGCATGGCAGATGAATTTCACTTGGGCAGAAGCCACTACCTCCCTTTGCAAAACCCTATTTGAGGGCTTTAAGCAAATATTTCCAGTTTGCACGCCCAAAGGTTGCAATAGCTATGCTCTTCATTATTATGGAAAACTAACTTTCTCTGTTGGAAAACCATGCTCTTTACTAAGGTCAAAACCCACTTGGACAGCAAAACATTAAAAAGAAAAAGGCATAAGCATTCATGAGATAACAGCAATAGCAATGCAGAAGCTGCTCTTTTATCCTAGGTGGTAATGTACTATTTCAGAAGGGGCTATCACTTGATGATAATGCTACTTTCATTGTATATAATGACTAATGGTAATTGCTTTTGTACTTCGGTATTTTTCAGAGAACACTTTGGTTTCCAATGAATACATCAGTGCCTCATTGCTGTAAACACCCTCCTTACAACTTGGCCTACAAGACAGAACTAGATACAAAGCAGTCGAGATGAGTGTTTTCTTCCTCGTTTTGATTTTTCTGAGAGTTAAGATTTTTTCCCTGAAGTAAAGGAGGAAATTATTCAAGAACTTCCACTTTAATCTAGCCATGAGTGGTATTCTGAGTCTTCATAATGCATCTACAATTCCAATTCCCTGTTAGACTGGTTTAGTGTTAGGCCTGCGATCAAAGAATACAACTTCTTTTGCATTCCCAGGCTTTCCCAATAATGTAGAATGCCAGAGTTCGTGGGATGGAAAAAAAAAGAAAGACACCTTTTCTGTTTTTCACAGGAACCATTTTATCCCTAGATACTACATCATCCCGCTATCCTCAGATATCCTTTAGGTAATGAACCACATTAAAAAATCTTGTTTTTACAAACCTCCCTTGGATTGGCTTATGACTGTAACCCTTGCTCTCTCTTTTATTTCCTCAATTCTCCTGTATTTTTAAATACACCTCCCACCCCCGCTGAAGTCTCATTGCAAGGATAGTGAAGTACTACAACAGATTGCCTAGGGAGGTGTTGGGGTCTCCATCATCAGAGGTCTTTAAAAAACGATTAGACAGTATCTGCCAGAAATAGTTCATGCATTGCTTATCCTGCCTTAAGGCAGAAGGATAGACTAGATGATTTTCTATGATGCTATAATTGTCAATAGGATTTTTGTACCTACATCATCTAAGGATTTAGGAAAAAAGTAATCTCATATTTCTTTGGATCAAAGAATTAAGTTTGTGGACTCTAAGATATTGCAGCAGTTCCCATTACCATGCTACAGATAACACTAATATCTTGGATACATCAGTGAAACAATTGTTTTGTAAGAATTAACTTTGATAGCAACAACTGCATAAGGCTGAAATGCTCCTCTGCTTAAAGGAAGCGTTCAAAGTGAATGAACCATCTTAGCCCTATTTAAGGTTCTGCTAAAGGGCTAAAATGGGATTATAAGGGTCGCAAGGCCTTCCCAAGGCCCCTGATGATGTGGTTTCCTTCTGTGTTGGCAGCCCACCAAACCATATGCCTCCTTCAAAAGACTTCCATGGGACTGATGGCATACAACCTATATGGTGATCATCTGCAAGGTAAGAATTTTATATGAAGTGTGCTGGAGAATAATTACTATTCCATAATAGCATCTTGATGTTATACGATACCACACAACTCGTGTAAATTAATACAAATTAAATAATAGTCTTTCCATAGCAACCATATTATCATAATCAGTTATTGCTATTACAAAATATTGACCACATGGTTATCGAGAAACAAAACCAGTCTTAAATTCAGCAGTGAAAAGCTGAGATTCCATCTTCAAATTCCCTACTTGCTTCAAATCAAAATGCCAACAGAGGGATGTGATTCAGTGAAGCTGTTGGCTCGTTGCACATGAAATTATGAATGCAACCATGCGTTTGTATGACAAAAAAGCTAAGGAAACATAGGCACAATGTTATTTATGTCATACACACATACTATGCTATATGTTTTTGCTGCTTCTTTACCAAGAAAAAGCCACACCGTAATTTGATGCAAGGCGAGTAAATAGACCTTGTTTTAGATAGCAAAATTCCTTACCTGAAATTTCTACTGCAGTAGACTCAGGCATTTGTGCCACATACACACTTTTACAGAATAGATCTCCAGTTTCTTTTTCGACCTCTAACAACTATGTAAAAGGTCAGAGTTTTCCACAACCTTGTAGAAAGTTTCTGTGTAACTCTTTCTGCAGATGGAAAGATATCCCCTATACACCAAAGAAAGAGGTCCCCAACAACAATACTTTCAATCATAGTGCCTAAAGTTATTCAGAGACCGACATCTTTAAATGCTCGAAGTTATGTGGGTCTGGTAGTAATGATTTATGCATTTACTTATTATTGGTCAGACAATATTAATTTGCTGAAACAGAGACTCTCTCAGAATTAGGCACAAATGACTCTCAACAAGAATGTCTGCAAAACCTGTGTCTGGGCCTTCAGTGGAAGAGTTCGTTCAGGTGCCTCACCCACTCCTCGCAGGCTGGATCTGTGTCTGGCTGTCCTTAGGGTCCTGGCTAACCTTGCACTGGATAGGGTTTCTCAGGTCGATAAAGGAAAAAAATGAGAGTGCCACACCAGGGTACTCAACAGAGGAAATGAGGGATCACTTTATCTCTGGCCCAGTTATGTTTAAGCTCAAGTGGACTACAAAGGTTGAATCTAGGGCATGATGGTTAGGGCATTTAGGAGACTGTAATTCAAAAGAAGATTGAAATCAGTTAGAGAGATCTATGCCTCTTTCTACAGCATGCGCCTAACTGCTAGCCAATTTGTTATTCTGTACTAATCCACATTTCCTAATCCTTAAATTTCACATATCTCTTCTCCCTTGTCATTACTCTTCATGTGAATAATTTCAGAGGGTGTCCCTTTGTTTCTGAGTCAGGAGACAAAGAGCAACACACTGACATTTTTCTATTAAAGAGAATTCTTGTTTTCATGAATTCAAGCCAATTTCAGAGTTAAATTTAGGCCCATACTCATGAATATTCACCAGTACTTCCAGGCATCTATTTAGTTATAGAGATACCTTTTAAATACCTGTTTTCATTTTGCTTTTTCAGATCCAAAGCTAGATAGAGTGTACAGAATCCAATGTATCATATTTGAAGGGTTGAAGGGCAGCTGGGATTTATTCCACAACAGCTAATTGGGATCTCTGCCTTTGGACTTCACCTGCATCCTTCTGCCAATATAATTCTTTGTGTCATCCCGGTAAAGCCATCAGAATGTCAGGAGATATTAATTCACTTCCCCAAGATTAAAGCAGTGAACACATCAATTTAATCCAGAGTTTTGTGAGATAGTCTCTTAATCATCAGCAAGGAAGAAGGGTTAAGCTCTAATAAGAACTTTATAATTGTTAAGCAAAAGGTGAAAAAAAAATTACTCTTTTCCAGTTTGGCAAGTTTGCAAATAGCTCCTGATAAGAACAAACAAAGTGTTTTTACTGCTCTTATCAGTGCTTCACTTCAACACATCAGCCTTGCTTTCTCAACAGAAATAGTTCAGCTGAGCCTTAAAAATGTGGCTCTGAATGCATACATCTCTACCAGGAAACCCTCTCCCAGTGCTTTATGACAGTAACCACATTGCTCTGGTGCTCTCTCAGGTAAATATATATGGTATGAGAGCCTTGAACTTTGAATCAAACAGGTATCTGCTGTTGTCTACCCTGGAGCTGATGACATCTTGCATTAGCATGGCCGGTTGGGAAACGCAGGCTGCCAGGCCTGGAGGTTTGCAAGAATTCCTCTGACCCTGTTCCTCGCCGCTGTTTTGCAGGAACGACAGACAGCCCATGATACAGAGAATACTCAGTATCATAACATTAATCCATGATAGCAGGCGAATGACTCTCAAAATTTTAAAAGTTCCAATAAGTTCTTTTCTTCCATTGTACACTGCTAAGATTACTCTTCCTTTCCCTATTCATATTGTCTCCGCTCACAGAAGTCCTTCCCCACCAAACTGTCTCAGACTCACTCCACTCTTTCACCCCACTGACATATCTACACCAGCAGAGAAAAAAACCACCCTCTGTGCAAAACAGAATGCTAATCCCTGACAGCTCCTCTTCTTCCTCTCACTCACAGCATAGTCTTCACAACAGCCTGAGTGGCCTTTGAAGAGAAAAAAATGCAAAAAGACCACCCTTCATTTGTTTTCTGCACTGTTTGTGTATACCAAATTAATATTGACAAATGTTTTCATACCTATTCAATCATAAACTTCAGTGATTTTTTTTTTCCCCTTAGAGGGCTTCCTTGATGTAACAGAAGCTGAGGCTTTTAAAATTAGGAGACAGTCTAGAGCTCATGAAAGTTACAGATCAATAGAGGTGGCGTGAAGCAGCTTGGCACTGCGCAAAAGCACCAGTCTGCTCTGCTGCTGCATCTCAATTATGCTGTGTGACACACCTGCTGTCCTAGTCCTGCTTTTCCCTCGAGGCAAGCCTGCTAATGTGCTAATTTATATGGTGCATAACAGGGGATTTGGAATAGAGGCCTTAGAGACTCATTTTCACCTGGTGCCTTATTAGGGATTTGAGCCCAGTTCGCTGGAGATGAAAAGCCAATGAGTATAACTCATTTGCGTCATTTAGTTCTCAATGGGTAGCCAGTTAGCGAATAATGGACTTGCAATGACTTTGTGCAGGTCATTTCCTTTAACACATGTTCCTTTGTGAAGCTGCTATCCCATAACACTTTTGTGGGTTTTCTTTGTGCATTAACCGTACTTTCAGGAGCTATTTAATCCTTTGTCATTAAACAGAATCGAATGAATTACATGTTAATAGTAAAAAGGCAACAATTACATATCTGCATTTCTACAGTATTTCTGCAGATTTCACATTCGTGCCTCACTTTCAGAGGCAGACTGGCTGCAGAGGAAAGAGCTCTTACTGTTTTGTTAACGATAAGAGAGACAAAGAAAGGTTTGGCTGCAGTTCTGGAAACTCCTAAGCCTCTCCGCAATCACAGAATCACAGAACAGCTGAAGCTGTCAGGGACCTTAGGAGATTGTCTAGTCTAACTCTCCTGCTCAAAGAAGGGTCAGCTGGAGCAGGTTGTCCAGGACCATGTCCAGTCAAGTTTTGAATATCTCCATGAATGGAGACTCCACAAACTCTCTGGATAATCTGTTCCAGTGTACAATACCAGCGAAAAAGCTTTTTTCTTATGTTTAAATGTAATTTCTTGTATTTCAGTTTGTGACCATTGCTTTTTGTCCTTTCACTGAGCATCACTGAGAAGAGTCTGGCTCCATCTTCTTTATTCCCTCCCAAGAGGCATTTATGCACATTGATAAGATGCACACAAGGTTAAATAATCTCAACTTTTACAGCTTCTCCTTACATAACAGATATTGCACTCCCTTAATCATCTTAGTGGACCTTCAATAGACTCACTCCAGTATGTCCATGTCTCTCTTGTACTGGGAAACCGAGAAATGGACACAGCACTCTAGATGTGGTCTCACTAAGGCTGGGTAGAGGGAAAGGATCACCTCCTTCAACCTGCTGGTGACATTCTTCCTAATGCAGGCCACAAAGCTGTTGGCCTTCTTTACTGCAAGGGCACATTGCTGGCTCACATTCACCTCGGTGTCCACCAGGATCCCCAGGTCTTTTTCTGCAAAACTCCTTGGGTAGGTCCCCAGCATGTACTGGCACATGGGGGTATTCCTCCCAAGGTGCAGGACTTTGCACATGCTTTGGTTGAACTTCATGAGGTTCTTCTCTGACCACTTTTCTAGCCTGTCAAGGTCCCTCTGAATGGGAGACAACTATCTCATTTATCAACCATTCCTCCCAGTTTTGTATCATCAGCAAAATTGCTGAGCTTACACTCTGCCCCATCATCCAGGTGGTTAATGAAGACATTAAAAAGTATTGGGCCCAGTATCAACCCCTGGGGTACACCACTAGTGACTGGTCTCCAGCTGTACTTCATGCCACTGATCACAACCCTTTGAGCCTCACAATTCAACTAGTTTTAATCCACCTCACTATGCATGTACCTAGACCGTACTTTGGTAGTTTCTCTGTGAGGATGTTATGAGAGACAGCATTGAAAGCCTTACTGAAGTCAAGATAAACAACATCCACTGCTCTCCCCTCACTCACCAAGACAATTGTCACATCATAGAAGGCTATCAGGTTGGTCAGGCATCACTTCGCCTTCATATATCCATGCTGACTACTCCAATAACCTCCTTGTTCTTTATATGTTTGGAAATGGTTTCCAGAATTATTTGCTCCATCACCTTTCAGGGACAGGGGTGAGGCTGATTATAGATCCCCGGATCCACCTTCTTGTCATTCATGAAGACATGTCATGAAGACACTCTTCAGTCCTCAGGAATCTCCCCCAGTTGCCATGACTTTTCAAAGATTGAGAGTGGCCTCACAGTGACATTGGACCACTCCGTCAGCACTCATGGGTGCATTTTCTCAGGTCCCAGGGACCTCGGATTCCTGAAGACAAGTCTTACCAGTAAAGACCGAGGCAGAGAAAACATTGAGTACTTCAGTCTTTTCCACACTCTTTGTCACAGGTCCTCAGTCCCATTCAGCACTGGGCCCGTGTTTTCTCTAGTTTTTCTTTTGCTGCTGATCTACTGGTAGAAGCCTTTCTTGTGGACCTTCATGTCCATTGCCAGATTAAACTCCAGGTGGCCTTTCGCATTCCTTACCCAATCCCTGCATATTTGGACAGTGTCTCTGTATTGTTCTCAAGGTCACCTGTCCCCGTTTCCAGTTCTGGTATGCTTCCTTTTTATACTTTATATACTCTGAAATGCTGTATATTGTCATATCTTAAGGAATGGTAATAAGAATTAAAGGTATTTAGGCAACTTCTCAGGGTAGTTGCCTTAGCCACTTGGGATGGGATTTACTCCATCCAGTTTTAATGACCAGAAAGGCATGTATCCAGTCTAAGTTAATCATCCCCTGAAATTAATCTTAAAGTGACGAACAATTTCCTGGAGGTGACCGTCTCTCCCGATTGAGTACAGAAGCCCTGACTATATATGTACAGTTCAGAATACGTGTCTAATTTTCAGATGACTAAAACAAATTCCATACCTCAAACTACACTGTTCCATTTTGAGCAGTCAAGAAAATAAGTATGTGCATATTTGTGTTTATGTGTGTGTCCACTAACACACACACATGTACAGGTGCTGGAGAACTAAACTCCAGAGGTGGAAGCTCCTTATTTCTGTGAATTTTGAAAAAGTAAGCCCCCAACCACAGAGTATTGCTGTACCAGAAATGGAGCCATATACAGAGTTCTTTTGTTTCTTCTTAAACAGAAGAAGAAGTTATGACATCTCGTAAAGCTACAACTGTCCACTGCACAGAAATGAAGTGTTTTCTGCTTAGTAGTGGTGAAAAATACAGAATATTGAAGCCAGTGAGAACAACGACAGACAGGCTGGCTGTCAATGCATTACATGGACTTAGATGCTTCTAACTTCTTGGAAATTAGGTTGGAATATCTGCAGCCTTCAGTTGGCTCAACATTTCAAATTCTTGCAGTATAAAATGTTAAGTGCTGTACCTTCCTTTTTGCTTGCCCTTCATTTGCAACCCATATTCCTAGGTCAAGAAAAGCATTGATAGAAATACAGCTACACAGGTACACAAGGATTTTGCAGGTAAGGCTCGTTTTACTCATATGCCATGAGAAGAACGGGCGGGGAAGACGACCAGCCTGGCTGAACGGGGAGCTTTTGCTGGGACTCAGGAAAAAAAGGAGAGTTTACCACATGTGGAAGAAGGGGCAGGCGACTCAAGAAGAGTACAGGGATCTCGTTAGGTCATGCAGAGAGGAAATGAGAAAGGCAAAAGCCCAGCTAGAACGCAATCTGGCTGCTGTCATTAGAGACAACAAAAAATGTTTTTACAAATATATTAATGACAAGAAGAGAGCCAAGGAGAATCTCCATCCTTTATTGGATGCAGGGGGGGAACATTGTCACCAAGGATGAGGAAAAGGCTGAGATACTTAATGCCTTCTTTGCCTCAGTCTTTAACAGGCAGACCAGTTATCCTCAGGGTACTCGGCCCCCTGAGCTGGAAGACAGGGACAGCGAGCAGGATAAACCCCCCATAATCCAAGAGGAAGCAGTTAACGACCTGCTGCGCCACCTGGATGCTCACAAGTCTATGGGGCTGGATGGGATCCACCCGAGAGTGCTGAGGGAGCTGGCGGAGGAGCTCACCAAGCCACTCTCCATCATTTATCAGCAGTCCTGGTTAACAGGGGAGGTCCCAGACGACTGGAGGCTTGCCAATGTGATGCCCATCTACAAGAAGGGACGGAAGGAGCATCCGGGGAACTACAGGCCTGTCAGCCTGACCTCGGTGCCGGGGAAGATTATGGAGCAGTTCATCTTGAGGGCGCTCACAAGGCATGTGCGGGACAACCAGGGGATCAGGCCCAGCCAGCACGGGTTCATGAGAGGCAGGTCCTGCTTGACCAACCTGATCTCCTGCTATGACCAGGGGACCCGCCTAGTAGATGAGGATGTGGATGTGGTCTACCTGGACTTCAGTAAGGCCTTTTGACACTGCCTCCCACAGCATTCTCCTAGAGAAGCTGGCGGCTCATGGCTTAGACAGGTGGACTCTGCGCTGGGTCAAAAACTGGCTGGACGGCCGGGCCCAGAGAGTTGTGGTGAATGGAGTTAAATCCAGTTGGCAGCCGGTCACGAGTGGTGTTCCCCAGGGCTCAGTTTTGGGGCCGGTCTTGTTCAATATCTTCATCAATGATCTGGATGAGGGGATTGAGTGCTCCCTCAGTAAGTTTGCAGACGACACCAAGCTGGGCGGGAGTGTTGATCTGCTCGAGGGTAGGAAGGCTCTGCAGAGGGACCTGGACAGGCTGCATCGATGGGCTGAGGCCAACTGTATGAGATTCAACAAGGCCAAGTGCCGGGTCCTGCACTTCGGCCCCAACAACCCCATGCAGCGCTACAGGCTTGGGGAAGAGTGGCTGGAAAGCTGCCTGTCAGAAAAGGACCTGGGGGTGCTGGTTGACAGCCAGCTGAACATGAGCCGGCAGTGTGCCCAGGCGGCCAAGAAGGCCAACGGCATCCTGGCCTGTATCAGCAGTAGTGTGGCCAGCAGGAGTAGGGAAGTGATCATGCCCCTGTACTCGTCTCTGGTGAGGCCGCACCTCGAATACTGTGTTCAGTTTTGGGCCCCTCACTACAAGAAGGACGTTGAGGTGTTAGAGCGTGTCCAGAGAAGGGCAACAAGGCTGGTGAGGGGTCTGGAGAACAAGTCTTATGAGGAGCGGCTGAGGGAACTGGGGTTGTTTAGCCTGGAGAAAAGGAGGCTGAGGGGAGACCTTATCGCTCTTTACAACTACCTGAAAGGAGGTTGTAGCGAGGTGGGGGTCGGTCTCTTCTCCCAAGTAACTAGCAATAGGACGAGAGGAAATGGCCTCAAGTTGCGCCAGGGGAGGTTTAGATTGGAGGTAAGGAAAAATTTCTTTACTGAAAGAGTGGTTAAACATTGCAACAGGCTGCCCAGGGAAGTGGTTGAGTCCCCATCCCTGGAGGTATTTAAAAGCCGTGTAGATGAGGCGCTTAGGGACATGGTTTAGTGGGCATGGTGGTGTTGGGTTGATGGTTGGACTCGATGATCTTAGAGGTCTTTTCCAACCTTAATGATTCTATGATTCTATGATTCTACTCAGGGAACAGGTGTAACAATCTTCAGCAAATGCATTACTGGAATAAACTGAACTTGCTGACACCTTCATACCTTTAAGAAGCTGGCTCAAAGTGACTTCAGAAGGACATGTGCTGAGTCAGATGCAGAGCTTGAACTAATCTCCTGGGGGTTCAGCGTCAACCCCTCTGCTTCACCTCTTGTGTGGATAAATACATTGCTAGCTTGTATCAACAGGCCAACGAACCATTCCTCACAGCACTTCAGAAGCAGCATTTAAATCTTTCAGGATTTAGCTATCTAACAGACAGCGGGAGGCTGGCAAAAAGCCCCATCACTGAACAGCACAGGGACAGGGGAAGAGCTCAGCATTTTGAGTCCAATCTTCAGTTCATGAAAGTTTGCTTAACTGCTGCCCGAGGGATAAGACATTTTTTATTGTTAAAAGACATGGTCACATTTCTTTTTGATATAACATTTGAATAACAAGTAGTTGAAACAAAAAATCTGTCAGTAGCGATTAAGTTATAAAGAAACCACAGTGATTAAAACATTTAAGTTATTCAGAATTCAAATGTGTCTGTCTGGATGTGAGGAGTCAGACGCTTTCAAAATCCCAGGGCTTAGCACGAGTACAAGCGATCTGCATAAAAAATTAAATATTTTCATTAAGTTTTGATTTTTGTTCTCTAAGGACCATTAACGCTGTGTATTTGGACAGTACAGGCTGGTGCCCACGATTTAAAGCAACTCAGGAACTTTCTTGAATAATCTCGATTTATCCAATCTGTTCCCCTTTGGTTTGCATCCCAGGGGTATCAACAGCCTTAAGTACCTGCTGTTAAGCGCTAACACAAAACATAAAAAGCTAAAGCTTGAGATTGTCTCTTCCAGATCTTTCAAATGCATGAGCCTGACAAAGATCTCAATAGAGCAGGGATTTTGCATTTGCCACATTCTCCTGTCTGGAGAGGCAGATAATGCAGAAGTACAGCCTGAGCACCAGGCAGGGGCATAGCTGATTTTGGAGGAGATTGTAATAAATGAGGGCTTTAGCTTATCATTTCCCACAGGCTGTTGTGCTTAGCTGCTGCCATTCAGGTCTCAAGGTCTGTGAAAGCACGACACTGCTGTGATGACAGCTCGTCATCATGATACTCGTGTTCAGCAGCATAACATCACATCTACTGCAGTGATGCATCTTCTGAACTGAACTCAGGAGCCCCGACCTTGAGCTGCAGCCAAGTGCTGCTTTCAGGCACCCAGTCGCCCAGGACTGGGCTGACCACAGGCTGGCAGCTACCCTGAAGCAGACCTGTGAGGTTGGTTCAGCAGACCTAGCCTTGCCAGGAGGCCTTGGAAGAGTCATTTCAGGCAGTGGGAAATAGTGGTTAGCAATGAATACTGGGACCCAGTTTAGGCTCTTCAGTAAAGTGGCCAGCATCCCTAGCCTTATCTACAGTGAGATGAGAGAGAGAGGCTCCTGAGGGTGATTTGGAGCAGAAGCCTAACTAAAAGCCCAAGGAGAGGCCTTTCTCTTCTCACTGACATCAGAGAGTGTTAACACAGACTGGCCTGCTGACCCAGCACCTTGGCTTGGCGAGCAAAGTTAAGATAACACCCCTTTCAAGACCTTGAGCAGGTCTGCGGAGCAACCCCTTTCCCCACTCAAGTTTCAGAAATGCATTTGGAAACCTCTGTTTTCCTATACTCAAGCAAGACAACAAAGCAGGGTTGAATTTTCACAGATTGTGTGCAAAAGGACACAAGACTGAGGCACTGAAAGTAAGTTTTAGATAAAATGCCAAGTACATATGCAATCCTGAGAGCTGCTTTTCCCCATCTCACCATATTAATGCCCAAACTCCACACCTGCATTTTATAGAGTCATTGTTTCATGTAATTACTTTTTCACATAGAGGCGCAGAGTGGAAGATGATACCTTACTGTGGAGCACTTCAGTACCTCCTGCATTTCTGTACGCTATGTATCTCCAGCTGGCTTTCCAACTAGTGGTAGTTTTGGATCCAATCTGGTGGTAGATCTGGATCCAATCTAGGGGTTTTGCTGCTCCCAGGGGACGTTTTGGGACACAGTAGGGCTTAACCTACAGTTCAGGATTCCATGCCCATAGCTTGGCCTCTGAAAATTAAAGACTGCAAAGCTGAGAGCCTCCCGACTCCTTTTTTAAACTCTCTCATTTTGAATCCCATCCAGTAAGCTCAGCACTTTCTGAAAACTAAGATGTTAAATATCCTGTAGCACACAAAGCTTGCTTCAGCAATGATCGTTTTTGAAATATCAGGCTGTCCAGACACCTGGAAGTAAATCTGATATATACTATTGATTAAAATACATTAATCCTAACATTAGGCAACACATTTTAGTGATACCAGGGCACGTACCCATCACCATGCCTATGCTTATAGCAGTTTAGGGAGGCAGCTTAATAGGTCGGTCAGATCATGTGTAGTGATATATGTTCCATGGAATAAAACAATCAGAAAATAGGTAGGCGCAAGTTTACATGCAGAAAGGGAGGGACACCACAGAAGGCAACTAAAAGAAGTAAGGTAAAACTGTCACTCGCATACGTGTTATTTTACACTGTCCTGCTCACTGCTTTTCACTTCTCCCTGCTTTTCCATTTCACAGTCAAGATTATGGCTCCTTATACCAGATTTCTAATAAATTACCCCTGGGATCCAAATTCTCAGCAATACCCAATACACAGTGTTGCTGAAGTTCACCTCCACAGTCCTGGCACTCATTTAATACCAACATTACTCCTAGTGTAACTTAAATCTACTCTAAATTAAGCTGACTGGGTGAGTTTGGGCCCTACAGTAGACAAAACCAAAATATTGCTGCTAGCCAAGCCACTCACATACGTTTTTTTCAAAGAAAGTGTTTTCACTGATGTCTTCTCTGAAGTGACCAAGCAACTGTTTATTTAAATTTCCTAACTGCATTTCCCTTGGGAGCACCATGGCATCGTCTGCTGTACGTAGTCACCTTTTGCACTAGGACATAATTCGCCCCATGCATTCTCTCCATTCCGTCCTGAGCATGCTGCTGGCCAGCTGTCACACTGGGGCACAACTTTGGCAGGTGGCATTGCACCTCTGAGCACTGCCAGCTGGGGTCGTTTCCTTACACATGGCCACAGCTACATTTCCTGCTGTCCTTCCGTGTACATCTGCAAACAAAGAAAAGGAAAGTTTTCCATTGTTGAGTTTTTTATTTCAAGAAATCTGCATATCTGCCTTAAAGTGGTCTGAAGGAGTGGAGGTCATGTCCTTCATAAGAATTAAAAAGAAACAAAGTTACATTACAATCTTCTGCCTGATTTTCTTTTTTTTGTTTTTGAAAATCCAGGGATATCACTATTCATCTTCCTTATGCTTCTGCAGTTCCCCTTAGACTGGCAGCTCTTCTATTCTTGCATTAAGGGTCAGTGTTGAAATCATTCTCTCTTAGGTATTTTTTCCTATAGAGCTTAATTAAAAAGAACAAAGGGCCAGATACTCTACTGCCTTCTGTTTTGCATAGTCATTTGCAGACCTGGATCTATTCACAACCCGCACAGGGATTCACAGCTCTTCAGCCACCCTCCCAGCATGGACTACCAGGCTGTATTAATATGGAACAGGACGTGGAAGACAGGTACTGAAGCAGTGCTTAAATATTTCAAGATCACCATAGTCGCCTGATTGATGCAAAGGTGTTGGCAGGCAGCCTAGTCACTGAAACAGCTCAGAGGAAGAGGGCATATGAGCTCAGTAGTGGATTTCAACTTTTGGGATTCTTAGCTGTTGTAAATTCGTTTCACTGAGGAAGGGGGCTGTAGCTTTAAACTGTTCCTCCACAATGACACAATCTACCTCTTTGTCGTGGTTTAACCCCAGCTGGCAACTAAGCACCACACCTCCGCTCCCTCACTCCCCCCTGGTGGGATAGGGGAGAGAATCAGAAGGGTAAAAGTGAGAAAAGTCGTGGGTTGAGATAAAGACAGTTTAATAGGTAAAGCAAAAGCTGCGCACACAAGCAGAGCAACACAAGGAATTCATCCACTCCTTCCCGTCGGCAGGCAGGTGTTCAGCCATCTCCAGGAAAGCAGGGCTCCATCATGTGTAACGGTGACTTGGGAAGACAAATGCCATCACTCCAAATGTGCCCCCCTTCCTTCTCCTTCCCCCAGCTTTATATGCAGGACATGACGTCATATGGTGTGGAATTATCCCTGTGGTCAGCTGGGGTCAGCTGTCCCAGCTGTGTCCCCTCCCAACTTCTTGTGCACCCCCAGCCTGCTCGCTGGTGGGGTGGGGTGAGAAGCAGAAAAGTCCTTGGCTCTGTGTAAGCACTGCTCAGCAGTAACGAAAACATCCCTGTGTTATCAACGCTGTTTCCAGCACAAATCCAAAACACAGCCCCATACCAGCTACGGTGAAGAAAATGAACTCTATCCCAGCCAAAACCAGCACACTCTTATAAATCTGCCACTAAATTTACTGGGCAGAGCAAGAAAACACTACCCACTCAGAACCCCTCTCTCATTTTTATCAGTACTAGCATATTATACAAGTGTAAATGGCCATACAGTTGAGTGGCAATGGAGAAGCAAAATAAAACCCATTTCACCTCTCAAATTAATTTGGTTTTGCTTGTGTGATTTCTCTGTCATTCTTCCAGTTCTCCAGTCATCCATAGACTTTCAGGTTAAACAAGACATGAATTTTAAATACAAGATGCACATAGAAAAAAAGACTACTAGAAATTCATTAGATACACTTTAAAAAAGGAAAATTAAGAGGGCACAGGCCTGGGCTGGACAACATTTTTCCACAAACTGCCTTTACTGGAAAACTGGATTTTCAACTAAATTAAATATTTCCACAGTCAAAAGCCTGAAAATCAAAATATTTTGCTTTGAAAATGCATCCTGATATCTGAAGCATACTGTAGTTCAGTTAGTTCCTATCCTCATTTTTCGGAGTTAACTGTGATGTACTGTAGTTCTCCGCTTCAGTGATGTGAAAATCACCCTGGAAGCTATAGACTGGCCAGGGAATCTGGTTAAGAGAAGGCAAAGGAAGAGGAAGTACCCAGGAATACAGCATCCAAGGCGTTCTGACACTGTTTTCAAATAGAAATGAAAAAAAATACATTAAAAACACAAAGGTCTAGGACATGCGTGTTCCCTTTCTCCTGTGGGTTACTGTTTTCCCCACTGCCTCGGAAGCACTATGTTTTCCTCAGTAGGGCTCTTTAAAAAGCATGGAAGGAGGCGCTACAATCAGTGATGGCACATTTTTCCATCTTCATGAGTCAGCGATGGACAGCAGTCGAAGTGGGGATGTGGTTCTGTTGTCAGCGTTGTTCTCACTGACTCATCACTTTACGTCTGCTATAAAGCTCAGGGAATTTCTCAAAGGGGTAACGTGAGGCTTGGTTAATTTTATAAACTGCTTTGTGGCCACTATTGCCTAGATGTTACAGAAATTGAACATAAAAGAGCTCAACCTTGAATGAAAGGTGAGGTAGAAGCATAAAATATGAGTGCTAGAAGAAGCAAATACATTAATAAAAGGAATCTTATAATCACACCTCTGCCACTACACACTTACTCGTATTCTCCATTTCTCTGGGTCAGATTCTGTATCTCTTAGTTCTGCTGTATAGTAAATACAGCTACACTGGGAGGCACGACTTCCTGAGAAAGGTGAAGACCACTGTGAGGGTAGTAAGAGCAAGTCCTCTGAGAACAGAGGATTATGGACAGACTTCTTTGTCATGATGAGAGAGTACCTTGTTTCCTCTGAGAGCAAGAGGTATCTAGGGTGGAGTAGAGGCCTAATCCCAAGTAAATATAACCACAGCTCAGCAGAATACGGTACCAAAAGCACTCTCGAAAACAGGATCAAAGAACAAATGAAAAATAAAAAGGAATCACTAATATCACCTCATCCTTTATTATTTAAAAACTTTTGGCACCTGCAGGAAAAGAGACAAAACTGGCAATGTTGCCACACTTACTGTTTCTGGGGAAATACAGAACCATGCTTTCCAGAAAAAATTACTGTTTGTGAAGTCTGATATATTTTAAAGCTCTTTGTAACAATTCATTGCATAATTCAAATGGCCTCTGCACTACAAACATCTAACATATTTATGCTGACAGGACTGTCAGTGCATTTTTGTTATACGAAGCTTGGAGGTCTGCTACAAATAATCTCCAAAGAGTAACTCTAATTAGTGGCTAAAGTTGGCATATTTCCTGCTATCTGAAATTAGATCGGAGAGTTAGGCTGAGATGAAAAAGACCTATTAACTCCCTAGGCTTCCAGTTCCTGTTTATTGGTGGAAATTAATGTTTTGAACTTTATCAGCTACTATCTAAAGACATCTAGAGTCAATGGTAACAGAGCAATTTGAGAGAGACTTTATTGCCAGTTGCTTCTGTTGAAGTACCATAGGCACTCTACATAAATATCCACAAGAAAACTGTATTTAATGGTGACACGCAGCTGAACAATAGTCAGCAAAGATGGTCGAGTGGCCAGCATGCTAGCCTGGCAATTGTAAGTGGGAGACATTCCTTGCTCCAAGGTACTATTTAATCATTTCTGCGTGACCTAGAAAAAGTCACTCTTTGGGGGGAGGGTGAAAGTGGAGGAGATTCACAAAAGGTTGACTATAGTTAAGCAAATCTTTGTTTTTCCTATAGCTTGTGGAAACAGAGAGGCTCCTCCAAACAAAGGAGCCCAGTTTTTTGGTGTTCAGTGACTACAGTTAGCCTTTGTGTAGACCTCCATTTGTCTTCAGGTTTGTCATCTGTAAAACAGAAATAGCACTGCTCCACCTCATGGGAACATTAGACAGATGAATACTGTCCTCTGCTTCCTAGAGACCTCGACCCGCCCTGGGCAGGCACATCACCAAATTCCATCAGAAGCAAACACCATAGCCCTCTCCCCACATGGCTCTCCAGCTTCCCTAGGGCCTTTGGTGGTGAGACTGGGCTTTACATTTCAGTTTGCCTTCCACACAACTTCAGCAGCTCTGAGGTTTGCCATAGCTGCATGTTCCTCCCCTTTTTTTAGCTCTGAACAACTTGGAAAATATTAAAATGCATAAGCTCCTTTTAAGCATCAGGACAGGGAAGGGACAGGTAAAAAGACAGTAGAAAGGAAGGCACAAGAAATCCTCCTCTTTGGAAATACATTTAAACTTCAGTTCTTAGAATTTCTAAACAAGGAAGAGATTTGTCAAGTTGTATTTTGCTCAGGCAACCACATTCGAAGGGAGACAATTTTTACATCCTGGGGCTAAGCACAGAAAAACAATGTAATTCTAGAGTTAGCATGTAGACAAAGGAGGAAACGTTATTAGGTCAGGCTACTCTTGTTTATACAGAGCCATAGAGAATTTAGGCTATCTTTTAGTTCTGGTAATCAGCCTGAACAGACAAATCAATGTCTTAATCTCTTGATTGCTATAGAAAAACTAGTAAAGTCAGGCTTGCGTTTCCAAAGAAAGTTGTGGTTTCAAAGCAAGCCGTTATCCGATCAGGCAATTTGGAAATTTTCTGCAGAATCCATCTACCACAACAGAAAGATTTACAATTTAATCAAATCTGCAGTGGAAACTGAATCTTCACAGACAGAATGCCAGGGTATCTTCACCATCTCCTCCACACCACAAAGTCTACCACACAGACCCATGCATTTATGATTTAAGATCACTCTTCACCTTTCATTTCTAGCATGAGTGCTTTTTAACACTATCTCTCTAGTTTTCCTCCTTAAGAAGACAGACAGTATCTGTATAAAAAGACTTTAAGGGAAGCAGGAAAAATCTACCTCCTTAGGCCTGTCTTGACAGCAAAGTCAACATAACTGAACTGTTGTCTCAGGAATGGATCCCATCCAAACAAACAGCCCTTTTCTTAAAGCCTGACAATGTTTTAAAGCCAAGTTAGTGTCAGCGAAGAAGCCGAGGGGCTAAAAATTCAAGCGAGTGGAATTTGTTCTGCTAGCAACCCAAACACCATATAGGAGGGAATGTAGGCAACACCCAGTTGCATACTACCAGAGTTGCAGTATCGTCCCAAAGGTTTGTGCCCAGAAAATTCAAGAAAGTTCTTTCAGTACCTTCCAGCAAACTGCAGCCTACCATGGCAGGGGAAGGTGCAGGCGCATCTCTCAAGTCTCAGGATTGAATACAGATGTGTGCAGGGTGAACAAGGCAACCGGGCTGAGGTTCTAGGGGAGAAGTCTGCAGAAGCAGGCTCATTTCTGTCACCATAACATTAGATGACAAAAGCAAAGCTGCTTCACATCCCCAGCAGAGCAATGAGTGAATCAAATGAGCATCCAGCAACTAAGTACCGTAAGAATTTTATCTGCAGACTGCAGTAGTTTGCAGAAACGTCTTTGTACAGTTACTATGAATTTCATGTGTCTCTGTGAATGCTATCTGTACCTTTTCAGAAAAAAGAAAAAAAAGAAATTTTGGGAAATTAAATCATCCATTTGGTAGGAAGACTTAGAGACTGGCAGGGATGCCCAGAAACATGAGATCAAACAAACAAGAATCCCTCACCTGGACTGCTGAAGGAAGCAATGGGCCTTCAGCCAACAGAATGTGTCTGGCTTTGGACATACTCTGCAGATAATACCAGTTAAAACAGCAGTTCTCTCCACGTGACCAAACAGTGACAGAGACTGTTTAACAAAGGGAAATTCTTCAGTCAAAAGGAGTCCATTTGTTGCCAGAGGGCACCATGGAAAGACTTAGTCTTTCCTGGAGATTTAAACCAAACCCAGGGACAAAACCAGAGTCAAACTGCATTCAAAAAACTGATGCTTAATATAGATCTGTCATATTTTACGTTTTGTGTGGGTGTTTCTTTTGCTAAGCCTGTTTCCTTAGTGTAGTTGTCTTAGTCCTGTTGTCTCCAAAGGGTATAACTAGGTGAAACCTCCAGCAAACTGTGGACAGTTTGGGAGGCCCAAGCAGCAACCTCTGGAGTTGAACAGAAGGCCTGCAGGGTTCAATGCCATGGGGATATGTAATAAGGACACTTAGAACTATTAAAAAAGATGTGTCTTTATGTAGGCCCAGGGAAATTAATGCCTATGCAATAATGTACTTCAAACTAATCACAACAGTCTGGAGACATTAAAAGAGAAGGATGAGACCTGGTTTTAACACAGATATCATATGCTTTTATTAAAGGACATGTTACTATTCTGAATCAGTTTTCCAGCTGCAGTTAATAAGTTCTGGCTTCAGCTCCATTTGGGAGAACACAAAGCAGCTCTTTATGATTCCCCCACCCTAGAAATGGCTCCATTTTTGGTCTGCTCCACACCATGTGCAGTAGCCCCAAGGGAATCTTCAGCTTACTGGACATACTTGTTATTTGACCTCTTAGATTTGGCAGAGTGGCATAGAAGAGAGTGGCATCTTGAAGAAGCTAGCCCAGTATTTCCAGAATCAGGACCAAGGCAAATGAAACACCCCAGCCTGTGCTCTCTGTGCTGGGAAGGCTGCTCCACACTACTCCAAGACCTGTTCCTTTGTTGACCCTCTCTTGGTGTCCTTGGCACAAAAGCAGAGGCAGCATGTCTACACCTCTAGCACAGTGAAAGAGAAAGTTCAGAACAGGTTGTGGGCATTGCATGCTCCATGTCCTGCCCATATGTGCACAGCCTGTGCAAGCATGCCTGCAGATCAGCTAATACACACTCAGACACCTGCTCTCTTGGGTGTGCTCCAGTCATTCTTGCACTGAACTGTGTCAGTGAAGCTAGTCTTGAGACCTTGGAGCTGCCCTTAAAAAACAGTATAGACACAGCAAGTATGTCAGCAATTCCTAAACTTCCCGAAGACAAACCTGCTGGCTTCTCTAACCTAAAACACGCAATGCCAACCAAGCACAAAGTGAGTGAGTGTCCAAGAGCCCCTTTAGCAAACAGTCACCGCTTCTTCTCTCTTCCCAGCACAGCAGCAAGGAAAGGCTTTCCATTAGTATATTAAGCTAAATAAAATATTAATTCTGTTTTATAAATGGTTAGCTCTTCCTCATCTGCTCTACAGAGGAAAGCTGTGTGTCGTGTTGTTGTGGTTTTTATGTGCTGTTATTTGTTAGAGAAGGTAGCATAAGGAAATATACCTTGTATATGGAGCAGAAATAGCTCACGGTGGTCTTGAAGAAACTTTGTTCCCTGCCTCTGGCAGCTGCATCAACTAGTCCTGAACCTGACTCTTCTATAGAGTTTACCTGAAAAAAGGTAGCACAGGTCAGGATCTAAAATTGTCATAGAATATATAAAGCAAAATTTTAGAGTACAGTAAAAGCACAAGTTGAGAAATTTTGCTGAAAATGCAACAAACAAATACGACAGATTTCAAGTCCAGTAGGTACCTCTGCATGTCACCATCTTAAGTCACATTCAGTACTATTTCAATTGAGTGTGAATGTTGCTTTAAGCATGCAGGCTGTTATCTACACCTTTCCAATTCTCCTATTGCTGAAGAGGAAGCACAGTGTATGTATCAACATACTTGGTCATCCTTCACTGATCCCTGAAGTAATTACAGAGCTCTCTTGTAGTGCTGTGCTGACACATTCTTCTGTACAACATAAAAAAAAAAATGCTAAGCCCAAGTTATTATAGACTGCGCTGAATAAAAAATTGGAATACTTGAGACAAATTGAAGGAATAGTATGTTAGGATTACAGAAGAGTGTTGAAATTATTTCCTAAGACACTCAAGACTTAGGAAATAGGATGGCAAGGGGAAGAAGAGATAGGGGACCCCAAAACTATGTGATTTTATGGAAGGTGTGAATAAGAAGTCACACATTTGGTTATGGAAAGCTGTCCATTTTTCTTCGTACAACCATTCGGTGGCCAGGTTCTGGAAAGCACTGAGGAGTCACTAGAGACTAAGATAAATGGTGGAGCTAGAGATATGGTATCACCAGCACCAATGTTGGTGCAAAAAGCTGCATAGTCACAGGCTGATGAAAGTGACACAACTGGATGATTTTTTTATTTAATTGTCAAAAACGAAAACAGTATTGTCTTTTCATAAAAGTGTTTTCCCCATGTTTCATTGTAGTGCTACAGATGAATAGAAGTAAGGTAAATCATCTCCTGTTGGAGATGCAAAAGGCTTATGAGAATCATCTCTCTGCCTGTAACACAGGTAAACTTAAAGTTCTGAGTTTATTTTTTAAATAATGTATACATTTGAAGAAAGGCATTGCCAAAAGAGTTTTCCATTTCTGTGCACTAAATAATTTGACCGTTCTCAAGCTTAACAGCAAATCCAAGGTCAAGATCAACGCACGCAAATTCCACAGAGCAACACAAGCAGAAATTATGAACTGTACCTCATTGTAACTGCTGGAGGTCAGGTCTGAATGAGGCATTTGCATTTGGCAAGAGGTGTTTTCTCTAGCACTGACTTCAGAAAGGTTTGTTACAGCAGAATTTTGCATGTTATTTTCATGACGGAATAGTCGTATTAACATCATCATTCAGTACCACTTTATATCACACATTGTTTACTATGGTCTTTATATTCCTGGATGATCCAAAAATTATGTCCCTCTGTAGCCCATCACAGTAACTGATATATTTCATGGATTTTCCATATAAAACTGATGCCACATAACACCACGGCCCAGCACAAATAAAGTGCAAAGGAAAAGACTGATGTTTTCTCTATGGTTTAATACCACTAAGACTAGAGCAACAGGTGGATTTATGGCTACCCCCCAGTCATTCTTCTACCCCCATATGCATGTCTCATAAGAAAGCACAACAGTAAACTTTCCAATGTTCATTTAAAGCTTGTGGAATGCAGTTAACTGTCTGGTTTGGCTAGACG
The DNA here is from genome assembly GCF_965638725.1 of Aptenodytes patagonicus. Classification (NCBI taxonomy): domain Eukaryota; kingdom Metazoa; phylum Chordata; class Aves; order Sphenisciformes; family Spheniscidae; genus Aptenodytes; species Aptenodytes patagonicus. The sequence continues at coordinate 98,062,380 of NC_134949.1, read as the reverse complement.
TTGGAACAACTCCATCAGTTTCTTCACCCCACTGCTAAAGCAGTTCTGATAAAATGGTGTTTTATCCATCTATGTATAACTGTTGATGCTCAGTAAAAAAAACCCAGAAATATAGGGTAAGACTTATCCAAGACAACCTGAGGTATCCTCTCCAATTGACTGATCTGCTCCTTGAAAGGTATAGTCTATACATTAATCTCACCCTGAAATAGCAACGTAGGATTCTAAGTTTACTACTGTAATGGCTGTCAGAGCAAACCAGATCAGGTCATCTCAGAGTCAATGAGGACGAGAAGTGGCTTGTCAGTACATATGAGAGAAAAAAGTGGGCAAAGAGGATGCTAATAAATCTCTGTTGACCCCTAAGAACCCTAACCTCAGCTATAACCAGTTGTCCCTGAGTTCAGGGATCCACTGTTGCAGCTGAATATCCTTTCTCTCTGGTAGTGCAAATGTTAGAAGAGCAAATATTAAGAGCTATTAGTGGCTCTGACCAACTGTATGGATGCTTCTATTGGGAAAATCCCTGCTTTTGCTGGATTGCCTACTTTTGCTTCTGCTCTGTTCCACAAGTGCCATGTAAGACAAACAGAAAAAGGCCCAAGGACTGGACTGAGTCTTTAAAACTGCCAAGTACTTGCAAAATACTGCAACATCTGTACTTTTCCTGGCTCAAACCTCACCAATATTACAGAATCTGCTGCTGGAATTGGCTGAAAAGCACAGCTGATGTAGCCAGACCAGAACTCCAGATCACACTCCCAGATCGGCATGTTGGCTCAGCATTTTGACAGCAGTGTAGAAAAACAGTGATTATTTTTGTCATTAAAAGAAATGCAGATGGTATATAACTGGAGTACTGCTATCAAGTTCTAGCTTACAGCCGTTCCAACATGCCAACCAGGAACCACCACGCCCCCACAGTACTCAACAATAATGTATTCTTTATACTATTACAAGTCACATTCTGTCCCTTAAAAACTTTTGTTCAAGGATTTCACAACCAATTCAGTTAGGCAGATGCTAATTTCATTGTAGCTAGTAAATAGAGGGCTCATTCAGCTCTCCTCAAAACTGGAAGCAGAACAGGATTTTGCCATCAGAAAGATGGAGGAATAGGACAAGCATCGAGCTGGCCTGCAACGGGAAAAGGAGGGTAAGGGACAGGCCTGACCAGAGAGCCAGGCTGAGCATCTTGGAGAGTGGTACTGGCAGTTTCTTGTGTAGAGGAGGATTAAAAAGTTTTCATTTTAAAAGTTTTCAACTGTGGTGGATTGACCCTGGCCAGAAGCCAAGCACCCACACAACCTCTAACTCACCGCACCCTGCTCATTGGGATGGGGGACAAAATAGGGAGAACAAAAGCCAGAAAACTCATGGGTCGAGGTAACGACAGTTTAATAGCTGAAGGAAAGAGGAAATAAACAAGCGATGCAAAAGCCATTACTCACCACCTCCCACAAGCAGACTGATGCCCAGCCAGTGTCCAAGCAACGGCCACCTTGGAAGAAAAAGCCCTCACCTTCTTCTTGCTCTACCCCAGCTTTTATTGCTGAGCATGATGTTATATGGTATGGGATATCCCTTCAGTCACTTTGGGTCAGCTGCCCTGCTGTGTCCCCTCCCAACCCCCAGCCTACTCACTGGCAGAGGGGTTAGAGTGGAAAAAAGCAAGCTGTGACACTGTGCAAACACTGTTTAGCAATAGCCAAAACACTGGTGCGTTATCAACACTGTTTTAGCCACAAATCCTAAACACAGCACCATACGGGCTGCTATGAAGAAAATTATCTCCCACACAGCCAGACCCAACACATCAACTTAGGCAAAACAAATGCCCCAACGCTCCTTTCTTTTATTCAAGCTAAAAAGTTAAGGAAGAAAAGTGGTGTCTTCCTTGGTAACGCAGTGACTAAAGTTGTGTTCCAAGCAAATGGGCAATTTGGGAATGATATTACCACGTGATTCATCAGATGATTGGCATAGCACATTGAAGTGGTAATCCATAATTTCCTGATTGCATTAAGAAATCATTATTTTACTTAAGAAAGATAGGCTTTAAGATTACCAACAAAAGTTTGAGCATGGGATCGGACAGGAATATACTGTATATAACCAATTCAGAAAGTCTGACACTGTATCCTCAAGAAAAAATCACTCACTCTAACTGGGACACAATCAAGGACTGCTGGTGTATTCCTAACCAACATCATTTTTATGTATGGCTGTGTAAGGTACGACATCTAGAATGCAGGAGGTTTGTTTCCGTGTCCAGACCTCTGGATTATGCTTCTTTTGGGACAAAGCATTGTCGCTTGCCAGTCAGTACAGTCACTTCATAGCTGTTCCTATGGTAAATCGCACAGCGTTGTACCATGGAAATTGGTCTTCAGTGCTTTATACCAATTGTTGCTTACTAACCAAATGACTTGAAACACCAATATAAAAACTGCTAAAATAAAGTAGTCATGATTGTAGGATTACAGCTCTTCAGACCAGGAATCCAGGACTCCTAAAGGGGAAGAGGGGTGCCTCATAAAATACTGGTGACTGTAGTTAACCAAAGGGAGGGAAAAAAGTCATTAAATAATGGGATCCTGTTTCATCAGGCAGGATAATTAAAAGTGCAGACAAGGAGATCCTGTTCTGTTGATTGCTCAATGGTGCAAGATCACAGCCATAGGTGGAGGGTGAAGAAATATATAAAATTTGCACAGAGGAGTGTAATTCCTGTGTGATACATATCTTAAAGTCATCAGAGGACCGAGAAGCTGAGAACAGACACCATAAAACTGAACTTGACAGACAAACCACTGCTACATGATCAACAAAGGACTTTTTGATAGGAAGGATCTGTCAGTAAAAACAACCTTTCTGTTCTAGTGCAGCCAGCTCAGGGCAACACAAAGGCATCATTACAGCTGCCCGGAAGGAAAATATTGAGGTCCCTCCTACATCACCTGGTGAGAACTCAGGTATCCAGCTTTCTAATCTCAGTTCTGTTACAGTTTTACAGAGTAACCCTGGCCAAATAATCTCAGAGCAAAATCAAAGTGACAAAGCCCTTCCCAGATTATCATGGGGGATTCTGCAATCTGCAAAGCATTTTGAATGCACAAAAGCCTTACATACTTCATGGCGGCAATTTTTGCCCCTCTCCTGAGCAGGGGCTAGAGGGAGAATATCAACATGGCTACTCTTGACACAACATTTTATAATGCAGTTCATTGCTCTGCTTGACTCTGGGGTAAGATTCACTGAAGGAGTTGAGGACTGAAGTATGCCCAGAATCATTTGGAGAATATTCCAATATTTTCTGTGCATGACACATAATAAGCATCCTAAGGGAAGAGACAGTGCCATAAATCCTGGGTGGATCCAGTGAACACAGTCTTTTACACTGGGAAAAACTACAAGAGCAGCTGTTTTTCTAGAAGTGATGATAACATTGATAGGAGAAGGAGGAGGCTGATTCAGTGCTCTGCCTGTGGGCTTGCAAGTATGTTCTTTTCATCTACCCCCAGCCGCAGAAATACAGGCTCCAAGCCTGTCAGGAGGAAACAGAAAAGTTTCACTCCCCGTGTACAGAATATTGCAAATGGAGCATTAGTTCCCTCGATTTTAAACTTAACAGGTATTATAAAGGTTAGGAAAAACATTTTTAGGCTGAAAGAAAGTATCAATGCATTCTTCAGTGCTTTATTCAAAGACAAAGATGAAGGAAAAACCTTGGAAATGGAAGCAGGGCATCCCACTAGCTCAACTGAATAAAAGATCAAAAGGGGAAAAGCTGTGTGAGATAATTCTCCACCTAGAACTCAGTCTTCATTTAAACTCAATTTATGTATGAATGAATGATGGAGATCAGTTTAAGGGAAGTGAGTTCCAATCGCCATCATTATTATTATATAAGAAAATACAATCATGGCAATCAAAATACTCACTAAAAATACCACCTTCAGCCCAATTCTTCCTTTACAGTAATTTTATGTTTATGCAATTTCAATTTGTGAAAGATGCATTGAGTTTCATGACCACCATACAAAGAAAGCAATATTTTATTTGAAGGACATGCTTGCATTTTAAGATCCAGGAACACCAACGCTGATCCAGCAGAAGAGAGAACTTATTTGCTCCCGCAAATGTATTTAAACAAAGGGAACTCTTTCTTTGTCTACTCTCTATTCTGATATTAGATTAAAAAATGCTATGCTTAGTCTCTAGCAAAGGCATGATCATATACAAGTAATATTTTAATGATAACTAATCTATTTATTATTATGGACCTAAAAGTTTCCTAGAAATACATATGGGGCTGTCCAAACATGGAGAGGTTAAAGCATAACATACAATGCAGGCGAGTGATGCAAAATATTTAATGCAAGTGAAGCCTTGATAACAGCAAAGTCAAGTCTGCCATAACTAGTAACAAAGACATGCCAGAACAGAACAAGTCGCACGTTTGAGGCAGCATTTCTCAGTGAAAACTGAACTTCTGGTCCCTGAGACAGGAACACATAACAAGCCAACTAGAGAAATGGCCGGAATAATCTGTTGTCATTAAGTACAGGCCAAAATAATTTTTTTATTTTCTTGTAATTCTAAAGCGTGTACTACCTAGTTCTCAACAAAAATTACACACATGGAGTTGGCTATATTGCTGCATCAGACGTAACTATGACATCTAGCTAGGTATTCAAAAAACATGGTTGCCTTTCCCTTTATATATCAACAGTGCAACTGATGTAATGAAACAGTATAATTTACAAACACAGAGATACCACAAAACTCATTTGTAGAAACATGCTTCTCCTCCAGACTGCACAACGTATTCACTATTTATGAAGAGTATTGCTCAGAAAGCATTCATGACTGGTCCCAGTAACTCGCATCGTGTGCTCGTTGCAGCCACGAAGCCATCTGCTTCCTGACCGAATGACTCCCAGGCCACAAGCAGCCCTCCCCATGTTCTGATTCAAACATATAAATATTCACACCAGCATTCACAGATGGATATATGTTGGCAGGAGTATCTGTAACACTTTCCTTCCTGGGAACTAAAGCTTTTTAGGAAATAAATCTGCGGTGGTAAGGGAAAAGGGGTCAGGTATTCTGTAAAGTAAATGTATGTGAATGGATATTTGGAAACCTTTCTCTTTAAGTGATACTCGCCCACCTTTAATCACAGCCATTCCACCTAAAAGAGAAAAAAAAAAAAAAAAGCAAAATCTTCTCCTTATCTTTTGCCTTTCCATCACATCTGTCACTCCCAAGGCTTTTCCACCTAATAATTCTCAAACCGTACCAACAAGAACAATCCTCAAACAAATCATAAAACCAAAACAAACAGAACAAATTAATCTATAGAAATTTAAAAAGGCTGTAATGTCATAATAGGCCTGTGCTGATCTAAGACCATACTGATGCTAGAAGTCGAGGTCACCCAAGGCCGCCTAGCTTGAAGCCTGTTTATTTGTACCAGTTGTTAATTACATTTCACATCACTTTGGTTCTTCCTTCATTTGCGTGTTAAACAGCCTTTGATGAAAGAGGTAATTAAACATTTCCAAAGCTATTTGCTATTAGTATTATGGTTTTAATGAAAATAAATAATGCAGTAACAAAGCTCAACTGTCTGATTACCCCCACCCCCACTTTTTTCTCTTTTTTTTTCTTATTCTAAGTGAAAAGCAAAACTGGGAGAGGATCTAGCTTCAGCTTTGCCCTTGAAAATCAGGTAATGTTGTACAGTGTGTTTTTAATTCAGTTCGCACTCACAGCACACATGCAGACAGCTGTCACCCCACTTTGATAGCGAAAGCAGACTAAGATTAGAGCAGCAAATGCCCATGACCTTGAGAATTATCACTACTGATCTAACAAGTAGTTTATTGGTGTGTAGGCACATACAGGAAGTTAAACCATTAGAGTCTGATCCTCACAGCTATTGTCGCATCTCCTGGAAGACTCGAGAAAGACTATTTTTAAAACTGTATGGCTTCAGGGTCAAAATCTGCTTGCTCAAAACTCTTTCCAAATAATGGTTCTCCTCTCTTGCAAGTACTTAGTGACTTTGCTGTTTTTCTTTTACATAGAAAGGACTTGGAAATGACAATGATAGCCGCATAAAACCATAACCAGATGTACAATACTGAGTATGGTGGTTCACATATACTCTAAAACAAACTGAAGTCTCAGTTCCCAGGCAGGTCTGTACTCGGTAATAAGTTCTTGAGAAAAGCTGCTCCGGTAGCTAGTGTGGCGGAAGTTCAAGGAAGCCCTTTTCAAAGCTTCATGCTTCCCTTTCAGATCCATTTCTATGTGCTCAGGGCCAAAGAATATTAAGTAATTAAGTCTTAACAAGTAAAAGCACTCGTTTTCCAGGAGGAAGGCAGTGAAGGGAAAGGAAGGCACACATCCATAGGAAGCACAGGGGTATGTATAGCCAAACTTCATGATAGGTCTTAGTTTTCTCTAAACCTCAGCTTCTCCTGGATTTTGCTTGTTTATTAACAGCCTCACATCTAGCTGTAAAAGGGCAGAGAACATCCTTAAAATATGAAATGAACTACACTACTGGAGCTCTTCCAGTTTTCTCACAGCATTGCATATTTAATGTTTCTCTTTAGGCTGCAGATCCTGAGAGGATAGGGGAATGATAAGGCAAGATTTTCCATTTCCATTAGAAACAGTTTCTTTTTATTATCCACAGTTGCAGAGACAATGTGCTCACAAATGTATTTCAAAAGCACTCTACAGGCTGAGAAACAGGGGCGGAGGGAACCCAGAAATAAAGGTATTACTGTATATAATCCCAAGGTATGGGGCTGGGGGCCACACACGGAAATTAGCATACTTGGTGCCAGAAGCGATGGAGCTAGCAGTGTGACCTGATTTTGAAGACTACCTGCAACCAACAATCTTCACTTCATGTATTGCTGTTTCAGATGGTAAGGATGATACTTCAGGTAGCAACACTGTTTATGATGCCATTCTTGGGCAGAAAAGAGAGGATTGATTACATGAGCAAGATTGACATCAGGCATGCTTTGTATCATTCAAACTACCTGTACCTCATTCACGGTGGTTCAGACTATCAAAGGTGGGCTCAGAAAGCTAAAATTTAAAACTGCAAACCTTTTATGCTATACAGCAGGGTTACAGCAAGGTGTAATTCATTCTCTTTGGAGAGGGAACTCGACTTTCATAAGCCTGGGGAACCAGTAAGGCAAAAGTGTTTCAAATAGATGTTACAGAAAAAAGCACAAAGATAGCACGGGAGAGAGACAAAGAAGGGATAGATGGTTGTAAAGGGCAATGCTAGTCTTTCTCTATACAGAAGTGTTATTTGCTAGCAGTAGCTTTATTAAGGGCACTATCAATCTCTCTTTGAACATAATAGAGTATTTTTGCCACAATTTCCCACTCTCTCTGCCTGAGCTGTATCAGGGGAAGCAACAGTGACTGGCATGCTAAATTTGGGTGTCACACTGACATGCTTGGCACAGGATGAAATGTCTGTGCTGGAAGCTGCAAGCGGAGCTGTGTTCACATCACCAATTCCCAGCTGACGAAGCACACTAGGACTCTGGGCAAGGTGTCAAATCAAGCTGAACAAGCTCTGCTGGGCTTGTTCACTTAGTCCCAGCAGCAGCACTGGCCAGAGCCAGCAGCAGAGTAGGAGAACAAGCACCAGCAGCATCACAGGGGCCATACAGCAAGGCATGCGGGAGGGGAAGGACCAGGGGAGATAAGAAGGCAGCAGTAGCCATTTCAGACAGCAGAAGGGGGACGCTGGCTTGAAGAGAGCGAACGCGAACAGAGCAGAAGGTTGTGGCAGCCACAACTGTGAGTGTCATTCTGAAAGCTTTGGGAACCAGCAGTCTATTCATTTATCTCCGTAGTTGCTATCACCAGCAGAGCCGAACCAAGGGTTGCAACAGTGGGGAGTTTGGGCAGAAGTTTCCCAGCCTGGACACAGCCCATGGTTCTATTATGTCTCGCTATAATGAAGCGTTTCACTGATGCCAAGACAGTTCAAAGAGCAGATACTCTGAAAACAGTATTCTCAGCTGCATTTTTCAGCAAACTGCCTCACGAGCAAGACTCACTCACAATTAGTTATGTTGGCAGCCAGCATTACATTGCACCTAGTGAGACACATACAGTAACTAAATGTGACATGCCACCATAATGACAGATCAAACTAGGACATTTCAGAAGACAAAGTGCTCCAATACAAGAGGCTTAAAGAGGCACTAAAGAATTTATGGAGAATGAAACGCAACTTCAGGGAGGGTGATGAAATTATCAGCCTCACCAAGAGCAAACACGGAGCCAAATGGCAGGATCGTATAATCCCGTGCTACTGACAGACAGCCTTGCTGGGAGTCTCAATACATTCATCTTCTTAATTGAAGCTGAGCTGAACTGATTTGATCACATTAGTACTATCAGACAAAAAAACATTCAGAGAGGAAATTTTAAAATTTCTTAAAGTGTTCGAACTATAAGATTTTTAAATTAAGAATGAATGTTAAATGCAATTAGTGAGTAGGAGCTGGTAGAAGTTTTTTATCAGAACTTTCTTTTTTCTTTTCAGTATAGATATATATATATATATATATATAGATATATTTTTGTAAGGATGATTGGTTTCCTTTAAGTATTTTCAAATTTTCACAAGAAAAAAAAAAAAGAAAGGATTTTAGAGACATAAAAGTGCTTTCTAAAAAGTCGTTCCTCCTCCCTCCAAAAATCCCCACCTGTGCTTTCAATGAAAGTTCAAAAATACTTTATGGATTAAATACAACAACTCTCCACTCCCTTCCCCACCACCACACACTGCCTTGCTTCAAGTTGCCCTCTTACTACAAGGACTAAGAGTCTGATTCAGCGATGGTTGACTTGACTTTAATGAGCACTGAGAACTGAGCACTCAGTTCTCTGTGGAAATGAGTCAATGCCTCACAGTGTAAGTCCTTAAGATGTGGAGTGGAGCGATGCCTTTATTCCAGCTTGCTACCTGCAGGCAGGAGGATGTATCGCTAGCAGCACTGGGCAACTGTTGTTCATTTTCTGCATGCGGAGCAACGGCGTTAAGGAGGCTCTGGCATGAACTGGGCAACGGGGCAGTTTTTGTTATGCAAGACTGATCCGGTAGGGCTCAGCCATCAACCTAAGTAAACCCCTGCCAGCCTCCTTGGCTCTGTGCTGGCAAACGCAGCTCGTGCTTTTGGCATATGTAAACACTCCCCTGCAACTCAGCAGAATCAGCTTCAGTTCCTCCCCTACAGAAGACTTCCTATGAGACCCGGAGAAAGTCACATAAGGACAGAATTTTAAAAGTATTTATATTTTGCAATTTTAATGTTTTTAAATGATACACACTGGGCTTGTAGGTATCGATGTGTTAGAAGGATAACGCTTACAGCAGCAATGCAAGGAACGGCAAAATGTGTAACCAAGACAAATGCATACAAGTTGTGAGGTCTCCGAGTAATACATGACAAGGGCCATAAGAACCACACATAGGTTCTACTGTGTAATTCACATCCTTGGTATAGAACAACTATAGCATTTTCACCAAAAAATCACCTTTTAAATATGTAAACATCCTTACCTACTTCCTCCAGGTTTGCACCTTCTGTTTAGGGTTCCTTCTCCCCTCCTGCAATAACCTGAACCTCACACGTCTCCCACATCATACCCGCTGGGCAAGAAATGCCATATGCTGTGGCTTATCTGTAGATACATGCATGCATATTGGCAGGGCAGTGTGTATGTGCTAATTGATTAGTTAGCTTACACAATTGCCAAGTTTTCCTCTTGTTTCCCACAGCATGGGCAGCAGTTGGATAGATTTTCTCTTTGCTGATGCCAGTTTATAAGTACTTAATTATCTTTAAGATAATTTCAAATTTGCCTGAAATGGGGAGAGAAGGCTCTAAACTTGTAAGACACACAAACCAACTGCGTGAACTTCATTTTTTTTTTTTTTATATAGGTAGACTACAACACTGTGGGCCTAAATCGTCTAACAAGGAGTGCTAGAGGGCTCTCCTATTGGTATGTCTGATATACAAATGCACTGCATTACATTTTGAAAGCTATGCAGGCCAGAAAAGAGGAAAGCCACCAGCACATCCTAATCCATACAAACAGAAGTCCATGGAGTGCTGGCTTCCAGCTGCCAAAATGTCTCAACAAAATCTGCCTCTTCAACATGCACAATGTCACAGCACAGCCAGCATAACTACAAAAATAAACCACCATATTTGCACAGAAACCCAAGACATTATTGGAGATGACCTGAGCCTCCATTTGCAGTCTTAGTGTCACAGGTTCTTCCAAACAACTTAAATATTAATTTTAGGCAGGAGATGTATTTACATTGGGACTGCACAGACTCTCCTCTCTCACATGACGTGGAGTGCGTGGCAATAACATGGGAGAAGAGGGACAGGAGAGGATAAAGGAAAACTGCTTAGTCCTTACATGGTCCACTCCGCATCTTCCTTTAAGGTACTGAGAGCATGAACCCAGCCCTGGCCCTGACAGCAAATAGAAGGCATCAAGGGAGATTACATGCAGAAAGGAGAATTACTGAGTGGGCACCAGTAGTGTATGCTCAGAACAAACAGCTTTAAGTACAGAAAACATATGGAGTACAAGGCCTTATGTTCTTCCTCCATTAGGAAAATCACAGGCTTGAAAGAAGCCATAAGGAGGACACTATCAATTTTGAGCTGGCATAGGATACCTCTCGTACAAGGAGGATTGCTTCAGCTCTCATAGAAGCACAGAGCTAGGCATTAAATGAATACCTCCATTCTCCTCTACTTTCTTTGGGGCTGTGTTTTCCTCTCTTAGAGGGCAAACCACAGAGTATCTCCCCCCAAAGCTTCCTCAGTGTTCACCTGGAGCCTGAGCTTAGACCGACCTCCAGTATAGCGACACCCTCCATTTAATTCAGGGAAGCTGTAGCACGTAAGGCTCCCGCTGGGGCCGAGGCCACTCAGCACATTGCAGGAGATGGTCAGGAGCTTCCATGGCCCAGCTTCTATTCGAGGCTGACAACAAAAACCCAACAGCTCAGCCACAGCTGCAGCAGCAGGGCCCCTTTTAATGAACTTGCCTCTGATATGCCAAGCCCTGCTGAGCCTGTGGAAATCAGGTTTACAATAGCAGCTGCAGCCATTAGCTCCCTCTTTTGTGATTTCCAGCATTATTATGCTGTTTGCGAACTTCGCTTTAAATGACCAGACTATAGGCTGGCAGAGATGAGACTTAGCAAAAAAGCACATGTACACACTGACACACAAAGTGTGACAAACCCCAATGGCAAGGTTGTGCTAATAGCTTGTTATTTAGTGACATAAAATCACTGCTAAGATAATACAGGCAGCCCAAAACTCTAGCAGCCCTTTGACTGAGACTAGAGACAGACCCAGAAAAAGCCCCTTTCGCGTCATTCCACATGGCAGTTAAATGCACACAGGACACAAAAACCTCAAAGAAAACAACTACCGTTCTGCTAGAAAAAAATACACCCATTTTGCTCACGTATGATACACAGGGGATAAAGCACTCTTCTCACAGAGTAAAAAGTCTGAAGTGTGCTTTGGAAAAGTTTTGCTTTAAATTGGACTTCTAAAAGCGGCTCTTGAAAGCAGCTGTTCTTTATAGTCTCCCCTCTCCCATACAGCAGAGCCTTCTACTTTCAGCCTAAGTCTTGACCAGGACATCAGGGAGCACAGCAGCAAAAATAAAACTAAATGCATGTATCTAAAGGCCTGTTCCACATTTGAAAGCTGAACAGACTGCAGTTACATAGTTGCACGTTGACTGGTATGATTGCACTTGTGCAATTATCTAATGTGAACACAGATTTAGTGCTTCAAAGGCATGTAACAGATCCCTGTGCATATGGAAAGAGAGACTGTGCGGAGGATGCAGAGCCCACTGAGGCAGTTTATGTCCAGTGTGGCTTATTACTTCAGGCACCAAATTGGGTTTATGTGGCCCTAACTGCATGCGGAGCTGGTGGAGGTGTGGAAGCAGTGCAGTTATGTTCGCGTGGCAATACACCTGTGAACGCGTAGAGCGCAGTGCAGACACACTATGTTGCTCTGCCTGAAGCCAGCTCAGGTTCAGAGTTGGTTCTGAGCTGATTCCACGCAGATGTTCATACAACACACCAGCGCTCCTCAGCACACGCAGGGCTGCTTACCACATGTGCTGCCTCATCTCTGCATAACTATCCTGTTCAAGGATGCAAACTGCCTCCAGGCATTTGTGCCCGTAAACCTTTCCGGATGGAAGCGCACTGAGTAGTACAAAGACACCAAAGCTGGTTTACATGAGCCCCTCTTCATTCAGAAACAAGAATATCAAAGGTTCCATAATCCAGGATATCCTTGTTCCCCATTGCCGTATACAATGACGACCATGCAGGAGACTTGCAGATGCCATTAATCCATGCATATCCATGCTAACGGCGCAGCTGAAGAGGCACAGGCATTGCTATCAGAGGAGCTGTGTTAATTTACATCATCTAAGGATCAGCGTGCAAAGGAATACACTAGAGCAGAGGTGGCAAGGATGATTGCAGTCACAACCAACTTGTTCCTACTGAGCCAAAAATACAATTTCTGATTTTGCAGGACCAATAAGCAACTGACCCACTTACACCCCTTTGTTTACAAGAGTTTGGCTCTGTAACCTAGGGAGGGAGACAGCCCAGCACACACCACGCTTCACTCTATGGCTGCTAATTGTCTTGGATGACTCTTTATTTATATAAATAATTTACTTGGTATATCCTGCCAAGAAGACACCTGAGCCCTACATAATCTGCTAATGCTGACTTTAATGATCCATGTCCAGCACATGGGCACCACCATTCCCATCCTGCCCCACCAGCCCCCCAATAAGTCCCTCACCCATCTGTGCAGGACAGATGAAATGATCAAGGACTAACAATGGCAACGCCCAGGATGGAGCGACTTATCAGTTTGAACACATCTCCTGTGGGATCTGACAGGCTTCCTCAGGGAAAGCGCTCTGCAGATGAGGCCTCGCTACAGAGACCTACTGTCCCTGGCTTCTATCACAGGTGGCTGAATTATTTGTAGTAAAACAGTTGATCCAGTCAACTTAGACTCTTATTCTGGTCCTTGAAATGTAAAATGCGTAGGATCACATTTGTGAATGAGTCTATCGTTCACCTGGTTACAGCGGGCACCAAACCTATTCCAATTTATGAAGCTGTTACAATGTTTTCCTGATGCTTTAGAGCTTAGCCATGAAAACTTAACCTCAATTATGTACCTTTTGTAAAGGATAAACCTAAGCCTCAGTAAAACCCTCAGCTTTGAAATTTTTAAAAACTTTCAAATTAGGCTGAAATCTAACCTTGTAAAAAGTATGTATTTAGACCAGGTGCTTTTTAATCCACTATGAGTAACAGATGTTTTTGACTGATGTGTTTGTATCTTCTCATAGTACCAGGACAGGCACTGTAAGCTTTGAATACAAATGGAGAGATTTTATTCCCGTCAGGAATATGACAGCTGCTTCATACTAGTTGCCTGACATATAATTTTAAAGAAAAACTATGACAATTGAAATACTTAAAGTTTGTCAACATGTCGTTTGACTCCATCTGAAAAGCATATGTTTGTTGCCAGTGTATGTCCCAACAACTCTGTAGCACATAGCCCAGTACTCCAAGAATGGTGCTTTAGATTTCATAACACATTGCTATCTATTAGTGAGATGTTTGTGCTGCACTGTACTTTATTATCTCAGTCTCTGAATACTAGAGCATTCTGTAAGGGCCCATTTCTTCAGCTATGTCTGTCAGTACCCCTTCCTCACACATTTTGTCCCATTAAGGCCTGTCGGTTTAATTTTATGGATAAAAGTTTGCAAGATGAAGCTAGATTACTAGAGTGATGACAACCCTCACATGGAGAGCTCAGAATATTTACAAAATAGTCCAAGCTGAACATAATGACAGTCAAATGTTTATCGCTGCTGGAACAGAAGAGTGCACTGCTATTGCTAATTCTCCCTGTTCTACAGCTAAACAATTTTAGTCTCCAGGACAGCAAATGAAGAAATATTTACCAGCATAACATGTATGCACTATACAACAGAGCTGCAAGCACACCACATGCAAAGATACTAAATGTCAACATTTCAGCCTCAAGCAGGTTCTTGCATCCAAAACCAAATGTATTGGTAACCTTTCTGCCAGATGTATTTGGCAGAAAGCTCTGTGTTCAAATATAGGCTCCTCTATAGCCTCAAGAATGGTTCCTCTAAATATTAACTAACATCAGGAATGTAGGAAAATGTAGAGAGTTTCCTTAGCCACTCTAAGCAGATACTGCTTTCCCTTTTGTAAATATTAAGTGTGGATATAAAAGAGGAAAAACTTTTTAATAGCAAAAAGATGGTAAGGCAGGGGAAAGAAGTACTACCCGGTGGTGGAAAACCCAAAACCCAATATCTTCATTTTTATGTGCCAATACCAACGAACACCAAATACCTGCTTTTCAAGTATTCCTAGCAGTATTCCCTTGCTTTGGTTTCCTCACAAGTCTTTGGTCACTTCACAAGCGCAAACAAGTTTTTCATTTGCTGCTGTTCCCCGTTCACTGTATCCTGTATTTGCCAACCACCTCACAGTTTGTTGGCAAACACTAGTAACATCCAAGCAAGTCAGACAGGTCCATGCCCAGCCTCTCAGAGAAGGTCTTGTCCTGTGTTTCCGGAACATTTTATCGCTCCGTGACATTTGTGCCACATGCCACATCAGTCAGAAGACATGAGTCAGTTCTCTCTGTAGTAGGTAACAAGATATCTCCTCCTTTAAATTCTTTCATCTCATCCTACTTTGCTACTATCATGAATCTTGCCTTCACATAGTCCTTCAGTAAACTTTTCTAGATACACTTCTGGACCTCTCATTAGCTTTAACAGCAGTAGAGCCAGGTTTTCATTCTCCTGACCAAAACTTCTTGTAGCACAGATGAAGAAAAAACCTGATCCAGAACTGACATCTGATAGGAATCTATCAGAATCAACAAGAAGGTTCATTAGCAGTCACAATCCTGGTATACAGGTAATACCACAGTTAATAATCAGTACTACACGTGGCTCACCCTTGACACTTTACAACACATAATTGAGATAACTTGTTGCCCATATCTTCACTTGCAATGCTCTCAGTGCAATGACATGACCTCTGATATCACACAGCAGAATTAACATTAGTCACAGTTTATTCACCCATATGCCTGAAATGTATGGGAGGTGCCACTTCAGCTAACAGATCACACATAACCTTTCTTCCCTCCGGTTCACCAACAGGTGGTAGAAGACAGCTCCTTCTCTGTGGGGCCCAGACCACAGGCTTACATGTGGGCATGACTGGAAAACCTAGTACCAGTTTAGCAGAGAGAACTGTGCAATAGCAATGCAGCTTTCTCCTTAGAGTGTGTATCAATAAACACTGCTTCAGACTCTCCACGTGGGTATGACTTCACTGCGTGTGTGAGACAAGGCATTAATACCCAATTTACAGCAAGAAGGTAGAAGTTCAGCAAACTTCCTGGTGGAGTAAGAAGTCCTCTACTTCACCAGTGTGTGAACTGCTGACGGTAGCAATACCTGCAGAAGAAAATTTGGGAAATACCTACTTTGAAAAGCAGATCCTCAGCCTTGAAACACAGTTACAGAGTGAAGAGTTCAGATTTCAGGGCTTAAACTGTCCCAAAGATGCTGCACCCAGAGATCCCACCAGACCTGGAACAAAATGGGGTCTTTTCAGCTAACCTAAAGACAGGATTGCACAGTTGTGTGTGCTGGGTACATGTTTCTGCGCTGAGCCCTCCATATTGTTTAGGATAAGAATAAGACTTTTCTCAATATTGATCATTAGATCGACTCATTCTAGAAGCTAAAAAAGTCAGCAGGCCCTGAGAGCACTGGGCAGCTGAACTAATACCTGTTGTTAAACATTAATAACCCAAGAACATAAAAAGGTTAAGACATGCAGTTACCTTTTTGTTTCCAGTTTTCAACGAAGAACAATAGGCTCTCACTTGGCAGTTATGAGTTACAACTCCTTAGACATAAAGGAAAACCCAATCCATTACATTTTCTTGATGATTCAAGGCAAACCCCTGTATATTGTTCTTCACTTAAACATTTTGACTGATGATCAGATTCATTTCAATTTATAGCTCCTTCATCCCCTCCTAACAAAGCTCTAAAACTGGCGTTAAGGCTAAAAAGCATGACAATTCACAAATTCTGCTTCTTACAATTTGGTAAATGGCTCCTATGTGATTGCTTTTGCTTTTCTAGAGAGTCATCATCTTTCACTGCTTTTGCATCCAGCAAGCATCTGTAGTTCCCCCAACCGTACATCTACTGCTGTCCATGCTACAGCCTCTATTAGTCATCCCTCCCATACATAATATGCTAGTCTCCACTTTTTCCTACAAGTGCCTAGTGACCCAGCATGTGTTTTATTTGTGGCTTTAATAAAAACGTTTCCCTCAGAATAAAGGGAGATTCAGAAGATGCTACAGAAGAGGGAACTAAAGATATAGAGACAAAATAATGGGAATGCATTTCACCAGGATCTTGAAACAAATGAGAAAAAAAGCCTGTACTGCAGTGGAGCCTCCATTACCACCCACCACCGTGGAATGCTGCCTTCTGGAGGTTACAGAGCAACATGCTGTAGGACACAAGGAAAGAGAAGGTTGGTGTGCCAAGCCCAGCAGACCAGCAACTACCCAGGGTATCAGGAAACAAGACTTTCTCTTTTCAGTCTGCCATTAACTTGCTTTCCAGCCCCAGAGCCACTCAGCTTGTATTTTTAGCACTCCCTTTTTGTAAAGAAAGTAGTGCAGTACCTTTGTGAAATGCTTTGGGTAGAAAACACTAGATAGGTCTTGTCTAGCAGCCATACAAGTTACCAGGAACCCTCCCTTCTGACTTCCCTATCAGATTGTACTTTATGGAGTGCACAG
Organism: Aptenodytes patagonicus; assembly: GCF_965638725.1. Classification (NCBI taxonomy): domain Eukaryota; kingdom Metazoa; phylum Chordata; class Aves; order Sphenisciformes; family Spheniscidae; genus Aptenodytes; species Aptenodytes patagonicus. The sequence goes on along the minus strand of NC_134949.1, from coordinate 98,045,326 downwards.
TCATTGGTCTACATAAAGATGTACATTGAGGTAACAGCCAATGGTGACCTACAGGAAAGTGTGGTTTTGCTCCGGGTACTCTGCAAATACAGCAGTGACCAGATCTATACAGACAGTTTAAGAAGAGTTCTGGGCTCAAACCTCTTCCATGAGCTTCTATTGTTTCTGGAGGTTCTCACAAGTTTATCTTGATCTCTTAGGTGAAATGTTACATGAATCAGAAGAATCTCAGCGTCATGCTCTTTGGTGAATTCACAGAGCAAACATACTTTTATTTCAAGAATAGACGATTCAGTCATCTGTCCTATTAATTATTCCCTCCTGAATTCACTTCATATCAACAGTTTTCCACTCCCAAAATCCACTTTTTTCATTCCCAGCCATTCTTCCCTCAGGCACAACCCTTCATAGGAGCGGTATAAAAGATTCCTCGTTAGCATGGGAGATGCAGTCTCATTTTTCCCCATGCTGGTACTAATGAAGCTCACCCGAGTGAATAATTTATCATCTTCTTGATATATTTGCTCATGTCAACTCCAGGAAAGATTCTGTCAGTCAGGTTAACATTAACACTACAGTATCAACTCTTCAAAGCTTTAACTAGATCAGATATAATACAGACATGTCACGGGGATGTTTTTCGTCTATCTGACTCAAGGAAAGTGAAAGTCAGGTGTAGGAGGTTTACTTTCTTCCCCTGTATTTGTCTTTCCACCCAGTCTCTCTCACATACTTTCAGACAACCAGGGGTTATGCTGTGACAACTGGGAATGCATGTGTTTCTCAGATCCTCTTTAAATTGGCAATCAGAAAACTTTTTGTCCCAGCACATCCCTTGATCTCAGAATGAAATAACATTAGAATGGTTAAAGTATGAAGACTGACATAAATGATACATAGTGCTTCACAGGCATACCCAATGGGAGAGCTGCTATTCTCTTTAAAAGTGAATACACTTCCCACTTTAAAGTGGCAGGAGCTGTATGTGTAAGAGAAAATATATATATTAAAAAAAGATATATCCCTGTTTTCCTCAGGCATAAACATCCTTCTGTCTTATTATCTATGTTTCAAACATCTGGCTTTAGATCATTAGACTCCCACTGCAGATATAGTTGGGGGTGATGTATAGCGGAGAGAGGAAGAACAGCAGAAGCAAAATTCTCATAAACACCTTCTGGGCCTGATTTAGAGAAGGCAGCAATCATGTGGGGAGCATCAGCTAGAAAAAGCTGCTGCTTCAGCTTGCTACAGATACAAGGCTCAGTAAGATGAAGAGACAGGATGCATGCTTCAAGACAGAAGCACGTGGAAAATGGCACACTTATGTGTGTGCAGGACAGAGATCATGCAAAAAAACCCTCACAAATAAATACAAATATGTTGCCTTTCTACACGTCCCATCTCTGTCTCTCCCCAGCACCTCTGATCTCCCTTCTCCCAGAAATCAAGCTGGGGCCTGTGGACTGCAGACATTTGGTCACCCTTCAGGTAACGGCACTCATTGAAAAATGCATCTCCTCTTCCGTATTTCCTATTTGTTATTACCCTCTGCTGGAAATCACTCCCCCAAAGTTACAAAGTGTGGGTCACACAAACACACACTGTTCTGCTGGGAGAGCTGCTTCACAGGAGCTCTCCCTAATCCACCTCAGAAAAAAACAGAAGGTTAGCTTAAAATGTTAATTGGGTGGTTTCAGCAAACTTGGCTAATGTTCCCTAATGTGCGGTTTAGGGAGTGCTCACACTAATCACTGGGCTAGAGGCAGTAATTCCTCATTTTGCGGGTAATGATGAGAAGCCTGAGGCAAAAACCATCTCCAGCTAGCTGGGCTGGAACTGAAAGGAGGTATATTTTTACTTTTGTCTTAAAGCAGAGATAAGGTTTAACATCTTTGAGATATGTTTAACAGACCACAGTCAGCTACCTAACACATTCTAATGTGAAAACTTCAAACCATATCTGAAACAAACACAAAATGCTGTTTAAAAAGTCATTGATTAAAATACATAAGCTAACATACCACTTACTTTATCTTGACAAAGGTCAAGGCTGCCTTCTCCGCCAAACCCCAGGGTCCCGCACACCCTCCCCCAGCTGAAACTTGCACTAGCGTCTTCCATCATTCCTCACACGACTTTGGCTAAGCGTACAATGCATTGATCACATTAAATGTACAGCTTAACTCAGTCTTATTGCGGCACTTCCATCCTCACAAGGTTTGTCCCTTCCTGAGAGATATCAGTAGAAACAAAATTTTGGAATGGGTTTGTTATGTTGATTTAGAAAGAAAACATAGATAACTCCAATTCAGAAAGAAGGTAAAGGCCCTTGCAAACCACATATGAAACACTGCTTCTTTTATAACCACATCTCATCCACCATGAAGAAATAAGACATGAATCTCTTTACCAAAAATAGTAAAATTACAAAACAAGAAGAGAGGACTAGAAAGATCCTGTCTTGGATCACCTAGATGCTGTTTTTACCACCGCAAGCAGTAAAAAATACGTATGTATCTGCAACTACCGGAAAGAATGAACTTACTAAAGTTAGAATTTTAACCACAGTAACACATTTTGAAACTGTCTCCCCCATCACTGCAGCTGACACAAATTATCCAAACTTTGTGTATGCCTCAACAGATGTCAGTAGCACATCATCTCCTGGGTCACCAGGACCATGCCTAGCAGTATGTAAAATCACCATCCCTTCTATATTAAGATGAGAACTAGAGCTGGTTTAGTGGTTGGTGATGGTTGCTGAGACAAGACTCCTGATTATGCTGCTCTGGAGAATGCAGGAGGTTTTGCGGGAAGAGGAGGCCAATTCTATTTCAGTTTCCTACAGAACAAGACACCACAGCTGCACTGTCATTATGCAGGGTAGGGTCCCAGCTGTAAATGAGACTTTGAGTTAAGACATGATTTTATTTTTTTTAAAATCCATCTCATCTTGTATAGGCAATTTCAAGGAAAGAAAAGCCTGTTTTAAAACTGAATTTTCTTTTTTGGAAATTGTGAAGCCAAAGCATTTCTTCAAATGTGCAAAAGATGGATGAAGTCTTCCCCACTCAAAAACTGTGGCCACTGAAACATGCACTATCAAAATATCTACAGCACTGAGAACTGGAACAGAATTTTCAGGTTTGAGTTTCAGCAAAGTTCTCAACTGAAAACCAAAATTATGTAGAAAGAATATTTGTTGATAAAAAATAGAAAACTAAAACTTTTAAGACAATTGTTGTCTAACTATTTATAAGGTGGTTTTTTTTCAAAAGAGAAAATATTTTTCCTCTGTGTTGCTTCAAAATGCAGTGAGCACAATACGTACAGGATCAAAATCCACTGTGTCCAGGATTTTTGGGAGGGTTGAGATTGTGAGGGTTTGCCCGTCTAACTGAAACTGCAGCTCAAGCCTCTTTCTCAGAGTTAACTATTTCCAGGTAACTGTTTTCAGATCTGAGACCTCCCAAATGTGACACCAGAGCTGTCAATTCTGATTAGAAGATTATTTATAAAGGACTGAATGGCAAAAATAGGAGGTGGAATCAGCATGGGTTACCATTTCAAATGACTCAGGGGACACTTGGCTTTGAGACTAATTCCCTATCTGTGTCACACGGGCCCTTAATTTATTATCTTCTAAGCACAAGATAAGCCTCTGTTTTGTTTCTGGCATTTAGGGAAATTCCTCTTATGATTGCAGTGTGGCAAAGGCGTACATGAGACAGCTTTCAGCTAACCAGCTCATACCAAGAGCTGACAAGTGGAAGGAGCTACAGGTCTTTCACTTCTTGGTAGGTGGCTCCCAATACCTCTGCTACTTACCTTAAAGCAGAAATTGCAGCGTAGACATACTTTTAGCATGTCTCGACATAAACAACCCTGGGCTACGCCCTCAGGTGTGTACAGATGGATACTGATAGACTGAGGCAGCAATAATACTCGTAGGCCTTTGCAGTGCAGAAACTTGACAGGAGGCTGGGCTACTGTGGTTGCTGAAAGCCAGCCCACATGAACTCTGCCCTACATAGGCAAAGCTCCAAAGGTTGCACGAAGAGAGGTAATGGAGTTACATGAGGGATGCCCTTAGCTTACTATTGACAAAAAGTGCGGGCTGCCCAAACCTGTCTTTTCATCTAGAAGTTCTTTTCTTGACTCTGTGTGAAGCTAGGCCACCTTTCAAAAAAAAAAAAAAAAAAATATTCAGGTGGACAGATGGTGAGACCTGAGTAAACCAGGGATCAGTTTCAAGTAATGTTAATATCCACTGGTGCTTTCTGTGGGAAATTCACCGTTAATCACTATGCCTGGCCTGAACATGGGTAGGTAAAGCTTGGCTACTTTAATTACTTTATTGATTATTTCTCTAAGTCATCATTCTGAAATCTCAAAATGAAACACAATGAATTGGGGAAAACAAATGCAAAGTTTGTTCTTTGCAAACATAGCCATATAAGAAATGACTGCCCTGAACATCCCAGCTCTAATGAGCACAGCTAGGTACACATCTGTGTTTCTCTCCACGTGTTTTGGTTAATCTGTGCTCTTCTACAAACATGTATTGTATAAAAATACTAAGTACAATGAAGAATTGATACTGTGGAGTTATAAAACTTCTAGAATAACATACATGAAGACTTGATATGAAGCTCAAGTAAAGCAGGCCCTGACCCAGCAAAGCGCTCCAACACATGCTTTATGTTAAGTCTGTGAATATTGTCACTGAAAGCAAATGAGACCACTTGTGTGCTGAAAGAGTTTTGCTGGATTAAAGCCTAAAGAAAGGGGGGAACTGCACAAAAGACTTTTTATGACAAGCAGGAGAGAGAATTCCCACCAGTACACGGTCAGAAACAAAAAGTGACTGGACACCTTCTCTGCTGGTTACTAGGACATCTAACTCCCATTTACCCATGCCACATAAACCTCAAATTCCCAGGAATAAAAAAAAAAAAAAAATAGTGTTAAGTCTTAAAAACCTAAACAGTTAAGGGAAAAAGGGGGAAGCTATTTTCCTTTAAATCATGGTGAGTACTCTGTGACTTCAAGAAGAAAACTTATTTTGCAATATATCACTACCCTTTTAGGTGCCTGGAAAACTACGATCATAAAGGAAAAACCCTCACCAGTTATAAGAAGCATTAGGCTAGTGAAGGGCTCACAAAAAACCAAAATAAAGGATAAAGACGTGGTTCTTTCTAAAGCAAATGATCTTCTATACTACCTTGGTAGTGTATAGACATCCTGGGGAAAATAAAAATTAGTCCAAAGTCACACAGACGTAGGTGCATGCAAAAACCATGAGCCAGGGTAAGTTACCACTCAGAGGTATACCTGAGCATACATGAGAATACACTGAGCAGCCATGCCAGGGAGAGCAGGTCACAGGGATGGAGCAAACTGGACATGATTTTATTGTACCCCAGACCAGTGAAATGGTTCTGGTCTCTTGAAACGCAATCCCCACCTCTTTTCTCCATAGGTGTGCAGATCTGCACTGTCCCTCCCACTCCCACTCTGAGACAGATGGTAGATGCCAGCAGCCAAGCAAAACAACATATCAACATGGATAATTCAAAAATGAAGAGCAAAGAGTGGAAGAAGTTCAATCTTCATATACCTCAGCTTCACTGCTACTCTACCACCTCAGTCGCCATGTATGAATTGAGAGTATGAGCATGACTGCGTCATCAATTATACCTAAGGAAATGATTCTGCAAACAGTGGCCTTATGCCAATAGTTTTTAGATTTTCTGTGCTGAATCACAAAACCTTGGTGTGAAAACATGGTGAGGAAAGCAGCAGAGATATCTTGACCAATTTGACGATTAAGCCCTGGTGAAAAGTTGCACATCCTAAACAGAATCTTGCCAAAAACACTCTCCTCTTGTCCTGTCAAAAAGTGCTCATTCATTGGACTGCTAACAGTTTGCAGGGTTTGTGTAACTTTGCATACATGCATTCAATATTTTATTTCTCTGCTTTGATTCCCCGCAACAAAGTTGTCATCTATCATTTCAGTTCCATGTAAAAGCCCCAGGCTGCTGTCAGAGTACCTCAGAGACATAAGCCTTTGACACGGAAGGAAGCAGTAGATGGTGTATTGTCAGCTTACCTTAATAGCACACTTTCTGGGAACAGAATTCAGCCTTATCAAGAATAAAGAAAATTTGTATTTGAATTTGGAAAAATGAAAACTGTATTTTCTTAACTGAAGTTAGTTTGGGAGATTTTTTTCTCCTTGTCTCATTTCCACAGCCTACCAGTAAGATTACTTTCACTGAAAGGTTTTATTCAATTCTGTATCAGAGTGTATTATTTTTTGCGGTCAATCATTTTCAGACTATGAAGGAAATGTGGCAATGAGTGATTTCCAGTAGTTCAAGATGCACGTGTGGTACAACCCATACAACTCTGACGTACATTTCACCCAGCTGAGGGCAGTATCTTGCACACAATAATACGCACCCCTCATGAGAAATCCAACCATGAGCACATCTCAGCTCACACTCTTGAGACTCTCTAAGCCCCAGATACCAGTCTCAGAATAATCATACTGAGAATGACAACTTTCTCGGTGTCAAAGATTACTTCCCTTGAGGCTTCTCAGTTCCTTCATCTCAGATCATTTTCCTTCCTTCATACGCATGTCTTCTTTCTCATCTACCTTTCCCCTTCCTCTTTTTTCAACTCAGTCGTCTCCTTTGTTCTTCCAGTCTTTCTGTCCTTCTCTCCCCTCATACTTAACCCTTCAGTAAAGAGAAGAGAACCCATCTCCATTATTTGTGTATATGTCCCCAAAACAGACACTTGTTTGGGACTTGATTCATGGACGTGTCTCTTAAAATTCATACTGACACATAAAAAGAGCAATGCCTATAGCAGCAAGGAAAGATCAAATATTCTCTGAAGGTCTTTCTCAGAGAATCACCATATGCTCACTTTTTCACCAGTGAATTAGGGCACCAATTAATTTAAAACATCTTAATCCCTGTGATTATGGAAAAAAACCCCCACCTTAATGCAATTATTCCTGAGAGTAAACAGTGACCAATTTGAGTAAGGGTGGATAAACAAGATGGTTTGGGGTTTGTTTTGTACATATATAAAATCCGTTCTCTTATCATTCATCTTCTCCATGCGTTGTGTGAACTATTCTTTATTTGGGAACTTTCTCACATCAGCTTTGTGCGAAGAAAGAAATCAGACATACTTTACTGCTTAGCTATCCTGTTGAGTCCAAACAAATAGTCCCATTAGGTGACATCACCCTTACTAACCTTTAAGTAATTCCACCTACACAATGCTCCTTCAGCAGCATTTACACACAATGAAATGGAACACAAAAAAAAGAAATCAGAAAATGTTTCCAGTTGGATTGAGTCATCTGTACTTGTGAACATCTCATGAACTATTCTGCAACTCCAAGTTGAAATGAGACATATTAACCTGCGCAAGTCTAAAACCAGGCACAAGCACTTAAATCTCTTCGTACAGATACATCCTTGCCCTCACAAAACCATTCTACATGACTGCAGTAATATTATGAATACCTCGTACGTAAACTGAACAAGTAATGAAATGGCTGTGACCTCCTTATACAAACAAATTATGAGAGAAGGCAGATCATTTCACATTTTTGCAAAGTGAATTACCTAGGTACTGCTCTACATACGCAATATTCAAAATGAAGATAAATATTCCTCACCGGTTTCTCACATCATAGCTGCTGGATGTTGGCATCTTCATCTGTGCTGCCTGGGAGCTATCTGCTGGTTATTGTCAAACTATTTATGTGCACAAGAAGAGGTGCATACGCTCACCAAAACTGAGGTAGAAAGAGTTTACCCTTCTTTTGTCATTGCCTTAGTGGAAGGTGTCTGTAGAACACTCTCCCACTGCTGCAGTCACTGCCTTTTTGGCAATCCCTATTTTTATAGCACTTAATGAAGATACTGTTAGTTAAATGAAGTCTAAATGAGACTTCAGTATTCTTTCACCTTTGAAATACAGTACAAACATGAGTGGATATGTTCCAGCATAAAAATATGAACATTTCTGTTCCTGCTCTTATGTTAGCTTCTTACACAAGAAATAAATCTAAAGCAAAATCACCAACTGCAGCAACTTTCCTTGCTTTAAAGAAATTAAAATGCAGTCGCTTTTCTTGAATTCTCTAGTGGTCTGGGTTTTTTTACACAAGATGATGTATGCTAGCTGTAGTGCCCTAGAACACTACTAGAGAAAAATAACACATAGATAAGAAATCAGTAGTTTCTTCATTCAAGAAGTATTAGAGTTGAAAAAAGCAACTTTCAAAATGAGAAAAAAAAGTATTTTCAAGAGATTTTCTTTCATCTTTTGTCTCTTCTGTATTTTGTTTTTTACCCCAGCAGATTTTAATACTTTTAGTACAGCTCTCATAACACAGTATCTTTTGTCATTGATAACCTGCCAGGACATCATAGCGATGCTCTTGCTACATCACTGACTTGCTAAGGAGAACACAGCAATGACAGATATTCATGACTACAATTCCACTGCTGGGCTGTGTCAAGTTTTTTCCAATTCTCCAATCTTCGCTTATCTAGCTAGCTGTCAGTGTGCAGGACATTTATACATCTCTAATTTCTGGAATATCTGAGGGCCCAGATTTACAGAAACAGTTAAACTCCTACAGATGGAGATGGGATGTTGGGGGTTTGTTTTTTTTTTTTTCAGTGCCCTAATTATCAAAAGGAATATATATTTGCACCTTCAGGCACTTCAGCCTGTTCCTATCCAGCCCTAAATACATTATGGAATAACAACTTCAAATACATGGCCATTGCTCTTAAATCATTCTTAATCAGTCTAACCTCAACTGAAACACATCCCTCGCATACCACACTCTTCCTGTCAATGACTTTGAAAGTATTTAGCCATTATTTGTTCAGGTTTGCATCTAAGGTTGGTACACATTTCCGCAGTTTCTCAAGACATCCTAAGGACAGGTTGCTGTTTCTTCAAATGCCTCTAAGGGTATGTTTACACTGCAAGTCAAGCCCAAGTTTGAAGTTGTTCTCCAGGTCAAACCTGCTCACTCTCTTTGTTGCTTATATACAAACATACACCCAGGCACAGTCTGAGGACAAGCAGTCTCAAGAACTCCCTGAGGTGGAGCCTGAACACTGACAGCAAGGTTGACCTTTCTGTTCCTGGTGATGTGGGTAAATCTTACATATCCAGGACCAAGCAGGCTCATCTTATTCTATCCTAAGCTCCTCCTAAGCACAGCCTGAACATTTCAAGTCCAAGCTATAGCCAGTCTGTACAGTTGGATTAAGAGCCAGCAATGTGGAATCACACAGGCCACAGAAGTCACCATGATTAACCTCCTCTAAGCATGCTCATAATCTCCTAACGTATTCAAAACTAAACAACTTAAAGGGAACAATAAATCAGGGCAAAGGTCCTTCAGCATTCTCACCAGAGTTTTAAAATTATACAGGACAAAGTTCAGACAAAAGAGATCATGCTTAGACAGACAAGAGGACTTCCACACAGAAAATTACCTTACTAAAACTAAATCCATGGCATGTCCTCCTTTTAGGTAAACTGGCTTAAGTCCTCCATGCACAGACACCTATTGAAAAGAGAGCAGAACTTGCCCCTTCCCCAGTTTTAAAACAGGCCCTTTGAATTCCAACTTGTAAATGACCCTTGCATCAGTCCTCCTTGTTAGCTGTTTGGAACAAAGATAAAATACAAGAAGAGAGTTGTCGGTGTTCTCCAGGAATACCTGTTTCCACTTACCCTGCCAGACATGTGAACAAGCACCAGCAGCGCTGGACACTCCAGCTGCTGACAGCTGTGCGAGAGGTACCAAGCAGCTGCAGGGGCAGGGAAGAGCACATATATAGAGAGAGAAACACCAAGCATGAGTTTATTAAACCCCTCTCACTCATCCTAGCATGAAATTCAATAAACAGAGCTCGAGGCATAGTGCTGTAAGTTTAACTTCTTTAAAGACAAAGGGGAAAAATCCAAGAACATTTATGGAGAATAAGCAAAATCAGGCATGTGCCCACTCTGTGGGGGTAGCCAGATGCCTAATGGTGATTGCTGCACACTCTTTCATCTAAATAGACTGCAGGAAAGGAAAAGATTAAAACAATTTTACTTCATCTCCCTTATTTCAAAAACATATGTGCAAGTGGCATGGGGTGAGATGCAAAATATTAATAATAAAGTCCCCTCTCAGACTGCTTGTGTTCATAGGATGTTAAAAAAAGAAAACCACAACAAAACAAACAAACAAAAAACTCCAGTCTTTTCACCTGCCCCTTTGATGAATGTCTTCGGCACTATTCTCCAGGCAAGGATCAATACCTATTTCTTAAGACATTTATTTAGGGATTTAAGACTTCCAACTGAGCCCTGCCTAGGGAGTTGTTCCTGTTTCCGCCCCCATCCCCCCCCCCTTTTTTTATGAAAGACAGACAGACAGATACCAACTGCCTTATTCTGATTTTAGCCTCCACCCTCTCTCTCATCTACCACAATTTTTTTAAATCTCACAGGCTTCCTCTTACAAATTCTCTCCTTATTACAGTGCTTCAGTTCAGAGCTGTCTACCACAGCTGGGTTTTGAACACCATCATCCCAGCAAGGTTCAGCACATTTTAGGAAGACACTCATTTTAGACAAGATGGGTTAATTATAAGGCCGTATGTTTACAGCGCTATTCATTTATTTCAAGAACATCCAGTACATACAGTTTTCTCCTGGAGGGAAAAAGTCTGCAAAAGAGTATCCAGATAATGCAGCACTTTTTGGCTGTTCAGAAAGGCTCAAGGCCAAGTACCGCTCTATTACTCCCATACAGCTACTGTTTTCAATAGGAACAAACACACAAACTATCAACAGAATTTAACCCTTCATTCTTCCATTGGCAGATTCTCTCCAGACCTGTGTGACTGATGCTAGCCAGACAGAGTCCTAGAGGTAATGTTCCTGCTGCTAAATTTGTTTAACTTTTCAGTGACTACGTTAACAGAATCCACATAATTCGAGGAAAAGAAACAAGTGCCTTCTGAAACTCATCAAAAATTGCTCATCTGTTAGTCAGCATGGATCATTACTACAGCAGGGTTTCCCAAAAAACATCATAGGAGTGGAAAAAAAATAAAGTACACCTCTCCTAATCTCATTGGTTTTTAAGTAGGAAAATGAGGTAAGTAGTACCACATTTTATACGTGTACAAAAGACAAAAACATGTCTAGATCCCTGTTTCTTGGACACATAATCACATTATCACAACTTGACAAGCACAGTAAGAATTTTGTATTAGGTTTCTACATAGCTGTTCAAGTGGTTTGTAAATTACCTGTACCTTTACACCAGGCTGAACTTCAGAAAGGCTGAAAAGAGTGAGCATGGACATTCCTAGACTGACAATATCCCTAGGTACTAGACCAAAGGTAAAAGATACTAGAAGAGATGGTAATTGGCAATAGGACATATTTTTACACACAATATCACAGCGTTGTATGACCTGCATACACTGAGAACAGCCATTGGGCTAGACTAAATAGAGAGCGGGTACCCGTGGTGTTCTTTGGGTTAATATTCTTTCCTCTTCTCCTATGACTTAAATACAATGATGATTTGATTTCCTTGGAAGGATGTATTGGCTGCACATACCCAAAAGAAATTAAAAAATCAGAAAGAAAAGTTAGAAAAGTTGCAAACTCTGTCATAGGAACTGCTCACATTTTCTCAGAGAGAAATCCATGTGGCACAAACTGAGCCCTGGAATTCGAGAATGGTGCATTCAGTGACCCACGGATTAAGAGGAATAAAAGCTGCCAACTTCACTGCCTGATCATTGGAACGAGACAGGAAGTAAATACAACTGGAAATCATTATGCCTTGTGATTTTATTTTTAGCTTCTCTTTGTTTGCTGAGTGCATTTGGCATAAATCTTACAATTTAGACGTGGAACAAGTCTTAATAGGCCCTCTAATACATCCTTCTACAGTTTCCTAATTGACCCCTGTGGAGCATTCACCGGTACGCTGGCCTGTCTGTGTTTATGTTTCACGGAGTTTCCACCATTTTCTTTGAAAACCATGCTACATCTAGTACATAAATTATTCCACCTGGAAAAGGCTGGTTTGCAACCTGTCTGCCCTTCTTATTCTGTCTGTTCTCTTTTTCCAGCCTGTTCCTCCCAGGAGAGGAGACTGTGATGCTGGGAATTCCCAGTATGAAAAAGGTTGGGACTTGCTGATCACCTAGGTCTTTCTCTTCATAACACTGGCTGCTATTCAGCCTAAATGCTTCCTACCTCTGGGTTTGTCCCATTTCACGTGCCCATGCTGATTCCTCTCATTTTTCTTCATCTGACACTTGAACCATCTAGAGGATGATCCTGTGTAACATCGGCTGCTGCTTAGCCAAGTTAGGCACATTACACATTTTCAATCTTTCCTTGTAAGCAATCATGCCAGCCCCTCTAATCATCTGTGTTGCTGTGTGCTGAATTTCCTCCGATTTGCCTGTATCCGAGCATCAGGAGCTTCCAGAACAGTATCTGAAACTGCATCCTCATCTTATGCAGGTTTTTGAACCGTACTCGGCCAAAGTATGGAACAGGGGAAGATGCAATTTAAATTCCAAGTAGCCAATTACCCCAGCAGCTGCATTCAAGGTCCTCACAAGCTCTGACACATCAACAAATCTCAGCTGTCGCAGTACTATCAGCAGTGAGTGGTGCAAAAAAGAATGCAAATCACATCGAATTTTACAAACCAGATGAGAGCCTTTGAGCTGGACTGGAAGCTAATTCAGATATGAGGCGCTCCAGTATCTTCACCACATAAGAGACACAGCGCTACAAACAGGCTACCTTCTCTCCTTTAAGTGATGCTTCCAGTAAGTCTTAGGTAGAAGGTGGGGGGGGGGGTAAGTCTCCAACTGCATTTCAGCAAGCCAGCGTGGACACAGCAAAAGCATGGCTTATTCTCTAAAGGTCAGAGCTCAGAAGAAAATGACTGAATCTCCTCCCACCAGCAAACCCTACCTCCAGCCTCTTTTTTAGATCTCATTTGAAGACAAATAATGACTTTGGTTAACTACAGTGAAATTATGTCACTGCATTACTGAGAATGAAAGAGCATCTTAGCTGGTGTATGACGAAAGGCACATACATACACTGAGAATACTTTCCCCATCTCAAGACTGAAAATAATTTTTTAAAAGCTGCTTAAATTGAACACAAAAGGAAAGGAATCTTGTAGTTGTGAGCATTTACATGCTGTCCTCAGGAAATGTTCAGCTCGAGTAATGTCACTGCAGCTCAGAGATGCCAATAAAAAAAAAGAACTGGCATATAAATCATGTTGCTTTACGGCAATAGCAGCTTTCTTGCCAAAAGGTGGCTCTTAATTTTCTGTTCTATTACACTTGTGAATGCGTTCACTTTTCCCAACAAGAAAGCACTAAAGCAAAATGGGTGTCAGAGTGTTCCCTGTGAGGAACCACACCCCAAATCCTTGGTGATTTCCAACTGGCTTATGCTAACGTAAATATGGGATAACAGTGCCAAACCGGGTCTCACAGCCAGATCCTCAGTGAATATAAACTAATGCTTCAACTGACTGCTGTGACTGAGAATCGGCCTCTTTGTCTCTGACAGTAAATTACTTTCTATTATGCCTTACAGGGCTCTGCCACAGAGCCCCACTAAAGCTCTGGTTAATATGGGACTTTATTTTCCCTACCTGTGGAAAAAGCTTATCAGCATGAAGCACGGTAAGCATACGAACGGACGTCAAGCACGTAGTGCTTATTATTCAGCGGCATGACAAGGAACACCAGGTTTATACATCTCTGGCTGGAATTGCTTTACCACCAGAGAAGGGATCAAGAGATGAGCTAGACTGAAACTAATCTGACAGTACTATTACCAATGTCATGTTCTGTTCATTGGCTACATGAGCGTGTGAACTCCACAGTTAACACCAATTCTGGTCTATTTTGACCAGACCTACTCTGTTCCAAAATATTCTTATATTACAGCATTTTTTCATAGGACTGTAATGCCATTTATTGCATTTTTCTTGCAAAAGAGAAAAGGGACGTGAACTTCATGCAGGGCCTGCTAAACTGTCACAGTAATTCTGGGACACTGCCCAATGGAAACATCTCCTATCAGCTCAAAGATAGCCAAGATACAATGGATAGCTGACCCACCTCACCGTTTCTTTCAGAGAACTACAACATCTCCAGCATACACATCCACAATGTGGGCTTTAACACAGTGTTCTTAACATGATCTTTGTCAGCCTCTGACCTCCTCCTTTGTCCCCTGTCCGTGTTTCCCCCCCAAGATTTACAGTCCTCTGTGTGCTTTATACTCCTTTGAAGGCAAAATGATACTCGCAGTCCCAGGAAGGAGGTGCGGCTATTGCAGGCACAGCAAGCAGAGAAGGCACCTCTTCCAGCCTGTCTGCTCTCTGGGGATTCCCAAGGGGAAGATAACTATCAAGGACTGTAACACCTTTTCCACAGAGAGCTTCCTCCTGCATGGTGGCCCTCCCTTCGGGAAAGCTCTCCCTCTGTACCGTAGATGAGGTTCCCTAGGATTCGCGGCGGTTGTGTTAAGGGACCTGGGCTACACGGCTCTGTGAAAGCCCCCCGGCATCCCGCAGGCCTGGGAAGGTGCAAGGGGAACCTCCCCGAATTGTTCTGTGGGTGAGCAGGCACAAACCACATGGGCTGTGATTCATACAGACACACCTCATCCAGGGAAACCACAGGCTGCCCCTCACCACCTAGCTGTCTCCCTGTGTCCTCCCTTCTCCCTCCACATCAGATGGCAACAAACTTTAATCAAGGATTTGGGTGCCTGAGATGATACAGTAGTGTTTTCTGATTTATTGCTTTCCATTCCTCTCTGGTTTTCCAGCACTTTTTTTATCTGCGCTCTTCTCGGTACTTACCTTTCACCTTTTCTTCTCCCTGTTTACAGGACAGCCTGATTACAGCAAATTACCAGCTTTTCACAGAATTTATGACTTGGATCACGTAGACAATGGCAGAATGATTTTAAGAGCAGAAAAGATATTTTATGTTGTCTTTCCTATGAATTTTCTAGAGTTTTTACTATTTTTTTTTTGGGGGGGGGGTAGGCAGAGAACAAGCAATTTTTTATTAGTGGCGACTCTTACACTTAAAGTCTCCCCTACGTTATTCAGTGGGGCCTGTCCGACATCTAACAAGGAGACTTGGAGAAGTGGAAAGACAGTCTGAGGGACTTCAGCATCCTACCATTGCCTCTGAGGGCAGGCCAGACCCAGAGACCTGATGCCTGATGTGGATGCTCAGTGTTCAGGGATCAGGCACCTGGGTTCTCTCTTCAGCTCTGTCAAGCCACAGAATTTTATTTATGAATTTTCACCGCTCCAAGCTTTCCCTCTATTTTCCTTCACTTCATACTGCTGGCTGAATGATATCTGAGATCCTCTGTCTTTAACCAGAGGTCCATATGAGCAGCTTTCTCCTCAGCACAGCTAACAGTCTTCTCAATTCAGCATTGCTCTGAAGCTTCTTTACCCTTCAAAAAAGGCTAAATATTTTTGTTTGCCAAAGGCTCTGTGAGTCATAGAGAACATGACTCCTGTGGTATAAACAAAGTTCAAGACTGAGGTTACACAGTCTATAAGAGGAAAGCTCTCAAGCAGTGGAAACAATAGTATGTCCAGATGCCAGACCTCCCTCAGCAGATGCTGTCCCAAAACCTCTGCACACAAAAAAAGGTCATATTTCAGCCTCCTGATCTGGAGACACCATGGTTCAATTTATAGGCAATATTTCTGGCTATACGGCTCTTCTCTCAGAAGTTATTATTAGCTAAGAAGTTAATCATTAGAGTAATTTTTGCTTTACTGCATATTGCTATAGGTTCAAGACACATCATGGCTGCATGAGTTGTTCTTGGGAGGCAGTGGAAATCAACAAAAATATCAATATGGATATCAAGGGAAGTATTGTCTTTTTGTTACATAAATACATGTGATAAGATCGCTCTAGCTGTTTACTGTCAGGATCACTTACAGTATGGGGCCCGTACTGCAGTGGTTATGAGATGTGAGATGTGGTTGTACCTAAGAGAAATTTCAAGACAAAAAAACGTAATAGTATATTTTGCCACTAGAAATACCAAACTAAAATTTTTCTTCCTATTTTCCCAATAAGGTTTCCTCAACATCAACAGGAAAATATGAGCTCAAGTGTTGGGTATGGCATTGGGTTAGTCATGATGCCTTGTACATATTTTAGTGAAGATAGTTTTCTATGGACGTATTTTAATCTTGCAACCAACAGATTATGCTTACTTAGGCACATACCAAAATTAAACAAAAGAAATCAGCTGAACCATAAAACCCTTTTCCAGTAAGCTTTAAACTGGTTTCCTCAATTATATAATTTTAACATCTTTTTGGTATAAACACCAGTGACAGATTTGCAGAGAAAGTTTTAAAGGCAAATGAGCATAATGTCACTGCTGAATATTGTACATTTAAAAGTGTGTATTTCAGGAAAGGGTATGGAAAAAAGATATCAATGAGAATTTTTCAGAAGGGGGAGATCCCACTCTGTCCTCCCTAATGCAAAAGGGCCCCAAAGATCTCCCATCCCTCTTGCAAAATACAGCCTCTCATACCAGCAACGTGGATCAAGGCTAAACAGCTTTATTCCGAACACTCCCTTGTATGTTGTATGGACATGGCTGGAGCAGCGACATGGCAATGATGGCTACAGAAAGCCCGTTCTGTAAATTGCAGAAGCTATGATAATTTTGGTCCCCAGGCCTGTCTGTGGGTCTGCCAGAGCAGATGGGATCTGAAAGGCAATGGTTAAGTCTTTCTCTAGATTAACATGCGAGTTCTTTGTGGCATCTCTTGTGGACACAGCAGATCTGTTTCCCTCCGGCCAGTTTGCTACAGGGTAAAGCTCTGCCGTTCACTTTTGCTCTGTTTTTACTATGGAGCAGGACTGGCAGCTTGGTAGACTGTTTGGGTTTTTGTTGTTGGTGGTGGTGTTTTTCCCTCCTATAACATAAGGGGAAAGCCAGACAAGATGCAACTTTTCTCTGAATTGGAACCATGGGCTAACCACATTACAGGCTCCATTCTCTCCCCCTCCAACACGCCTCTCCGCTCCGCTCTTCTCCTCTCCCTCCTCCCACCAACATATTTGTGCCCGGTTCAACTATTTATTAAATAGCATTAATTAGATTAAGATAGTATCTCTCACAGTAATTTTATGTTGAAAAATTGCTGTTAATGGCCCTTTGATGTAACAAAGAAGTTCTTTTTTCCCCCTTGTTGCCATGCCAAGCAACAAGCCATTGTCACGGTCATTTACAAGAATCACAGAAAAAGTGCTGAAAGTGAACTTAAAGACAACTAATCAGTCCCAAATGCAGCTTAACTTCACTTTTTTCTGATGCTTGCCTGACCTGTTCTTAAAAACCTCCAACAACAGAGACTCCATAACCTTTGCAGATGATCTATTCTGGTGAGTCACTTGTTAGAAGTTTTTTCTCAACAGCTATCCTTAATTTCTCATACTGCAGTTGAAGCCCATTATTTCCTGCTCTATCTGGAGTGGACTACATGAGAAAAATATTCCTTTTCACTTCACAGCAGCACAGATGAAAAGTTACTTTGCCCCCATCCTTCTCGCCACAGTACGTTTTCCTCTAGACTAAGTTACTCCATTCTTTCAAACTCTCCACACAGTCATTTCTCCAAGAGGAAAAGATGTTGGAAAGTATCAATTGTTGGAGACCTGACAGTTGGAAATGCTTTAGCTAAACAGCTGTCTAGGTAGCAAGCATAATTATTTTCAACAAAACTAGCAAATGACTGGAACTATCAGCAAGACTATTCCACATGGGAATATAAAGTCTCCATTGGCAAGGACACGGTTGAATTAGTTACTCTACAACTTTTGTCATTAAAGACAGCTTCGGAATGCACTCTTATGCACAGATTTCTTGCATTCATCAGTAATTCAGTTTCCAAATTAAAAGTAAAACAAAGACACAGTTTTTAGACTTGCTCAGTCTGTTAGATTTGGCATCTTTCTATCCCAGTGACTAAGCATAGCTATATTACTGCTTGACTTTGATTATATATCAGCTAGCAGTAACTCTACAATATGAAAAAAGCAAGAGTTTTTAGAGCTCCACAGCATGAACATACCAATACTAGATCAATCTCCAGCTTAGTAGTAGTCCTGATTCTTCAGAAAATAGTAAGTTCAGTCTTGGCAGCATCCATAAATAACGCTTTCTACAATCTCCAGTTGGCTGAAGACTCAATCCCATCCCAGAAAATGCTGATCTGGCTTTGTCTCTTCTTATCTAAACTCCAGCACAGTGACCTGGCATGAAGCCACAGCCCTTGAGAAACTCCAGCTAAAAGGAGAATGCCCCATGCCTCTCCAGCAACATGGGTGCCAGGAGTGCATTAAACCTCCAACGCTCTGCGCTGGGAAGCTGCACCAAGTTCAAAGTCTCCATCATTATCTTCGAAGTGGTCCACAGCCTGGACTGTACACTTGGCAATTTTAGATGAAAGACAGAGAAAAGCAAAAGGTACATGATAACTGGGCATGCTTGTATGTTTGTGCATACTTGTACACTGTGCCTTCAATAGGCTGCAGTGACCCTGAGGAGAAAAAAAAAAAAAACAAACAGAAAACCCAAACAAACAAACAAACCTTCTCTGCTTTATATGTAGGGAATGTTTAAAAATTTAAAAGTAAAGGTGTCACAGTTTCCTATCTATACATATCACCTTGAGCCCCCGGCAATTTCATTCTAACTGAAGGCAGGACAGTAGAATCTCATCATCCTGATATACCACAGTCACATTTTTTGAAGCTGAAATAAAAGGAAGGCTGCTTCTGAAGAGTTCCCATAAGGCTTAAAATAAACTATTTCAAGACAAATAGCATCTGAAAATATTTAGATAATATGGTACAGCAACATTAAGAAAGCCACAAAAAATTATTTACTTTTGGCATTAAATCATGTTTACCTGCTATGGCTGATAAACAAAGAGGTAGCTCTGATGCAGTCAGGAGAGAGCACACAAAGTGAAATTCTTCCCCCAAGGAACTTCTACCACTGACTTCACTGGAGCCACAACTTCACCCATCTCATTTACTTCCTGACTGCAGTAATTTTCCTGGCTTATGTCAGGGTAACATCTTGTTCTTCTGAGGTATGTCCTGCACTTTATTGACTGGAGAACAACACAAGTATACTAGTTATCCTAACAGGGGCTCTTCAACAAACTAAACCAGATTTCCACTCTTCCCCACTTAGAGTAGTCAGTGACTTTTGGAGATAATCGCTGTCTCTGCATGTGTTTCCATCAGCCTCCTAGCAAATACATTTCTGATCTCCCCTGCTCCAGTATGTTGCCATATATAATAACCCATTAGAGAAGCAGTGGGGGTAATTGTGCACCCTCACCTTTCCATGGCAATCATCATAAATATCCCTTCACTCCTCCTTCTCTCCATTAGAGCCATACTGGGTGGCTACTGTATGCTCTCTCCTTGTGGAAACTAACATAACGTAATATTTTGATGCGTAAATTACATAAGTGAGTGCCTAGCTACAAAGTTTTAAAATAGTATGCCTTTTAATAAGGTGCAATTACTGTTTGTTTATCTTTTAAGTGATATCTCAAACATGCACTTCTGAATTGCTCCCTCTATTATTGAAAAAAGACAGGGGCAAAGTAAGATAAAACATTTATTTCATCTATTTTCTTCCTGCAGGAAGCTCCCACTTTGCTGCTGGAATCCCCAGGAGCAAGTGTTTTCAACAAAACAACCTGCCTAATGAGGCAATCTGGGTGAAGAATACTGGAAACTAATCTAAAAGAAACTAAAGGAAAAAAATGTTCTGGCTTATCTTATTTTTTGGACAAAGACTCCAGTAAAACTGCGATCTCACGATGAAGCACATTCCAAGGGGTTCTGCTAAGCTTGCGTATGCCTCAAAGGACTCTGATGCCTTTTGGAAAATATTCTGGTTTAGAACAATTACAGTTCTACTATATTTTTCCTGGGTTTCTCTTCTTTTTCTTCTCTGCCATGAAAAATCCGAAGGTTTTACTTGAATGAAACCATCTGCTCCTGTGGCTTAAAGAATACCTGAAGTTATAATGCTTGGATTATGAAAAAGCTATCAGCCCTGTAGTCGGTAGTTGCACTTAAAAACATAATTTGGGCTCTTTAACAGTCAGCAAGTCCCAAAAGTGGAAGACGTTCAGGGCCCACATGAAGTGACTTTCAGCCTGCTATAAGCACTTATACTTCCCAGGCACCACATGGAATTTGTGGTTGGCAGCATTTGCTCGACAAGCAAAAGCCCAGCAAAAAGGAACAGTTAATACACCTAACATCACATCTCCTATAGGTCCATTGGGAACAGGAAAGGAAATGCTCCCAGTACCTCCTCTTCTTCCCTGGCAAGTCTTTTGTGGATCACAGCGCTACTAGCAAAGTTTGGTAAAGCAACTTTACATTTCACTCTTTGGGTTCATTATTCCAATGCAAAGTCAACCAGCCTCTGGCTCTGTGTTCTCCCTAAAGGCCCACGTAGAAAAGAGCTTATCATCTCCTGTTATAGAAGGCTACAGCAGAAAGAAGGTTTTATTTATTTATCTATTTATTAAAAGGTTGCTTTTGCAGCTTGTCTTTTTCATGGAGAGAAATAAAATTAGAGTATGGCAATCAATTATAGCTGTGCATCAGCATGCAAAGCACTTCACAAGAGACCAAGACTCCTGTTCCTAGGATTACCAGCATGCCTACAGTAATGGAAAAACACAGTTGCAGAGGCAAGATTAGGACAAGTAAACGGCTACTGCATAGGAACATTTTTAATGACATATTTTGTTAAATAATTTCTATTAATAAGGCTTAGTGAAATGCTTATAAATTACACTTTATATGACTAAAAACATCCCTTTTCTTTATGAGCTTGAGAGATTAGTAAGGAGCAAAACAGGGCACAACAGATGATCATGTTTCTGCCTTCACAGAAACATGCTGTCTTGGAACTGTTAGACCTCAGATCTCCCACTTTCTTGTATCCTAAATGAAATAAGTTCGTAATGAGCCTTCTTTCTCTACATCATAGCTATTAGAGTTTGTAATCAGATGGACAAAAGCTTGCTTGATAAATTCTTTATTACATATCCCCTGGCCAAGCTTTTCTCAAGGTGAGCCTGCACTTCAGTGACTGCAGTAACATGATGTTGCTAACTTTACAGTAATTAGTTCAAGACCTTACCACGGTAGCCATGGCAGAGTGAGCCACAGGCCTAAAATCCAAGTTCAATTAACCTATGCAGTGTTCCATGCTGTTGCATCAAACATGCGTAGCGTGGTAACAGAAAGCTATTTTGAGTACGTCTGCACTACTCCCAAACTTACTAGTATAGCTTAGACGTATTCTGGACTAGCCTTAATTGTTCCCAAGCACACAGTCCTTAAAGAAGACTGGAGAGCATACAATTTATAATTTAATTACATAACCAGGGAGGTCATGCAGAACCCAAGCACTCCTTTTACATAGCTGCAAAGCAAAATGTCAGTTAATAATTTAATGGTGGGTTTTTTTCGGGCTTTTCCACATATATAAAGACCTTTCTTGATCCAGTGTAGGAGAATGGAACTACAAGATGTGACCCGTATATCTCTCCACATGTCTCCTCTAACAGCTTTCAAGTGCTGGCAAGGAGATGTAAGCTCATCTCCTCACTCCCTCAGACAATGTTATGTTGTCACAGCAGGAAGCAGATGGGAGCTCTAGTGAATTTTTTAGGGGTCAGTGCAGCTCCTGAGCAAACTCTTTAGCATAACAACATGTGGCATTCATGCCTGAGTCTGCTGTTAGCAAGGTTGGGATCTAACTGGAGAGTTAAACTAGGCTTGGATTGTTTCTGTAGGTTCTTAAAATTAAAATTCTTTGACAGCTAACAACCAACTCAACCTGGGAAAGCTCAGAAGGAAAGGGTCTCCCACTTGCTTGCTCTCGTGCTCTCTGGGCAAGCTCTTATAAAATCGTGGTTCTAAATTAAAGCGATTTGCAAGGCTGCGGGACTCGTCAGACTCATTTGAAACAATTCACAATGAAAAACCGGTTCAGACAAACGTTAATTGAAACATTCAGAAACAAGATTAAGGCAGGGGGAACCAATTGGCTGAATCCTGAGTTCTTGCAGCTACTAGTAAATAGTCCAATTCAAAAGACCTTGGAAAAAGACGCTTTAAGCAAAGCCAAAAGACCATGCCAGCCATCAGGCGAGCTCTCAAAACACAACCATTATCTGGTTAGATCACCCTTCTTTTTATTGAGAAAAGAAATCTATAAAGCTAAAATAATCAAATGAAGAACATATTAAATTTTAGGAAGAGGGATGGGGGCAGCAGTCTTTATTTACATGAAATTGTCATTGATTTCAATGTATCGCATAAAGGTTGAGACACCTACTCAGAGAACCACAAACTATAACCGTACCTGAAGGGTCGGGCCCTAACCCCACACTCTTTCTCCTCTGTGCTACTTCTGTGTCCTAGCACAAGGGCAGAGTTTTCCTGTCACAGAAGGATCCTCAAGCAGTATAAAAATAACAAAGCTCCTACCTAAGAACAGGTGCACTGCTCACAGGCTGTGGTAGGAGATGGAGAATAGTTAGAACATGGAGTATTTGAGAGCAGAGCACAGGGCACTATTCCAGCTGATGTGAGATAAAACTTACCCTTTAGATGCTCTAAAACATGCCAAGAACTGATGCAATCTCCATGCTGTCCCAGGAAGAGGAGAACAGAAAGATACCCTCTCTCTGTACCACACTGGCTCCTGTACTATGCTTCGTAAGCCATGGGATTTGGCTTCAAGTCTATATGGGAAATTCAAGCCAGAAATGCAGGTGTGTCCTGATGTATCTGACTCTCTGCTAAAATTGGGAAACTATCAATTTAACAGGTAGTGTCACTTAAGGTGGACTGGTGATTTGCAGCCATAGGGATCCCAAAGCTTTTTGCAAGGTACATAGCCTCGAACAATGCTTCCTGTGGTGATGCCTTCTCCAATAAGGGCCAAAATTTCAAAAGCTCAACTAATCCTTAAAATAGAAATTAGAATCACCCTCATAAAATGAAGAGCCTTTTCCCATAACTGAGCCAATACAAATGAAATGACAGTGTCTTAAAATATTTCTTCTAGACTTTTAACTTTTTGTATCATGCAGCCTAAAAAATCTGTGTGAGGAAATGAGACTTGTGCTTTTGTCCGTGATGCCTTTGATGGTAGCATCCAAAGCCATGTTCTAAAGATCAATAGCAAGGATGATTAAGGAGATCGCAGTCTGTGTTTGATTTTTTATGAGGAAAGGGAAATCTGCTAGACTCAAATGGGTATCTCTGCCACTATTTAACAAAGGAACCTTGCCAACGTCGGCTTCTGTGTACCCCAAGCACAGACGACAATCCTACCTTCAGGCTGAGGACAGAATACAATCCCTCAGAAGTAACCGCTCCAGAACCATTATGCACCCCCCAGGTTTTTTTCCTCCCAGTGCAGTCACAGGTTGGTGTGGCAATTTCTTCAAAACACAGTGCTTTTAAAAAACACTGATGTTGTCTTGTTTCCAGGTTTAGCCTGACTGAAGGCTCGTGTCCATGGTGAGCAGTGGTGCTTTCTGGTACAGGGACAACCACAAAAGAGCACCCTTTCCTTCTGTCCACACACACACATGCAAGAGACACAAGCACAAAACCCTTGGGAAAAAAGGTAGACTCTACTGTGGAACCCACTTGCCCAAAGGGCGGAAGGCCAGTAAGCATTCCTTACAGCTTGTCAGTCTCTCCATAGAGGGAACAGAAAAGATTCTGGGAAAGAGAATCGCTGAGAACGAGGATTTCACCCAAATTTCAGTAAGGAACTTGGGTAGCTAGTGGTGCTGTTTACTCTGCATTTGCTTCTAGAATTTCACCATGGGAAAAAGCAAAACATCAATACACTGGTAAGTTGCTGCACAGTGCGACACTTCTAGAAGGGATGACTTTTATATTAGTTGAACACACCTGCAATCAGAAAATGGAGATAGTGCCAGCAACTGATGATGCAAATGTATGTCTCTGAGACAAAAGCATCTACATGCAATAATGACAGGTTAGGTAGCTCCACTGTGCCCCTGGCAAAGGTGAGCACAGGCAGACGAAGGACAGCAAAATACAACTTCCCAGACCCCTGAAACCTTAGCTGCCTGTATTCTACCAGTAGGCCGACACCAGTAGTTCTTCAAACTGTACAGAAACACACTCACCCACACAGTTAACCTGTGAATATCACTCACTCATTTGATTAAAAGACCATCTATCAGACAGGTTTCTTGATGTCCTTTTTTTTTTTTTTTTTCTTCTTTTTTTGTTGCATCTACTTTCTCTGGGTGAGCTGATCTTGTTGGGGCTGCTGTCCCATGGAACTAAGTATCTTCTTTTGAAGGGTTACAAAAAAGCTCACCAAGAGCCTCACTTCCCATTTAAGATTCCTCTTACTGTGCTCATGTAGCCGTAACACAGTCTATGGGGCCCGCCACCCCCTGAGACAAAGCTGTACATGGGTCACGCAAGAGGCAGAAAGTGAAACAGTAGAACACCAAAGGAGCAGAGAACAAAGCAGCAGAAAGCCACAGAGTGTTACATGATTTACATGAGGAAGTAAGAAAGATGCAGCTCCCGTCCCCATTTCTCAACCCTCACCATTACTTCTACTGCTGCTCCCTACAGCAGCATAGCCTGATCCAAGCTGTGGCTGTCTCTGGTCCTCAGGAAGACAGCCAGCACACACTCAGGAAATGTGGCCCTGAGAAAATACTAATGAGAGAAAAAAAATTGCACTTCTGATAAGGGCTAGCTAGAAAAGCAACTGAATTATGGACAAAGCCACCACGAATATTCTTTGTAAGTAAGCAGGATTACATGCAAGGAAATGCCTGACTTCTAACATAAATTTTTCTTCTTACCCCAGATTGCTGTGGATCTTGACAAACTGCCTAGCTCAAAATGGGTTAGATCATTTCTCTTTTTATTACAGGAATTCTCTATGCTTGAACCGTATATCCACAGAAATCTACATTTTCACAAGTTCAAACTTCCCAGAAAATAACCCACTTCAATCAATTTATACACAATTTCTGCCTCACCGATATGCCACCCTGCACTCCTGCCTTACTCCACAGCACAATCTTGGTGATACTGACCATTTTCCAAGAGCAGAAGCAGCTATTTATGGCACGTGAGCTCTTCTGCAGACCCATCTGTACCACTCTACCTACCAACTGGATAGTGACAAAAGGTAAACGTTAAAAAGAAATGAGATAGCTGGCAAAGCCATAAGCAATAGTTTGAGAAAGATCTTTTTCATTTGCATGCATCTGACCTCACTGGTATTCACAACTGATTAACATCAACTGCCATGGTCAACACTTAATTCACACAGAAAGCCGCTGCTAGTTTCACTTCATTAATATTGACGTCTGAACTCTGTAGCTACAGTGGATTACTATTAATAATTATTTATGGCCAGCGATTTGTACAGAGCATGCCTGTCTAATGCTGGGAGTCAGGTGATGAATCTTCAATAACAACTCACAAGCTGTCCACCTCTGCAGCTACGCAATGAGCCGCTTTACCTCATCTCTCTCTTGCACTACCACCACTCACACTTGTCCTACCACATGTGCAATGTGTTTTCACATGTAAAACTCAGGCTTCTTTCACACTTCTGGGTAGGGTAGAAAGTTGCAACAGACTAATGTTTCTTCTTTGATGAAAAATGCTGGGGGAGGTGAGAAAAGCTAGATGGCAGCAGCAAAGGTCAAGACTGTAAAATATGCAGGTGCGATACATTTTATTACTCTAGGCTTCAGGTTCAGAAAGACACCTAGAAGTCCAGCTCCTCTCAGATGTCTAAGGAGCAAAATTCCACTTTGCCTCTGTATTTACAGGTGCAGCTACTGAAGTTTTATGTAGTGTACAAAGCCCTTAACCTCCTCCTCCAGCAATGAGCAGGGTTGTAAATTTAACTTCATACACATGCTGATGTGTTAGGCTGGATTAAGGCCACAGCACTCGGTACCTTTCAGGGTCAACTCAACACGCATCATGAAGCACCTCTAATCTACCACTGCACAAGGCTCCCGTGAGCGATCCAGCCCTGGGTGACTAATAAAGAAATGAAGCGACAGTGAAGGCGAGCGCGGGTTTTGTACCAAATCAGATCTCACAGTTTCCAGCTATCGTTACTCGGTTCAGGCCAACCCAGCAGTGTCCCACGCAGCACTCCACAGCTCACAAGTGGAAAAAGTGAACCAGTTCCCTTCATACCCACACCAGAAACCGCCTCTCCTGGGCCAGCGACTGCTGCTCTTCTCCCGGCTGCGCTTCCAGGTAACTTGGCAAACTGCCGGGGGCACCTTCACCGGAACATTTCTCATGCAGCTGACTTGATAATTTCTAAATAACTATGGCTTAGTGTGCAGGATTACTGCCTAGTCTCAGCATCTTCTGGTTTTATTTTAGCTTGCTTTCTCCTCCAAAACTGGGCAACCCAGAGGTGCTGACAGGAATGACCTAGTGAAACAGAGAGGAGAAAACTGGAGCCTCTGGCACCAACGAGGTGCCTGGGAGAATGAAAACCCTAGGAAACTTTACAGATCTACAGGTTATTGCTTTTCTCTTGCACTCCTCACACCATCTCCCAGATGCAGAAAATCCTCAGCCACTGGCTTATAACATAATAAGCTTCCACTTGGTTTTAATATATTTTAATATATTTTCTCATATTAACTTCAGGCAAAATTAAGACCATTTCCCCTTAACAGCACATTTTCCTCCTTCAATGCTAAATATATTGAACTGAGTTTAACCATTTTCCAGTGAAAAAGTATCTTCTTTTTCTAGTAGAGAAGTTCAGAATATCTTTGTTATTTCCGTTTCCAAGAGACACTACAGAAAGTGAGCAAGTTGGTTTCATTTCACCTGGTTTCTAAAGCTTCAAGACAGAAAAATCACTGTATTTGAAAGTGCTTGAATTTTTAGATTACCATTTTCCCCATTAGCTTGCAGTGCCACCATCACCACTTTGTGATGTGTATACAAGCATATATGTGATGTGTATACAGAAACACAAATGCATAGAGATAAAAATAACCAAGTTAGCATTCTTTAGTCTAGAAAGTTTGCTAGACCTCCATCATTAAAATTTATTAAATAAGGTATAAATTATTTAGAAGGAATTAGATATGCTTCTAGATAGAGCACTGAGGAAGGAGGCTTCTTATGGCCATAATATGGTAGCAATTAGAAACCAAAATTGCGGTCTACAGGAAATTTCAACTTTCTGAAATTCATTTTTCTTCTGAATCTGAAAGAAAAACTGATTTTCTCATGAAATCTAAATTGACCCCCTCCGGGCTTTTCAAAAAGTTCTGCTTTGATCAAATTTAGAAGTTTTTCCTACATTTTTTTCTTCTTTTAGAATACAACGCAAAATACGTTGTAAACAAAAGACAAATGTCTAGGCAAAGAAGGCACAGTCTTATTGATAATTGGTTTTCAATTTCTTTACATGCAATTGCACTGAAAATGGCATGTCCCCATTCAAAATCTGTGTTTCAGTGAAATAGTATTTTCCAACATGAAAATGTCTTTTCAGTTAATTTTTCCAGAGTCTCAGTTCCTTTCATGATACCCATCTTGGATGACAAGGAAAGTA
This sequence comes from Aptenodytes patagonicus, assembly GCF_965638725.1. Classification (NCBI taxonomy): domain Eukaryota; kingdom Metazoa; phylum Chordata; class Aves; order Sphenisciformes; family Spheniscidae; genus Aptenodytes; species Aptenodytes patagonicus. The sequence goes on along the minus strand of NC_134949.1, from coordinate 98,017,456 downwards.
ATTTACTGCAGGCTTGAAGAAGCGGAGGCTGAATTCTGTCTTCTTGCCACTCTTGCTACTGCTTGTTCACAGGAGGGGAGCTCCTTCAGAATCACTGTGTTTTTAAAAGAAGCCAGAATTAACTCTTCCTCCACCATATCACAAGCAACGAAATCTGGTTTCCTATCACCCTTTGTCTTGTGGTTGGATTCTCTTGTGTCTAAGGAGGTGAAACCTGACTGAAGAGTTTCCTGCTTTTTCCCTGTCTGTATCATGTAAACTCTCTGGCGTCCTATAGAAAACTGGAAACGCTGCAGCCTTTCCCTCAGTGGAAATCATAATTGAGTCTCTTTCCTGTATTTAATCTTCTATTTCCCTAAAATGTTTAGGAAATTTGAATCTTTTGGACCTCTGGTGCTCTGTCATATTTGGCTGACAGTGCTCTGACATTATTAGGCAGGCACACAGATACAGATGTATGGTGTGGTCACAAAAGCATCATCTCTTAAGGACACAAGATAAAAAGGAAATTGCAATGGCTGCCTGTATGTGTGATTGTTGGAAAGATCCTTGCACTCTTTTGCAGCCACATTCAGGCAAGGAACTGTCTATGTTATGAGATAATTAGCAATCTGATGAGCAATTCACATATGAAAAGTGTTGTATAAATCCCAACATCATTATAGCTAAGAACAGGGTGATAATTACAGCTAAGATTGCCTGAATACTTTCATTCCTAGTTCGGGGGATTGGGTTTTTTTTTCCCCAAACACTCATAACTCTACTTCTTCGTCCAATCCTACTCTCTTTGCTCCAGTGAAGTCAACTTCAGTGAGACCACTGATGCAATGTATTTCCTCCCTGCTGTCTGCCTGGAGCTGGTCTTCTGGAAGACTCAGTTAAAGGAATTCAGCTGCCGTTAAGAGGAGTTTGCTGTGGTGGGTGCAGCAGAGAGCTATGCATTTGGATTTAAGAGCAGCTTTTACTTTGCCTGATAATAAAAAATGAGAACAGAGAAAACACAGCAATTGTAAAATATTACCTGCACCCTACCTTTCCAAAATACCACCTTTCAGCCTTTTTTCAGAGGACAGTGTATTCCTCAATATATAAAAGTCATTTGCATTACAACTGTAACAGGAAATGAAATAAACTTAAAATACAGATCAGGAATATATCCAGTATGCAAATCAACATCTTTATGAGCTGCAGTAATGAGCAACAAGCAAATCAGTACTATTCCAAACCACCTTTTCATTCTTTCTGCATTCTCTTAGCATCAACAGATAAACAGGGCTAAAGATCTTGCTAATCGCCGCATACAGCACCACAGTCAGTATACACATATTATTTAAAACCAGCACATAGTTACTACATACAGCATTTAACCCCACAGAGGCTGCTTGATTCTGATCTCAGTCTTGTGTAAATTAAGAATTAACCTAACCACGTAGACGTAATCGGCCTCACAGGTATGTAAAGCTGGCAGAAACAACATCCTCGCTGAGCCCACACCACTTGTTAATACCATTCACAATTTATAAACGAAGCAATCAAAACTCAGTAATTTGGTAAAACCAAATGTAGTGGTCATGAGCCATCTTTTAAGTCTTTCATCAAGCACTTGAGCCTTTTGCATTGCCACACACAAAATTCAGGCTACAGATTTATTAGATCTCTGCCATGTGCATGAGGTACTGTGCACCAGCAGCTGGTTAGTAACTGACCACATGGAGGCTTTTAGTTGTAGCAAGTCAAGGGTCCCCTAACTTCTGCCCAGGTAGGGCCATTTCTGTGGAGCAGATGCATGACAAAGTCCTACCCTGTGCTCACCAGGTCATGTATCACATTACTTAATTAATGCCAGTGCCAACTGTTGGTATGAAAGGTTTTCCTGCTGGGAAAACTTAGGAAAAGCTGGTATTTATTTCTCTGTTCACCTACATTATGCAAAGCTTTACACAGAAACAGTGGGCCTTGGAGATGAAGTCATGCAGGCTGCTGGAGAGTTAGATTACTCTCTAAATTCACAGTTTAGAACGAGTTCTTGAACCAGGCTTGCTCCCTATGAACAACTTGGAGCTCATGTTTCTGAGAAAGTGCCTGCATTTTTTGTGATCGTCCCTTTTCCAGGAACACTTCCTTAATATACATACAAAAAATACGTAACTACCACGCAGACTCTCCCTTACTGATTCTGTCCATCATTAAGAAGCCAACTCAAAGTTCTGGCGTTGCTTAGCAAAAAGGCAGGCTTGAAGACAAAGTGGTACAAGAAGAGACAAGTGTCACGTTTAGGATGACTCCAGTGTAATGGGTCTTGTAACAGGGGCACTGGCCTTCCCTCAGGCAGACAGACTGTCAGATCTATTCTGAGTCCTTGTGAAGTCCCTGGCTGGTTGCTGAGATTCACCTGCAAAATCATGCTGGTGCATTAAGGCTGGCCAACAGATGAGTTTTTCATCAGCATAGAAAGAAAATGATACTTTGTAAGGTCCCATCTACAAAGCTTAGTGCAAGTTTAGAGGTCAATGAAATAGATACAGTGCATTTACATTTGTAAATAGACAAATAGCACACAATGTGTTGAGGAAGAGGGGTGGTTTGATACTCAGTTTTAAAGCCAGTTTTAGAGACCTCAAGGAAACCATGTGTTTGATTACCTCATTCTTACAATCTAAAGATTCTTACAATCTAAAGAGGTAGTTGGAGAAGGCCTGACAGCTGTATTTCAGTCTTTCTTTAGGAAAAGATGAGGCATGCATAGAGCTGGTATCCCATGCTTTCACCTACTGTAATTATGGTAACACGCAAAAAAAAGAAAACAAAAAGCTTACTCAGCCCTGATTCTGCAAACATATGACCCAAAGCAGAATGTGTCAGCAGTCCTCCCCAAAGCAAAACATATGTCTTGTGTAAGTACTGACACAAATGCAAGCATCCTTGTGTCCTTTGCAAACTTGTAAAATACCAATAGAAAAACTTGTTCAAGCCAACTACTCTCAAAAATAAGGTATAGAAAATATTTCAGTACCATCATGCAGTGTGCGATGTCTGCACGTGGGTATTTCAGACTCCAACACACTATTTGGCCAAAGGCCCAAGTGGAGGTGTTAGTTATCCCCCGCCTAAAAAGCCATGCTTTCTCTATCATGGGAAAAGCAAAGGAGGAGATTATTTTCAGAGAATGGTAAACCTTCATTATGACTTTCCAAGGTTATAATTATTATTATTCTACTGCTCAGTTTTAATTATTTTGAGTAAACGTATTGATTTTTATCTTTTTCATATCAGAACTTTTCAATCCATGTTATATTATAAAGTGGTATGTCAACCTGAAGCTTAACCTCCAACACCAAGGACAGATAAACTAACACTGGCACTGTTCATTTTAAGTGTCTTAAGTGGTTTACAAGGTTTAATATAGAGAAGACTGTGAAAATACTAGGGCTAAATACCCGAGGGACACTGGGGAAGAACGAAGAACTGTGACCTTTTGGATGTCTGACTTTGCAGACACAATTGTTTCAGCGGTTTTCTCTCTCTTTCACGCCTTTGGTTTTTGGTTGCGGGTTGGTTTTTTTTTTGTCTACTTCTGTCTGAAATTCTAATTAAGACAAGCTTCCCAAATGCTACTGCTCGGAGCTCACAGGAGAGCCTCCCAAGAACTCCTCAGATATCTCACAGCAATAGTTTTACACGTAGCGTGAAAGCAGGCTTATACAACATCCTGCAGCTAACTGCAGCTATTCAAGACTCCTTCATAGAAACGATGACCATCTGTAACCTTGTATTCTATCGCTTGGTATCAATGCTCTTCTCAGAGCTGACAGGAAGTATTGCTGAACAATTCTGGGCAAGTCAGTTTTACTTCTCTATTTTAACATTTTATTATGAGTTTTGCCTATGCGTCTCAGCTCAGCTCCTGAGTCTTGCTGCCCAACTCCTCCACGAGCAGATTTTTACTGCCTCCTTCCACAGTTCGCTTGTTGTTAAAAAGGTTAAAAAGTTCTCACGATTTTACCTCCTTAACTAGAAAACACATCTGAAAGCAGCATAGTTAGCCTAGAAGAGCTAAAGAAAACAAAGCAGTGAAGTTGTGGATTAAATATTCAAATCAATTTCCTTCTTGCCCTGTTTCCCTGGCTGCCTTTAACTTCCTTTTCCTAAATGGAGAATGTTCTTTCTCAGCAGTGCCTGCACTGAAAACACCCCAGCCACCTGGGAAGTGCAGCCACTTACTACAACAGTCACCAAGCAAGTAAAGCTCCTCGAGTTGCCCTCTCCGCCCCATGGTCACCGCGCTAACCAGGAACCCTGTCCTATGTGGTCTTCTACTTAGGCCAAATGCTTGGAAGTCAGGTTTGCAGGTATGACCCAACTACCTCCAGAGACGACACCACCAATGGACTGAGCCTGAAATTTTCTTGTAAAAACAAGAATGAAAGTCCTAGCAAGTTTGGGGGATATAAATACACACACACAGAGCATTTAGAGCAAATCTCATAGGATGACCTTAGAAACTTGAGCTTTTGCTAGCCGGCAGAGGAAATTATAATGCCAATAAGGACATGAGACGACACAGAATAGAAGCCACCACAGCAACTCTACCACCGAGAAATAAGTGTATTGAATTTTGATGGGGATGATCTAATTGCCATTTTGGTGCATTTTATTGAAAATTGGATTCCACAGGGTGCTAAGCAACCTTGGCTTTTATGTATTATGCCTAGCACTTTTCTCTAGCTAAGCTTCACTGAAATCCACTGAGCTCGAGCACAACTTTAAGTGCATTACTGCCCAGGACAAGAAAGATTAGTACTCCTTTCTTTTAAAGATACAGATTTATACTTGTCTGCTATTTATGGGTCATCTCTCTCAGCTTGGCAATGAACAAGAAGAAAGTGATAAAGTGAGGAAATATAACTTGCCATTCATTCAGTGTAAATACTTTGCAAAGCTACAGCTTCACAATTTCCTTTCTTTGGGTAAATAATTTGAAATAGTGTAAGCAATGATAGTGGATGACTGGAAACAGAATCCCTCAAAGTCCGGGACAACTGAAAGATACCACAAGCGATGACGTATTTTCTTTTAAATCCCCTTCATCTATTTTCAGACATTTCTGTTTGTGCTGGCTTAACAGCAGCTTACTAAGAAGCAATGAGATATATACAACATCTGTGCAAGTAATACAACTACCACACAGGCTAAAATACTGATATTGTCGTATACCCATACATAAACCAAAAATAGTAATGTGCACATTACCCTCAGCCAAGTTTTTATGCAGATGTTCCTCTGCTCTATGGATGTTTGTGAGGTTTTAATTTAAATCACACATGCACACACTTAAAACCTGAAGAACAAGAGAGTGGAAATTTCTAGCACACTGGGTTACAACATAACAACAGATGCCTTTCTCAAAGTATGGCTCCCCATAGAAATGTTTGGATTCATGAGGCAATAATTGTGTCTTAACAGTTCCTGATATAGCTAAGAACTTACCCCAAAATGCTGGATATTGAGGAAGGTCAGACCATACTGGAAGAGCCTCGATTTCTGTTCTATTCTGCATTTTGTAAAGTGATGTAACCCTTTTGCTGAACTCCTGTAGGTGGTAGTGTTGGTATAATACGTTACACAAAATTACCAAGGCCTCTTGGGACACTGCCCAACCCTCCGGAAGACTTCATTCTTTAAGGAGTGTTGGCTTACTGCCAGGTTATACTTCCTCTAAGCATGGTACTCCTTATTCTTAGGGTCTATAAACAAATCATTAAATTCCATTAATAACCGTATTTGCTCAAGAAACAGTAACACCTGTGGCATCAGAACAGGTAAAGAGGGGAATACAAGCAGAGTCTATAACCAAGACAGACCCCATTGATCCTGTTATTCTTGAAGTTTAGCTTACCTTTCTTAAGATGGTGAGCCAATAATGTTGCTTCTTTTTCTACCTCTGTCCTCTACCTTTGGCTAAACAAACAAAAACCCGCAAGAAGTTGTCTCATCTAGATTTGCTACGGCTTTTTGTCAAAAAGTTAAAAAAAAAAAAAAATTAGAGGTTTTTAAACTTAAGAAAAATGTTTTTTGTGGAAAAACAGATAAACAAAAGTTAGGGCTTTACTCAAAAGCAGATACAACTGGTTTTCATAGAAAAGGTAATTGTCCAACTGATAGTTTTGTTCTTTGCTCAGATAACTCCAATTACTGGATATGGAGTCAGACAGAAAATGCCTTTCTGTAGAAATGCAAAGCCTCCATATCTACTTAAAAACGCCATAAAAGTGCTTTATAATAATTGTAAGTACGCCAAATAGAACTAAGCTCCAAGTCCGGGTCATGGAAATAATAAGAAATGTTGTTCTAGAGGGTAGGCAACAACTGGTGATGCAAACGACTGCATACAAATGGAAAAGGGCTTTAAGAATTCCTTATCTCCTTGGCAAGAGGACCCCCAACAAGAAAACCTCTCTGATAATAAACCAGTCTCAAAAAGCCCTCACGAAACTTTAACAGCCATAATGAAACCCATTCACCCTGTTTTAATGTGGATGATAAAAGGCCCAAAAGACAACAAACATAACATGATCAAAAATGCGTTTGAAACATGTGAAGCTGCTGTAAACTGGTACTATAGTTAGCCAGCATTTATTTTAACTCCAGAAGAACACTGTGCCTTTTGGCTGTACTTCAGGGACAGCGTAATTAACGCACCCCTCAGTTACTGTTGTGCTTAGGCAGTATGAAAGCTGTAAAGTCAGATATAGCGCCACTTGGAAAGGTTTCATGTAACTGATAAGAAAGCCACTTTTAAAAAGAAGAAAAAAAATTAAAGACGATAATGCTTAAAGGTAACAGCCATGCTTTCTCACCTTTATTTTGGGCCTGTGGCAGAGAAGGTGCCTGCTCTGTAACAGGGTCGGTCAGAGACACTTGCAATGTGAACAAATGGAAACATGGCTGAGGAAATGTTAGAAAAGCAGCAATCCAGGAGAGCATACATCAGCACCTCCAGCTAAGAGGCAGCTTGACCGCAAATATCCGAGTTCAGCTTGGCGCAGTTCTCTTGGTTGCTCTTGTCATGCCCGATGGCTCTCCAAGGCAGCAGTGCTAAAGCAAATGCCATTTAATGCCCACTCTAGATTTGGCTGTCATCAGGGAGCCCAGCAAGGGCAACAGGCTGCCCCACCTCTCTTTCTTTACCTGAATGATATCTGTGGTCTGTACTGTTTGCTCTCCCTAGCAGTGCAAGTAGTAGTGGCTGCTGCATCTTGGCAATGACTTGTTCCAGCTAAAGTTGTGTTTTAATTTAGCAGGAAAATCCATTTTAGTTCCCTCCCCCACCCCCCACCCCTTTTGGGCAAATTCAACTGAACTGTTAATGTCAAACACAGTAAAGATGAGGCAGTTCCACTGAGTGGCAGAATGAATCAAATGTCTTAGTTGCACAAGAGTAGGCTGGCAAGTCTCTGTTAAAAAGCCCACGCAGTAAATTTAGAGCTGCTCTTTCCCCCTACTAATCAAATCAGCTGTTTGACAGCATAATGTCTGTGCCAGAATAGTCCAAGAAGAACGAACTGCTCTCAGATACATTTCCATGAGATCTGGATATTCACAGCACAAAAATGAAGACACAGCTGAATAACAACAGGAAGTAGTAAATCATTATTTTAGGTAGTATTAAGCAACTGCTAGATTTCCAAAACTCTGCTTCACGCAGAAAAGGACTGCAGAGTCTATCCCTTGTAGCTCACCTACAGTTTTGAAAAAATCTAGTCCTTGCGCCTTACCTGACAGAGTAAAGCACAAAGAATGCAAATCTGGAAGGAAAGTGAGCTTAAATGTTAGAATTAGGCACATACCACTGCCCACCCGCCCCTCCAAATAAACTTCAGTATTGAGGGGTTTTTTTTGCAACTTTCACATGCGTATCAGGAGCAAGCCTGGCACTCCCCCTGCTTAGAAGTGCCACATTCCTCGTTTTAAATATGAGGTTATGCCATACAAACCCTTATCCTCTTTAATCAATAGTTCAGCCCTGATTAGTGGTAATTCAGAATAATCTCTTTCTGACAAAGGGTTTTCATCGTAAGTATAAAATAATTCAGTCTAGTGCTCAGATACCTGACACAGACATCACAAATGGTACTTTCTAGCTGAGCCATCTGAGTCATGGGGTCTTAACTACCCTTTTGCATTACTGGAAGAGCTCCCCCACCAGAAACAGAAAAGAGCAGTAGGAGAAATACTATTCTGTGCTTACCCTGAAGGTTATTGATATAGCAAGTTTCATGAGCCCTAAGTTCAAATCTACAAAATGAAGTCTCCTGAAGTGAATTGCTATTAAGGAAATACTACAGAGTCTCTGCTGGAAAAGCAAGACTTAGATTGCCATTCTTTGAGATCCATTGTAATGAATACCTTTCACCCTAGATTGATGTACTGCCTAGGAAAGATTATAAAACACATGGCTGTCACTATTAGTACTGGATCTCCAAGACTTTCTGGGAAGCTTTAGCCTATCCATTACGAGTAAAGCATTCAGCAATTCCTCTTTCATAACCTTAGTCTTCTAAAGAAACAAATTAAATGATAGTTCAAATATAAGCCCAACAAATCACTTGAAATCTGAACTAAAGAAGATCATGCTTCTATCACCAAAGCTGTTAGGCATTTACCATTGTCCTTCTGTCTCATTAAGTTTGTTTTATCTTAAAAAGCATAAAACTATGAAATGCTAAGAATAGCAGAACAACAGGAAAATAATATCCACAGATACACTCATGCATTCCCAGTTGTAATTTGTTCTGGTCTCTTTTATTCCCCTCTGGCTATTTTTCCAGGAACTTGAGTGGTTACTACTCATGGAAACACTGAGCTTCTGTTATTTGCAGAAATACTCACAGACTGTGTGTGGAAAGAAGTTGTGCCTAAGGAAGGCAATATGCTAATAATTTCAAAAAACATTAAACATACATCTAGGTAAGGAAGAGGCTCAGTCTAGTGTTTGTTAGGCAACTCAACTACAGAGTGGATGACCACAAGATTTATTGAACAAACAATCCATCCTTATCGATTCGCAGGTAAAATAAACAAATTGCTTCTTACAAATTGAGTGGATACCTATTAGCAGGATCACTTACTGAGAATTAAACTGGCGGGGGGGAAGGTGGGGGTGGCTGGGTGCAGAAAGGAAAAACAAAAAAAACCACAGCGTGACCAGAGCTGCCTGGGTAGAAAATGTTTCCAGCAGGCAATTTTTATAACCAATTGCTCAGTTGCTAAACAAGTGGTGCACACTTCATACATATTCATTTAGCCACAAACATGTTGCAAGACAAATATAATCAAGTCTAGGAAAGAGAGAATGCAAGAGCTGAAAGAATTAAGGGAACTAGTAAAGGAAAGCAAATCACTTCATCTCTGGTCTGCTGGTTTGAGTCCAATCCATATTAGTAGACATGAAGTTGTAACCTTCCAGTGTCCGACTGTGAACTGGCCTGTGTGAAATGAGTTGGCAGACCTTCTCCTGTCCTACTAAATGCAAGACTCAGCAACCTCTTCCTCTCCTCCTCTTTTGCACACGTGTGCACACCCTTCTCAAAAATGGGGATAGTATTGGCAATCATAACAAAGGTAGACCAAATCTTGGGAGTGCCTGCACATAACTGACTTCTGAGCTCTTAGACTTCATGATGCAAGAAATAGAAGCAGCACAGCAAATATAAGCATCCACAACCATTGTGTATTTTCCTCAAGGATGTAATCTGTTTCTTACTACACAATTTCCTTGCCTGGTTTGGCTATCATTTTCCTGTCACTACAGAATTACTGTCATGCTTTGAATGCTAATGTCTGGCCAGTTTCTCATTAAGGATCCAAAATAATAATAATCTCTCAATTTCAGAAGCATTAAGGCTAAAAAGCTGAACTAGAGAAAGATGTCATGCTATCCCATGCATAAAAATGAAAAAAAGTTATACTGCCTTACATTAGAAAGATTTAGAACCTGTCCAACAAAAACAATGTTATAAATTTTGCACTAAAAGGTTGAAATGAGCATTTATTTTTTTTCCCCTCAAGCAAGCAAAGTGTTAACCGGTTACAGTTTTCATAAGCTTTGTGAACATATTTGTGGGGCTTGGATCCAGTTTTGAAATAGCTAAAAATTACTATAATTTGGCACCAATAGTTTGTAAAGACAGAAGACACGTACAAATTTTATTTGCTGCAATAATCACTCAAGGTTATTTTATTTAAATGGCACCCATAATCTAAAACCTGCATGTTTGATGTTAAAGACACTGCCAATTAGAGCCTGAATTTGCCTTCATGTGCTGTGGGCCAGGGAAGCTCTACATGAGCACCAGTTATGACTCAGTTTTGATGACCTTCCAGCACTAAAGAGCAGAGCACACTTAGCGCTACCAGCTCTCATCATTTCAGCCTTGACTAATACTTTGTCAGAGGCAGTAAACTACAGTTTCAATATAACTCAGTATTTCGTGACACTTTGGAACAAATTTCCAAGATCTTCTTTCAAGGAGAAAAGACAGGGATCTAGAATTAGCAACAACCACTTGCAAAACCAAGTTTCCCAGTTTTCTGATACAATAAAACAACAGGAATGATAAATTAGACTTACATTCTGCCTAGTCCCACCTGTTCGCAAAGCGGGCCTTCTCGGCATACCGGGAGGACAAACAGAAACAAACCTCCCTCTTCCAGTAGCAGCTGAACTGAATCCATTGAGCTGAACACGAAGTTATTTTTTATTGCTTTGTCTTCCGTCAGCACCCTCCTTTCTGTGGAGGAAAAGACCCAAACAAATCAGTGGTATATCTAAAGAATATAGACGTGTGAGCAACTGCCAAAGAGCAGCCATACAAAGTCTCGGTAATTTGGAAAGCAATTCAGCCCCAAAGTGTTTGGATTAGGTTCCACCAAATGTTGTTCGATAGTGAGATTCACCTGGCTGAAGAGCAATGGTTCCTGTAGCAGAGGCACGGGTACTTCAGGGTGTTTTGGGTTTTTGTGGTTTGGTTTGGTTTGGTTTTTTTCAGGGAAATCTTTAGAGTCCGTTTTGAGGTTCACCCTGCTCCTTCAGATGCATAAGACCCCAGTGAGGTTCGGGGCTGCCAGAAAGGTAACAGCTCAGAGTCCATCTCACCTCCAAGTCCTGCTGTTCAAGCTGAGCACAGGCCCCAGCACCAACAGCTTCCTCCCCTCCTGCCTTTTTTCCTGGAGAGGGAATGCAGACGCAGACTGAAAACTAAAGAGCTGACTGCAAAATGATTTAGTCTACCACAGCAATATTTGACCAGCTCATGGGAACCAAGTCAGTACAGGCCCCTTCGGTGGAGCCCTCGTAATCAATTTTTAAAGTGTCATACAACTGATGGCGGCTGAAGCTAAGATGCCAACAGAACTTATATTGATTAAAGACAGTCTTACAAGTGCTCTCACGCACCAGCAGTCGCTAAACTAATTTAGCCCCATCAGTAACACTTTCACATTGGTAGTAGCTGGCTTTGTTTACAGAGAGTTATCACTTCTAAGGCAACAGCTGAATTCAACAGCTTGTAGGCCTCCCTCCCACGGACATCTCATCACGTAGGTGTGGAGGACTCGGAGGTGCAGAAGCAGGAAGGAGCTGCCAATACCAGTGCGTGACAGCTGCTGGGAGAATTGAAACTTTACACACAGACTACACACAACAGTCTCTCACCGGTCCCTTACTCATATCAGCACATTTCTGCTCACAGAGGGCTGCGAGAGCAGCATGTAGCATCAAAATACAAATACGTTCAAATGATTGCTCCGTCACCCAACATCGCAGAAAACATTCAGCCTAATTGTATAGATTCAAGTGCTTTGAAATGAGCCACCAAGGGCTGTAAGGCTAAAAAGAACCCACGTGCCAAGCTGTTTGAGTTTGCGTTTGGTTTTTTCCCCCTCCTTTTATCTTCTTTAACATACATACGTTTAGCTGCTTGAATCTGTGTCTTGCAGAAAGTGGCTGAAGCGAGGTGAAGCCTCACCAAGTGAGACTCAAAGCCTGTGTGAGGAACAGGGAGATGAGCTGCAAAGGCATCAAATTTGCACCTGGAGCTGGAATATGCTAGTCTGAAGATGGCAGGCTTGGTGGGGAACACCAAAAAGCCTGACTGTCACATTGCCATCGCAGTGAGCGAGGAGACATTTTTCTATTAACTGAGGTGCGGAAGATCTCGAAAATAGTCTCAGCATTTGAAATATATGGAACAACGTTGACATACCCTGGGTTTAGTACTGGACTAAAACTTATTTTAGCTCGTCTTCCAAAAAACACAGTGAGTGCAGTTGGAGGATCGGAAGGCCGCTGCCGGTACAGCTCTTCTGGAAGAGCTGAGAAACTTCCTGAGTACTTTTGTCTAAAACAAACAAGAGGCTTTCCAGGAAGTTCTGAGTAATCATACGACCTTGTGCGTAGCTCAACAGCTACAGAGGGGAGAAACTATCCTGAGATGGAGAGACAAAGATGTAAATAAACAAGAAAATGCACCAGCCTGCTTGAGGAAATTAAGAAAGAACAGACTGAAACATGCCCCAGGAATTTTAGCAAAGAGCAACTAATCCAGTGAGACTCATGAGAGAACTCTAAAAAATGAACAAAATTCAGGAGTTCGTAAAGACAGCCTACTGACTCCCCACAGGGGATTTCCTCTGGTGCATAACACCAGATGAGCCTTCCGTCCCCTCCAGAGTTTAAAGTTCTCCCTGTTTTCGTGTGGGCCTCTTACTTTCTCCAACTAAACCAGCTTCTGTCTTTGGGATGATGGGGGTAGCTATATTCTCCATAAGAGACCAGTGTGTCTCTAAGCATCGTAACATAGAAGAATTAAGAGACCCTGCAACCTACATCATTTGGACAGGGATCCCATCCCCACCCACAGACATCAAATCAACTCCTGATAGCAGTAATACTCTCTAAGCAGTTTTTCCACCCAAACCAGATTAACCAGAGATAACAATGCTATGACCTTTCCAGTCAGACAATCCTGCTTTTTATGCTTTGGATTCTCCTGCACTAGGAGGCTTCAAAGGGACTAAAATAAAGAGAGGGAAAAAAAAAAAATAAAAAGGAAACGAGCAGATCCAGAGAAAATGAGCTTTTTCATGCCTACGAATGGAGATGGTGGGAATCTTAACACTGAATATCTCTCTAATTTAATTACAAGTATGACGTGGATTTTCGTGTTTATGTATATGCATGTATATAAATACAGGCAAACAAGTGTCTATTCACGTGCTACAGCTGCCTCCTCAGCTCTTAACATCGGCCGTCTTTATGGCTGTGTAAATACTTCTACACACCGGAGGAAATGGAATTAAATCCCTGGAAATTCAGAGGGGGCCGCAGACACACACCCACCCATACAGGTCTCTGCTGTTGCTCTATCATTACATAAATCATAATAGCAACATTGTAGGTTAGCAATAGTTTTAGGGTCACAGATACAACAGCATCTAGTCTGTCCTGAAGCCATCTCTACCATTCCCCCTTAGCTATCAATATTTCCATGTAGACCCCATGGTAGAAACCTTAACTGATGCCATATATAGACCACAGCTCATTGGGTTGCCCTGCAAAAGATTTGTCATGCTTTAAGCTAATTTTGCCCTGTGTGCAAAAAAACTGAGCGCACACCCTGTCTCTAAGATAACCTTCTTTAACCTTTCATATCAGCATAGAAGTATTTCAGTGGTTTCTCACATCCAACTCAATCCTCTGAAGGATCAGAACAAGAGATGAAAAAAAAAGTGGATTACAAAGAGGAATTTAAATAGTAGTGTTCTGGCCTTGTTAGAAATAAGTATTTGTGTATGTGCAGATGTCTAAAAATACATTTTTATTTTAAAGTGATAAACGCCACCACTGATTTTTTTTTTCAGTCTGTACAATTTTTTAAGATAAACTGATTCTGAAGTGTACATTGTCCCTTGTTCAAGAGTGCCAGTGAACACGATTTTTGGGTGGACTGTGGGGCTTGTTTATTTTTAGACTTTTAAAACTAGGACTGCAAACAGATGTATGGATGACTACCGCCCTCCCCTCCCCCCCTTTCCTGCAGAAGAAAAAATAAACAACCAAGGTTGATGATTTCTTTACAGCAAACACCAAAACACTCGAGACAATAGAAGTTTTATTTCAGACTCCTAACCAGGGCCAAGCTTACAGTCTGCAAAACATTCAGTCTTGATGTGCTCAGGAGGAGGAAAGGACAGCTGTGTGTCAGCATCAATCTCCTCTGTGAAAACACAAACCTAATTCTGTGCCCTTTGATCTGAAGGTGATAAACAGTAGAATGACTCAAGACGCCACTTTTTTTCCACTACAGCTTCAAAAACAGTGAAGCAGAGAATAGTTACAACAGGCATGAATACTAACACCTTAGCAGACGCAAGCATTTGCTAAATGTAACACTGGTCTTTCTGTCCCTTCCGTTTCCGCAGTTGTATTTGGGTTTACATTCATACAAACGCCCTCCTTTTGCACAAGTCAGATTCTAGTCACAGGAGGTCTCCCAGAGAAAATAAACTTCAGATTGAAAGGTAGGCCTGATTTTGATCTTACAAATGCTGATATGATGTAAGAGAGTAATCAAACCCAGTGATGTTGCTCCAGTGCAAAACCAGAGTCTGACTGGACATCTTTCTCTTGACTCTTATGTCCTCTGGCTTATGCCACTGATTTGACAAACTGACAGCTAGCCAGATACTCAAGACCATGCTTAAAGTTACAAGTAAAGGAACAGGATTTTTTTTTTTTTAAGGAATCTAAACAGATATCATGCATTTTTTATTATTAATACATTTCTGTACAATATATTCACTGCTGAAACTGCAAATTGGAGAAATTACGTTGAAACAGACTGAAAAAACAATGCCAAGATAATTACTTTCCTCCCTTCCAACTCTGGAGTTGGGATACCAACACCTGTGATACCACAGTCGAAACAGATTATGATCCACCAACAGCAAATAGCTTCCATGAAGCATGCAGGGAACAGGAGCTCATGGCATTGGCCCAGCGTTAGAGGGACTTCAAGCTATGCTCAATGTCAGGGCAGAGCAAGGAAATACTGTTCACAGTTTAACTCTGTGAATCCCTAACTTGCAGTGCATCTCCACATGACAATGAGGATGAGCCAGGGGTACTGTCCTTGTCTAAGCACCACTAACATATACACCTTCCTTGAAAAAAGCAGCTGCATGATTATTCTTGGGAACGGAGCCTGGGGCAGTCTCTGAAGAACCAATTCACCAAAGGTTTTGATAGTGTAAACACCACCTCGAATTTTATCTGGAAAATTCATCACTCAAGGATCACGAAGCATTCCTGTACACTAATACAAGTATCTGTGTAAACTGTAAGGCATGACTATGTCCATTGTACAGGATGAAAAGCAGATCTAGAGAAGGTAAAGGCAACATTCTCAAAAATGTCTATTAATTTCGGAGACCTTGGGGATTAGGGGTATTCTAACTGCAAATCTATCCATAAGTGAAGTAGCAGGTGCTTTGGTACCTTTGCTCCAACAGCAGTTTTAAAAGTTCACAGCACTTCCAAGAAAAAAAGACCAAGATTTTTCAGATGTGGAGACCTTCAAAACGAATGGACGTCCTTTGAAGTGTTAACCTTATGACTGCACTAAGAATGTATGCTGAGTCAGTGAGAGCTGGAAATGAAATTTCTGGATCCTCACTGCTTAGAAAACGAAATAGTTGTGCTTTCCGCTCTCACCCCCTTCGGCAGGCATATGGATTTTATCTACCATCTAAGCTGACCAACCCTGTAACCCAGCAGCTGACCTCCAGCCAGCAGGCAAACTTTTGAGGTCACATTAGAAACTGGGTTCATAGTTTTGTCATTCTGATTTTGTGTGTTCATATAGAATGTGGATAGTACACACGATGTCTTTCTTCTTCTCAACGTATTTTGTGCCTCTCAAATATATATTGAAAAAGTCCATGCACAGGTAAGTGCATGTCTGCAACATACACCATTTCCAACATCTGGCTTGGCCTTTTCACTTCTATTGCTTTCGACATCCATTTCTATCAGAACTATGAACAAGGCTATGAATAGGGTAGAAATGCACAGGTTGGTAGAGAGTCCCCCATAGTCCAAGGAAAAATCCGCCGTTAAGTAAAATGCTGCCATGGACTGCACAAGACAAAGTTTAATATTAAATTCTTAAAAAATGAGCTTGCAGGTCTTACATTTAATGGACACTTCTACCAGAGCACGAGTGGCAAACACAGCCTGCAGCAATAATGAATATGTCCACAGTACATTTAGGAAGGAATGGCCGAGGTTTATTTGTTTTCAGCTTATGTTCAGGTTTTCTTTAACTATGCACACTAAGTTAGGGCCAAATTTATTAGGACAATGTGAGAATTTTATATAATGAGTAAGTACCCCACAGACTATTCCCTCACATGAATGAGTCAAACCCTGATGAAAACGAACTCTGACAACTGTGCTGTATGCTCTGAAAAAAGGGTCTGGGACAAACTGTGTTAAGAAAAATAGGACACCTGCTAACACAAGCGCAAGCAATGACTTTACCCTGACAAAATCTGAGTACATACTGGAAAAGCAGGAGTATGCAAACTAATACTACCTAAGGGAACTCTCTATCATATACTGGCCACTTACATAGGGTCAGCTCCTGAAAAATGTTTTCTGATTGATATTTACCCTGAAAATCAGAATAGCACACAGCTGCACACAAAATATTTCGATGGCAAACAGTTACTAAAGGGCCTCTAAGGGCCTGTCTACCCTAATTATCTGAAAAGTGGAAAACGCTGCTTCCGTCCACGCTCCTTTGCCTCTCCTTCATTTCCACTTGAGCCTCAGGCCTCAATGCTTCAAAGGCACAGAGTGGTTTCTCAAAGGGCAGTCAGAGCCACTCTATTAGCGAGAGGCTTTTAGCTAGTGGTAAGGGGGATTTACCTAATGGGAAACCCCATGTGCAGAACTCCTTTCATCACCTGTGGTTCTGCTGGAGGGGAAGGTTTAACAGGGAAGTGTCTGGACTCCGGGCATGAGCGGCAGGTGGAAAATTCCTTTACAGGGGGTGGGAGGGAAGCCGACACTTAGGTTGGGTGAAAGTTGTCCCTGTAGCAGACAGCCCTATCTCTACTGTAACGGTCCTGGGCAGGGATGGAAGGCACGCAGTGTGGGTAGGGATTCAGCTCCCTGCAGGATTCCCTGCAGGCTGTTGGGAATACCAGCAGCAGAGCTGAGAGATTCCCGGCTGCTCTCCTCAGCCACGCAGGGGCCAGCCTCTGCAGTCAGAACACTGCAAGTCACACACAGCTCATCTGCCACGCCAGATCCCACAACTTGTTTAAACAGCATTTTGTCACTAGCGTCACCAAGCTGGGTTAGTCCTGAAAGAGAAGAACATTTCCTACCAAGAGGCTCGTTACTGTCTTCACTGTGAGTTTCCCTGGGTGACCCGTCATCCGAAACAGATGAAGTTAAATTCAGTTTAACAGCTGACAAAAATCACAGCCTGCAGCAGTAAGGCTGCAATGGCACTAAATAACTGAATAGCAGGATAACATGGTATGATCGCACCCTCACATTTCTTGTTTCCTGGGCTCGAAGCGTGCTGCAAAACTAAAGTCTCACCCTACACTTCAAATATGAAACATTGCTCCCCCACTGCCCTGCATGTTCCTTTATTATTTACACAAAGCTGGGGACAAGTCTCACTAAAAGATCAGAATTTGCTAAGTAACTGTAATCTGGTGGCATTTTGTACCTTCTCTGTGCAAACGTCAACAACTATACAAGGCTGCAGAAAATGAAGATCCTCCTACCATAGTTATTTAGATTGCAAGCTCTTTTAGACAGAGACAGCACAGCTTTTGTGCAAAGTGCAGCACCCAGCACAACAGGGTTCAGATCCAGAGGTAGGACTCCTGTGAGTGTAAATGAGACTTTATGCAGAATTAGACAAAAGTTGTAAAGAAGAAAAGGAGGGGAACTACAGACAGTATTTCATCTTCAAAATACACCACAAGCAATATCCTAACATAATACAAGTGCAGCAGTATAACTGAATATATCCTGTTCCACTAAGCCAGGCACTTAAAAAGCCACTGATTTTTAAAGATATTTCAAAGCCCTTGACCTATTCAAGACAACTGGGCTTCCATAGTCCTGAGCTCCATTTTATACATCTCTCCTCCATGATCCTGCCTGTTTTGCTGCTGGCTTCCAGAATCCACCATCTGCTTCTAAAGTGGTAAATGGAATTTGAAAAGGGAAACAAACCAAGAGGTGCTAGAGTTTGGAGTCTGTACCTGTACTGTATCACTGACCAAGCTTTTTTCTCCTTCCTACAGCACGAGGCCCATGCTTCACATGACTAAAAGCATAAGGACAAGTCTGTCAATTTAACCAAAACATACTTGGGGCAGTGGGTGAGGGGCGAGAAAGATTTAATCATCCTTGGTCCAGTCATTTTGAATCTCACACTATGCTGAAGAAGAAGCTGAGATGCATCTTATATGTATTTTCCACTCTCAGTAGTGTGAAAAAACTCATTATAATTCATTATATGCAAAACTGCAAAACCCAATTTTCTCGTTTAAAGTCTGCAGTTAAAAATAACTGTTCAATCAGTTCTAAGAGCAGGGGATTTGAATGTTCTATCAATCTCGAATGGAGGTTCTTATTTTGCATCAGAACAGGGGTACCATATTACTAAGCATGCTTTGACTCCCTTTCCCCAGACTAGATGTGTAGTGTAAATCTGACAGACCATCTCAGAAAGTCAGCAACGTTTGGAGGTATCATCTACATTTAAATAATGGATCATATCCAGAAACTTAAAACAGAAGTTTTAAAGATGTGTGTAGCAATCTTCATTTCACATTACGGGAAATGGAGATGCAACGACATTAAGTCACTCAGTGAAGGTCACCCAGCACATTAGCTGCATCCCCTCCTACTCATCTTTTTGATCACTCTGAAGCACAGTTAAACAACAGTCCAGGTCACGGTGCCTGACCTATTTGAAAATTCGCCTACTACAACACACACTTCAACTGAAGCATTTGGGGTCTGGGCCCTTAGTAACAAGCGATCTCTCCCAACAGGAAGCACCAGGGAGAGGGAGTGAAGCGACCCAGGCTCTAGTCCAGACTTCTCAGCCTGTTGCTCATCGACTCACTTAACATCCTGTCACCACCACTGTCCTCGAGAACCCGACATTACCTTCAGTGGGCCAGGGCTGCGCCCTTCATCTGCCACGTAGATGCATTGGTACTTTTCTATCCTCACATAACACTTTCAAACTGGAGCACAGAGTGCAAACTACTACTACCTTGGCACAAACAAATGCAATTATTTTAGCTAGGTAGAGAAGAAAATCATCCATACTGACATGGATGGCATAAGTCTATTTCCGTGATACGAGTCCCACCTAAAACCCTTAGCAACAGCTAAGTTAGTCTTCTTCCACAGCTGTGTTTTATTCACTGTGAATTTCTGTGACAATGATATGATAAATTCCGAGCCAGGTAGACTAATAGAGTGGTAACTTGCTGAAATAGTTTATTTCTACACTGTTACCTAGTTATAGTAATACGACCTTTCATTGCTTCTTCAGTGATGCTTAGATTGGTATCTTTCTGAGGCAGCAACAATCTTTTTTGTATGTACATGGTTCTGCACCCAGACTGGGCCATACTTGATTGTTATCTAGTCAAGTATGACTGGAAATTGTCAAACAACATATCATAGTTGGCCAAAGGGGCAAAGTAAAAGTAGAAGAGAGTGCAAGTCAGTAATTTCTATCAAGGAATACACACGTGGCTGCATCCAACCAGCTCTGATTTTCTTTTCTGACTTAAAAAAAATTATAACAAGGGGCAGATGCTCTGCCAAGGATACAATTATTTTCACCATCTGAGGATCTGACTCAGGAGAAGAAATTTAATAAAGCAGATTTGAAGCCAATACATCACAGGCACCATTACTCCACAGAAACATGGCCATGCAGTGACCCTGCTATTTTCTGTACACTGAGGACTATTATCATGAAAGTCTGCAAGAAGAACATAATAGGAATAATGTACCTATCTGCTGGGTTTTGTCAATGCTAAAATTATTTTCTGGCTACTTTCTTGCCCTCCTTACATGCAAAAATTTTGAAATACGAATGTTGTGGCTCTTGAATTTTGTGTGCGTGCTTGTTGAAACTGAAAAAATAAATTCTCAGGGCATTATAGCTCTTGATTGAGTGTCAGAGTGGTGCTGAGACAATGCAGATGCTAACATTAAACACTTACTGCTTAAAGTCTGCTATATATCCTTCCTGTCATAACTGCCCAACTGAATGAGTTTTGCTACAGATGAGGGAGACAAAACCCTTAAAATACAACTCAAAAGAGGCTACTTCAAGATATTTTCTAATGGCCTTTAATGTGATTAGAATCTTGCACAAGCCACTTAGCTCATCATGTTCTCCTTTCCAAGGAAAGCCATCAGGAAGTCCTTGTATTCATTAGGAATGTCCTAGCAGACGACAGTATTTGTTTGTTAACCCCTCAGGATGTTCCAGGAAGAGATTATCAATATTTATCGTCTGGTTATGGCCTTTCATAATCCAGCAAAAGAATTAAAAATGAGAAAGGGTAGCTGGCCACCTGCTATCATCGAGGACCTTTTTCTTTTGGTCAAAGGGTACAAAAAAAGATGAATCAGCAAAAGAAGGAAGGGGAAGAATGTTTCTGATAAATTCAATGACTGGACCTGCAATTAGGGTAGCTCAGCATCACATCTATCCTCATATCTTCACACAAATTCACTTCTGATGCAAACTTAGATACAAGTTCTCTGTTGCTCCCAACTCATCCAAACTCTTTTCACTGCAGTACAGTCTTTGATTAACACAGTCGTCTTGTTTGGTCACTAAGGCTTTCCTGATCCAATAGGGTCTTCGTCAGGACCTGCTGTGCTCGCCTCCCTACTCTTTGTTAATTGCCTTTTGCAAATTCATAATTCCCAAGATACTTTCTTCTCCTTAAACACCCACAACACATTTTTAGGGATGTTTCCTTTTTTTTTGACAGGAGTGAGTTTTTTGGTTTTGTTTTGATTTTTTTAAAGCCTAAGGCTGAAATAAATGAGGGGAGGTCTCTCCAGGGCAGCACCTGCCAGCAACACTTGGTGCTCTGGGATCACAGAGTATCCCATAAGCGAGACACGGGTGGTTGAATCTCGAGTCTTGTCCCGGGCGGTGGTGCATTCCAGGTTCCATCAGGCAGAGCTCCACTCCACACATTCAACCTCGTCGGTTTTGTCATTTGTTTTTTAGATATCTGCTAAAGATAACACCTGTGCCTACTGGCTGACACCCCTAGGGTTCAGGAAGGTTGCCAGCACTCCTGTCAATAAGGTAAGTTTTAGTGCCTGACATTTCAGAAGATGGCTTTGAAGGGAAAACCTCTACAAACTATTTGAAGAGAATCCTCAATTCTTCCGTGTCCCTGTAATTCATCACTCAGCACAGGAAGCCTGAGACACAGAGGGGACTGACTCTTTCTTATCGATGATCACAACATCGCAATGTGTCTGCAGCAAGTGTGTGTGTGGAAATTGCACAGGCATGACATAAATCACCTCAGATTTCCTAGCAATAACGTGACCCTGAGGCAACATATTCAGTAAATTAAAAATAAATTACGTGATGGCCTGATGTGACTTCAGCAGACCCCATGTCAGACCTAGCCTGGGGGAGGAATGTGCATTCTAGCTTTTCCATAACAACTGTCTTTTTACAGTGAGTTAATTATCTACAGACACTGTGTGTTTAGAAGACATAAAACAAGTCCAGCTGATTTCAAAACAACTTTAAAACAGACTTGAAAATGCATCTCTAGGGCCTCACTTACAATGGTGCACAGTATATAAGTCTAGGTGACATCACTGCTTACAGCAGCCACGAGGGGACACAAAGGATGGTACTGTAAAATCTCTCAGGAGTTTGGGGATGGTCATATTACCTAGGTGAGAGCTCACAAACGAACAGTGACACTCAAAAACACTCCTAATCACTCTTGCAGGCTGTGTACACCTCATTTGCCTTCATTTCCAACAGCGTGGTGGGGCTTTCCGAGACTCTGCGCTCCACCAGACAGAGCTCCCACCTTCCAAAGCAGTGTGCAGGGTTTTATGTTTGCATCTTTACGCTAAAGAGATGGATGGTGAACTTAATCGACCAGTCATTAAAGATGAGCTTCTGATAAGCCTGCTGCTACTCAATTATCCCATTAGAATGGAGATCATGAATCTGGACAGAGGATTTAAAATCATAGTCGGTGTCTGTGCTTCTAAAACAGTCAAAATCAGACCCTCATAACTTCAGCTAATTTAAGTCAGAATGATAGCTTTGATCCTGAACATTACGAAATAAGTTCTGCTTTTTATAAATCCATACCCTTCAAGACCACAAACTTATTGTGGAATAAAATCAAGGACAAAGAAAGTTTGGACTTTCGAGCTTTCAAATGTGGGTGTTCAGTTCATTTCCATATCTGGTTTCTCAAACCAGGTCAGAGCTTCCTAAAAAGTAGAGGTCAGCTGTAATACAGACGCGTGGACTGAGTTGTGGAACAGATTTGCATGCAAAGTCTGCCCATAGCACTGTTCCTCTTCTCATGCTTGCAGCTGGGCAGAAAAGAATCCACAGATCTGCATCATACACCTACTCATCTTTAGTATGCACATATAAACGTACAGCTGTATTTTGATTTTACAGAAAACCCAGAAAACAAAGGATCATAAATTCATATGTGCTTACATTCTTTTTTTCTAAGATAGCTGACAGAGATCCAAGAGAATGAGTCTGTATCTTCTAATGATTTTTGGGTGGTGTGGTAGTTTATACAAAGGTAAAAATGTTGGGGAAAAATAAATAAGGTTCAGCTTCCTCAGAACAAAGATAGATGTCAGCTCCAATTCTTGTTTATTTACCAAACTTCTCTTAAAAATTATTATGGATGACTTTTTCAAATGTGCTGCTTCTCTCCATTTCTAAGCTTTTATAGCAGTATCTAAGCTTAAAGAGATCAGATTCAAAGTACATGATTTATTTTCTAAAAGTGTCTAACTGATGCACCTAAGAAAGGGTGTTTTCATTATCCCCATGCCAGGTATTACATATCTTCATACATATGGCAAACCAAACACTCTTACCTTAAAAACATAGCTCACCTATACTCTGAAAATGCTCTATTAATTCTTCCCATTGTCTCTATATTCAAGTTGCCAGCATAGGTGTCAATTAGTAACATATATTGTTTTCCTCTCTTTTTCTTTTTGTTTAATGCCAATCTTTTTTCCCCCCTCATTAAACCTTAGAGAACAATGGGGATGAAGTCCTTCCTGGGTCATACTGTTGAAACATATCCTTTTAGCTGACCTCCTTTTAGCCCGAGCTCCATGTCATCTGAAATTTCTTTTCAGAAAATGGAGACCAAAAATGTATGTACAAAATTTGGTATGGTCTCTTCAATACAGCGAAAAGTGGCAAAAATAACCTCTTTGCCCTAGAAGAAATTGCTTTGTATCTGTACCCTATAATACAATCAGACACCTTTTGCGGTATCATTGAACTGAGAATTCATTTAGTTTAACAGTTGTCCCTTTTTTTTCTTTCAGGCTAGTCCCCAGAGAAGTCTGATCTGCTCGTATTTTGTATTTGTGTCCTTCATACAGCATCTAATTTAATTCTGTCCTGTGTTCTCTATACACCTGCTCCTCAAGCATCTCTGGTGCTTCCACAGGGCTCTCTTCACAGGCACACATCTCACACTAAACCCACTGGCCCAAAGGTATCAAATATTCTGAGTTTACCCTATGCCCTGTGGTTGCATTCTCAAGGCACTAGTGAAACTCAGGCCCCCTTCCAGTAAGCAGTAGGTATTTAATACCTCAAAGAAACATTATAACACAGGAGAGGAAGTAATGAGAAATACCACCTTGAAATGAGATGGCGTAAGAAGTCTATACAGTCAGCAAGTTGTAGGCACAGACTAGGTAAGTCATTGGGTTTAATCAGGACCTCAAGACGTAAAAATTGTTGCAATTGGTTAGGACCCAGAGATTTAAATTCCTTATGAAAACAACTGAGAAAATTGGCAAACCGTTTCAGCTCAGATTTGGAGAACACCTCTTGATTCTGCCCAGTGTTTTAAGCACAACAGTAGGAAGACTACCTAAAAATAGGCCTTACACAAGCCACGCACAGGAAGACCACAAGAGATTTCTATTGGAGGACACGGGAAATCGCTATCCATAGGATACACACACACAACTTACGTTATCACATAGAGTCTATGAGTCAATTCAATTCAAGTGCTTCTGAGTGGTGGAATCCTTCAAGCCCCCAAGTATAAAGCTTTGAAGTACAACCTACTAATAAAAGTTACAGCAACAAAATAACTAACAGCTCTGTGGTCCCTCCAATAAGCATGAACTCACACAGCTCTTTTTTTTTTTTTTTTTTAAACAGTGTAGTTCTGAGTCTTTGCTATGAGCAAAAAGCAATTTTCCACCACTTGGCCAAAGCAGGAGAAAAATCAAAATGGATAAATTTGACTTTCTACACCAGTGGGCTCAAATCAATTCTTACCTTCCCCATCAACAGTTTTTATAGGTGTTTGAAGGAGGAGGGGGAATGGAAGCCATGAAACCAATAAGAGGGACGAAATGGTTACCAGAACTTGCAGACTGTAAGGAAAACTTGCTTAGTAGTTTATTTTCAGGTTGATAAGTTTAGCTTCCAGTCAATAAATTGAAAGGAAAAAAAAAAAAAAAAAGAAAAAATCTTCCCTTGTTGAAGGAAAGAGAGGTGGGGGTTTGCTGCCTGAGCTCTTTGCAAGTGAATTAGACCAAGCAGTCATCTGAACGATACCCAGACCTGGCCTTCCTGTAGTGAATGAGCTAGTGAAGCACTAACATCCCACAGTGTGACTTAAGCTTCCTCCTGAGTGCAACGCTGCCTGACACTAGATCTTAGCAGAAGGCAGTTCTGCAGTGAACATTTTCAAGTGAAGCTGATTTTGATTAATTTTTTTTTTTTTTTTTTAAAATCCCTTCCTCACAAGCCATTACACCTTCTTTTCTGCCTGGCTACATGCCTCAGCATCTACCTGTCTCTCCCTCTCTGCACCCTCAAAAAAAAAAAAAAAGAAAGGAAGGAATTTTTTCCTCTGTATTACTATGGCAATGCCTTGGTACTGGAATTAGAATCCTTTGCTTTAAGTGCTAGGCAAACAAGTATTTCCCCAGAGTCTCTCAGGAAAGCCAGTCCACAGAAAGTTGTTACAGCAGGAGAGTTATGCCAGCAACTGGACTTCAGGCTGTAACTATGTCTGACTTACTGCTTTATCAGGCCCCTCTCCAACTAAGCAAAAGGATTTAAATGTCCTATTTGAAAGGCTCTCTCTCCCAAACACCTGGAAACATGGATTGTGGTCAGGCAGAATAAAGCATAGCAGAGCAATGGAAGAGTGAAATGTCTGGAGAAGTGGAAAGTTCTCAGCCACACCAAACTCCCTCTGAAATCTGGGCATGCAGAGAAGACGTAAGGAGATAGTTAGTTTGCCTGCTCTTTCTGCAATTTAGTGAACTTAAAGGGCAGGGCTAATTTAGATCATTAGCGCAAGAGTCCTTATGGGGTCTGATGAATCTGGGAAGCTGCCTGCATGGAGTGTTGTTCCGCCTGAAGGGACAGGTAGGAAAGGTTAAAAGTGAGCTAAACTCCATTGCCTGATGTCGCAGCTGGCCTCAACCCCTCCCTCAGCCACACACCAACAGGAATTTTCCATTCGTAAGAGAACCAATTCTCTGCCTCAAGCCTTTCTGTCCAAGTGGACAAAAGCGTCAGTGGATTGCATCTGCAAGAGGAGGAAAAGAGAAACAAAAGCGGGGGAGGAAGGGAGGAGAAAAGGGAGTCTGAGACAGCAGCAACCACTATTCTTTTTCCTGTGGTTCTGCAGTGGCAGAGCAGCTGACATGTCTGCACCCTACCACAGCTGAACCAGAGTCACGCCTACAGCTGCTTTGATGCTGACGGATTATTGCCTGTTGGCACTCATTAGATCAGTGCCTCCCTTGTGTCAATTAAGATCACTACGATATTAATTTATGCAAAGATGAGCCCATCTTTCCTGTAGTTGTAGCTCTGTACTAACACCTGTTGGGTCTTGCAGTCTTTATGAACGGGGGCTCTGGAGAGCGGAGATTAACTTAACAGTGTCTAGCACCACAGTGCAGCCCTTATCCCTGGCCGTTATCACCACTAAATATCAGAAGAGTAGATTATACTTGCTTTTCCACACAGACTTAGTATCTTTTGCCTGAGGCAAAAAGAGGGGCTGGTCTCCTTGCTCAACCACGAACAGAAGACCTCAGTGATTTTCATTTTAACAGCGTGCAGTCTAAAGAAAGCTCTTGCAGACAACCTTGATCCCACAGAACTCAGAGAGGGCTTTCAGAGGACTATCATCTCATCCAAAGGAGAGAGTAAAGTCAGTTGTACGTCACGATATTAAGGAGGCAGTGGGCATATTCTTTCCCTCCCCCTCAAGTGAACTACTGCCTCTTCTCAGAGCAGTCAGCCTCTGGAAATGGCTTATTTTCTAAAAACTGACATAGTTAGTCCTGGGCTGATCCGAGAGATGTTTTCTCCAGAAAAAATAAAAAAATAATACACGGCAACAGCTTTTCTATGCAAACTGCGAAAGACTAACAGCTCTTTCCACTCCCTGGGATTTCTCTCAAGGATCCTCCAGTCTATCAAGATTAAAATCAGCCTGACTGTTCAAACTGCAAGAAGTCAAACAGCACACACCATCCAGCTGTCCAGCTGCATGCAAGTCCACTGTTCATTTCACCAGACCCCTTCCAAACATGGCACAGCCCATCCTTGTAGCACACAGAACATATGGGCACTCTTTAACACAACCCTCAACAAGAAGTCCTCTTACAGAAAGCAGAAGGAGGAATTCCCTATATTCAGATGGAATTTGCGTTAGTCATCTTGCTGTAAAGCTGTTTCAGTATTGCCAAAACCCAAACACTCACGTCAGGTTGCTGTAGTTTTAAGTCATGACTTTGGCATTCTTATTTTCCTTTTAGCTTTTGAACGCTGGGCAATGGCAGAAACCTTCATCTCTTGTTCCCCTGTGGACTAGAACATCAGTTTCTGAAAGAAGATGAAAGAGATTCCCAGATTATAACAGTTTGGAGACGTGAGGCTTCATGCAAACCACCACAAAAATCTTAAGACCTGACAACATTGCTGCTTCACACAGCTAAATGGTGCTTAATAATGCCTATTATTAGCCTTCAGCAGAAGCATTAGTAACTTCCACAAGGACACATTAATGAAGAGTGCAAAGGCCTTACTCTTCTATGCTCAAGGCAGACTTCTTTTTTGGGTGGGTTTTGTTTGTTTGTTTTTAAGTTATTTCAGAAGCAGGAGAGAGAAATAAATGGAAAACTGTCTCAAGTTTTGCTGGTGTAAGAACTGAAGTCAGTGCATCCTTTTTAGGTATTTCGTTCTCTATTACACCATCATTACTAAGTTGCCTTAGTTCTTAAAACAATTCCAAACACCTTTATTTGTTCAAAGGAGATGGAAAAACCCAACTCAAACCCGCTGAGAATGAGGCTGCCCTGCATTTATCATCACCACGATGCAAGCCGGAGTTTACAGTGAACGTCTTCCATTCCAGCTCAGAGGCAAGTTATGTCTGCTCTGTTGGTTAGGCAAAACAAGACTGTACATTCAACTTAACATTTGTCTATCCATCACATGGTAGCATGTAAACTGTACATTCAGTGAATTGTATAATTTCATCAGGAATAATGTTTTATGCATCTGTGGTCTGGACCATTCTCATTTTAGTGACATAACAGAGAGAAAATAAAAACTGACAGGGGATTAACTGTGGGTGAGAAGGGAAGGGAGAATACATATCAGTTTCCTAACATGAGGAAAAGGAAATTGGCACCACAACATGGAAGTGTGAAGATATTGACAGAATTTTCGTCAGAATTGGGAAGAGAAAACAAGGAGTGTGGCTTACAGGGTTCACAGATCCACTGGCCTAAAGGAATTCTGCAGAACAATGCTATGGCAAAAGCAGGAACACAGAGCCCCTCACACGATGAAAATGATGGGGAGAACAGCCTCCCAAATAAAGAGGGATAAGCAAGGGGCACTAGTGAGAGTTCTAGAGACACGTACCCTGGACAAGGGTTAAAATCCCGGCCCTCTTCTGTGCTACCACCATGACAGCTTGAGGTGTCAAATAATTGTTAGAATTGATTGTCCCTAAAACTGTTGAGAATGGTACATGGAAATCTTGTGGGTAAAAATGGAGAGCCAAGACAAACCCCTAGCACATAAGGGACAGCAGCAATGGGGGGCATAGCTACTTTTAATGTTATTTAGGACCCACAGTTAACGCCTGTTGATGCTGTGCTGAAAGAAGCCAGCTCCTGGAAGAAAGAGGAATTCCACACACTGAGTAACTTGATTATTGTTAGATGTCAAATTCTGTGGTATCGATCAGATCCTTAACTGCAAATTAAAGTAATGCCTACTGAGCAGCTCTTTCAGAGTCTCAGGTGGCAGATAGAAGGAAAGAGTAAAGGTCTGTTTCTGTTAGCCTTGATGCAGCACGTGTGTGACATTCCACTGACGCACGTGGTATGTGGTGATAAAACAATGTGCAATAATGGAAAATGAGTCCATGACACAGCTCAGGAAAGCAGCGTCCCAAGATATCACAAGATGAAGACAAGGAAGCCGCACTTTGTGGTACGCTCACCTGATCCAGCTGCTCTTCTCAGAAATTCTAAATAGTCAAGTGCACTCTGGAGTAGCAGCTTAAGTTTAAAGAAAAGTTGTAGGATATGTGAGTGACAGATGATTTCACCCTCTGGTTAAGGAGAGAACAGAGCTTGCTGTTTTTCCAGATGCCTGCACCCTTCCACCCCCCATCCCCCAGCTTCTGTTTCATTTATTAGATAAAGTCTGTTTTTTTCATGTATATCCTCTCAGCATATCAATGACACACACATTAGTCTTAGCTGGGCTTGGGGAGCATTGGCCAGCAGAAGTTTCTACATACATTCTGGAAGGGCTTCCATTCCAACCTGGTTTCTCCAAGAGCAGCCTGTTGGCTGTTCTAGCACACACACACTGCTCGTGCTGCTTTTTCAGCCATGATTTGCCTACAGCCTGCTGTACGATATTGAATGGCCTCTCTTTTCAGGAGTCATCTCTTCAGAGATTTACGAGGCTCAAAAACACATTGCACAACCAATATAGGATGGAGAAGACAGCACAAAGCTATGAATCTGCGTTTGACTACATAAACTATAGGACCTGCAGTAAAACTTGCTGCTGTTAATCACTTTTTTGATGGGATCATAAAATTCTGAATACATACTTATTATAATAAAGGTGATCAGAGATATATAAATAATTTGAACTGTTTGAAAATAAGTTGTCTGGGTCTCTAATTCCAATACTAATGTAGAGATTAAAAAGAGGAAAGCCAGTTCACCTTGAAGAAAGTCTAGAGACTTTCTGTAGCTGTTCTTTGTCCTCAGTTTCAACTCACAGTTTCCCATATGACTTCTACAGAGTCCTTGAAGTGGCTTGTAAATCCTACTGCAAATACAAGTGTACTACAGTTCCAATTCCTATAAAAACTCCCCAGATTTCCAAATACTAAAACAAGTTAGATCCATTACCTGGCTCTCTTCCCATAATTTTGTCCATCTTTAAATTCTTCATGGCAAGAATTCCCTCTCACCTAGGTCATTTATAGAAAGGCAACTACTAGGGAAGCAGCTATGTATTCTGTTGGCAAAGCCACAGATGAGTTGAATAGTTTCACCAGAGACAATGTGGTGCAGTATAAAGCAAGTACTAGATGGGAAATCAGGACACCTGGGCTCGGTTCTCAGCTCTGCTATTGATTTGCTAAGATGCTGGGGCATGCAATTCCTATCTGTGTGTTCCTGCTTTCTCCCATCTCTAAGGCTTCTCTATTTATTCATATTCACCTTTGTACAGTGCTTTCAGAGCTGTAGAGGTACAAAATACTATTATTCTAGAAACTGGGGGGGGGGAATAATCAGGCCCCTCTGTCATTTTAGTGAAAGTCAAAGCTCCTTTG
The DNA here is from genome assembly GCF_965638725.1 of Aptenodytes patagonicus. Taxonomy (NCBI): domain Eukaryota; kingdom Metazoa; phylum Chordata; class Aves; order Sphenisciformes; family Spheniscidae; genus Aptenodytes; species Aptenodytes patagonicus. The sequence continues at coordinate 97,987,198 of NC_134949.1, read as the reverse complement.
AATCCCAAGAAAAAAAGATTGTATCCTTTTGACTCAAATTTACTTCTGCAGTCTTCATGACAATAAAGCTAAGTATTCAGTGTGTGCCTCAGCTTCTTTGCAGACCAGGGCCTTTGTTTATAAAGACTGGCCAGTAAAAATGTATAGATAAATGTATGTATAAAATGAGGCTACTCTTTTTCTGTGCTGGAACGATATCTTGACCTGGAGAAGTTTTTTTTCCCTAAACAGTTATTTCACTTATTTCCCCAAATTACAGCATAGCCTATTTTTCTTCCTGCTGAACTTCTTTTTTGTTATGAAAGTGCATGCAGTGTGTAAGAAAGTCTCAGCTCACAGTCTGGGCAACTGAAATAGGAAGGGAAGAAACCTGAAGGAAAGCAATAACTTGCCTTCAGTAATGATTAAACTCTCCCCATTGGTCCTCTCCCTAGGCATGATCAGAGAGAAACTTCCTGTTTCATTCAAGATTTTAAAATACAGGATCTGCAATTACTTGACTGAATTCGATATGGATATAAGATGACTTCGTTTCCCCCAGGAAAAGCATTTTTTCCATTTTATTTACTTTAAACAGGAAAAACCTTAAAAGAGGACATAATGATTAATCACGTAGAGCATTTACAAATCCTTTGAGTTGTTGTGCTGTGTATTCTCTAAGTAAGTCTTGGGATCCAGTCCAGTTATTTTGCGTCTCTGAATTACTTAGCAATTGCTTCTCAGTCACTGCCTTACTGCTATACTGTGGAGAATATCAAGTGAGACTGGAAGGCACACAGCACGCGTTCTCTTCGAGGGGAGCATGTGGCATATTGCTCAGCCACGCTCATTCAGACCTGCAGCACATAGGGAACAGTTGGCAAAGATGATCTCTGTACGTTACTGAGTTCTGATACATGCCTACAGTCCCACTTAAAATGCATCATAGCTGATGTAGGTCCAAACCCATGAAAATCAGTGAGGATGTATCACTGTCCAAAAAGTTGAATTAGGCTTAGATGATGACAGTATCTTTTGGAACACTAGAAAAAAAACAACACACCTGGACAAAGAAAAAGGCTCTCATTTTTAGTTATTGCCTTAGTCCTAACATTCCTAGTGATAGAGGCATTCATTCAATTTACCAGCAAGATCAGCCCCAGAATTGATGGAATAGGCTGTAGCCCAGGTTCATAAACTGTTGTGGACTGAGACAGGGTCATGCTTCCATGGCCTTTACTTGTATAAAACACTAAACCGGTGGCTGCCGTCCCACCAAGAACAGTTTGTGCATGAAGCAATGGAAACTGCTGGGAAAAAAGCTTTTCTCCAGCACCACTTAATAGCTTCACCATACCCCCCTCAAGGCAAGAGCAGCAAGCCTTCCCCTCTGTTCCAGCTCTTCTATTTCTTGCTTGCCATTCCCTTCTATTGCAAGAGGAGCTTTATCTTTGTGGCAGTAAAATTAAGTGTTGCCTATATGGCTGAAAGCTTTAAACCATCTGTTAATACCTTTGTGAATTATAGAAAATGATGGTATTCTGCTTTGAATGTTGTTCAAGGAAGAACATGCCACAGAGGTGGAACAAGGTCACTCACAAACTTCATAAGCCAGGGAAAAATTCTAACCCTTTGGAGACCAAAATATGTAACATTATAAAAGGAATCAAGCAAATGGAGAATCTGCTGATAGGTTCTCTCTTTCACATCAAAAAGAATACAAGCCTCCAAATGCTTTGTTGCTGCAGTACAATACAGACTGTATTGCCATTTCGCTTCTTCAGTGAGAAGACCATGAGAAAGCTAAAGATTTGACATCCTGAAACTAGCCAAAAAATTTCGGGGGAATAAGATGAAGAACATTCAATCCATCTAGAGTTCATTGAACAACAGTAAGAAAAGGTGTTCCTTAAAGTAGGGAGCTGAGACTTGCTACTTTCTGAGCCAAAAGATGGGAGTGGTAACCCTGATTTGATCACAGATTCATCAATGCGAAGTCTAAAGCCTGCAATGGGGTTACAGCATTGGTGGATAAGGGAAGAGCAAATGACGTCATCTACCTGGACTTATGCAAAGCATTTGACACTGTCCCACTGTGAGGGATGAGGCCCAAGTGGCTGTGCTGTAAGCACAGACAGTGCCCCCAGAGAAAGCTCCAGAAGCCAGCCACGGGGAGGGGCCCAGTGTACCTCTCCTTGACTGACTAATGTCTCAACCACTCCTGAAGCTGGGGTGAGAGAAGATTCCAGAAACCTTGGACTGGGGCCAATAAATAGGGGCACACACGAGCCTCCTTGGGGTGTTCTCCACACTGACACCCCCCGTTGGCAGGTCTGACACTGGATCCAGGATTGGTGATCTCTCTATCGTGCTCTCTCTCTCGCTTCCCAGCTCTCCCCCCCCCCCCCCCGTTCTTTGCCCTTGATGCTGCTAAGTAACACAAGGCCTACCTCAACTTCTCATAAAGCCACTTATCTTATGTGACATATTGGTACACAGAGGGTTGATGCTTACAGAGTGTTCGTTCCATTAAACTTGATGTTCGTGTTTGGACCTTGAGTGTTATCTCACCTTAATCCACGCTGAGGGGATTTGCGGACCTTAGTCACTTCTCCCCTTCTCGTAGGTGGGACGTGACACCCACACAACATCCTTGTCTCTAAATTGGAGAGACATGGATTTCATGGATGGAACACTCGGTGGATAAGGAATTGGCTGGATGGTCGCATTCAAAGGGTTGCAGTCAATGGCTTGATGTCTAAGTGGAGACCAGTGACGAGTGGTGTTCCTCAGGGGTTGGTATTGGGACCGGTGCTGTTTAACATCTTCGTTGGCAACATGGACAGTGGGATTGAGTGCACCCTCAGCAAGTTTGCTGACGACACCAAGCTGTGTGGTGCGGTCGACACGCTGGAAGGAAGGGATGCCATCCAGAGGGACCTTGAGAGGCGGGCCTGTATGAACCTCATGAAGTTCAGCAAGGCCAAGTGCAAGGTCCTACACGTGGGTCAGGGCAATCCCAAGCACAAATACAGGCTGGGCGGAGAATGGATTGAGAGCAGCCCTGAGGAGAAGGACTTGGGAGTGTTGGTTGATGAGAAGCTCAACGTGACCCAGCAATGTGCGCTTTGAGCCCAGAAAGCCAACCGTATCCTGGGCTGCATCAAAAGAAGCATGACCAGCAGGTCAAGGGAGGTGGTTCTCCCCCTCTACTCCAGGCCCAAGTCTCATGAACACAAGCCGTCCCCTCTCCTGAAAAGCACACACAGATATCTATGATGGAAATAAGCCAGTGCAGAGAGCCTTCTCCTGTCACCTTTCAAAATTAACTATTGTGACTCTGTTGAAAATAAATCTCTGTATTCATATAGAATAGTATGTTTATTTCTATTTTGCTTTGGAAAAGATAGTTCACTCCAATTTTGGTTTCATTCCAAATTCAAAGCCTCTCTTGAGACGGAACCTCCACCCTTCACATATTTCTAATAGCGAGCACTATAGAACAACACTTCCACACCGTAGTTTCGGTTTTCCTGTGGCTGCCGTCTTTATGCTACTTAGTGCCTGTAGTCCTTTTCTTCTCCGACTACTGAAGGTTTTAAACCACATGTTTAAATGACTTGCTGAAATAAGGCCAGGGAGAATAAGCAATTATAGTTCTCTTCTTCCCTCCCATTTTGCTACTGTACTATTAACATGTAATTAGGAGTCTAATTTTCAGTCAGGTGTTTAAAAAACCCTGAAGCAAAGAGTTTTAAATTATTAATGAGCCATTTTTTTTAAAAGGCAAACTGAAATTAAGTGTACTCTCTTCTTCACATATTTAATGTGAAGAATTTAATGGTTTAACACATTATTCTTCAATTACTAAGGACAGGTTTGCAGCGAAAGGCAGTATTTTCTCTAATTAGAGGTAGTAAATTTCCCTCGTAGCCATGATGGTCTACAGCTACGAAAACTGCCTTCACTAAGTGTCATGCTTAAACTGCACAGGGAAGGGCATTTTTCAAATGCAGGAAGGTATCATTATGCCTGTACAGGTGCTTTTTCATTGTTGGTGCCAGAGATGCTTCTTGTTAGAAAGATCTTGTTATCAAATACTTATTTGTTAAGGCACTTATTAATCACAAATGTGATAGAGACGCAGGTCTACCACAAAAGACATTCATACAACCATAAGAGGCTGTTGCTTGATATCCTGTAACCAGTCTGGCAGCTAACTCCTCTTTAGATTCTAGTGGCAACAAGGAATTTCATCATCAAGAGAGGGTCTACAAAGTCAACTGATGCCTGCTCAGCAGCACTGGGCCCACTAAGGACAGTGATCCATGAAGTGCAGAGTATTTCAGCCTGTGAACACAACACAGGGTTGTGGGCTGCAGTACTTCATACGCTCAGAAGGTTCGCTATTTGCTTAAAGCCCGTGACCCTTCTTTCTCTCAATCCATTCAAACCTATGCAAGTCTTCTTGCAAAGACCCACCAGCTTGGGTGAGGTTAATGGTACCTCACTTCTTCATGAGGACACCACTTGCAGATACGCAGCAGATACCAGTTTTCATTAACGGGGTTACAGGCCATTTAACAAAATGCAGAATAGCCCCCTTTCAATTTATTTTCCATATGTTTTGAGGCTGAGACTGGTACATGGCTGAATCCACACATAGAGCTTGTTCTGCACCCTGACCCCATATCCAAAAATACCTAGAAGATAAAACAGAAAGTCTCTGTTTTTCCAAAATCTCTTCAGATTTGTATTTAGACAACATCTAGGATACTAAACTTCTGATTGTACCAAAATATCAGCTTGCAGTTAAAAAGTGAGATGTTAGCAGCAAGAAAAGGAAAACTTTGAAGTCTGCCTTTGGCTGAACTGACGCAACAGTGTCAGCACGTATGGGGTATAGGCAGGCGTATGCCGCTGACTACAGACAAACCAGGGCAGTGTTAATCCTGGAAACAGAAGCATGAATAAAGCACAGTGTACACAACCAAACTGGCTGGACACAACCAGCGTGGGTCCAGATATTGGCAGTCACATGGCACCAAGCCCAGCTTAATAGATGAAATTTCCAATGCTGCTTTCAGACTCTAACTGGTAACTCTATATGGCACAGTACTGGGTGGACTTACTAGATTAGATGTCCTCTCTCTTGAAGAATATGCTATGCCTCCTTTTACAGCATCTGCATGACTTCTGTCAGTCCTCATACAATACCTTGGCCCCTTGCAGGAGTTCTGCAAGGTGATTATTTCCATATCCACTTCTCTGAGGCCCCTGACAATACGTGCCTGAGAGTTTCTCTAAGCTCAGCAGGAAGAAAATGGAAAATAGCATCTATTCCTACCATAACAACTACTGGAACTTACTGAAGAATAACTATTAAAAAAAGACCCCTGCTAAGAGGAAGATCCCTCTGTAAAACAGCTATTCCAAGTTCAGAGCAGATCTATGCCATCGAAGCAGGCAGCCTACGGGACCAGATGAGCATAAATCAGCCTAGTCTTCTTACCATCTGGGATACAGCATGTATAATTGCAGGTATTAGGGGATTCACCGATTTTCTTGTCGCTCTTGCAGATAGCAGCACGCTTCTTCAAGTGTTCCCTTCACTTCCAGTGCCCTATAAACCAAAAGGGTCTTGCTAACAATCTTACAGCTGTTTGTGTTCTTAGAAGAAGCAAACCAAAGTAAACTTCTTCACTCAAGCAAACTCAAGAACTAATTGTTATGGTAGTATGTTATGCCACAAAATTTATGAGGAAACCACACATTAGAGGTCCCAAAGCAATATAAAAAGTCATTTCAAACAGCTTATTAGCCAATATGTATACTTCATTATGGGAACTGATTTTGAAACCATCTTTGGAATACACACCACAAGGGTTCCACAGGGGCCTATCCTAAGTACAGGACTATTTGATGCTTTCCTTAATAAACTGCCTGATGAAAAAGACAGTAAGGTTATTAATTTTGCAGGTACATCAAGCTGGAAGTGATTGCCAGTATGCTGGAGGATACAAATAGAATTCAAAATGATCCTGAAAAAAGCAAAAGAGAGGTCTGAAAAAAGGAGGATGCAATTCAACTAGTAAAATGCACGTTAGCACGCTGAGGCAAAGAAAATGAACTAGACAAATGCCAAGTGGAGATAAACGGGTAAAAAGAGCACTGATATAAGTTTCTGAGGAAAAGGATCTCAAGCTCCACACGGCTCAGAACTCCTAACACCCCCTCCCATAATGCCATAAACCGGCAGAAACAAACTAAATCTCAGAGCAAGCAATGCAGGGTAAATAAGATCAGTAGTCATCCCTACCTGCTCAATTACACTTTAAAGCATTAGGTTGTCAACATGATCAGGCATATGAAATCCCTTAAGTTACAGCCCTTGGTTGTGAGACATTCAGAGATTAAAATATGGTTGTTCTTGGTTTCTTCAGGAATACAGTGCAAAGCCTGCCTCTTTCAAAAAACTTCGCCTAGTGATCAAGGCTTCAAAGAGCAATTAATCTCTAACCCCCACAGATATGCCATAAGGAAAGAGAAAATTCTAAGCTATGTAACAGGAATAAGGAAATGATGGCCAGCATAGACGAATTCTCATCTGGATCTGGACCTACTAAGATAGCTAGGCATATGATAAAAAGATGAAGTGCTACTTAAGGACAGTGTTTTTTCAATTTTTTTTTTCTTCCAACTGTGTTTAAAATAAATTAAAAATACTAGTATTTTTGCTTCTTCACTTTCTGTATTAAAGAAATGTACCATAAGTAAAGCAACCTGACTTGCATACTGATTTATTCTGTATGGTGCCACAATTCCAGCAAAGAACTGGGATTCCTAGTAAACAGGAATTAAGGACAGAGCGATGATCTATTCATCTCATTGTGTGAGTGTTTGAGATCAAGCACCAGATGTCATCTCTCTTCCCTGCTTCCATACCTCAGCACCACATAACATACTAAGGACTAATTTAACCCCTCCCTCTCTCCCTGCTTGCTCCCAGAAAAGCAGCTCATTCCATGAGCACATCCTAAATCTTGTTCTTGGAAAGATGAGCTGGTAAAATATTAAGCATTAAATCAGTAAACATTTTAATTCTCTCTCTCACTCTCCTCTTATTTACAGCTACCATGGATTTACAAGGAGACTCTAAGGCACACTGCCCCACCCCTGTGGCAGTGCACAATCTGGCTCACGTAATGAAGAATGGCTAGGATGTGCTCCCCTCCCACTCAGGTCCAGATCCATCCTCCTCCCCCGTTATTACTGTAGCGGTATCCTGCTGTCTTTACTTTCAATTCACTCTGTAAAACATCTTCAGCAACGCTATTTTTGCTTCATTTTCCCCTTAAGCAAATGCCAGGAAATGAAGTCACTAATTTTTCAGAAGTCTGGATTTCAAAATCACACTTGTCACCTCCTCACAAAGAATTATTTTTCCTGTAACCAGTGCCAAGCAATTCCTATGCACATTAGTACAGAAGCTCATTGGGATTCATATGTGCAAGTAATGTGATGTTCAATAATTTAGTTAGAGAACACTGCGATCTCTGTAAATGTTTCCTGAAGTCCTTGATTATTAACATTTATGTTGTTGCAATTAATGATGAACATTCTTGAGGGTTTTGCCGACATAAATATGACCCATTTAAGCAAACTACTCCCCAAAAGCACAGATTTCAGTGGTGTTTTTTGTCCTACAGATGTTTTATCTTGGCACTGGTCAACCACTCACCATTTTCTGCCAGCTTCAGTGATCCAGAGCGTCCGCTCTCAGTTTTTGGCACAGCCACAAATGTGTAACACTGGAAGTTCTCCGGGAATCACAAAACCGTGTTACCAGCTTTGAAAGGTTAGACAGAGAAGTCAAAATAATCTGTTGTACTAACAGTTGAAGGTATTCCACTATTTTGGGATGTTGCTTTGGGCTTACACCACCTCAGCTGAACCAAATTTTTATTTCAGGCAATAGTTGCTGCTGCCATTTCCTTGAATGAAGAGCACACCTATCTAAATAAATTCAGCAAAATCATGTAAGTAAAGGTGAGCAAATGCTTAAGTCTTTTCAGGACTGCAGCAGCTATACACCCTCATCCAAGCTCATGTTCCTGGCTATCTAGGGACAAGAAGCATAACCTATATGTGTATGCCTGTGGGCAAAAATAGGGAGGCTTATTATGGTGGTTACTAAAGTTCATCATTCTTCTACAAACTATGACTCATGCTTTAAGCTGAATTTTATTACAGACACTAGTCTAGTCAAATAGTAAAAGATATGATGCAAGCCAGCTATTTGACTTTTACCAATTTTAATATTACAAAGTAAGGAGGGAAAAGCTGATTTCTCCAGAACACTGGTGTTTAATGACATCATAGACATCGCTAGAAATTCTTTAAGTAAGGGTCCCAGCCCTTCCCCCCTTTCAAGTGCCTAGCACAATTTTTACAGAGGAAGCATCAGGGACAACATTTGGACCCATAAGAGCATCTAAAATATTACTGAGATATTGAAAGACATTGGATGGCAAATAGATCTGTTGGAAAATGGACATTATCCTTATTCCACTGACTAGCACATGCAAAGAAACACAAACATCAGTTGGACCTTCAGCTCTCAAAAAATTATAAAATTACCTTTAATCAGATAAATTCTGGCAGTTTACACTAGCCAAGAAACTGGCATCTAAAGTAAATTCATAGCAATGCAACTCTTACACACCCAAACGTGGGGCTGAGGCCTACACACTTTCTAAATATTATGTTAACAAGTCAACTGTCCTTTTTTTATTTTATAACAAACAAACAAAATGCAGCTACAAATATAAACTAGAATACTTAAAGAAACCATCTTTTTCAAGCTCTTCCCCAGTTTGCCAGCTCACAGACTTAGCATCCAACCCGCTATCAATTATTAAGGCCAGACTGTGTTCTGAAGAAAGCCACAGAGTTGTTAACTAAAATGAAACTAAGGATGGATTTAACAGATGAGCTCTAGGAAATCATGCTGTTGCAGTATGTAACCTTATTTTACCCAGCAGCCCACCCACCCTTAGAGGGCCAGAAGGAAGAAATACATGCATGCATCTCGACGGTTTCGCTTTGTGCTTTGGCATCTTAGGTTGAACTCCTCATTGGTGTTTTTAAGTTGTCAGAGTTGTGCACAAGGACATTGTGCTAAACATACTGTGGGGGTGATAGCATCTAGCAGAGGGGTGGTGTAAGCACCTGAAGCTAAAGCCTCACAGTGACCTCTTCCAGAGCCTTACATCAAAGCTCTAAGGCAACTTCAGCTGCAGTAAACAGTTCACAATTTTGAGGTCTACTCAGTGGGCCACTCCGTTTTTTCCCCGAAATCCATACAAAAATCTCACTGGCTTCAAGTGAAAGAGGAGCAAGCCACCAGCCTCTGATGTTATCATCACAAGAGTGGTTCACAGCCACAGAAAGCAAATGTGATTTTGCCTCACTGCTGATCTATCCTCTCCTTGTTTGTGCTGCTGTCACCCTGCATGCTTAGCATAAGTCTTTATGAGAAACTTCCACACAAACTTAACTAATTAAATAAGAAACTTGTCACCCCAAACTTCAGCTGTGTCTCAGTTACTACTACATTCTCCAACAGAAATAATTTGTTATTATTGATCAGAGAATAACAAATTAGTACCATTACTGCACATCATATTCCTTCAAATGCTAAGTATTGCTTTAAGATTTTATCTCTCACAGCTAAAACCAGCAGTTTAACTGCTATAGTCACTGAATTTCCCAAGAAAGCTCTTAAAGATAATGCTTTTCAGAATATTTAAATACATGCTTTCCATTGCAGCTCAACACATTGGGCTCTAAGAATTGAGTATTTCAACACTGTTTGGACTCAGCTTTGTTGGAAACCAATTTGGAATTGTATACACCACAGTAACACTGTACTCCAATAACCATGTCATTTTAACTCCATCACTCATTACGCTCGTTCAGCAACGTGCACTTCCTAGGTGGCCACTGCAGAGCTTGGTGCTTGGATCCAGGTAACTGTGATACAGTTTAATAATGCAATGTATCCTGCTGCTTATGCACTCAGCTTGATGTTCAAAATACAAGCAAATGTGTAGAGGAGAATTGGGCACAGCAGCTTAGGTGAAACACAGAAATAACTCTGGGTTTTGTGTTTGGTCTTAGATAGCGACCGAACCTTGGAGGTTCAAGTATATTTTGTTGATCATTTCTGTCCCAGCTTTCATGGCTTACTTTCATGCATCTCTACACCTGCTGGTTCAAGTGGGGGAAGAAAATGAAGCCTCCAGATGAGAGGATCTGCACATAGGGGATTACGTCCCGGTTGCCACTCTGCCTGCTTTGTTCCTTTCCAGTGGTTCTGCACTCTTTACCCAAGCTGGTATGTTTGTTACCGCAGAAGCTGCAATATCTACCTTAATATTCCAAGAGACCATGACTAAGACTTTTACTGCAGTACTTTAAAAAGAGAGCCTAAACACAGGAGCCTAGCTGCACAAAGATTTAGCCATCAGAAGAAGAGTTAATAATACAGTCACTATGTTTCTATGACAGAGGAAGCAAGTTCACATGAAATGAGTGTATATCTCTTGATGACGCACTATACAAACAGCATTACACTCCGTTGTTAGTCACATTTGTAAGACTCCTTGTGTTAGTAGGAGATTTCATGGCTTGCCAACAACAGATATTTCCAAAAGGTCTCTCCTCCCGAGTCCTAGATGCATACAGACACACACACTCAGAATTGAGCAATTCATCCAGTGATGTTTCTCATTAATTTCATCTTAAAAATGGCTCATGAGAAAAAGTACTGGAGTGGAAGGCAAGAGTTACAGCTGTGGGGAACATCCTGAAACTCATGATAAATTCATAGGCTATATTCATAACCTGATGATGGGAAGCAAAACAACCCTTTAAAGGAAAGGGATAGAAGACAAGACAGTCACATGTACTGTGTGTATTTCTAGAAATCTTTAAAAATAAGAAGTGAGAAACTAACAAAAATGCTTAGGCAATTACATAACACCATTAAAGTGTCCATGTACGTAAAGGGTGAATGAGAAGTCAACAACAGTGAAACTAACAAAGAATTGATGTAAAAGGTGAGAGACTGGAGTCAGCAATGGTTGACACCAGCTGAGAATCCAGTCTGTTGTCCTTTCAATTCTGGAAGGAAAGAAACCTACTAGGGGTACCGATTAAGACCCTCAAGATTTACCACATAGGCACTAGTGCCGTAATTGAATGCATGAATCCAAAGGCTTGTGCCTACTCAAATGCTGATGAAACAGCTAGAAGTGAAACTCATTTAAATCATTGCTTTTGTCCTATAAGAAATTCTAAGGTTTTTTTATGAATTGGAATGTAAATTTGAAATACTAGTAAAAGAAAAAGCAAAAATTCAGAATATTTCTGGAAATGCAGAAATAAAAGTATTCTAACATTTCCAAATTTACTAAAACAATTTTGTCAAATCAAACAGGAAAGATTTGTTTTGAACTAACTTAACACAAAATTCTCTCCATCGGACCTACTGCAGTAGGTCTGGAAATTGTAGTTTGATGTTATTTGCCCAATCCTCCTATCTGACTCAGAGTCAGTAGACAAGACTACACAGGGCTTTGGTGTATCCGTGAAAGGACAGATGGGACCAAGGCAAACGTAGGACACCATGCATCATGGATATTGTAGTTCTCTCCAAACCATGACGTTAGCAGGACTTTCAAGATAACAAAACTCTTCCTACATGCTGCAGAGAGCAATAACGCTCTCTTAATCTGGACACCAGTTTGGTACCAAACTCTGCTTTTCTGCAATTTGTGAAGCCAAATATTCAGGCTTCAATCAGACCAAAATGTTTCTTTGCAGTTTTCACAGCACAAAGTTAAAGAAAATGATTGCTAAATATTTTCTCCAGCTGCAAATTTTCATTATACAAAAACTGTCAGAAATTTTCCAGCCAGCTACAAATTGAAGTTACAGTTATTTGAAGTTATTTGAATAACTTCAAAATCTGGCAGTGTAAATGAAGCAGAGTCCCTAAAAACCTAACGTTTTGTCATTTTAAGTTGTTCTTTTATTCTAAAAGCAACAGTTGTAAGCATATTAAGGTTTAAATTGTAATTAATGTTGCAAGAAATATAGTCAATTTTGTAGCTCATCTAAACCTTATCAGATCTTTTACAGTGAATTAATGGGCTGTTAGCGAATCTCTTCAACATGAATTTGATCATAAAAATGATGCTCTTCACAAGATCTGAAGCTACTCAAGCTTATTCTAATTAACATAAGATCTGGTGGAAGTTTCTGCCATGCAAAACCCTTTACAGTTTATTGTGGTTCATGTTGTTTTAAATGGAGTGACTGTTCATACTCTCCCTTTTCTAGTCTTCAAAGTTTTATTTATACACCTGTGAGAGTCCGTTTATCACAGGACTGGGATATTTGGGTTTCATTCTCACCATCTCTGGCCTTGGGCCAATCACTTCATTGCTTTGGACTTCCAGAATTCCTCTCCATCCCCATCGATGTATCACATCTACCTTAAGCTCTACAGATCAGGGATATGACCAGTAGTCAGGATGTGATTGTATGACATTTAACAGCTCCTGCAAGGTTTTGTATTCCTGACCCTTTCCATTTGGCTTTACTCCATGGCAATCTCGCTTGATCATGCCCCACCTTCAGTGATATAAATTCTCAGTAAGCTGGTACACTAACTGGGATGCCTGCTGAAACAGTCAAGAATTTAATTGTTGACTAAAGGGGTCATAGCTCACATTTTCTCTCTCATGGCATGTTGCGACTCCCCATGTACCGTTTATAGTATAGTGGGATCTGTCCCTTACTTAAATGTGAAAGCGATCTGGGTTATTCATATCCATGAACTGTTATTTCTTCTCCTTGACAGTTGCCTTGCAAAATGAGGGACACCAACCTTAAGTCAGGGCCTCAAAATACTGCTGTAATGTTACATATAACTAGTGCTGCAAATTCTCACTCACCCCCATCTTCCTGACCCATCTACAGTAACCCTCCAGCAGCTAGTAAGCTTGAGTTGTTGTTCCTGCATATATTTGCAGTGACTGTAGTCACAACTCATTTAGTAGCAGTTTGTTCAGACTTTATGAAGATTAAACCATTAATCAGAAAACAAAACCAGATGACCAATAACAAGCATTTCAATAATGATCTGAATTCCCACTATGAATAGCTCAGTCAGAAAGTGTTTGTGTAAAGTATTGGCTGTATGCTTCCAAATTACTAATATTTTTGAAGCTGGACCAAAAAATGGACTCAGATCTGCTGTATCATTTGCAGTTAAAAGATTAATTTTTTTTTTTTTTTAATTTAAAAAAAAGCAGCTCAAGATTTTTGCTCTTTATTCAAGAATTCCACTGTGGATAAGAATATGTTAGGGGGAACAGATTTCAGTAAAAATTGAGTATAGGTCTTCAACAGAGAAACAGTATGAAGAGAAAAAAAAAAGATTAAATACTGCAATATAAGTTTTAGATATGATCCAATGCTGATTGAAAACAGCAGAAAGATCCACCTTATGGGCACCTTTTTTTCCTTTTGATCTCAGATGGAACAAATGCATTTGATTTAATTACGTAACTGAAAGCTTGCTATCTCGAAGTATTTGGTTTATAGCCCAAATTCCCACGCCTCTAACAGATGTGTGAAGTATTATCGACCTTGGCTACAGTTTCTATCCATTCATTAGTTTGTTTGCTGTGGTAATTTGTATGCAGCTGCTAAGAAAAAGTACTAGATGCTCTTGAAGTGGCATCCAGACAAAAACAGAGGTCAGAAATTATTGGTAAATATGAAGAAGGCTTTGCATAAAGCATCACTATGAGAGAAGGTGTGAAGTGATAGAAAAACACCCATATACAACGTTCATCAAGTTAGTACCCTAAAAAGGACAAAGAAAGTAATTCATCCTGGTAAGAACATGACGCGAGAAGAATGTAAAATACATATCCATAAACTAAACTGTGATCACAAAATCTGGACCTTGGAAAATAACCTGTTTGAGAAATAAAGTACATCAGAGCATGACTTCTGCTAAAATCTAGAATCAAGATTTACAAATCAGTCATATAAATCAGTCCATTTTTATTAATAAAATATATATTTACATCCAACGTATAGAGTTTCAAACCATCTGTGTGACAGTAATGCTACTTATAAATCAGGTACATGAACTATCCATTATTTCCTACACTTATAAATCAGTCATATTCACAAAGCAGTTGCCTGACTGGGAAATCATTTTCTTGATTAATAAATCAGGTGCCACCAGACACATAAATTACTGGTATGAATCATAAATCTTTTGACCACTAGGCACATTTCATAAATCAGAAACTCAGTATACACCAAGTGTTCGTAAATGCTCAATTATGAACAATTTAGCAAACCAATACCAACACAGAATCCCCTAACACACACACAAAACTGTAAGCCACAGAGACAAGATTTGCTTGTTGTTTGGGTTTTTTTTTAAGCTAAAGCTTCACTGTATCCCCTGTTCTGTTTGCCACTGTGCAACACATTAAGAGGTTTTTTTACTCAAAACTAGAAAGCAATTTAATGCTTTGAGGGCTGGCGAATGGGAGAGGCAGATAAGGAAGAGAGATACTAAGACAAGTTCTTGTTCCTGCTTTTTTTATACTTCACACAAAAACTGAAAGTCAAAATCTCTGCTACCTCATTCTAAAACCTCTTGTGGATTTATTTTGCCTTCATGCCCCACCTTTCTCTGAACTGTTGTATTAAATGTATTTACAACTTTTAATTGCCATTATGAATATGTTATGTCACTAGAAGTCATTCAGCAACTACTGTATTATGAAACATTTATTTCAGTAAGAATTAAAAATGGGGTGAGTAAGTTTCTCTAAGGTAAGGGAAGGATGCGGTATGATAAACTGTACTTTTATGAGGTGTTCTCAGCAGAAAGGTGAAAAACAATTCTTAAATTGAGAAGGGCCTCTCTTACACTGCATCCATTTAGTAGAACGCAGCCTCGGTTGGGTCCAAGTGACTTCTAAATAGTTCATAAATATAGCTGTGTTGGTGAGTGTATAAACACTTGCAGCAAGACAGAATAATAAAACCAAGTAAATGCTATATTTGATATATTACAGAAATAAGTAAAAGCGTCAGTTGAAGTTGTCAATTTGAAGTTTACCATAGTAATTCACACAATTTAGAAGAGAATTCCAACAGAAAAAAATATTTATATAAATCTAAATGCTGTGTTCTAAAAACTGAAATAAAATTTCTAATTAAGAAATGAGAAGAAATAGATATTATGTAACTTAGGGAAAAAAACATTTTAGTTTGAGGTAAATAGTATACTTTGGTTGACTTGAAATTATTTTCTTCCAACCCAATTTGGCCACTAAGCTGGATAACATTATTCATACAGGCTCATTATCATACTGATATCCTTCAGATGAAAGGCATGGATGTTGTTGTAGTTACTGAAATAAGTAAACCAGAGCTGCTATGTGATAGAGGTACAGCTAACAATCAGATTTTGCATCTTTAGCATTTACTGCGGCAAGAATGAATTAATGTGTTGGGGACCATTAAATGGAGATGTTCCTACAGGTGTCACCTCTGCAAAAGAATATGAAGCAACTTCTGTTGCCTGTGTTTTGCCACCCGTAGGTAGCAGAATGCAGGCATAGAACCTAGCGCTAAATTCATAGACAGTGGGAGAACGGGCAGGTAACAGAATAGATAGGAAGCAGATACCTGAGAAATAAGGGTTCACAAAAGAGCTGCCCATTAAGAACAACCAGTGTGTTTACCTCTACACAGTTTCTCAGATCCAAGGAAACATCTGCGTACCATGGAACGGAAGAGCTATTTCACAGCAGGCTGCAGTAAAATAAACTGCAGACAACCAGGTACCAGCTGGGAGTAATAATAGTTAGTAATTAACTAATGCATTTCTCTGAAGTGCTCAAGAGTAACAGTTGAGGTTATGCATAGAGTTTTAGCTGTTATTATAATGGCCTGGGAAGAAGTCTTTTCCATGCTAATAGTCAAGATTAGGACTAGTGCACGCTTTTGTCCACACTATAGACAAAATGTCATTTTACTTCTCAAAGATAAGAAAAGCCATGGCCCCACTCTGCATTTGGCTCTGCCAGCCAGGAGGGAGGGGATCATAACCAGCAGATAGAAACCAGCCACACTTTCCCCTCAGATTTTTTTCCTGAACACCACCACTAAATAGTTTCAGCAGCGTCATGAAGAGGGTACAGCGTGGAGGCACAGCGAGGATGGAGCCACAGAAAACATACAGTATCTACCTATGCTGGTGTAAAAAAATAAAAAAAATACAATTTTAATCTGTTGCCCTGCATCTCTGAAGGGGTGAGTTTGAGCTCAGTGTCATTAGCCATACAGTGAAAGGGTGCCTGCCTTGAGGAACAATTTTGCTGTGACTGCAAAATTGAATCATCTCAACCTCAGGGGTAAGGACAAACCTTGTAACACCCTGATTCTTGAGGATAAAAAAAAGAATTAAATTTCTTCTTATGGTACTCTTCCTTAAGGCTATGATTTTACTGGAGCCATCAGTTGGCTATCATAAGTACCTATCTGCTTTATCTACATGTAAAGGCCCACAATCACTTAAATCAAGCTCTTTCTGTTTTTTGGGGGTTTTTGTTTATCTCCCCCCCGGCCCCACCCCCAGATTCTATTTTAACCATGGCACAATCAGAACAGAAACAAATGAAATTACTGTTGTCTGCTTAGAGAAAGCTCTTTCTTGCAGCCTGTTGACTCCCCTCCTGCCTCTTTTAAAATCTTCAGTTTTATGGAATCTGTTTTCCCTGAGGAAACTAGGGTGTTAGCAAGTGAACATTTTCAAAATCAAAACTGAGAAATTAACTGTTTTGATAACATTTACATGTACAAACTGTAATAGCTATTAGAGAAAGTACAGCAAAACTAAGATATAACAGTGCAAGAGGCAACAGGCACAAATTGAAATACAAAAAAAAATGAAGTATGAATGAAAGAAGGAACTTTTTTTTTTTACTGTGAGGGTGATCAAACACTGGCACAGGTTGTCCAGAGAGGCTGCAGAGTCTCCATCCATGGAGATATTCAAAACCCAGCCAGACAACCTGGTCTGGCTGACCCTGCTTGAGCAGGGAGTTAGAAGATTTTTTATTTATTTATTTATTTATTATTAAAAAAAAAAACCCAAACATCTCTGACAATTCAAAGGAAACCCTCATTAGCATGTGAATAGTTTTGAGGCTGATTCAACATTAATTTGAGTAAATTTTATTCTTTCCTACATTACCTATTTACTTATAGTCCAACATCAGTAATATTCTCTCAGCAATTTTGCATGAGTTTGTCCAGGTATCTGTACTTAAGAGTATATATTAAATGATTAATAGTTTTGGAAGAATACATAACAAGTCATAAAAGTGTGGGCTTCTGTGGGTTCAGATTTGGCTAGAATATTTGATTACAATGAATTGGACATTGTATAATAAACTTTTGTCTAACAGATGCACATGCTCAGGAAAGATTAAGAGAGTCTGATGCTTGCCACTGGCTCTAGACAGATGTTTAAGACTACATGACAATTTTGCAGGACAATACACTCTACTCCTGAACCAAACATCTTTGTGTTTTATAACACCTTCAACTTGTTCTAGACAGGATGCAAGTTTTTGCCAAATACATAATTGCAGCTACATCTGCGTACATAGGTGTTGCAGTTCTAATTCATTATTGCAAAGCATTCTGCAGTACCTTGAATAAAAAAGGCAATAGAAAGAAACAATTCTCTCCTGGTTGAGTACATCACAGAAATACTACCTCTGAGCAACTGTCCTTCCCCCGCCTGCCCCCCCAACAGGTACATTTCCATTGCCTCTTCTAATTTAGTCTAGTCCTATCCAGGCACAAATCCCATTTCTTTCTTTCTTCAACACTTTGAAGCTTTTGTTCATACTCTGCTGATAGGAGGGGAAAGGATTCTGAGACCTGAGGAAGAAAGATCTATAAAGATTTTCTGTATAGATATTTGAATCATAATAGGGACAAAAGTACTGGAGGTGGTCTACGACCCTCCCAACTTTCCCCTGGGAAGCAGGTTGAACTTACTGAATCTTCAGCGTTGCAGATCTAAACACAAAGCAGCTCCCACTGTTGCTCTCCAACAGCCAAGAAACAGCATCCTATCACAGGTCACCTGAGAAGCCGTTCACAAATTCAACAATTACAGCCTAGCAGCAAGAGACCTTGACCTAAAGGCCATAGCTCAAAAGATCTCAGCTGTGAAAAACATGCCAGTCTATTGCCATGGTGTTTCTTCCAAGTGCCATTCAAAGCTGGTCCATGCTAAGTCAGTAGGCCAAATTTTATCCTGCCATGTTGAGAGTCTCAGCACCTACCACAGATTAGAGTCTCATTTAGAGCTGTAAGTATAGAATCCTCAAGAGGAACATTCACCGGGGGGGGGGGGGGAATTCTTCTTTCCCCCTAAGAGCCAGCACACAGCTACTGCATTTCTTAAACTCCCCGCCCCCCAAAAAAAAGTTTAGGAAACTTAATGGTTCACTGGGAGACTGCATGGTTTGCCTGCACAGAAATGATTTTCAACTTTGTGAAAAAGTCTACAAATATTGACAGAGGAAAAGTAGTGATATTTTACCATTATTAGTCTGAAATTTGATTATACATGCCAGCAATTGTTGCAAGAACCACCTTAAAAGACAGTCTCTGTCAAAATAAGGGAAAACATTAAAAATGTGAAGGTTTTGAAAGCTTGGAAATTTACTTGGGGAACTACGGAGAAAACGTAAAACAGAGAATACACTGTGTGAAAATTCAGACTGGGATTTCAACATGGATTCTCCATCAAAATTAAGAAGTATTTCCATGTGGCCCATTACTAGGAATAGAATTTCAATCTGCATCTCCAGTTTCAGAGTAAGCAAGAAGTGGGTTTCAGGTTGTTCAAATGCTGGATTTCTATTCTGTCCTGAACAGGTTTTGTATTAAAAAAAACATAACTGAATGCATTTATCAAGTTGTTCACTAGATTGACACCATAAAACAAAACAGAAAAAAGAATTAGAAACTGCATCTGATTTCCCAGACAATAAAGGTGAGACATTAGCATATATCAGTATGATCGTAGAACTTTCCTTACATGTTAAAGACAGTGACAGCGACCACTGTCAGCTTTCTCCAAGAGCTGTAAAAGAGCCAATTAGCCACCTGTTCTTAGAATGCAGCTTCTAAAGACTCACCATCACGTCTATGATGCTTTAGGACCAAATACTGATCTCCTCCTTGATAGTGAAAAGCACCCGATTCCACAAGCATTTAATCCCCTTGGTCAGAACAGGATGATAATGGAACAAGAAACGGATTCTATCCAAATGTTTGTATAGAAACTCAGCATTATATCATCTCATACACAAAAAAGAAGGCAGCAATGAGAGAGTTAATTCCTCCAGAGGTCTTAGTACAGCATTTCATCATATGTAGCAGAGTTTGCAGCTAGGAAGATATTCTACTTTCAACTACCAAAAGATAATAGCGATTAATAAAGGACAACAAGATTCAATGAGAGACTTTGTCCCAAGATCCAGCCATTCTGCACCATTTCTGTGGCCATGCTATCCCCTCTCAGTACAGTGACAAACCAGGCTACTACTAGTACACCCACTATTGCTTCTTCCACAAATGTAAAAGTGGATAGTTAGTGGAAAGCACAGGTTAGTCCTGGAACATGTAAATTCCAGAGGGATTTAAAGAGCAAACACTACAATTCTGCTAAGCAGAGATATTTTAAAGAGACTGAGACATGTCTGAAAGAAGCTGCAAATTCTATTTTGTACTGGTCTTCCCTCTTGTGTTTTGGGCCAGACAAAAAGACTACCTATTCTTTAAAACCAACAGCATCCTAACAGAAAACACTACAGGTAGCTATCCCTAAAAAGACACAAGCAGTCAACTCTAGGAACATTAACAACACTAGCCTGTCAGGCATCAGCCCATCACTGTGAAAGATGGACTTTCTGACCAAGAGAACATAGGATCGGGCACAGTTTGAGGGCAATTCAGCATTCACCTGGGAGAAGCAAGCTCTGTACAACTGTTGTGATGTGCAAATGTCCATCACCACAGCCTCTGACCAGGAAGAAGCACTTGCCATATCCCGAAATCCCAGAAGTGGTGTGCTTACACTACATGCTTCTCCCAAGTCTTCTATTATTTCAGAGCAATTACTTTCTAATCACTCTCAGATGCTTTCAGAGTGGAATGTCTATAGATACAAAATTCACTTTTATATCTTCCCTCTAGAAGCCCAGTAAGCTGGAGCATACAACAGTGACTGAGGAAATCGGGAGACAATGGGATTTAGAGATAGCTGAGCAATAGCATCATTACTCCCAAATAGGGTATCAGGTCAGAAATCTGAATCAGACAGTGAGCCACGAAGAACTGCTGCTAGAACGGGCAACAGAGCTGCTCGTGTAGAAGATTACAGGACCAAATGACAGGATCCTCATGGCTGCTGGTCACAAAGTCTTTACTCAGCTGGATTGTAATAGATGCAGTGGACAGCAACTGGGGTCATACAAATGTACTGGCCAGACTTTCACTACTATTATGCCACCTATTCCTAGGAGAAAGATGTCCTAAGGCTTCAGCAAGCAATATGAATTATAATCTTAAAAAAACCTTACACTTCTCCAAGTTTAGTTCTGCCAATGGATGAAGAGGGAAGAGATGCCAACTTAGAACAGTTGTCTGGATTATCATTCAAACTACATGACAACTCTTCTACTATTAAACCTTTTGCTATCTGTTCATTCATCCCCAGAAATAGCATGCCTTTCAACTAAAGAAAGTTAACAGCATAGTAAAAACCTTGAAGTACTTACAAGATTTAGGAAGTGACCACACTACAGTAAGATTTGCATGTATACGAGTATCCAGTTGATAACAGGACAATCTTGCACAAAAAGGAGTCCATTCTGGACTCCCACTAGAAAGGTCAAAGCAGACAGAGAAAAATAAAAGCCAAAAGTTGCACTTCTCCTAAGAAAACTGATTTCACTACTCCACATGCTAGAAGCAACTATCAAGTCTATTCCAAACTCCCCTGGCAGTGACCACTGTCAGCTTTCTCTATCAGTGCTGCAAAAAGGGGCAGTTATCCCGTCTGTTCTTCAAATACAGCCTATACTTGCTTATTAATTGTTCCTATACCCTTTGAAACAACTGCTCCAACTGCTCCTTGACCTCTTTGTGGGATACCTCAAATGGTTAAAACTTGATTTTGCTCCAACAAAGTCATCAGGAGATTTGCTATTGAGTTTAAGGGGAGAAGAATCAAGGCTTTAGGAGATTTCCAAATCTTAGGAGATTTCCAAAGGCACAAATGGCAGCAAGACATCCACGCCATCTGTGACCTTTGGGAGCATCATATACACTTGTTTCTTTTGATCTTCTCTTCCAACTGGACTGTGCCCAAATCCACTTTCTCTCACATCCTTTCTTTCCTAAAGCTATTCTACAATTCTATTGCCTTTCACCATTTTTACTTTGGCCCTTAAATTTTCCACACTGAACATGTATCGGTTAAAGCAAATTAAGGCCATTAAGCTAAAGGAGGTTCAAACCAACGAGGTGCTGTTAAAGCTCAGGCTGATGCTTTTGAATTTTAAAAATCGATGCAGAATGATCAAGCATATTGAATACTTTACACAAATCTATAGCAGCTGGATACAATTTTTAAAAGCCTGAATTAATGGCCTGATAAAACTCATTTGTTAATTTAAGTAACATTGGAGTTGCAGGGTGATTTACTGAACATGCGGGTTTTTAAAGAACATAAAACATTGTGCAGAATGATTCAGCAATTTCAGTAAGAATAATTCATGGCCAGTGTTGGAAACCCTGCCAAACAATTTGTGCTTCCTTTTTATGATTTAGAAGTGGTGGATGTTTCTTGGAACTAATAATGGGATATATATTTTCACCTCTTCTTCACTAGTTCAAACCCCTCTTACGTCATTAATAAGAGGGGGGAAAATTAATAGTCTGAACTACAGTCTGAACTATCTTTTGATGAGCTGGAGGGCTTTAAAATTATTAGTCAATTAATTCTCACCGTAAACCTAAAGAGATTTGGTAACCGTTATCATCCTTTACCTCCTGAAAATGGAGAAAGCAGAAGGACTTATCGAAGGTCACACGCTAACTGAGCAAGCGAATGAGAGACTTCCCTAACCACATCTTCGACAGACCAAAGATCCAACAGCCATTTCCAGTTATTAATCCATTCTCTCCTGAATTCACCAGGAATCTTGACATTAAATCCAAACCAAAGTGTTTGTTCTCAACCACAGGGCTAGAAAAAGACTCAGGTCCATCTATTCCAATTACCCAAAATCAAGAAGCACCTGAGGCCCCGTATCATTAAGTGATGTGAACTGTCACAGCTATGTAGACTTGCAGTGAAGCTACAGTTTGAATCTGAGCTTTTTGAATCCATGTGTTTTACTGAAAAAAAATAATAATGCTAAGGCTTTAGACAAGACAAAAGGAATGGTATTAGACTCCATTAAAAATTGCATTGAGAACATGGTGGAAGTAGGAGAGTATGTTCATGAGGCAAAGCATACCTAATGTTAACAGAATTTTGGACTGAATAGCCTGGCAAACAAATACACTTCCGCTGTTATTGCAAAAATAGTGTGGGAACTTCAGTAAGCACAACTGGTCAGAAGGATTCTGGTTCACACTTCATACAAAGACAATTTGTCATCAGCAGGAATTTCTTTCGCAGTCAAAAAAAAAAAAATCCAGTGAGCCGATACAACTTTTACACAGGCAGGATCTTCTCATTAAGTGAGACAATGGTGACATTCCATAGAAAAATGGTACTTCTGATGTGTTCACAATCATTTATTTAAATGTTTCTGGAAAATTATTCTAGGCTGCAGATGAAGTTCCAGGGGGGTTTTGGTTTAAAGTATTCAGATTTCCAATACTCACAGAATTTGGTATCTCTGCTTTAGACAAGAGAAAAATCAATTCTAAAACAAACAAACCAAAAATACCCACAAACTTATGAGGTTTTACTGTCCTCAGGAAGGAATTTTTGTAAGCCTACTCAAATTCAAAATGACTAGAATCAGCAAGAACTCTCAAGAGAATCTTCCTGAACCTCTCTCACAAGCTGAACTCCTCAAAATACACCAAGAGTTTTGAAACCTGGAGACTAGGTTTTATTAAAACAGTAAATTCAAAACATTTTATAAAAGTACATATAAAAATTCAGTATAGAAATACTGTAACCAAATACGCCTGGCTGCCGGTAGGAAGGATCCTTTTTTCAGGTGTTCTCCCTTTCCAACAATCTGTTCTCTATGCTGCAGCAAACTCTATAGAGTCCCCTTGGGGAGTCTGAAAAATATCTTCTTTTCCCCACCTCTGAGGCCTGATTTTTACTCCCCTTGCTGTTCTTCCACCAGCCTCCCTGCTCCTGATGCCGACTCTGAGCTGGGTATACACGTGTGAGAGACCGGCACACCCTTCCCCTCTCTTCGGCTTTCTCTCTCATACCCTAAAGGTACATTTCTTTCCCAACGAGGCCTGCCGGACCCTAGGGAAGGAGACATCTCCCTCCCTTACAGAATATCCCACCCGACCCCAGAGGAATAGCTACAGCAAAGCAAACAAGGGGCCTCGTACATAACCGCCATACCACATTGCCCAGCAATGCCTTTTTCTTTTTTTTTTTCTTAAAGGAAACACGGCTTAGCAGCATATGACCACCGGTAAACAAAACATATACCATCTGCCACAATGAGAAACAAAGGCTTCAATCCTATAAATTGTTTCTACTGGGCATATCTTTATTTTGTCACAGACTTGGGTCAGGCTTCACATCGCAGTCACAGTGTATGTAAATCACACAGCCAGGTTAGCGTAAGTTAGCTAAAGATAAAACATAACTGTTTAACATAGTGCTGCCTACAGGTTCTACAGAAACAGATACTTCTGACTACAGGCTTCAGAGCATTTTCTGCCTGCCGGAGAAACAGAGGGGAATTCCTCCAGCAACAGGCACCCAAGGAAGTATCAGAGAGCTGAAGCAGTTGTGAGTAAGACTGTTTGCATATCAGGGTAGTGAGCAGGCAAAAAGCTACGAAGAGTGAACTCGACCTCCTTTCTATGGATTACTGAGCTGGAACTAGGTTGTTATACCACTCGCAGCAGAAGGAGACTAAGCCCACAAAGTAAAGAGTTTGAATCACGCAAGCTGTATCTCCCTCAGGTATGACAGAAGCCTCAGGAAATTTTTATTATAATCTCCTGTTTTAGAGCAGGAGATACAAATGGAGGTGTGGCTGGAGTCACATTTAGGCCACCAGCTGGGAAGGAACAATTTCTGCAGTGGAAGGAAAGTGGAGGTGGTTTCACTATTCCAGAGCATAGGTAGTGGACAAAGGTGGGAGCTGAGCAGCATGCTACCAATTTCTTGAAAATTAACTTGTAGCAATATACAAAAAAAGTGTCAGATTCAAATGGCTTTATTCACACCCAATAAGAGGTTCCGTATCCAGAATATTTGCAGGAAAGTGAGGCAAAGCATCATGGAAAGCACTATGGAGGCATTTACACTGTTCCTTACAGTCCTTTGTAACTGAGTAAGCAGGAAACATTTTTTGTGTGCTCTTAAAAATACATTCTCGTCTCCCACCACTGTAATTTGAAGCAAAACAGTCCTAGCATTTATGCAACCGTGTTTTATCCACAGGTTTTTGAGTACGTTATGGAAAAGTGGATATGTATCATTACTGGACTATTGCCACATTATGAATCAAGCTTAAATATAATGGAAGCCTGGTTGCCAAACCACATTTGGTTTATCCAGTGTATTTGGATAACGTTGAGTTCAAATGATCAGCAGACAAGAGAAGACTGAATTATAGAGACTGTTTATAAACGGAGGTTTGGATAACTGGGAGTTTACTGTATGTAACCATATATTTGCCACACAGTGTTACTAAATATACAAGTCCACTCTATTACATAGTAGTTCCGTAAAACCAGATGGGGAGAGAATAGGTGCCCCTCTCAGACTTGAAGGTGTGTCTTGCCCTTCCAGCTGATCAGATTTACCAAAACAATGAATAGCAAGAATCAACCAAATCAATAGCCAGATGAGCCAATAACAAGGAAAACCAACTTTGCATTAACACTTAAACTTGCTGTTCGGGATGAAATTGCTTAGAGCCACAGTATTGGTGACAGTGTTAGAGGCATAAAGGAAACGCGTAGAACTTTTCCCATGACATGGGGCACACACTGTTCAGTTTCCCCTTTTTGCCTTAGACCTACAGGAGGTTTCAAATTAGGAAAATGTACAGGAAAAGAATGTAAGAAGAGATCATATTTGTGAGAGGTGGAAGATGAGAAGCTGAAATTCTGCAGCAGAAGGAACCAAATATGAGTGTCCTAAATTTATTAGTGCATACTCTCACTTATCTAAAGCCTATTCCAAAACATGGATATTACCATTTCCAGATGTTTTTAAAAAAAACAAACCAGTGAGCCCTGCTCGAACACAGGAAGAGTCCCACAGTTAAAGGGATCCAGCAGACGAGAAAAGAGTCACATTTTGATACTTCTCTTTGCAGACAATGTTTTCATGGACTCATACAGAAGAGGTTTGGCTCCAATACCACTTCCTTTCCCTCCCCCGCCATAGATGCAGAAATGCCTCTGTCTACATGTAGCCAAGCACATAAAACCCAACAGTATGGGCTAGCGGCCCAAGTAACCATTTCCTACCTCCTATAAGGAAAACTATACACACCAGAGAGTCCCAGGGACTAGACCCAAGCCAAGCATCACCAGTTTGACCATGCTGACCAAAATGTTAGCGTGACAGTTGATATTAGCATGTCATGTGCATGTCATTGACAGTTCTTAGTCCATGACATGCACATAATATACCTGTATTTAAAAAAAATCTGATAAAGTGCTTAACGTTTTAAAAATTGTTTTATTGCCCACTGTGCTATACATTGTTTTAACTTTAAGTTTTCTCTAACTATCTGCGAAGAGCCTACAATGAGAAGTTCTACCTTGTAGCTACCAGCTAGATTAAAAATATCTCTGATGTAGGTAGGATGTCTCTGATGGGGTGGGGATTTTTCTCTTTTCTTCAAAGTGGTTGCAATGCTGCCAAATCTGCAAATTCTATTCACAGTCCATCCACAAGCAGACATCGGGACTCAGCTATTGACAGAAAGATCAGGACATTTATTAATTCTTAGAAGTATGGAAAATCCATCACTTAGTTGTATTTATAATTTTATGTTCAAATGCTATAATTTAGTATCATTTTCATGAGACTTTAGTGGGGTTCTAGTTCCTATGGTGGTCATATTTCAGCTTCATAAACTCACACAAAGAATCACTGAGGTCGGAAGGGACCTCTAGAAATTTTCCAGTCCAGCTCCCTTGGTCAAAACAGGGTAAACTAAAGCAAGGTTTCTCAAGATGAAGTCTAACTAGACACAGAACGTCGCCAAGGATGGAGACTCCACAAACTGTTTGGGAACCAAGCCAGTGGAAAGCCACTCTCCCAGCAATAAGGTGGGTTTTTTTAAATTGTGCTTAAATTGAATTACCTGTATTTCAGTTCACTCCCATTGCCTCTTGGCCCTTCACTCTGAGAAGGGTCCGGCTCCATCTTCTTTACTCCCTCCCAAGAGGCATTTATGCACATTGATAAGATATGCACATGCTCTAGTCCCTTAATCACCTTAGTGGACTTTCAATAGACTCACTCCAGTATGTCTATGTGTCTCGTACTGTGAAACTCAGGACTGGACACAGCACTTCAGCTGTGGTCTCACCAGGGCTGGGTAGAGGGAAAGGATCACCTCCTTCAACCTGCTGGTGATGCTCTTCCTAATGCAACCCACAATGCAGTTGGCCTTCCTTGCTGCAAGAGCACATTGCTGGCTCACATTCACCTTTGTGTCCACCAGGATCCCCAGGTCTTTTTCTGCAAAGCTTCTTTCCAGTCAGTTGACCCCCAGCATATACTGGCATATGGGGTTATTCCTCCCAAGGTCTGGGACTTTGCACATCCTTTTGTTGAACTTCATGAGGTTCCTCTTTGCCCTCTGCCCAGCCTGTCAAGGTCCCTCTGAATGGGAGACAACTATCTCCTTTATCAACCACTCCTCCCAGTTTTGTATCATCAGCAAAATTGCTGAGCTTACACTCTGCCCCATCATCCAGGTGATTAATGAAGATATAAAACAGTATTGGCTCCAGTATTGGTCTCTGGGGTACACCACTAGTGACTGGTCTCCAGCTGGACTTTATGCCCCTGATCACAACCCTTTGAGCCTCACAATTCAATCAGTTTTCGATCTACCTCACTATTCACTTATCTAGTCCATACTTCACAAAACATCCTCACAAACTGATGAAACAGTGTTGAAAGCCTTACTAAAGTTGAGAAAAACATCCACTGATTACCTACTTGCATCCACAAGTCAGTCATTTTGTGCAGAAGGCTATCATGCAATTCAGGCATATAATTTTCCCTTCATAAATCCATGCTGACTACTCCAATCACCTTCTTATTCTTGTCATGTTTGAAAATGGTTTCCAGAATTATTTGCTCCATCACCTTTCCAGGGATCAAGGTAAAGCTGACTGGCCTGTAGTTTTGCAGATCTTCCTTCCTCTGCCCTTCTTGAAGACAAGAGCAACATTCACTCTCTTCCAGTCCTCAGGAACCTCCCTCTATCAGCACAACCTTCCAAAGATCAAAAGTGGCCACACAATGACATCAGCCATCTTCCTCAGCGTGCACGGGTCCATCCCATCCAGCTCCATGGATTTGTGCATGACCAGTTTGTTTAAAAATCCCTTAACCTGATGCTCATCCACCAAGGTAAGTCTTCCTTCCTCTAGACTTTCCCACTGGTCTCAAGGCCCTGGATTTGTGAAGACAAGTCTTACCAGTAAAGATCAAAGCAAAGAAGGCATTGAGCATATCAGTCTTTTCCATGCCATTTGTCATCGGGTCATCTTCCCCATTCAGCATTGGGCCCACGTTTTTCTTGGTCTTCCCTGTGCTGCTGATATACCTGTAGGAAGCCCTTCTTGTTGCTCTTAAGGCCCCTTGTCAGATTCAGTTCTAGGTGGGCTTTGGCATTCCTAAGCCTGTCCCTGCACATTTGGTCTCTATACTCCTCCTGGGTCACCTGACCTTCTTGGACCTTATGTACACTTCTGTTTTATGTCTAATTTCATCAGGAGATCATTGTTCATCGACACAGGCCTCCTACCACCTTTGCTTGACTTCCTGCATGTTGGGATGGACTATTTTTGAGCTTGGAGGAAGCAACCCTTAAAAAGAAAACAACAACAACAAAAAAAAACCCAAGCAGCTCTCTTGAACTGTGTCCCACAGCATTCTCCCAAGGAGACTCCTAAACCAGCCAAAATCTGCTCTTCTGAAGTCCAGAGGTTGTGATCCTGTTATTTGCTTTGTTTCTTTCTCTCAGGATCCTGAACTCTGGCATCCCATAGTCAGTGCAGCCAAGGTTGCCCCTACCTTCATATTCCTGACAAGTTCTTCCTTGTTTTTAAGTATCAGACCCAGTAAAGTGCCTCCCTTTGTCAGGTCCTTCACCATCTGCATCAGGAAGTTATCATCAATGCACTCCAGAAACCTTCTGGATTGCTTGTGCCCTTCTGTGTTAACCTTTCAGCAGATACCAGGCTGGTTAAAGTTCCCATGAAGACTAAGGCCTGAAGACATGAGGCTTGTTTCAGTTGTCCCAAGAAGGCCTCTTCCATTACTTCTTCCAACTTCCAGACTGTTTGTCCAGATGAAAAATGCAGGCATTTTCATTGCCAGGCAAACAGGGTAGTATTCAGTATTGAAAAGGTTCTTTGCTTTACATCTTCAGCATCTTTTATCTGTGGTTCACAGAACACTCTCCATGCCTTACATAAAACAGACATTTCCAAGTATTACTAGTCACGCTTTAGGCAGAGCACAGAGTGTAACTTGTTACCTCCAAGTACATTGGGTACAAATCGGGGGTGGGGTGGGGGTTGGATACCTAGTGGGAAGCAGCTATTAAACTAGCCTAGCTGATGAACCACCTTTCAATGAATACAGCACTCAAAACATGTACATGACTTTCAGATGTGAAAAATTAACTACGTCAGGTATGTAAAATATCTCTCCCATCTTACCTGCCACTCTCACTTTCATTTTTAAGCAGCAGAAACTGTCCCACTGTGGGTGGGGAAAATAACTGAATAAAGAATGTGTCAGATTTCTCATAATGAATCTTTAGCTTATGTTATGGGTACAGACAGATTCATAGATTTTTGGAAAATTCATAGTAGTCAGCCTTTATGAGCACCCCAAGACACCTGCTGCTTTGGAGCAGCTGAGAGATTGGCTGTCACAGTCTTCTGCCAGATGAATAGATGTAGGAGTGTGTCACTACCATACTTTCTTCCCCTGGCTTTAGTTCTGTTTCACTTCTGAAGCAGTTGGGTAACTGTCATTTAGTAATTTTGTCCTGTCACTTCTTTTTAGCCAAGGGAGTGGGGAGGCCATGAAGAATAAGGATTGATGTATTGTCTACAGAAACCAGCGAGCCCTCCTTCCTCCACCCACCTACAGAAACCAGCAAGCCCTCCTTCCTCCACCCACCCTGTTGTTAGTTCCCCCTAGCCTTCTAAGGCATTCATCTTAGAAAGAAGTACCTATAGCAGAGGTTACATCAAAGCCTCCCCAAACTTTTATATCAATCTCTCCCCATCCCTTCTCTCGTTCTCCTTTCTCCTGCTCCAAGCTATAAAGCGTTCACTTTCTGTCTCTACCTTGGTCCTGTTTTGGCAGGAGAGCCTGCAGGACAACCGCCATCTCTGAATACCTTGAAGCCTTCTTGTTCAGACAGTTTCCTGTGGGCAGGACCCTTAGTTCAAGACCTGTTCAGAATCAAACATGGTTAGATTTGATACCAAGCCTTGCACAGCCAAGAAGACTGAATGTTATCTGCAAATCGTTACTTTATTAAAAAGATTCAAATTAGGCTTTGTTCACTTGGGTCTCTCAGAGGAAAAACTTTTCACAATTCTGCTGCCTGCTTTTTTCATTTGATCTGAATATCAAACTGGTTCTCTAATTCACATATCATCTAATTAGGTTCTACCCTTTGTTGCACTTTTTCAGCTCACAAGTTCTCACTTGTGTCCCACCACTAGACACTGAAAATTTCAGAAGTATTATCTAATTGCACAGGCACTGCCATGAAAAACTTCACTGGTGCATGAAGCGGGTAAGTGATTACTCTTGCCTAGCTGTGACAATATCAAAAGTACTACAGCAAAGAGAATAAAGTTTTTCATTTTCCAAAGTTATAACTCTGAAAGAGCAAAGGGAGCAGAATGTTCCCCGAACCACTGCCCCCCCTCACAAATCTGTTGTAGCAAAACTGATTATTAAGCCCCTTGGCTGTTATATAGTTTATATATTCTCTCTTCTTACTGCTGAGAGCAGAGAGATATACTCTAAAAGAAAAGTCTGCTTTCTTGGCAAAAGTTATGATTGCTCATAAGATACCAGGCAAGCATCCATAGTTTTATTCGAGAACTTTTCAGAATTCATTATCTTGTGCTAGCTATTCAGTTGTATCCTGTGTCACGTATGTACACACTGACAGCTATAAATAACAGCATGAATTTTAATGCCCTGATATCTAAAGTTTGGCTATTACATGAATTTAAGGTACCTAATGACTTGGGGACTAACTACAGGAATTGCATTTTTTAAAGTTTCAGCTTGTAATAATCAGGATTTTGGCAGAAGAGTCTATGGGTAATACACCAAGAGAATTGGCCAGTGGCCGCACAGCAGGCATCAACTGCAAGTTTGTGTAATCTTGATTTCTAGCGTAATCGCAAGTCCATAGTCCTCCATGGAAGAGGGAAAAAAAAATTAAAGCTTTACCAGGTTGCAGAGAAATCCGGAGCTGTTTTCTGCCACAGTACTGTAGGCTTGGATTTAGACCCACAGACAGGTCTACTTAATGGACTGCTTCATTTAAGCCAAGAGAAGTGCTGCCATATCTTCTCTGTGGTGCATTAGGTCTAAATTAAAATAGAAAGTCTTATAGAGCAGATATGAGCTGATTTCAGAATTCACACTTATTTGGCAGTGATAACTAGTTACATTATTTTCATGTGCTTTGCTTAGTTAGGAGGACATAATGACAGCAGAGACGCCCGAAAGAGATGCAAGCGTGGCAGGGCAGACATGTTATATGCACAGTCATATAACATAGGCTTGTAGTTTCAAAATAGCTCTCAGTTTTGAGTAACTGAGCATAGCATGTGCTGAGCACAACCTCCCTCAGAGGGCAATTTGTCTCAAAAAATCCCTAAATGGCATATTTGTCTTCCTTCTTCCCCCCAGGCTTTCTCTCTCTGCCTTTTCTTCTCTGCTGTTACATGAATTTCATATTCTTTCCTCCCTCACACTGTCATAAGCCTTGATAACAGCTCTGCCGGAGCTCTTAAAACAGTATGCAAATGAGACAGCAGGGTCAGGAACAGTAGTAGCTCCTCATAAAGCTTCGGACATACCCAGTATTTCTCTCCTCAACATATAGAGTGAGAAAATTAGAATGCTCTGGTACTGCAGCTCTTTGTCGATTATGTCAGTGGTATCATCCCACCAGCCTAGTGCTGCATGAGGAGAATGACAGTGTTCCCCACCTCCTAGTACCTTTCCCATTCCCGTTATCATTGTCAAAACTGCTGATGTCCAAATTTTAGCAGCACATAAGTGATACCCATACAGCCAGTACTGTCGCTGTTCTGCCCAGAGCCAACTTGGTGCCCTTCCCCTTTCTCCCGATTTCTTGAATTCAGGGCTGATGGAAGAAGAAAATAAAATTTCACTCTTGATTATTTCAATAAAAATAGAAAAACCCAAACAAAATCTTTACATGAGATTCCCAAGTCTAGTGAGTACATTTCTCTTACATCAAGTTTTCCTATACATAAACTCCAATGAGAGTCCAGAAAACAGAAAATTTACTCTCCTCACTTCTACTTAGGGGAGCACTCCTCTGTTAATATGGTGAGCAGCAATTCCAGGCACAAGACAGACACACACACGTGACAAAGAACCACCACTATTTCTGCTTATGACCAACTTCATGGCTACCATAACCTTCTCCTCCCGGCCTAAGACTTCCAAGTGGGTTTTTTTGTTGTTGGTTTTTTTGTTTGTTTTGCTTTTTTTTACAAGAAGCAATTCAGAAGGTACAGATCCTGAAGCTAATGATGGAAGTGCTTTTTTCCATTCTGGCCCCTCTGCACAACCCAGGACATTACACATACTTCCCAATTACTTTAAAAGAGAGGGACATAGTCTGGCAGCTCTGATACGCTACTTCCCACACTACTGTGCATATATTGAGCAGCATGCAAGCAGAAAAAGAAGAGCTCCAAGTGGACACGTGGCATCAAAAGCCACGCAGCATATCTGAAACAATTATATGTAGCTTTGGGGCGGGGGGGGGGAGGGAATCACTCAACAAGTATATTGATGTAGACAAGTATTATCACAGGTTTTTCTTTCTGCTGCATATGTATCTTCTTACTGCCTAATCTGCTTCAGATTGTTTCCCTGTTCTTCCTTGAAGCTTTCATGTCACCATCTCTCAAGACTTCTGTTGCTTAAAGCTGAATTACCACAGGGACCCAACAGGAACCAAAACTCAAAGCCCTGTAACAAGCTAGTTGCAGCTGTTACTAAATCTACCATCTTTGTCACTTCTCCTCCCCCACCCCTCAGTTTGCCTTCGTAAAAAAAAAAAATCAGATTCTGTATGGTATTAAGTGCTTTACTGCAGTCTGTTGAGTTAGGAGAATCAAAGACAGCAATAGCCAGTGGCGCTACAAAGAAATAAAACTGTCAAGTCAAGCAAGGAAATACAGACTTATCAAAATGATTTCTGAATCTTTTTGAAGAGATTCTTTTTCCATCTTCTACTCATGCTGCCTTAGGCACCTCACTGGAGTCTAAAGATGGAACCAGAAGCTCAACCCACTTTGACTGTCAAAAGCAAACACAACATCATCCTTACCACCTAAAGTTCTTCCCTTTATAAAGTACATGCAGACAAAAAAGGCACAAAGAACAAACATATTTGGGGGTTTGGGGGTTTTTTGTGCTTAAATATATGTGCTTTATGGCCTTATGGAAATCAGGAATAATTTACTATCTATTCCAAATCTACAGCTCAGCATTAAAACCACTAATAAACAGATGACAATTAGATTTTATCCAGTTAAAAGCACTTGTCTCTTATTTGACATTAAAAGGGCCAAATTTTGCTCTCTGATACACCAGTGAAAACACATGATACATTACTCCATTGACAGGAACACTTAATTTCCAACTGCACAAAGGATGAAATTTGACCATAAATCTTTAAGAATCTCTTCAACATTAGAAAATAAAAAAAAAAAAAAATCAAAATATGGTTTGCTTCCTGAAAAAAAATTAGAGTTGATAGTGTTGCTGCTAAAAGGACATTAACAAGAGACACATTTGATGCTATGCTTTCATTTTTCAGCTGTTAGAACACAATTATTATAGAATGTACAGCGCCTTTGTTCCACTCCTACGTGTGTAAACTGTTTATTAAATGGACTCAGGCAAGATGCTCATAAACTGATCCAATTTGTTCTAAAAGCAGTACAGACCCTCCCCATTGGCTTTAGTAGAGACAGCTTGGGCTTTTTTCCTCTTTTGGCTTCAACTTATGGATCAATAAAATAGGTAAATGCATGTTCAAACTGCAAAATAAAGGGTTAGGTAAAATTGCCACTAATCATTATAGCTACATGTAGTGTTTGTACAGTGCTTTGAAAATGATAAAGGAGAGAGGCATTTGCACAGCAGAGTGTTACTAATTAACTCACTAGTTTCAGGTGTTTATAATCTACGATTACACACATATTCACAAAAGCAGAACAGACCCCTACTGATCCTGCAGATTTACTATAGGTAATGGAAGCCCATGGCCTCCTCTTACTTCATTTCAGGTAGGCAGAAGGCAGGATGGAAGATCTGTATTGTTGTTATGTCCCATCAGTGATATAACTTAAAAGAGCATAATCTGGTTTGGTACCTTATCCTTTAAAAAGGTGGGAGGTGGACAGGACGAAAGGAAACAAAAGCCAGAGCCAATGCTTCCAAGTGTTAAGAGTTGGATAATGCTAAGCTTCAATTCCTAGTGTCCCTGTCATGTAGAAACTCTGGGAGAGACCTTGAAATCAGATCCTCTAGCTCTTTTGGTTTTACCAAGGCAATTCAACACAGGCAAAGCAGGAAAGGGCTGTAGGCAATTAGAGATGAACACACACCTGAAAAGCCATGGGCATTCATTCAAACAGAAAGCATTATTTGTGTCACCTGCAGTTGTTCAGGGGCATTTCTCAGGAGCTTACCAGCCAGTAATCCCTGTTTCAAAGTTTACATCAGCATCAGATACATCCAAGAAACGGATGGCTAAGGGTGGCAGCATCATTGCTCTCACCCATTGCTTTGTTGTGAGATATATGCCACAGCAGGTGTCAATACCTCCTTACTAGTAAATCTATGGCTCATTCACTGACCTTGTATGTTGCCTATACTATTCCTCACTATAAATTTGAATATGGATTTTTTTCTTTACTTTTTTTTTTTTTTTACTCTAGGTATGTGCAAGTCTTGAGCTCTGGCCCAAACCTTTGAGGCCTTCCACCTAAAGACGACTTCCCTAAGAAGGAGCAAGAGCCTTCATAGCCCATACAAACCCAGCTCAGGTATTCTCTTTGGAAGTGAGCCTTGCTGATTTGAAACTTCAGGCTGAGAAGTGAATTCACATGTGGCTGGAGAAGTGGAAGACAGGTTTCACCAAAGATAAGCAAACAATACATAAATTATTAGCTCTTGGTGGCAGCTGAGAGAGAAGAAAACAATGACTAACACACACACACACCACACCCCCCCCCCCCGGATAAATCTACACTGGAATTGGTAGGCAGTTTTAGAGAGGGTGTTCTCTCACAGTACAAAGTCCTAACACAGTACAGACTTAATTTCCAATAGAAACTATAGGTGTTAGCATAACATGACTCATAAGAGCAAGCAGGGCAAAAGTTCAAAAGATACTGAATGAATTTGTAATGGAAGGAATAACTATCAGGTTACACTGGATTTTCTACCCTTTATTAGAAGTAACATAATATTCAGCCAATCTTCACCAAATCACACAGCTAAACTGAACATTTTACTATATTTACAAATAAAGCAGAAGGAATTCTAGGCCCTCTGGAGAAAAGCTTGAAATCATGAATGTAACCCAGAAAAAAAAAGACAGTGAAAAGCCACTGGTTATTGGGTTGTTTATTTCTTAACCTAGGTTTTGTGAACTTGTGAAGTTATAATTACTGCAGAGTTTAAAGCAGTGATCTATCCCATATACTTATTGCAGTGGGGCTTTTGTGTTATTTTCATTAAAATAAGTGAAATTGTGTGAGAATGTACTGTTTGTAAGTAACTGCTGTTTTCACAGTTTATAAATCAAATGCCTATAAATTACTAGAAGTTATAGTTTCAAGAAGATGACTTTAGAGAAATTAATTTCAGTTTTTAATACATCAGCTGGTCAACTGCTTTTAGAAACAGTTTTAATTTGGAAAGCGTGCACTGATTAAGAAAAACAGTTTGATATAATTGCCAAGACTCTGGATGGACACGTATTTGCTGATACAAGCCATTTCAAACCTGAACGACCAAGGTTAAACGTTGACATAGCCATGTTTTCTTTAAAGTCCAAGAGTTTTACCATTGACTTTCCCAGTGGCAAACTTAGAGGAATACCAAATGATTTTTGCAAATCCTCCTCTGCATTCAGAAAGACTACTCTATTCCTATTCAGATGTGAATCTGTCCAAAGTTCAAGGTGATTTGATTCCCATGGTTATTCATCCCTATCTTTCATGAGGCTGACCACAGAAGGAAAGACTGGAAGAGCTCTGTCAATGAAATAAAGCAGAGACTACACCTTGGGAATTATATTGTTATTTCATGAATACTTGTGTCATGAAATGTTCCCTTCACAATATACTTCCCTGCAGCACGCATGAGACTGAAGAGGAAAAAACGGGCACCTTAAACATTCATTAGTAAAACCAGCTGCTATTTTGTCAAAGCCAGCAGAAACAATAGTAGTATGAATAACAACCCCCAGCCCCTCTGCAACATGAATACGTACACATGTAAAAATAATTTCCCCTGAGTTTTATACCAAAACCACCCATTTGTATCAAGCGCTAGGTAACAGTTCAATTTTTAAAGCGGATGAGGGAATTTCCTATGGGAGAATAATCTCCAGACAGACATTCACAAACTCCCTACAACTCAGGTACTAGCTCTAAAAGACAGCTCATCTTCCAGGTTTAAAACTAATGTGGGAATGAGAAACCAAAAGAGAATCATTAGAAATGCCATCTAATTAGTCTGGAAATTATGGTTTTGCCTGGTATTTCTGGTGATCAGATCCGCGCACTCTGAGCCCATTGGTCCAGATATAGTTTATGACTGAGACTGGAAGTATATGCTCAGCACCAAAGACAAAATGCAGTGAACAGTTTTACATCCCTGGGAGGGAAAAAGTCCCATGTCAGGAAGAAGTATGCAACCGTATTTCCGATATCTATTATTTCTTATAATTGGAAAGCTGTTCTGCTAAGCTCTGTATTCAGTTGTGGGGTTTTTGTTGTAGGGGTTCTTTTTTCCTTTCCTTTTCTTTAAAGAAAATGAAAAAAGCTTATTAGAGAGAATCTTGTTGCCTGGTATTTAAAGCCACAAAATGTGCTTTTAGATTAACAATATAATACTACAGACTACCACCACGACCAGTTTCGAAGGCAAAGACTGCTAAATCTGAATTTTAAAAGGTTGGGAACAAGATAACATGGAAAGCACCATCTACATCGCCAGAGTAGCGGGTTTTGACAGAACAGGAGTGATGGGAAGCAGAAGCTGCCAGAGGTGTTTTTGAAGGATAGTTGATGTACCTATCACAATCTTAAGCAGCTGGTTCTATTTTCTATTCAGCTGCCTCAGGCACAGCCCTTGTAAGTGCCCAGGAACAGGTTCCAAATTCTGTTCCTGCCACTAGCTGTAATTATATGAATATATCACCCCATTATGGCTGTTTAATATTTTGAAATATGTGATATCTCTGGGACTAATGCACCTACATGCTGAAAGTACAGAATAGCATATTACAGAGTGTACTATTGGTCTACAATTCTGCTTGAATTTACTATTGCCTGTTTTTCCAGACTTAAGAAAAAGTGTCTAAAGGATGCACATCCCAATTTATTCCCTCTGCTTGGGACCTCAGATCTGCTTCTGCTGTAATCAATCACAACAAAGACAACAAATGAAAAGAGGTTGTAGCTGGTGTTCAACATAACAAGCAGCTACTTACCATAACGTGTATTAGCAATGGGAAGGATGATTATTCCCATATTACAGATATGGAAACTAAACTCCATGCTCAACACATCGTGTAGATGGTAACAACGGAAGCAAACCCATGCACTCCCAGAACATATACAAGTCTGTAGTTATACCAGCACATGAGCTGGTATTGCTCTAGTAGCATTAGCCTCGGGCAACTAAGACAAGCCTTTGACTACAGTTTCATTTGCGTATATATTGCTACTAAGTCATTTATGAAATATGTATTTGTACTGATACTACTAGCTAATTTTATTTTTCTGCAAAGAAACAAAAGGTATCCCCTTAAGTGGTACCTTTCTACCAAGACTCCTTCCTCTCCTTCTGTCTGACACAAGACAAGACTCTTAAGACAAGGCTTATCAAGAACAGTAAATCTTAGCTAAGGTCACACACGTACAGAATCACAGGGACTTGTTATTGAAGTATATCCCAAAGAAAATAAACAAAATACAAGAACAAATTCATTTCTACTTGCCAGGATTTGCATATGCACAATAATTCCTAAGCACTACTTTAGAAATTAACCACAAATTCTTCATGCATGAGCACTCCTTTAGGCTGAATACTCTACAAAGTAAAGGAATTTAAAAAAGAAACCCTTCAATGTCATGAATTGAACTGACACAATAGCTCAGGCTAAACATGGAAGACTGATTGTTACCCCTAAAATTATGTTAATTAAGCAATATTAACGCTAACCAATATACATTGTCACAGTCTAATATAACAAAACCACTATATTTTTCCCCAAGTCTATATTCATTCATACAGTGATAAATCCTTTCTGTCTTTTGAAACCCGTTGGAAATCAGTAATTTTTAGATCACTGCAGTTCCTATCTTTAGGTGGTTTTTTTTAATGGCAACCTTTTTTTTTTAGTGTTATACAAACAGAAAGCAACATAATCATAGGCTGGATCTTCCATCAAAACTAAAATTAAGCAGCTAGGTAAAAGTTATCTAGTGTTCCAGAAGCATTGCCACTCACAGCTCAAATTGAAGTTGGTGAGATTCTTGCTTGCTTTTAAGATATTTAAGTGTGTTGAATCGTCCCTGCCCCCAAGTCTTTGAAAACAGCTTATAAAGACAATGAAAGCAGTTTGACTATTAATGAAGTTAACTGTTGTGGTCCGAGAAGTTCACACTGATAAATACACAGCTATCTGATACTTAGAAACTAAGCAGGAAATACTCTAGCATGCTCTCTTCTACATTCTACTAAAAAATTTTTAAAATGCCAAGAGCATCAACAATAGTGGTAGTCACTTTTCTCCTTTCAGCACCAATTATTTTTTGTTAAAATTTTTAAATAAATTTTTGAAAATAAATTTAAGATTTATCACTTAAAACTAGCATATTCCAGAATTAGCAAGGGACATGAAATCTGATAAAGCAGCATTTGAATCCTAGATACTTTAAGAATGAAGATATTCTAAGATTAAAAAAAAAACTAAAAATGACACATCTCATCACTTTTCAAGGTGGCTGCTTTTTTTTTTGGCCATATGTTCTAAACTTCCTTTATCATTTCAAAGAAGAATATTTTATAATCGCCAAAACAAAAAAGTAAAGGTGATTATCCTACTTGGCATTGCTGCAAAAAAATCAGTACTTCATACGTCTGAACTAGTGGGTACATACAAAGAGAAAGACAGGGAAAATAAAAATATACCCAGTATTTTTCCTCCAACAGGGCGACTAGTTCAATGACATAATAAGATCAGTTAACCACTGAGTCCAGAAAACAAATGACAAAGAACATGAGAAAAATTCAGCATTTTGTAAGTTGTTGAATTTGCTCTACATTTTTCCCCACTCACATTAGCTTCCCTCCCCCAAACCAGCATGTTATTTGTCTCCCCATTCCCCACAATAATTTAGCTGCACAAGTTGATAAGCATGTCTCATATAAATAAGAAGGTATTACTTTAAAAATGCATTCAAGCTCAAGGACAGGTCCAAATATTTGGTTCAGCCACAAAGAGAAATTTGAATTCATGTTAAGGTGCATTTTTCACACAAGCTACTGTTAAATATTAGCAAACACTTAGCAGTGTTCTTCTGGATCAAGCCTACCCATACGCACTTGAGCTTTTTTTCAGAAGCAACAAAAAAGGGGGGGGGAGTTCAGACTCAATCTAAGTAATTTCACTGAAACTAGTTAAGGTGAAGCAAGCCTGTACTCCTCAAGAACAACTGCAGAACACAGGCATACTTACTTGTCAGCTTCCAAACTTGAGTCACTTCCAACAAGCTCTCAGTTTATACAGTGAAGTGGCACCACCAGGGTCTTGCTGCATTTGGAAGACACCGACATTTCACGCATAATGTAACTACTTCATGTAGTCTCTAAAACTATTTCACAGGAGCTACAGAAAGCATGAGGAAAGGGTAAACCACTAGAGAGTACTGAGTCCATTTCACCATAGTAAGAAAGGAACCCACAACACAAGTAACTTGAGCCTCAAATTCCCCATTCGCACGCTTCCTATATAGCTTCCTACATGGCAAAGGTCAGATGACCCAGTCCCAGCAGATTTCATTTAGCAAGGGTGGAGCCAAGAGACCTTGTGGAATAGGCTCATCTACTTGGCTTCAATGTATTCAAGGTTGATTGATTGCTTTTTGCCACCAATAGGAATAACCTGAGAAGGGGCTTAGTGGTTAGAGCTGACCTACTTAGCTAGCTCCAGAAAGGTACACCAGAGTCATATTTCTGTTAGTCAATCTATGAAGAGAATTTGCATTGAGCCTGAACTTTGTCTATGGTGAATAAGCTACCTTAAAGGCAAAATCGTCATCATAGATTTTTCTCTGTCTAGTAATAACAGATAAAGAAGATAGCAATCAGAATTACTTTCCTTGACACTAATTTTATTTAGATTTGCTTTTCTGAGATCTCTGCTCTGAGACTTGGAATATTCTTGGCATTCATATACTGCAGAACTAGAGATCTACTTAAAGAAAAATGAAACAAACAGTGAGGCACAATTACGAAGTTATTAGGAAAAGTATTTCACTTCAGTTAAGTTAGTAATGAGAAAAAATTCTGAAAGATCAAACAGCTATTCTGTAGAAATGGCATACCAATCTATTTACATAAATTACTATGCTTGAGCATGGGGTAGATTCAACTGAGGAAAACAGGAGTAAGTGGCAGATTACTGCAAACGTGGTGCATTCTAGGGCAATTGTGCAAAAAATAATGACTCTCACCTCAATATAGCATCCTGTTTAAGTGTTTTGCAGTTCTTCTGATGGGGGGAGTATATCATCAAACACATTAAAATCCACTTACCTGCTGAAGTACCTGAAAAGACAGACAGTAGTTTGAATATGCCTTCACCAGAATTACATCAGCAAGAGATGGAACCATGGGGTGATCTATACCTCCAAAACATAAAATTTGGTTACGTGCTCTGCACCAATGAACCTCGGTTTGGATTTTCTCCCAAGAGAATAATTAAAATTTGCATGAATTTGACAAGCACTCATACTGCTTCTGGACTATGTCAATTGTAAGAGACAATGGCATGTATGGCTAGGAGGGACTTCAAGAAATTCTCTAGTTCAGCCCTCTCTGAAAGCCTTCCTCTCCGCCTTCTGGCCAGAACCTGTAGGATAACTTTGTTGTTACTCTATTACATTGTCTAAAACAGTTTGCACAGTAATTACTTTGCCTTTGTACCTTGCCTAGCATGTACCTTCCAGAACAGCAACCCAGAGCAAAAGGGGCAATAAGACTGCATCCGACTACTTCTCTGTCTTCTGCAGTGGCCCCAGATGAAAGTCATTATTCAGGCCACAGTGGTGGCCTCTGTTGTTGCACGACCTCTAGGCAACTTTCAGCGTTAAAACAGCAAAGCTGTGGTGCTTCTAACAAGCTGGCGGAGTATGTACAGAAATGTGCTGTGATATGGTAGATACTGTTTCTGGTTTGAAAAGGAGAGGCCAGATCCTCAGCTGACATGTTGATTATAGAGGCTTCATTCACTGATGTTGAACTTTGGATGTTTTTACAAATTATTAAACAAGATGTAGGACTCAGAAAAATACAGCATCAATATTATCACAGAAACCAAACCAAAAGAGATGGGAGCACGAGCCACTTCAGTAATTAAAGTAAACATGTCTTCCACTGAAGAAGAAATCAGCATTGCAATTTAGAAGTCATTCTGCTTTGTACA
This sequence comes from Aptenodytes patagonicus, assembly GCF_965638725.1. Classification (NCBI taxonomy): domain Eukaryota; kingdom Metazoa; phylum Chordata; class Aves; order Sphenisciformes; family Spheniscidae; genus Aptenodytes; species Aptenodytes patagonicus. Next base: position 97,945,337 of record NC_134949.1, on the reverse strand, counting down.
GCAAAAAAATCCTCTCAATCAGATGTAAAATTCCTTTCAGAAGCCATTTGGACCTCACACTTTTTGGATATTAGTGGTTTAGTTGCCTACATTATATCTCTTTCTGTAATAGAAAAGCCAAATTTTTTGTAATTTTTTTTTTTTTCCAGAGAAGAAGTTAGGAATGGCATAAGGGTCTAAAGCTGATTCTAATTTGTAAAGCTTTTGTATAATAATGAACAAAGGCATCTGCAGTTCCATTCTCCTTAGTGATTTAATGACTTCTTGGAGAATAAATACAATACTTTTTTTAAGTTTCTTGGTTTTTGTCTTTAATGCAGTTAGCCAAAAAGTGAACAGCTTTGCAAAGAAAAAGCAGGTAGCTTTGATTGCGTCGAGAGACACGAATATTTTTTGAGTAAGCCTTACATAAATCACAGACATACTAGCTTACTTTCGTCTTGAGGCCCAGTGTTGCCAATGCTGTCTGCATAGACTTCTTAAAATTGTGCCACGTGCAGAAAACTTGGAAGTATTCCGCTCCAGAGCAAAACAACTGTTTTACCAAAGTTTCCTCCGTATAGTCATTAGTAAAAGGATTTTAGTGAGTAATCGTTACTGTTTGAAACAAACCTAACATTAGTCCTGCCTAACAGAGAAATATTTCTCCTTGCCTTCCAGTAATCTGAATCTTAAACACGTTAAAAAGGTGAGAAAATCCATTCCTCTGTGTTTTTGGTGAACTCCTCTACCTTGTGTGTATTTAGAAAGGATATATTGAATTCTCTCAGTTTTAATGACACAGATTCAAAAATAAATTTTCCCTGCAATGCCGTGATGATCTTTCTATAGAGGTGTTCTACTACCTAACATAGCTTTCCATGCTGAATAATGAAGTTTGCTACATTAAATTGCAAAATGTTTTATCCTGCTTTTAACATAGTGTACGCTAATCAACTTCTAGAAAGTTTCATGTTTTTTCTAGCATCCAATCAACTGCGTGGTGAACTAAACAATTTGAGGTTTGAATACCTCTTCTTTGACTACTCTCCTTGCTGCATAAACACACTGAGTTTATGTTCTATAATCACCACCTGTCTCAGCATTTCTATTCATTTTTTATTGGCAGGCAAAATAAATTTAACCTGAAGATGAACAGAGAGGTGCACAGGAGACAATGACTCCTAAAAGCTAAATTTAGATCAATAGATATGAATGTCAAATGTTGATCTCCTAGTGCTCCCCTTGGAAAGTGAAGATAGCATTTTCTATTCCATATCTGCAGTAACAGAACTTACTGGTATGATACATTTAATAGTTTTCATTGTGAACTGTTCTACTTTAAATTTCTAAATGTATAAATTCAAGTATTTTCTCATTCCTTTCTGAAATCTGCTTAACATTTTTTGTTACTCTTTCGTGTTAATGAGTTACTTTTCCTGATGAGCAACTGTTTGCCTTACATCAGCATTCCCAACCAAATTCCCCTAGTGCATGCTGCCATAAATCTTAGTTCTTTGGTGTTTAAAGGTGAAGGTGAGCATCTATGTCCAGATTCTCAGTGGTATCTGTGCACTAATTTCCAAGGGAGTTAGGTGAATGAACACAGTTGACTAATTATATCAGGAACCTTTCAAAATCTGACCCTATGACCTCTGACTACAGTATTTATTGAGGTTGCATATGAACTATACGCATATAAACATAGAAACTCCTGGGTCCTGATCCACTCATCATTCAGGTCAAGAACTTGGCTAAAAGTTATGGCTTTTATTTGCTTATGTGCATGCATTTCTGTTTTGTCAGGTCATGGGAAGACTGGCTGCTTGGGGGAGCTTGCGTGCACCTGGCTCTTAGACTGCAGCCGAAACATTTATTGTTCATCTAGATCCGGAAGCTGAGGTGGTCAGTCTCCAAGTTCAGATACAGTCTCAAATTAGTTTGGCCCAACTGATTTCTGTGTTCTTCACATTAGGCATTCTTTCACTTCTAGGAGGTGCAAGGACATGCATTTCTTTCACATTTCCTCAATGGTAAACAAGCCAGAATAAATTAAAGCCCCTTTCTTCAAGTCAGGAAGACTCCTGCCTTTGGTTTCAGTGAAAAATACAGACCCTAAGAACTAGAGGTAAGTAGCGTTCCTTCTGTATAGTATAATTTCATTTCCCTTTTGAAGCTCTACAAGGAAGTAATAAAAAATGCAAAGGAATAAAACACAGTACCTGAGGCACAGACTACTTTTGAGCCTGCAGCATACTATAGGTATGAAATTATCATTTCAAACAAGTATAATATACATCATGTGAAATATTCCAGTATGTGTTCCATATCCAATTGCCCAGAATACCTTGCAATCTGCCAAAGGCCAGAAAAGTGTGACCTTCATTTTAAGACTGTATGGCAAAAAAGGAGGAAAAAAACCAAAGAAAAACACTAAGAGAAGGAACTTTTCTACTACCTAAGTTTTATGAATCTGCAATTCCTTCTGGTGTCCATAAGGTATCGTAACAAAGAAGACGTTGCAACAGCTAGACCTAGATTGGTCTTCCAGTCCAGGCTAGAAGACATTCCTCTCACTGAAGTACAGCAGTGCTCATAAAGTGCATAGGAAACAGCCAAAAATATATATAATTACAAGTTAATTTGACATGTTAGCATTATTTACCCATCTGGTCTTGTGTTCAGTACTTAATCTATTTTAGGGGGAACACTGAATGCAATGAATGGTCAGTTGGATGACTGACAACATAACTTTAAAAGTCTGAGCAGTTTGTATAGAACCAAGATACAGAACAGTGCATTCTCCCCAAAGAAGACATAGAAACTATCCGTTGCTTCTCAGGTTAATAGCTTTTTTTCACCTTAAAAGGTTAACATCAGCTGTTTTAGTACATTTTATATGTATATATCAACATTTTCCTCTCCAGTTTCCAAGTGGGAGTGCAACATGTTTCATTATAGCCTTAGATCAGAGCGCTGAGTCTAACGATGGTTCTGAATGCAAATTTCCAGAGCAAACAGAAGCAAACCAGGCCTGTCTGCTTTGAATGAGATGTAGGCAGCAAACACATGTAAATGAGAAAAATAAAGCAGTAGGAATGTTTTCAGCTAAATCTCACCGTGCAAAGGCTTTAAATTGGTTGAATCCTTAAAAGTAAGTTAGTTAATGCAAACTCAGGTTGCATCACTGAATTTGAAATGACATGGACTTGCATCACTTCAGAGCCTCAGCCATGGTTTATATTGGCACTGCCTCTAACTTCTCAAGTGTGAAAGAGAGAAGTATATCTTTCTACTTTGTTGCTGGCTTAGGGCAATGAATATCACTGAAAGGAATTTTTCTTTTTGGCTGTTACTCCTGGATGGCACTATGCCAGCACAAAGCAAAAGCCTTGGAAATAGTTTTGTATGCCTTTGTGGGCGTGGATGAGTTATGCTAACACAGGCTACACACAGGCCAGCTGTGGGTAGATGTTTCCTTGCTGTGTTCACAGTGAGGAGTAGGAAGAGAGGTTTTGTAACACAAGAATTTATCTTATGAGGTTCCTTAAAAAACATTTTTTCTTTTTGGTCTTTCAAACGATCAAGTCTTTCTTGGCTGCTAGGCCTTCACAGATACACAAGCACAAACATCCACCTTGAATCCAGCCAGCTATATAGAGCAGTTCTGTCCATCTCAAAAAGAGTTTTCTGAAAACCTGGCAGACACTGGAAGGAAAGGGATGTTGTATTAATGAGAAATTACATCTAGCTTGTTTTTGTTATTTTTCTGTTTGTTTTGTTGAAAGCAGTAATGTCTTTTTTTATCCTAATTTCAAGAACAGCTTCTGCATATGCAAGCCTTTCTCTGTGTGTAACACAGGGCTCGGGAAGACACTGGTCAATGTTTTGCATCCTTCACCCCAGTTACAGCCAGATAGGGGCTTTCACAGTCCAGTCACACTGAGGACAGCGGTGAACTCCTTCAGTAGCTCTAATTTGAAGAATTCGGTTGCAAAATACACAACTTCAACTGTTGAGACCCTGAAGGTAGTATGGATGCACCTTAACCGCAGCAAAAAAAGAAAAAAAAAAGGGTTAGTTCCTGGTTCTTCCTGCGCCAAAATTTGGGGATGATTAGTACCTTAGTCCATGCGCCTACCGTGTTCTCTAAGAATATCTATTTCCCTGGTCATTTCGCCTTCTCTCTAGGCATGCAAAAGTTCCCTTGCCTCTAGTAAAAATAGCCCTGAAATCACAGAGGGGAAAAGCCACAGCTTACACTCTTTCCTGTAAATTCCCACTTCAGCTCCTTTTATTCTTTATGAGTCATCATTGCTTATACTTCAGTTGCCCTACAGCTCCTGGAAATCATGCAAAAAACTTCCCAAAGTTACACTTAGGTCATTTGCTGATATCATAGACACTTTAACAACCACTTCAAGCAGCAATTTGCTTGACCCAATGTGTATATTAAAATAAAAACAGCTACTGGTGGACTTAGGGGGGAAAAAAGTTGTTTAAATTAAAAAGCAATGTTTTCTATTAGGACATTTCACCAAATATGTAATATTTAGTAGCAACCAGACTACAAGTGAAAGGCGAGACAAAATGGCTCATGGCACTAGCATGGCTTTCATTTTATTTATATCATTAAAAGGATAATTGACAGGAGCACCCACCGTTTACAACAATTTAAATGCCTGGCACCACTCACCCCTGTGACAACAAAATGGGATCCCCATATCAATTTAGGGGAATGCAGTCACTCTCAAAACATGACAGCCTGTGGTACAGTACTGAGTACTGAAAGTCTTAAGACCAGGTAGCACTGAACTCAACTGAGAAGGGAGGAGCGCAAGTCTCATTAGATAATCATGTGACACATCTGGCCATGACAAGGATCCCCCAGGCTCCTTCAAGAAAGGAAACTCAGGTTTTAGCCTGAAGCAACTGTTTAGAGACAGTCTGGGAACTAGTTCTTTTTAACCCAGAGTCCATATTAACAACTTTAAAGCTAAAGAAATTGTTGACTGCTGTGTTGAATCACAGTCCAGGAGGAAAAACTCTTCTTTGTGTTAAAATAAAAAGTATGTTAAAAAGTGAGTAAGTAATAACCAACAAATTTTATAATGCCTCCTCTTAACAGAGGCAGAGAGAGGGAGGGCAAGAGGCTGCAGATAGACATAAAAGGGCAAGACAGCTTCCAAAAATACATTGCATTGCTACAAAACTACTTTATTTAGGGTATTCCTGTCAATGCACACTGGTTTGCAAACCACCATAAACTAGACATGCAGAGCTATAAAGCATATAAGTCATCGTTTAGCATGTTTCTGCAGACTTTGAACTTTGTGAGCCAGCCATGCTGAGATCAGAGTTTGAAAACCAAACCGTGGCTTAGGATATGCTGTGCACCACAGAATTTCTGTCCCATAAGATACCTTGTTTAAGAAATATGGACTCTGTGGCCACCTGACTTTTAAAGTCTCTAAGTTCCCATCTCAACCTCTATGTTGGGTTTAATTTCTTGGTTTCAGAACAGACAGACCTAGGCAACCCCAAACGCTCAGCTATCACAGGGTTTTGGTTGAGGCTGCCATTTTTAATATTCAGTTGCAAGAATGAATTTGCTTCTGTTGCTGGGGTGTTTAGGAGACATACTTCCAAGGTCTTTCTTTGCTGTTGTGACAGTTTGGAGCATCTTTTAAAAGTGAATTCAGGGCCCCTGAGGCAATAACCTGAATCGGCACAGCTGGACCTTTGAGTACAGGTAACTACACCAGGCATCATGTAACATGTAATAAAATTAGAGCTGACAATGCTGTTCCTTGTGTAGCAGGCAGGAGTCTCCTTTTTTCCAAAATCACACAGGATTCCCTACCCTGAGAAAGCGTGGTATAGCAAGACTTCTACTAGGTAAGGAAGAATGCTTCATAAGTTGCTATTTCCTTCCTCTTTCCACACAAAATAATAGCCAGGGTTTCCACCACTTCATTAGTGTTCCTTGCAAGGGACAGTACGATATGGTCCTTAGTCAGATTTTTAAATGGGGAAAACCAGAACTATGGAGTCACTTTCTGGCAAAGGACAATTCAGGGGGACTTTTTAATTTTTTTTTTTTTAATATATTTTTAAAATCCTTTGCGTTTAGGGCAAAGAAAAAATGTTACAAGGGTGAAGAAAGAGAGAAGGAAGGACTTCAGAACCTCCTTAAAATGAAATACAGTTGCTGGGCTGTTGCTAAACAGCTGCTGTTATTGTAGGCTGGAATGGCATTTAAGTAATCAAAACCTTTAATCTATTCTTTTTATTACACTGATGGAATTAATTCAGATGGAAAACTTTAATTATCAAGGCATTTTTATTATTGATACTGGTTGAAGTATATTTTTAAAATAAAGTAAAACTTGAAAAACTGTAAACACCGAATTAGAATTGAAGTGGCAGTCTAACATAAAACGTATCTACACAGTTTTAGTATAGTAAATATTACTATTCATAAGCAAGTGATGGTGTAAGTCACTAGGTTCTTTCACCGATCAAAACTTAACACAGCTTAGAAACCAACCTTTGAAACTCCATCCCAGTTTGACTGTTTTGTTTTACAGAGGTGGTGATAAAATACTCCTGTTTGACTTGCTTCCTATTCTGTTAGAGATGCAGTTTGCTCCGTAAGTTAGGCTGCTCCTAATCTGAAAACTTCTCTCTGTACACAGAAGTGCTGTGGAAAAAGTATAAAGCTGTTAAACTTGAGTGTTCCAGGAGATAGAAATAACAGTCCCTACTAGCAAAAACTTGTTGCTCAACAAGAAAGAACTCATGCCCTTATACGGTGCTGCAAGTAACTTCTTTTTCAAGAAGGTAAAGCTTTTCAAATTGCCAAGTGACATACTCACTCTCATGGCTAGGAGCTCTGTCTGGAAAAAAAACAAAAATCCAGGCCCAGAGTAGTAATAGCATTGTTGCTTCCTGTTCCTGTAAATGTTAAGGAGGAACCAAAACATACTCATTGACAAAAAAAGGAATAGAAATATGCACCACATGGGAATTAACCATGTTGCAGGACAATTCCAAACCCATAAAAGTTTCAGAAATTACGCAGCTGTCTACATAAATGGAAGTTTTATTTTATATGTTCAGAATGAATCATTAAGACCTGGAATAGCTACAGGGTTACTTACAATACACTAGTACGCATGATAATGAAAGGACTCAAGGGGCAACAGGATTACTGTAAACCCTTAATTTCTCCTGTCTTCACCCATTATTCTCCAGGAGCTCTTAAAACCACAAATACTGGTCAAATGTGTTCAGTTACATTCTTTTATTAAGTAAATTAAATGTTCACATAGTATCACAAACATATACCACTTCACTATCTATTTAGGACCAGATTCTAAGATCCTGCACTTAAATAAAACTGGAATAATATGGCCTATAAAAATATGCCAGTATCTATACAAACGTTTAAATGCCTCCCAGTCCCCAAGAGCTTACAGCCAAAGTGACTGCACATTCACTGATGGCAAAGGAGTTAAATTGCTGATAGGTAGGTACTCAGTGACTTCTTTATGCTGTCTCTTTATTCACAAGCACTAGAGACTTGTACAGTGCACACATTTAGGAGGATTAATCTACTTTTGAATTCTTTGTTACAATTCAGAAAACTAAAATTATGAGCCCAACTCCCCCCCCTCACTTGAGAGAAATAGGCACCTAACTTAACTGTCAAAATTAAGCATGAAATTACCTCCCTACACTTCCTCCACCAATTATATTCTAATAAAATTAGCTTTTAGCTAAGCACATCAATACTGGCATACAAAGCATTTCTACCCGCAGGTCACTAGCTCCAATCTGTATATGTTTGAAAGAAAAAGTTGCTGTATGTAAAAGTGGTGGCCAGTGTTCAGTTTCAAGTGAGCAGTGGTTGCTATGACAATGCTGCCACGACATTTTGTAAAACCTTAGAAAAGAGTCCAAGGATTGAATAAATACTGACACCAAGTTCTCCACTTTCCCAAGTATATGGTCCCCAAAGATCGGGGAGAATTCTTACTTGTGGAACAGTCTCAAGAAAATGCAACTGCAGCTGTCTGTTATATCTGCTCTGTGAATAACCAGGGGTTGAATTTCAGCATCCAAGTCTGTCAGCAGCATTAAAAATTATACTGCAGTAAAACAAAAAGTAGGAAACATGAGTTCTCTCCTGCTGTCATTCTAATGCCAGCTACAGAATTAAAAAAACAAAGCCGGGGCTGGGGGGGAAGGAAAGGAAGGTTTGCAGTTAATTCTATCCTTGTATACAAACATGTACTTCTCTTCCTGCTTAAATTTAGAAGGAAGTCCTTTTATACAAAGTATGCTTCCTTACAGCATTCCCAAAGAAGAGACAAAGAGACATTTTTATTCGAAAAGGATCAGTTATGTTTTCCAGGTCCTATTACGCTTAAGGTGACACTGGAGCAGTAGGTACTCCTTGAAAGAAGCAAGGACTTTAGCAATAGAAATGACTGTTGCCATGTTTCAGTTGGATTGGGTTTGGTGGTACAGGCTGCAAAGTTCCTTCACTCACCTCTCAGTCATACAGAGACAGATGTGCTTTGTTTTACAGGATGACCACTTCACTGTAAATCACATTGACATATAAATCTTTAACAGGAACTATCTAGCAGAGCTAGAACTATGTTCACCACATGTTCCCAATTTTCTTGTTTCCTCTAGATGTCAATCCTGCAAACACATCGATGATTACCTGCATGCAAGCAGCCCAGCCTAGGCTTATGCACATAGTTGGAGTATATCGTATAAAATTGTCTTATAAGGTTAGCTTGTAACACCCACTCATGACTTACTATAAATAACCTAACAGAAAGGACTCAACAGGGACTCCTAACTCCTATTTGTAAAGGGAACTTGCGGCCCCAAAAGTTTAAGTCACTCTTGAAAACTAACCACAGGCACCTTTCAAAGTCTGAGTCAAGATCTTCGTGAAGCCACATTGCCAGAGATTGATGAAATTCTTCAGAACATGAATGTACATTGACTACAATCTTTATTAGGGGTACAGAGCACATATGTGGTTAAAGAAACCATAAGATTTCCACAGCTGTCAGAGATTTTAAGTTTTTCAGAGTCTGCAAAATACTACATATATATAATTTCTATATATTTTAAAATATGAGCTACACTGACTTTCAGTGTATTGCTATTGCCACTTTCTATCATTCAAGATCACAAGTCATTCACCTTCACCGAGTCTTAGATTTCCAAATGCAATAAAATTAAGAGCTTTTAAGTATTTGCCTACTAAGTTGTATATACCTATCCTGAAAATGATGCATCCATGATGAAATATTTTCTAGCACGCAGGAGTTTGACCTAAATACTTGGTGGCCCAATTCATGGAGAAAACCATGCACAAGCTCATTCCAAAAGCATATAAATAAATAATAGAAATCAAAATGCAAGCAGAAAAACACACTTGGGCATTCAAAGTATGCTTTGAACCCTTGGTAGAATAGAAGTGTGCTCCTATTCAGCTGCTACCATTTCCTGCTTCTGAAAATAATTCCTCCATCCATTAATGGCCTATGTAATGTAAGCATCCTAGGACCTGGAGCCCATTTGAAAGCAGACTGGCCAGATGGCAGTCAAAAACTTGTATCTCAGGTGCTTCCCAAAAGTATAAGTTACAGTGGTAAATGTCCCAAAAAGAGGAAGAGAGAATGGACTATCAATTCCACTCCTGCTGCTGGGTGATGAAGACTCTCACTCAGTTTAACAGAGGGTATGAGCTCAGGTGTAGAGACAGTCTGTTAATAATACAAACAGCAAGAACACAGAAAATAAACTATTACAAATGGCTTGCTAAAGGAATATAATCTGTTAAATTAATATATTTATGAACACCCAAGTAAAATGTATTCTTTAATACAATGTACCTCCTTTTAACTGAACCACGTTCATGGTTTATGCTGTGCTTGCCACAATTCTTCTTGCAAACTGGTTACTCATCTGACAGAAAAAGTTCTTCGGAAGAGTTTACAGATGATAATTATTTGTTACTAGTGAAACTTCATGTCAGTTGCCCTCAATATTTCCACCTACACTTGGAGATTCAGTATGTTATATCTTTAAATTAAATGCAACATAGTTAAAATGAGAAGAAAAAAATCCCAAGATAACAAGAATGTAATGACTACTCTGTTTCTTCCCCTGAGTTTAGTTCCATTTCACACTTTTCGTGTAGCTGTCCTATGAGATTTTTATGGCTTATGGCAAAAAAACCCAAAACCAAACCAAAACACTTTCAACTACATGCAAGACTAGATGCTTAAGAAAAGCTTTTCTGCAAATGCTAGCAGCTTCTCGATTGCAAATGCCCACTTTCATCACAGAAGATAACTGGAGGATGGCCAGCATCATCCAAAGCACATTCACAAAAAATGCGCACACACAAAAAAACCCCAACAAAATTAGGTCTTACATCCTAGAAGAGGTGAATACACAAATATCTGGTAGAGAACTTAAATGAAATAAAGATCAAAATTCTGGCCCAAGATGGAAAGACACCAAGTCACATATATCTATAACAAAAACTACTGACCAATGCATTTTTCTTGCTGCAGTGCAAAGATAATACACTGAAAGCCTGTTACCATTAGCAAAAGTGTCGATCTTGTTAGTAATCAGATTAAGAGGCTGATTCTTTGGAAGCTTTCATTACATGTCACACAGACACAACACATACCCACTGACAGAGCTCTATACATGTAGACATTGCATTGCATTACAGAAGCTACTTTTGCTCTGGGATTCCTAATGGCGAAGACTTTTGGTCTTTTTACCTTAAGAACTTGGTAGCTTTGGCCTATTTCTCTTGAGCCTCTTCAGTGTGGGTCATTGGCAAGTGGGTTGCATTTACTTACTGCAAAATTTCTTGTGCACTGATGATGATGCCAAGTAAGCAAAGAATCCAGCAACTGCTCAGGAAGACAAGCCTTTGAAGGTGAGAAGTCCTGAATGAATACTGAATCCAGGCAGACAGTCTCTCAACCTAGCAGAACACCCCAAAGGATTGTTTGCCAAGCAATGCCAAACTTTTCAATAAATTTCTGGGAGTGAAGTGTTTACAAAGAAAAATGATTGCAGGTTTTATTACTAAATGCTTGCAGAGATACTCCAACTGCTTATAAAGGGAAAGAGCAGTTCCATATACTGAATTCACAAATTTAAACAGGATGTTTTTGTATTCAAAAAGTTAATGCCTAATGAAACGGCGATACGGTGTGAAAGCACTGGGATGTGAGGTGAAGGGGAAGTAATGACTCTGCTTATCAAATAATGAATAAGCTGTTTAAAATGAAAAATCTGCCATGGATATACTCTCAATCTGTATTTTGAGCAGCCGCCAAATTCAGATTTGATACTGAGACAGGATCAGAGTTGTTTCAGATCTGCTAGGGCCAAACTCTTAGACTGTCATTACTAGATTTTGGGTTAGATGATAAAATTAATGATTTTTTTTTTTTTTAAACTTTCCATTCTCTTAATCTGACTCAAAATCAGATCCGTAAGATATGACTCTTTTAGCTCTGGTTCCATCTCAAATTTAAATTTGTGTGTAGTTTAGAATCCAAACCATGCTGAATTTTAAGGAACCAAAACTTGCATAGGATTCTCCAATTCTGTCCCACTATTTCCATAAAACAAAAGGCGCTTAACATTTTAACACCCTTACTTCTTGTTCCGGTATTCCCCAGCTTGAAGCAGGTTGTGCTTAATAAAAGAAAAGCAAAGACAACTTCTGCACAAGGTTTGTTAATTATGTTACATATGCTACATTTTATTACAAAGTATTTTTTAATGAAAATTTAAATCTCTAAGAAGTTTCAGCAGCTGTACTTTTGAATATTTAGTCTGACTGTCATTGTTCAAACAAGACCATCTTTGTCATATTTCCTTTTTGTGAGCAGAACAATTGCAGGACTGGAATAAAAACTGGCAAAGGAAAATGATTAGTGGTGGATGTTCCTGCTACTGTTGCTTAGGGGCTGTCCCCGTCACATTTGAATAAGCCTTCTAAAACTTGATGATTGCTTTTTTGTAGCAAAGGAAGTGATCGAATTAACCACAGACCATTTGTTTCTCCTGTTGTTAACTCATTTCATTTATTACTGATATCTAAATATATTGTAGGGTGGGTTGGTTTTTTTACTTGTTAGATTGTCTGCATGTCTAAGTAGGTATTCTACCATTACCATTATCAATGCAAAGACATAGTTTTTCTTCCTAAATTCTCTCTTATTTCAGATACCCAACTTGAAATGTCTCGGCAAAATAGGTAATTCAGCACTTCTATCAGACCCTTCGGAGGAACCAAGGCAGACAACGAAAAAGTGAAGCACCCAAATAAATGGATCGTGTTTGAAAAAAATAAGCTGAAAGAGTAAGTACTTTTAAGAGGAGGTTAAAAATCAATAGCGAATTATGTTCTGGAAAGTGAAAGCGTAAAGCAACAACAGCAGCTCAGTCAACAGCAAAACTGCCTGTGAAACAAGAGGAAAGAAAACTAATTTAAATAAGCCACATGGCTATCCGTCAGAGAAGCAGCTTGTGTAAGAGTCTCCACCGCATTTAAGAACATCTTGACCTTTGATTTTCTTCAGTCCAGTTCCTGTTGATGTAGCTTATGACTTGGTTACTTATCAGTTCAGAGAAAAATGTAAGTCCCTTTATAATTCTTTACTGTCTACCCAGATTTTGTGCTCAAGCACAGAGGAAGAGAGTACTTTTCTGACTGTTTGCCCTCTTTTCAGAATAGATGGGTTGGAAGAGGACAGTAAGAGACAGCTTAATTTCACTTCTGCTGCCTGTTCAGATTAAGTGAGACAATGCAGAGGTTGAGAACAGCAGTAAAGGTTACAGTTGAAATAAGAGGCAAATTACTACTACCAGGCAACAGGAAGGAAACGAGGAATTCTGACTCACAGGTGTGTCTGAGTCAGTGTTTCTTGTGACGACAGCTGGGAGAGGTGGTAAAATTATGCATTTCCCTTTGTTTGGGCTATAATTTCAAAACACAGCCAGTTGTGAACAGACATCAGCATTACGATGTCTCTTCCACAGCTGCAGCGGGAAGACTTGGAAGCACCAGGACTGCATTTCAAATACTTTACAAATGTGTAGGATAAAAGAACAACCAACCTCCCTCCTCCAAGCCCTATATTTACCATTTAAAATTCAGTGGAAGGAAAACTTGATGTTAATATTATTTATGAAAAACAACCCATGGTTATAGTTTCCGGTTGTATACAGACCCGTCCCATTTTCACTGCTTTTGCATCTCAAATGACTTCCCAATTACTGCCTCACACCCAACGTTGTCCTTAAATTCTAAATTTCAATCACAAGAGCATGTGTGCTTCTTTCACAGAGATAATTACCACATGCATTGCAGCGTCAGTTCCCTCTGAAGGGAACCACCTATACATTTGGGAAGCTTGTTGAACTGAGTCATTTCCACTTCTGGGATGCACTACGTATAGCACAGCCTTATTTTCTGGCTGTAGCTGAAAGTGGATTTTTAGATATTACTGTGAGGGATTCTTGTAATCTTCTGCAGAGGACAGGATTGCGAGAACTACAGCTTCCTCTCAGAAGCTGGAGACTAACAAAAAGGTTCTCCTAGAACAATAAAAGCCAAGTGATTACAACCCTTATACCCCATTTCCTACACACGCACAGAGTTAAATGGTTTGCATTACAATAGAGGTGCTCTGCATTTTAATAGTCAGATCCTTCTGAAAAATTAAGGAACACTTTCTTGCTACTGATGACCTCCACTTAGTTCAAATTTGATCTAGAACTATTACACATAAATATTCAAAAGCTTTTACAGCTTCTTCTAAAGCCTCACATGAGGGAAGAAAAGTTTTGGGCCATTCATCACAAAGGATTTCTGTCATCAAAGGGGCATGAGTCCATCTTGAATATCAGATTATCTGAGGTCATTTGGGATCTACCTTTGGTTGACAAGTAGCCAAGGACACTCTCATTACTTAGTGACTATCAAGCAGAATAACTTTGACCTTCCCCTTTTCCTCTGTATGATAATGTACCAGACAGCCCAAGTATTATCATGCACTCTCAAGGTAGGGAACTGCCTCTTAAAAGTTACTGGAGCTGTTTCCTAAAGGAAAAGCCACCTTTTTTTTTTTATTATTTATTATGAGTTGTTTGCTGCATGCTCATTCTTTTTTCTGAAGGAGAGTCACATGAACACACAGGAAATACATCTGGAGCAAATGAAGAGAAAAGATCTGCTCCTGGAACTGGGCCCGATGCCAAAATAAAGCATCAGAACTTGAACAGAGGATCTGAGAATGAAGCAGGAGCAGAGATGTCCAGTAACCCTACATGACAAGGAGCAGCACTTCATTCCTAGAAGTAATGCTGCTTTCATACTGAAGAATGATAGTTAACCAGAATACTCAAAACCACTTTTGACCTGCTGTATGTCAGAGTCTGACCAAAAAAAAGATTTCAGGGCACATGAACCATCTGACTACATACAGTAAGATATTAAATAAGGATATCATAAAAATCATACTCAAACTACTGTGGAAAAGAGCTCTGTGGACAAGAAAGCAGCAAATGCTGATGAGCTGAGCTTTACCAGTAACTATTAGTGATTTATTACAAAACAGCAGCATTGGGACATTTAAACTACTTTTTCTTTTTCCATTGCTAGCTGTCTGTTACTAGTTGGAAAGAGACTCTCAGTCGTACTTGCCTGCTTGGCATTTAGCACCATTCTCCACCCACACAGCCTACTCAAAATGGCACCCACATTGGAAATTTTATGCTTTTCAACTTCTATTTTCCATCTGTATCAAATTCCACAACATTCCAGCTGCAAGTCCAGAAGTCAGCTAAGTTTGTTGTCTTCATGCCTGCTCTGCTGTTCACACTCATTCTCCTTTTGTCTTCTCTTGCCCCTCCTGTTAAGCAAGCTGGGCAGTTTAAACTAGCATACCCCATGTAGGTTAAAAGTTAAACAGATTGCATCCAATATGCAATATTTGAAGGAGCAAATAAAGAGACAAAAACAACTGAAAAGTGAACGTTGGCTAGTTCCTGCATTCAGCTTTTACTGAAGTTGAGATTTCATGAGGTAAGTGTCCCACAGCATTTCAAAATGTCTACAGCTCTGGAACAAGCACTGCAGAATTCCTCTAATTTGGCAGTGTACTTTATCCTTTATAGGTGTCATAAAAAAAAAGATAACTGAAATCAAAGATAGCAGTTCAGTTTGGTATGCATACTGCAAGAAAAAGCAGCGCTCTCAGGGCCATCTTCTGTTCTATTCCCACATCAACTGGCAGAGACAATGCTGCTAAACAACAGAACTGGGTATCTCCCTCATTCCCCACTGTCTGCCTGTATTCGGTGCTGACTCCCATCAGGGATAACTTCTCCCACGAATGCCTTCCAGGGGCATCCAGTTGAAAGCACACCCACGCAGTTACCAATCCAGGGGCTGCTTCCCTCCGCACAGAAGTCAGCTGCCCACGCACCTGCCTTCGTTACAGAGCAGCAGTGCTGAGGATAGCAACTTAGGAAACCTCTTGGCAGCCCAGAGGGAAGGCAGAAAAGGCTCTCTTGGAAGGGAACTTTGTCAAGGCTAAGTGAATAGAAGGTGCTAATGGTTTTAAAAAATGTAGGAACAGAAACACAGCAGACTAGCAATAGGACAGTAAGTATCCAGGCTTTATACATTTTTGTTATCAGCTATGGTTTGTTCAAAGATCCATCACCAGTAAAATAAACGGATGATTTTTGAAATGAACAAAGCTGCTTTGTTCCAGGAAATACTGAACTCATGCTGGTGGAGGACTGCAAGGAGTTTTAGAGGAACAGTTTCCTGGAGCTTTTCTCAATGGACAAGGCCGTGTTGGCCTTGGAGGGGGACACAATGCAGAACTGCAGACACAAACAGATGTGAGGGCCCTTTTTTGTTGCTGTTTTTCAAAAAGTCATAGGGTTACAACCAAACTGTCCAGTGACAGCAGCAAGTAAGAATACACAAGACAAACACCCCAGCTCAGGCAACCTATTTACAAGCTCTTTCAAAGTCGTGCAGCCAGGAAACGGAACCAGACCTGTTTGAAAATAGCTTAGAAATACCACAACTGTACTATACATTTCTATTTATAACGACGTGTTAATATGGTTACATTATATGAATTTCAATAGGCCTTGCCTTCAACATGAAGGTAATTAGTTTCTAACTTCATTTTCTGGACTCCAACAGATATGTTGCTGTGACAGTTTGCATTCATGCTTATAGCATTTCTTTCCAATGCCTAAGTGCCTAGTAAACAGGCTTATAGCCCAGAAAGAAAGTGGTACTTCCATTCTCTCACAATAACAAGGAACCATCTCATCACAATCCACAGTGGCCATGCTCTATTATCCATTCCAGCAGACTTCTATGTTCCAGAGATTTCTGTATGATGCAACACCTCAGCTCTGCACACTCAATTGTACGAAAATATCTTCCACAAAAGTCAAAGAGGCCTTTCAGTGCCTCTGAAGTTGAAGCATTTGCATTGGCACTAGGAAATAATGAATAGAAGTATATGCCCACTTAACAGACCCATGTATTTTGGAAACTCTGACTATGCACAAAAGGAAAGCAGTAAGTGTTAGGCATTGAGAAGGTTCCCAGGATGTTACAGTAAACATCTTTCGCAGATTAGATTTCCATCCGAGTTGCCCTGAATAGCCAGTTGTCCAATACCAAACTGATCTGAAATAATCAGAGATGACAAGCTTTTGCACAGTGAAGTTCTCCCACCACGGCTGACCACCATTGCTTGTCAGTCCACTACCAGCACGCATTCTAGCAGCCGCAAGCCCGCAGCAGTGCTATACCCAAGAAAGGTGCTCCAGATGAACGCTCTGTAGAAAAGTGAGCTCAGTTCTCCTGTTTATTCTTCTTTTCCATTAGACATACTGCTACAGAATCCAAAGCCCTGTGAAGACACGGAGCCAAGCCCAGCCACAGAGATGCCCTTAGTCATAGTTGAGTCTCTTGCTTCCTGTTCAACAGTATCAATGCAGTACCTCCTATTCAGCAGGTGTATAATTTCATAACCTAGGTTCAGTGAACAGAGAGCTCAGCACTTCTGCCTGTGACTAACATGGGAGATTAGGGGGGCTAGGCAGGAAGACCAGAGAGAGAGAGAGTAGAAGTAAAATCTTACCCAGAACATTTCCCCAGGAAACATCATGAGGAACCTGGCAGGCACCATTTCAACTCTCTAATCTGTTTTTTTTGGGGAGAAATTTCTTTGTCACCTTTGAAAAACAAGGAATAACGGAAGCTCAATATGGTACATAACTTTCTTTTCTATCTTATTTGTCCTTCCAAGCTTCCCAGTTACCAATATGCAAGATTAAGGGAAGAGAGTTTATGAATCTGTGTGGGCGGTAGGAGCTAACATTACAACTGAACTACTGTATTTGTTTTTTTGTGATACACACTATATCACTATCACACTGTAAGCAAAGGCCTCTGGGGAGCCGCGAAGAAAAGGGCATAGAAGAAAAAAAAAAAACCAAACAGTGACAGAAACAAAGGGCAGACCTTCCTTCTACGCCTTTTCCAATACTTCAAAGTGGATTTAGAATTTTATTGAAGATCTTTTCTAAATAGTTTAATTCTTTATTGGTGAGTCTAACAATTTTTTTTCTCCGAAATAAACAGTAAGAACATCCATTATTTTAAAAAAGTTCTCTTTGATAGGCAATTATTTTCTCCTTGTCCCTTAGATAGTCATGTAAAACAGGTTTTACTAAAATAATGTGCAAGACAAACTAAGAATGCTGGTGGGAATTCAACAGAGACTCAAGATCTTAGTTAACTGTGCAATTTAAAAGCATATGGGAAAATTAGATGCCACTTTGACTGAACAAGGTATTTTCTGATCTGTGTAAAAACTAGGCATGATCCTTTAACTGGTGAAGTTATTATGGAGAAGACTGGGCAAATAGAGGAATACAGCACCCTCAGGATACAAGTAAACCTCCTCACCTTAAAAACAAAGTCTAAAACTCTGCATAGTGATGATTTCCATTCTTACATGATTTGTATATTTGTAAAACAGGTTTATTCATCTCAGCATTTCAAAAGGTTTCAATGATTTGATGTTAAGTCTTATTTATAAGTTTTTCTTCTAAATTTAATTTTAATGGTGAATTCATAGACTTGAGTTCTCCCAGTCATCATGCCAGTATGATGTAGAGCAAGGACAGAATGTAGGGCACTGCCATTATGAGTTTTTATAAATACATGGCTTTCATGTCATAGTTTACATCATTTTCTCTTTACTGTAAGTTATCACACTACTAGTCATCGTTGGCCTAGACTTTTTCCCAATTAATTTCTTTCATTTTCCTCCCCCATTCACCCTTTTGCAATAACTATGACTGTCATGGCGATTTAAAAAGAACACGTCTTTCCATCAGACCAGCTGTACATGGAGAAGATGAAACTGACTCACTTAGCTGTATGGTAAGTTTTAACTCAAAAAGAGAAAAAAAGCAAAGAAATTGAGCCAGTTTTATTTTTAGGCAGCCCCCACTGTCCACTTCAGAAAAAGTCCTTTGAGAATTACAACCAAGCAGTCAAGATTTAAAGTTGCATTTAAACAAGCTCATCTATGGAAAAAACTCTGAAACCAAACATATCCACTTTCCTCAGGATAAAGTTCTCCCTGTATGAGTAAGATTTTAGAAGTTGCCTAAGTTTGTTTTTCTAGTCCTCACAGACATATATATACATACACACACATATATATACATACACACACATATATAGACACAGAGAGAGCAAGAGAAACCCCAAACAATGGAGAATTTCCTGTAGAAGTCATGCACATTTTGCAAACACAGATTTTCACATTTATGCTGCTAACCACTCCTGAAAAGCCACAGTGAAAATTCAGCTGATCTGGAGAGCCACATTTCACATTTTGGTTTAAACCAAGACAGTCCCACTGATGTCAATTTACTCTAATTTTACATCTCTCCTGAAAAAGGCTCAGTGTATTTTAAAAGTACTGTCCTACCATTACATTGTAAGACCACCATTTAAAAAAAAACAAACCTTTGAGAACATGTAAAATTGAGTATCTCAGACTACACAGTGCTTAAATGCTTCATGCAATACAGTTAAACATTAGTCATAATTAGTGCCAATGCTTTTCCTGCTAATTCTACAAGCTTGTCATTCTGAAAATAACATCAGCTGAGCGAAAACCAAATCTACCTAATGTTACTCATACTCCTATGAGCCTGTAGTAACTTCAGTGAAAGGAATAGTCCTGCATTTTTCTACTGTTTGGGCTAATCTGACATCATTATTTCCAAGACATTAAAATTCCACTAAAATACAACAAAATTGCACAAGCAAGATCCAAATGAGGCTTCACATAACAATTGCATTTGTGAGTACACTACATCATAGAAGAGCTGCAACTGCAGCAAATTTATTGCATTCTAAATTATTGCCAAACTTCTGACTAACTTTATCCTACTCCTTATTCACAAGCAGCTTATAAAGAGTATTTTAATATTTGAAATTGTGGCTGGCAGGCCCAATTAAAAAAAAAGCCTCATGATGATTTTTCTGTTCTACTCAGTGGATGAAGGAGCTACATTCAAACATTCACAAAGAATATCAATTTTTTTGAGCTCAAAACTCGCTTCCCAGGCATTGCCTCCATTATTCAGTCAAGTTTCACTATTTCAGCAAACAAGCATTCTTCCAAATTAAACTGTGACTTCTCTAATGCCAAACAGATAGGCCGGTCAAAGTGAAAATGCAGAAAGCTTGAGTGAGCATCAGTGTACAGTATCTTTTAAAAGAAGCTGAACTATAAACTGACAGATAAACTATGCAAGTCACCGGAAATAGATCAAGTGCTATTCACATAAACAGTGAAGAAGATCCCACATTTCTTTCTTATAAAAATAAATATCTTAGTAAAGTATCACCTTAGTAAATACAGTTTTAACTGTATTCTAGGTACCTACCAGGAAGAGTTCAGAAACTCTGGAAAACATGGTGAACAATTGCATTTGATTTAACCATATGGAATCTTCCACAACATTTTGCTTTCACACCATTGCTGCTATCAGCACAATGCTGAGCTGTAATAAACCGTTCACCTACACCATTATAAGGAACAGATATTCAGTATAAATACTGTTCCATTTGTCTGAAGACAACTCTACTCATTTAGTCTGGCTGAGGAAGGGGCCCCTCAACTCATCCAAAACGGTGAACGCTTGGGAGCACTTTGAATAAAATCCAAAGGTGATATTTGTATGATAATGTCAGTGAAACCAAGCCATTTAACTAGAGCCACAAGCCTGTATTTTTAAACAGATTTCAACCTCAACTTAGTGCTTACAGCATTTTTGCTCTGACTGCTCTCTATGATTATCTTGCCTCTTTTTCTACTCCTTTCTTCCTCCTTCAAAGGTCATTGGTACAATTGCATGTCAAGATATTACAGCCTTTTGCTAGTTATGCCTTTACACAGTAGCACAAGAGGACCTGGAACTGAACACATTTTCCATGAGGGTGTTTATGTAACTGCATTCCTTGAAGATTTTTAAAAGGTTTTACTTACTGTCCAGATTGTCTTATTCCAAGTACTTGCAGAACTTCAGTTGTTTAGCATTCATCCATGATAAATTCTGCAAATTTTCCCCATTTATCCCAAGGAGATTTTTGAGTAGTTTACATGCTATATTTCTGCTTTTTGGCTCGACTGACTACACTCTTCATAGGCTTCACTGCTCAGTAATCATGTTTGATAGATTTAAAATCCAACTGGCATAATTTAGTCAAGCGGAAGGAAAAAATATAGGAAGCCAACGAGTCAAGGGAAGCAAGTTCACAGAGAATATTTTCAGCCTTGGCTGAAAGGGACGCATGTTATAATTTTTTTCCCTTTACAAAGTTTTGCATTTTTTAAATATTTGAACCAGCATGCACTCTGTCACACCCTGCCCCCCCTCCTCCCCCCCCAGTATCTACCATGCTCTACTTTCTAAAAGTGCAGATCTGCCTGGTTTCCATAAAAGTCACAACAACCTATAACTGCAGTGCCAGTAAGTTAAAATAGATATTCTATATGGGCAGGATATGGCAGATGTACAGGAACAGACACACAGCTGAACTAAGCCAAGGTAGCTCTGTGGACTTTATTATGCCAAAAGGCTGTGCAAGGTTATGAAATTGGGTTGAAAAGCTTTGGGAGTAAGGTCTCATTGAATTTAAGAGTACCAGAATGTGCCTTTATTCAGGGTGTACAAAGTGAATTACTCCTGCCATTACACTGCTTTAGCTGACCATGGGGTTACGAAGGAGAAAGGTAGTAAGAATTCCCACGCATCTCTAGAAGTTGCGTTGAGATTGTACAAAAAAGGGGCAAAAGTACTACACCTAGCTTCTGTATGTCACCAAATGGAAAAAGCTCTTTGAGTATATTCATTTTTCTATTTTAAAGTGTTCATCTCCTTCAGAAGATGCCTTTAAAAATTGTCTTTTGGAAGTCGTGAGCCAAGCTTCAATCAATTCTTCCAGCACATGGACTTCATCCCCTGCAAGCTATACAGTCTGTTCACCTGTATTAGACAGTGAAGCCAAACAGCTAAGGAGCAAGTACATCATATCCACATGAACAGTGTCGGGAGTGTCTTGCTGAGGCCCTGTGCACATTGACCCAATCCCCCTAGCACTGCCTCACATGTCAGCAGCGCAACTGAGCCCTCCCCGAGCATGTCACCATTTAACAGTTATAGCCTTGGGTTAGAAAGAATAATCCAAAAGCGTATCGACAGAAGTCGTCCAAGCCCAATTTATACAGCACGGAAGAATTGAGGAGTTAATGAACCCATTTTACTCCCCTTTAATCTGACAAAATTTAAGTATGCTGCACATGGAAAATAAATGGCCTGAGCCATATATCTATGGCAAAAGTGGAGTGTTTGTTCCAAAACAACTTCAGAAAAATAGGTGCAAGCAGATGAAAGCATCCAAGGTTTTTAGAATTACCGAGCAACTCTGCAGCTCAGTGCAGTTTCAAAAAGAGAAACCTGCACATTCAGTAAGTTTTCAGAAATCACCAAATATCTGCTTTTATAAGATCAGCCTGCTTTTTCAAGGATTCATGAATGGGCATCTAAACAGATCACCATTTACATATAAGCAAGGTATCCAGAATTTTGAAAAGTAAAAGAAAACCACATGAAAATAATTTCCAAGACATAGGACTTTCCTACTTCCTCCAGCCTTTCTTTGTAGGCTTGGACAACAACATCAAACATTAAAAACTCAGTTGCTGATATTCCCTTCTACCAAGACTGAGTTAAGCACAACACACTATCCAAGCTGCTAACGTAAGAATATTAACAATATTTCTTATGAAAAACTGTAGCATTTAGACTATCCTTCTTTCATAAAGAGAAAAGCGCAAAAATAAGCCAAACTTCAAAATTAGGGACAATCTAGGAAATATTATGAATACTGTCTTTTGTTCATATCTACATAGAAAAACTGGAAAGACATTTTCACTTAATGTGACAGACTCTTTCCTGAGTTCCAACCATGTATTGCACCTGGTGCCAAAATTATAGCTGTTCAGAGATACAAGGCTTTAATCATGAATACTTTATTCCCTAAAAAGTGAGCACTGGGACACAGTCTGGCTAATTTGTGCAAGAGCAGGATAAAGCCTATCAGAAGGTGTCATTGAGCACAGATGACTGCTGGCTGGGTGGAGAAATTGTCTTAGATTATTTCTTCATCTTCAGCTCTGATGAAGTAAGAGTTTGAGAAGAACTGAACTACATAAGACGACATTTTTGGTTATGCCCTATAGTGCTACTCTATTTAAAGAAAGTTGGGGTTTTTTTTAAGTATCTGGTATTTTACAAGAATAACAGAAAGGAGAAAGGAAAATACCAGCACAATAGGCTTATAAGCCAGTATAGGTGATTTTGCATTTACCAGCAAGTGACTGGTAACTGAACAAAATAAAACACTGGGAAATAGACCTGCGGGGGGGGGGGGGGGGAATAAATCACATTCTTAGTAATTAAAGCCACTTTTGTACTGTTTGATACAAGGGTGACAATGTTCTGCTGGACACTTTCTGACTGCCTAGACAATGGGGGCATCTATGTAGAACTGGACACACTGAAAACTAGACAGGGAAATGAGAAAAATTCAGCAAAAAAGGTTAATTCAAGCTTCACTTCATTATTAGTTTTACTCTGAGGTCTTTATATTTCATTTGACACAACATGCCTTAATCTGAAACTTAATGGAAACAAGCATTATACTCTCCCATACAACAGAATTAACAGAATAATGAAAAAGCACATTTAGATGTAGTATTCACTGTTGTTCAAAATATGACTGCTTAATGCATTAAAATGAACATTTCAGAAAGGCAAAAATCATTTATTCCTCTCCCCAGAAGTCTGATTCACTATTTTTCATTTTCCTCTTAAAAAAAAAGTAGTCTTGTAATGAAGTAGAAAAATACAATCACCAATTGCATTATGTAGAATGAGTGACTGATACAAAAATCTTGTAAACTCAGTCTGAGAATAACTGAATGCTCTGAAGCATTCAGCAAATAATTACAAATATCAAATGCATTCAGCTTGTGTTTGCAAATCACCCATGCAAAAGGTCAAAAATTACTTAGTTCTATTAAAATAGTGACTTGCCTTACAAAACATATGGTTTATTTTCAGTTTGGAAAAAATAACTTATTTTAAATGAAGGTAAGTAAGCGGGGAAAAAAAATCCAACATGATTACTACACCAGTCAAAAACAAAAGGTTCCTGTCTTTGCTAACAGACAAAATATTGGTAGAACTTGAAGCATACAGGAAACAAGATACAGCACAAATTCATAGTCAAGGAGTCAAGCAGATTATAGCACAAAAAGTTGTCTTCTTTTAGAAGGATGGACAGAACAGATGAAGCTACAATAATGAGTGGCACAGAAGAAGAAATTTAAGCAAATAAATCATAGTGCTTATGTTATGATTTCCTAGCACTGCACGATTTCCCTGTTTAACTGTAAGACACTACCTTACTAAACTGAAAACATTGCTGCTTGCTGCAGAAAAGTCTATATGACAGTGTCTCATTTGAATACATCAATTAAAGCTGCTAGTAATACAGTTCAAATCTCCACTAATTGAGGTTATTTCAACTTGCAGAAGCACAGAGGAAGTCTTTACTGTGCTAAACTGTGTTCAATAGACACAGGCTTGTTTCCTGTCAAAGTACAACTCCTACTCCAGAGAAAGATGGCAATGGAAAGTCTCTAGGTGCATATTTTACAACCTCTTACCACAGTTTGAAAATCTTAGAAATTCTGGTGAAAGCAGAGATATTTGAATGGAAAAGAATGAAAGCTCCTAATTCTCAAGTCAAACAAGAAGTTCCAGTTGCATTTGGGCAGGATATTAAATAGGATGTTGGAGTTAAATATTGCTGCTATTGTTTTATCAGACCAACATTAGGAAGAACTAAGATCACGGCACTCAGCAGGAGCAGGAGGAAAAAAAAAAAAAGATATTGACATTGATTATTTTTATGCTATCACACAGATGGGGTAAATTCAAGAGGTAGTGCTAAAATGATAGAACTTAATTAAAGCCTTTGCACCTGCTCTGGCAGGTTGATGCAGTTAATAACAGAAAAGAAACAGAAGACCTCAAGTAAAATTGCTCCCTGAGGGTTAGGTTGTTTTAAAATTAAGCTGACACGCTTTTTAAATACAATATATTAAGGTGGAGATGTGTTTTGAAGTGGGCTGTCTAGTTTACAGCAAACGAACTCATTAGCGAGTTGTACAGACAAACACAGGCCTGGCCCCACAATTAGTTTTCATACTCATTCTGCAAACAAATAATGTATTTTCTAATTGCTCATAGTCAAGCAAATTGTTCTGCTATATTTTGCATGGGGAACAATATCATACTTAAGTTGATTTCCTCCTATTGTGAATGAAATATTTGAAAATGTAAGCCCGAGAGCCTTAGTCAGTAAAATCCTTGTCAATGTACTTACAATGTGCCCTTTAAGGAGTTCACTGCTCAAGAAGCCAGATGAAAGTAAATTTCATTATCTGAAGTCCAACCAAAATTAACAAAGATGAAAGGAACCGTATTACAGTGTCTGTGTGTACATGTGTATATTTATATGCACACACACACTCCAACTATATCTGTATACAGTTACTAAAGTCATGATGACCTAGGCACATGACTATCTGTGGTGTTAAATTATTAGGATACTCCCTAGTAGTTTTGGCTCATGTCAGCTGGTGTTTTCCCAAGCAAATCCCAGGGAGGTTCAGGGTTTGCACAGGTCAGGGATCACTCCCTGGATGCAGGTATTTTAGGAGTCGGAGTGTGAGGGGGCGGTGGTAGTACAATTTTAGTAAGAATGGTGGCTACCAGCCCTGTCATACCATGCTGCCTGGCCTCAGGGCCCGAGAACAGTGCCTGGCCTATTTTATTTACAGGTACAGGTATTTAGCTTATCTTTCCAAATCAAGGATAAAAAGAGGATTTAAATCCCCAGCAGAGAGGACTAATGCAGAAACACTCTATTATCATCAGTTGTACTGCAACAGCCTGCTGGAGCAATGACAGATTTCTACAGTGCACAGAAACTTTGAAAAGCAGTTTGTTTTTTTTTTACAGTAGCTCGACAGCAAAGTGGGTTAAACTGTTACGTTATTCATATTTCATGTGTGATTTTTTTTTTCATTTCTAGAAACCAGTAACAAAATAAAAAAAAGTAGGCCTGAGGACTCAATAACCATGAAAAACATAATCTAAATGGATAAAGGAAAAATAGTTAGAAGTAGCTGAATTAACTGGATAATAATCTAACAACAAACTGCCATTGTTACCACCAATTTTCTCTAAGTTCTCCACCCACTAAGGCAGGAAAAGGCTCTATTATTATACCAACTTAAATTATGAGTAGGAGAATTCTGTGTGCCACAGGTAACTGGTTTTGCTTTCTGTCCCTGCATTTGCTATAAAACAGGTAAATATGTTGCAATCTACTTTGAAAGTTACTCACAACAGTGGCTTGCAGCTTAACAACCCCCAAAATCATAAATAAATGGTTTAAATTTTTTTTGTAGATCTGAAGAGCCTAGCATCCTTGAGGGCACTGTAAAATAACATGAAAAGATTTTCCATTTGCTCCACTTTAATATTCTTAACATCTATTACAGGTGAGTATGTAATAATTAGATACTTGGGGGGGTATGCATAAGACATTGTACATTTCTAGAATGGCCTAATGAAAATGTATTTAAGCAAATAGTCCTGGAACTTAAAGGTATCTGTTGTTGTGATAGTTACCTTTTATCTTTCTTGGTTTGTTTGGGTGGTGGTATGTTTTATTTTTGTTTTGGGTTTTTTGTTTGGTTGGTTTTGGTTTGTTTGGTGTTTTTACAGAACAGATGGATGTGGGGCACCAAAACAACAGCAGGTTCTAGTGGCCCTTAGAGTCTCAGCTACCCTGCAAAGAGGGACCAGCTGCTTTCTGCTGGGGCACCGCACACTGCGGAGTGTGACCTTGTCAGAGCTCAGCATTAAACCGCTGCCTGACAGTACACCTCAGAATGCTACACCTCTGTGAACAGTTGCCTTTTCATAATATTGTACACATTCAGTCAAAACACCAAGAGATTACTTTGAAAGTTTAAGGATGCTGGAATAGCCAGGGTGTTGCATTACAATTAGCAAGAAGTCACTTCACATTCAACTTTCAAAATAGCTGACTTAAGCTTTTACAAGCATTGCTGCTGTATCACTTAACTCCGCATACTGTATACTGTATTAACCTTTAAAAAAATTATACCATACATGAGGGCAATACCTTATTTACGTGGCTATAAATAAAACCTACATCTGACCTCTTAATTGTTCTTATGTTTCAGCATATTTGGGCAAAAAGTCACTTGAAACATGGCAAAAACCCCACACAAATGAAAACAGCTTCCAAACCACATACATTGACTGACTGCAGAAAAAAATCAATAATATTTTAATAGTTGGTGAACAAAGAAAACCAAAACAAAACATCTCTCTGGCTTCCAACTACTGTCAATGGCTCTTTGATGGAATTCATTCAAGAGCAGCAACATAAAGGTTCATTCACAAGGCTGTCTAACAACTCCAGAGGAATGAGAGTCACCAGCAAAGCAAAAAAAAGAAAAGCCACAAAAATACCAAAACCCACCCAACGAAACCAAAAGCAGTTAACAGATAGGAAAATACTGCAATGGATAAATGTAACCGTTTAGTTTAATTTTAATCTCTCATATCTCTGTTTTTTCCCTGTCTACCAACTAGCTGGGCTTTTCAAGAAGTCGCATGATTCTCGCCTTTCAGTAAAATGCTCAGATCTGAAATCCTGACCTTACAAAGGGATTTAAGAGTTCAAAACAAGGCTTCTTTCACACTGTCTTGATTCCTTTATCATATCGTGACGCTCAGCCACCTTCACGCCATCATTTTCATTGCAGGATTTTACCAAATCCTTACAGCAGTCATCCAGACATCATTACATGACTGGTTAGTACCTTAACTAGGTTGAGGATCAGTCTGATGTAACGTGGAATTCTCAAAATTTGTTACCTCAGATTCACCTCATTTCCATTCTGTAGTATTTTCATACAGTGATTAACACACTTACAAGTAGCAGATCCAAACTGTCATGTTCTTTAGGATAATAACAAGTAAAATAGAAGTTTGGTCGGAGAGCTTATAAGTAAGGGATCTGTGGAGGCATTTTAATTGTACGTACATAACTTGGGGGCCTTAATTAGACAAACTTACCTATGCACCTTACATACAGCCCAAGCGCCTTCAGCCACCACCCCTTCAAGGGCCTTTTATCCCTATGCACCCCACAGATCCAGTGGGCAAGATAAGTCCTTATGTTCTCCACTGCTAACAAAGCACACGCCTCAAACTTCAAACACGTGGCAGCTGTTAGCTCCTCCTCTCTCAGCATTACCTCTCAGCTGTCTTCTATCAAACAGTCCTTTCACTCTGCATGCTTGAAACCACAGAAACAATGCTGTGTCTTCTAGTCCTTTCATAGCATAGCACACAAAAGCTTGACCCATCTTCAGTATCATACTGAAGCCATAGGTATCTCTTTCACATGCTTCTCCCAGCTGGCCTGCTTCCAACATGCATATGTCCCTCTGAGGACTGTAATTACCAGAATACCTGTACTTACTGTACAGCATAGGCAATGAAAAAAGGTTGTTTGAAAACCACCCACTTTCCCCATAGAGCTGGCTATTCTCTTAATAACGCAACACACATACACAGGGATACAGGGAACCAAGCTGCTTGCTCCTGCTGGCTCTGCACTCAGATGAACTGCAAGACAACATGACTCAGCCCCAGACAGCTACCAAGTGCACCTCACAGATCATAGCTCTTGGCAGCGTGTGGAATATGAAAAGAATGACATAACAACAATGAAAACAAAACAATTGAGAAAAAGAACCAAAGATTTAACGAGTTCAGAAAAAACGTCAGACCCACTGCTTTATTCACAACCAAACCAGAGAGAGCAAAAGAGTGAGCAGTCACTACCAACTTAATCTTACACAAGCTGAGCTCCAAACAAAAAAAGGATAGGAGAACTGCCAGTGAAGAGCTTTAAACCAACATTTAAAACAACACAGGGATGACAATAATTTAGAGAGCCTACAGTGAAATGAGAAGCTTCCAATCCACTTAAGGCAAGTACCTGCCAATTCGTATTTTAAAGCTATAGAGGAACAATGACCTTTGAGGAAGACGTTATTGATATGATTTTACTGTTGTATGTGTGCCCAGAGGATTAACATTTTAAGTCAACGGGAAGATACCTGCACTAAAAATACCTATAAATGACAATATAAATAAAAGGAACACTGAAACACTCTACAACTTTTTCTGTTTTTCCTAACTCCTATTTTATTAAAAGTCAAAAATCAGGAAAAAAAATCAAGAAAAAGGACAATCCATTTTAAAAAGATATTTACAAAGGAAACTACTATGGAAGACACACTTGCTGATATTCAGAAAACCAAAACTTAAAAACAGTCCTCTAATACAATTGTCTTCAGAAAACAGCCTCAGAGTTTTTAAGTGTTGTATTTTTGTTTCCTTGTACGCTAATTAATTAAAAGATTAACACTTGCAAAGCATAATTACTGCCTGGAACATCTTCAAAAGAATCTGAAGTCAAACGTCTTGCACCCTATGCAGGTAAGCCTCACTCTTTTCTCCCCAGCATTCACAGGTAATATACAAATTTGAGAATAAAACTTGCCATAAAATAAAAGCGTAACATACTAATCAGGTGGGGTTTATTTACCATATCCCCACAGAAAGTGCTCATATCAAAATAAACATATATAAAGGGGTGTTTTTAACTAGAAAGTATTTACATATTCCCTCACCACCTTTCAGAGCGGCAGCACGACCCTTGCAGCCCTCACCGCTTCATGCGGCTCTCCAGCCCATTTCCAACACGGGACACCTCAGCACTTGCTTAACAACATACCTCATCCCCTTTCAAAAGCCAAGAAAACAAGCCAGACACAGAGAAGGAAAAGAAGTTCCCTGTCTTTGTGGCCACAAAAAACCCCAATAAACTCTCAAAAGCGTGAAGGGGAAGCGCAAAGGCAGAACACTCAAAAAGGCGTCAATAACGACTATTGATTTTTAAGGCACATCAAGTGCCCCAGCAGGCAGGAGCACCACAACTTCACCAGAGGAGGGAGGGACACGCTGCCACAGCCCCCGGCCATACCTTTAGCCCCTAGACACCCTATAGCCACGGACAACTCCAGGATCTCCCCTCATCCCCCCCGCCCCCCTCCCCCGAGGGGCCTCCAGCTGCCCCCTCAGCCCCCAAAAAGGCGGGCAAGCCTGGCGAGGCGTGACCGGAAGCTCCACCTCCCTCCCTCCGAGCTCAACCACTGGTCAGTTTTCCTATCACTCCCAGCCCTGCCAGCCCCCTCCTTCCCGCCCCCTCCCCGTCTCCGAAGCCTTCTCCCAGCCGCCACCCCGCCCCGTTCCCAGCTCCACGCTCACTTGCTGGCGGACACGTCAAGCAAACGCAATTTCGTCTTCTGATTGGCTGTTCCGAGGCGGTGTCTCCCGCCTGCGAGCAGGGGGCTTGGTTCCCCGGCGTTGCCGCCCGCCCTCCCCCGCTCCCCTCCCGGCGCGCATGCGCGGGGCTGAATGTTGTCCTGGGGGTGGGCATGTTCCGAGGAGAGGAGCGGTCGCCAGAGCGCCGCGGGGAGGGGGCGGGGGCGGGAGCGGGGCTGCCGCCGCCGCCGGGGAGCCAGCCTCACTTTCTAGGAGTGAGGGGAGACCATAGCCTGCCGGGGGCTGCGAGCGGTGCCGCATACAGACCTGTGCGTGTGCATATATCTGTCTCTCTCTCTCTTGCATGTGCCTGTAGGACTCTCTCTCTCTCCCCCTCTCTCTCTCTCCACACACGCGCGCACATACCCACCCACCGGGCGGGCTGGGCTGTGGTACGGGCAGGGCGATGCGGGCGGCGGGGCAGTAGCTCCCCATGCTTCCCTGCGGGGCAGCGGCCGCCCGCCACCAGCAGCAGCAGGAGCCGCAACAGCGCCACAGGGCAGAGTCCTGCGGGGCGGCCGGCGGGTGCGCGGAGCCGGCGCCGCGCTCGCGCGTGGCGATCGCCAACGGCCGCCCCCGGCGCGGCGGCCGGGACGGGGCGCGGGCGGCGGCGCGGGATGCGCTCCGCCTGCCTCCTGGGGCAGTGAAGCCCGCCGCCGCCGGAGGGAGGAGAGCCT
Organism: Aptenodytes patagonicus; assembly: GCF_965638725.1. Lineage (NCBI taxonomy): Eukaryota > Metazoa > Chordata > Aves > Sphenisciformes > Spheniscidae > Aptenodytes > Aptenodytes patagonicus. Next base: position 97,914,405 of record NC_134949.1, on the reverse strand, counting down.
CGTCCGACGAGACGCTTCGCCTGCGCTCCGCGCCGCCGCCGCCGCCGCCCCGGGCTGAGGACGGGGGAAGCGGCCGCCGCGGGGGGCTGAGGAGCCTCCCCCACCCCCCCGGCTGCTCTTGGCTTTTCTCGGCGGCGCCTCTCGCTCTCGGCACAAAGCCGTGCGGTGCTACTCTGTACGTATGCGTGCGCCGGCAGCGAGGTCCGTCCGTGCCTGCCTGCCTGCCCCCGCTGCCCGGCCGCTCGCGTGCCTTGCGGATTTCTGCCTGCCTGCTGCCTTCGCTGCTTTTCTGCTCCCCTCTCCTCCTCCCCCCCCCCTCCCCGCGCCGCGGCCGCTGCGCGTCTTCCGCTTTTGTTGTCCGGTGACGGGCATGTGCCCGCTGCCCGCCGGTACGGCGGGGTCCGCGGCCGCCCGAGCGGAGGGGCCGGCGGGGGCAGGGGAGCGGCGCGGGGTGGGCCGGGCCCTCGGGCAGCCGCGGCCGGGCCCCGCCGCCGGCGGGTGGGTTCCCCCTCCCGCCTGTTGGTGTTGACAATAAATCCGGGATCTCTTCTGCCAGTGTAAGCTCGGGCCAGGTGGGTTTACGCTGTTTGTCATGCAAAGTTAAACTTGTTCCTAAGCCTGCCCTGGTCTTGCCCTTTCCTGCCTGTGAAGAAGGAAGTGTTACCTCACTGGCTGCGGCGAGTTTTATGACAAGATGTTTTCGGAGCACCTTGTGAGTCTGTGTTTCTCTGTCGTTGCGGCCAGCTTGGCTCCCAGATGGCCAATTCCCTGAACGGCCGGAACCCGCGCAAGGGACGGATCCTGGGCTTCATTGATGCCATTCAGGATGCTGTGGGCCCCCCCAAGCAGGCAGCTGCCGACCGGAGGACTGTGGAGAAGACCTGGAAGCTTATGGACAAAGTGGTGAGTGTCTGTGTGCGTTCGTGTATACACGGAGTGGAGAATGGGGCTATTTAAATAGGTACACATGGGGAAACAACGTCTTCCTGTAGCTCTAACTGCTATGCTGCGTGTGCCTCGGGAAGTAAGGGGACTTATGTTTTAGGTTATTTAAGCACCATTTGTCTTCCCCCCCCTCCCCCCTATGGCCTCTGGCTATGTTTTTTTTAATCTTGGTTTGTGGAGGGAAAACAAATGTGTGTGTTTGCCTTAGGCTATTGTTATTTTCAGATCCTTTAAAATGACTCAAACTTGAAGAGCTGTCCTAACGAAAAGCTGCTTAACTTAGAGTTGTAATCACATACTCTGTGCGTTTCGTGTTGGATCACGTTGTTAGTCTGCAAACAAGACCTCTGAAGTATGAAACTTCAGTTAAGCTAATTGTCCTGTGAGACATGCTCATGATGGCAACACAGATACGTTTGTGCTTTTAGGAATGTGCGTGGGGACTGGGGGATGTCACTCTTGTCAGTTTAGTAAACAGATGAGTGTGGCACGCCTAACTTTTAAGTGTGTGTTCTGCATTTTAATGATTTTTAAGTACTTCTACTCTTCATTTTGAAACTAGAAATGCGCTGTACTGAAACTCATTATTCAGGAAGTGGGGGGATAGACCATAGTTTTTTAGATCTTCTAGTTCTTCGCGCCAGCCTGATACATTTTTTTTTTAGTATTACACAGAATGACAGCTTGTATGATGGTAGATTAGCTAGGAGAGTTCCTTACCAATGGTAGGAACAAGTTGATTATAACACGGATAACTGTTCAGGAGATGCAGGCACTCTGTTTTGCGTATGCGGTGATACTTGAGACTTTCCTCTTGAAACTGCTGGGGAGTGAGGATTACTACCTGTTAGCCTTGGGTCTGTATGGCAAGAGGGTTGTGAGTTTTTAACTCAGTGATTCTTCATGAATTAGTGTAACCATTTGCTTTCCCTGTGGCTCTTGTAAAATGCAGGCGTTTAACATTTCTTGAAGTTCATAAGTAGTTATACTGACATGGTAGAGATCATTTCATGTTATATGCCTTGACAAGTGCTAATTTCGAAGTATTTGGTTGAGCCCTTGTATGCTCTCCTTTTTGATGCTCCAAGAATAGCATCTGTATTTCCACCACGATTTCTGATGATGATTATAAACTTAAAAAACAGCCTTGATAGAAATGGTTATTATCACAGAGACTTTGTTGACATTTCCCTGTTAATGATCAGGATGCTGTAAACAGCATCTTGTAATAAGAACTGCAAGTATAAATACTTTGAAGCAGGCACTCTTCTTCAGTAGAAGGAAGTGTTTGGCTTGGAAACCAGGAATCTCGTTCGTCATCGTTGAAACCACGTGGGGAATGTATGGCTTAATTTCCCCCTGTGTCAGGCCATTTACAAATCCATATGGTAAGCTTGTCCCCTGATTGGTTTGTATATTCATGGTTACCAGAAAACCTTAACCCTGCCGCTTGGACTTGTGGATTGCTTTTGCTCAGCTAATATACGGTAACTGTGTTTGTCATGGTTACAACAGAGCATCAGAACAGCCAGTAAGGCCTGTTCTTCAGAAGTCACTGGAAAGGCTGGACATTGCGCTGTGCTTTCTTTTTCATTTTACTGGATAAGTGTCCTCAATTTGGATCTTTAATGTATCCTCTTTAAGCTGCTGTCAGTTAATCAAATTTTATTTCCAAATTATATTAAAGTATACCAGACAGAATGATGTCATAGTGTGAGAATGCTGTAGCTTGCTGCTTGAGTTTTTAGCATTTGGTACTTATAATGAAAGGATGTGTTTGAGCAAATTTAATATGTTGGCAAACAAATTTAAGTCTCTCAGCCTTATGTGGCAGTAGGCACAGGAAGGTCATTTTCTCCTCTGACTAGATCAAAACCAGGGATTAAAATCAGAAATAGAAACCTGCTCGATCAACTGTTGTTTCAAATCCCCTTTCTGGAGTGTGTCCTACGACTGATTTCTGTGGTGGGTCACTGATCAAATTAATACCTAGTGAAGGCGGTAGGCTCTGCAAAGTCGGTAGGTTGCCACTCATGGTAAGATTGTGGCTTTGAGGCCTATTTTGCTTGTTGTAATAACAGTCATTATCCTTGTTTATTCTTTAACTATAATAGCTGTGATAACCATCTTTTTTCTGCAGTGAGGTAGCTAAAGTTTTCTCCCGTTCTAAAGATGTTAGGGAAAGGGAGAATGGAAACAAAGCAAAGCTATTATCTTGACCAAAGGGTGAAAAAAGAGCAGTCTTAAAACCTAGGGGCAGAGCTCAATAATTTCTGGTTTACATTTCTTTCTTTCTTTCTTTCTTTCTTTCTTAAAATTGCCATTCTTTACCTTTCCTTCATTCTGTAATTTTCTCCCTTGGCAGATGAGATTTTCTGTATGAATTATTTGTTTTCAACAGTAAGGGATTAACCAATACTACAAATATTGCTACTCTATAAGAACCATACTATGAGAGTGGTTTTATGGTGTAAGTAAAAGTTCTGGCTACTTAGATACCATGCAAACTTCTCTGTGTAGAATTGGTTGTATGTCATGCTTTGGAATTGTTCAGATTTCATGGTAATGTTTGTTTTTCATGGGCTGATGCTTCAGCTGTTAGAATAGGCAGAAGGTTGCAGTTCTGCTTAAGCGTCTTCTCTTCAAACTTCTGTTACCAGTTTGAAAAAAGCAAGGGTTTTGAAAGAGTTCTTTAGCAGGACAGAACGTTGGGGTAGTGCTCTGGTTAGAGCCCTGTTTGTAAAAGTTACTGTAAGCAACATACTTGCAGGGAATAAAAAAAAAAAAAATCTTGTTGTAAGTAATCAGTGAATGTGAATTGTTATCTGTCTGTATATCTTATATCTGCATCTTCCTTTTTATTCTTCATCTGCTGGGATTGGTACTTTCTGAGGTTTACTGATATGTCTTTTTTATATGAATTTACAATACTTATTGCATTATTAAAGGGGCATCAACTGTTAGCACCAACGTCCAGTTTCCCTGCTGCTTTTCTCATGGGTAAGCAGTGGCTTTACCATTAAGAACCAAAAATATTTTGTGTAATTCCTTTGCAATGCAAAGGCTAATATTCCTTTTATGGTTTGGAAGGCTAGCCCTGCTTTCCAGTGCTAGCATTGTATAAGCAAGTTGACCATATATCTCTGAACTTCTAGCAAGCAAATTACTGTTTTTAAAACATGATGTGTATTTTAGAAAGTTCATATCCTGTAAATAAATAAAAAATAATATTGTTAACAAATAACTCCAAATCTTCCTTTAAACTATGCATAAATTACATGGGATTTTTTTTTTCTGAGATTCTAAACCTAATGATTTTAAACCCTAGAAACTAGCTGTGTATTATTATTAGAGGATAATGGTTATCTTGAGAACAACTTTGGGAGAGAATGCCTATTATATAAACATCGGAGTAGTTAAGTTAATTTACTGCTCGGGCTATTTAGAGTTGGCAGTACTATTGTGCACACTTTACTATTGTGGGTTTCAGGCCGATAAAATTGTGACACATTCTGAACAGGATTTTTTAAAACAGGAATATTTCAGCAACTTTCCATCACTTTTCAGCACGCTTATGAATTGTGCCTGAAAATAATTATATTTTCAACTGTGAAGATTAACAATATTGTCTAAGCTGTTTGGGCGCTCTCTCATGGCCCACCCAGTTGTTTGACTCTGACTATATAAACTGGGATGGCGATTTGATTTGCTTTTTAATAATTACCTAAGAGCAAATTAGAGTGAGTCTCCAAAGCTCATACTGTTGACTCAGTGAGTAAAAGCTGTATTACCTCTGTAACTTAGTGATGTGGTTTTCTTTAAATTAACATTTGTCAGCATCCAAATTTTCAACAGCATCTGAGTGAGTACACAGAGCACGGTAGTTGAAACTATGTGTGCGTTGGTTATTCTTTGCAACATTTTGTGTAATTGTTACATTAATGTGCAACCTTCCAAGTCAATTAAAGGTCATTGTTCCACAAAGGATCTAGAAAAGGCAATCATCAATCATAACCATCGTATTCTTCAGTGTGTTACCTGGTCAAAGTTGATAGGAAGTTTTATGTTCTGCATACACTGTTTGTGGAAAAAGAATAAAAATTTAAACAGAGAAATGGAAGCTTCTCTTTTTCTAATCAGAAGAAAGTATAAATGACCCTCCAAAGTCAGCTGCCCTTGTGCATATGTAGCATCAGCATTGTTATTGCTTATTCCTCCAGTATGGAAACATATGGCACAGTTGCAGTGTGGTAGCTGTTGAACAAGCACTTACTGTATTCTCAGCTGAAAAGATCGGTGATCGATCACCTCTACTTATATTTTGATGAGAAGGCTTCTTTCAGAAAGAAAACTCATCTTTCCATCTTTCTGTGGAAAATAAAATGCATTGCATTTAATGTGATTTCTGGCAGGGGGCTGTATGATGAACATTATGCTCCTTCATATTTCATCCATTTTCCTGGTTAGCCCCTCACCGATTAAGTTCTTCAGAATTCATTGTTGGTAGCATTGTGTGTTGTGGTTTTCTGGAGAATTGTTATGGTATCTTATTGCAGAGCTACCTTTATGCTGTCTGTGTTGTGTCAAAGTGTTTGACTTTTTTTGTACTGCTTGGTGGAAGATACTAGTTCAGTAGATGGTTTCGAAGTGTAATTTTGGAAGTGTGCAAGCACTGGTGCTCCGATTGTGCTAGTCTATTCACTGCAGCTGAAAACAGTGTTTAGCGGATGTCCTACTCATTAGATACTTACTCTGTTTTAGCTGTGTTACTTTCCTTGTATTGTCTTTGACTAGCATTAGGTGTTTAAACAGATTCTGTTAGGGCTGCTATACTTTGCTTGAACAGAAGTTCTTTTGTCAAACGAGTCCAGGGCTTTCAACTTTATTGTTTGCTTTAAAAAGTGAATAGAAGATACCGTTTTACGTAAGAAATTCATTGTCTAAATACAATAGGCATCATTACTCTCATCTCTGAAGATGCTATGAAATAATGCCTTATAATTTAAGTCAAGCATCTTCAAAAATGTTATGAGTAGTGGGTTTTTTTGTTGGGGGGGGGAGGGGGGGAGAGAGGAGAGGCGGGAACAGGGGGTTGGGATTTTTCTCCATAGGCACTAGAGTAAGCTTGTCTGGAAGTTCCTGAATTAACTGTTTCAAAATCTGTTTCTGGTAGATTAAGGTAATGCCTTCGTTCTTCACAATCAGAATTGCACTCTATTGTTTCTGAGATTCTGGAGTAAATACTTGGATTTATCCTGAGTGAGGTAGTGAAAGGAGCTTGGCTTTGTCTCCATTTATCTCAATGAGAGACATTTCTTACTAACTTGCTGACTGACTGCTTTTCATTTTTTAGACTGAATGCTTGCTAAATATATACATGCTTACTTCCAGTCATAACAGTACACAAATCTCACAGTGATATGATTCATGTCCGCTCCTGAAGTGTTGGTGAGGGTTGTTTTGTAAAGTGCAATATGGAGGTCTTTATTTTTGGCGTTTTTTTTTTTTTTTCTTTTGTTTTGAGTTCTGTTTTCTTTTGAAGAAAGGTATGTGTGCCACTTCTGGTGCATTGGTAAATCTTTTGCGTCAGCAGATGTCATTTCTGATTGCTTACTTTTAATTGTGAACTGCTGTGGTATGTGTCAGGACATCCTGACTCTGGAAACCATATGGTTTACCAGCCATCTCTTTACAAACTTACTTCCTTTGGACTGAAACCTTGTGTACTCTGTAAAGTAAAGAAAGCCTTGTACTACTTCATTGGGTCACTGACTTGAACTAAATGTTAGCATTTTTTTCAATAAGAATGCGTAAGACTGATTGAGTTGTACTGTAGAAGAATTTTTGTAGGACTCTCTTGAAGGCTTGTTCTGGAGTTGAAGGTTCTAGTAATGTGCTGTATTTATCTCTATAAATTCAGCAGAAGGTGAAGCCTTGTAAACCATGATGACCACAGGATCCTGTTTTGATGTGTGTCTGACTGTATGTAATGATACTGGACTGAAGAAGACTTTCTAGAACACCTGAAAGAGAAACTAATTCTTCTTTATAACTGGATGTTCTTTTTGTATAGTTGAATGGACCGACTGTTGAAAACAGACCAATCAGCATAAGCAATTTGCTTTTTCCTGTTGTTTTTATATTTTTAATGGTACTTCTAATATGTAGGAAACCACTTATATTCTGCTTGTTGGCACATCTGATCAAAAAGATAGACTTCAGAAAGAGAATTAATTCTTTGATCGTGAGATTTAAGTTAGAATAAATAAGCAATTCAAAATGATTGCAGCCTTCTCTGCTTGTGGTCTGCTCTCATTGCTGACTTTTTTCCCTGAATAAATATTTTCTTCTTTTCAGCTGTTTTTTTCCTTGTGCGTGTTGCTCCAGAAAGTTGTAAAGCCTAATCAGCGATACTGATTTGTGTCATCTGTAGTTGGCTTTGGGAGAATGTCAATCTTGTTTCAAGTTTTCACTAAATCAGAAATCACAGAGAACAAAAGTTCAGATGAAAAAGTCTATGTTTTTCATAAAGGCTTTCACTTCTGTCTTTGGGATTCCAGTTCTTCTAATTCTTGTACAAAAAGAAATTCATGTTTGTCTCTGCATGGATGATCTTCAGATCTGTCTACACATGTAAAATTTTTTGCTCATGTTTCTGAAATCTCCTTAAAGAATTCTAGCTGTTGGCTTAACTTCAGTGTAACTAAAAGAAATGTTTAATCTCCTTCATAAGTCTCTCTTGTTAGTTCCTTCCTTGATCTTCTGGGGTGATACCATCATCCTGCCTTCACTCAGGCAACTCCTTTACTTGAACTGCTCTTTTGAAAATTGTGTCTGAATCTTTCAGACTGAGATATGATTCACAGACAAATACAACCTTCTGCATCAATCCATTCACCTAAAATGCTCATCCAATTGCTATTTTGTGTATCAGTAAGTTAAACTTTGCTTTTCTGACCTTGAAAGAATGCCATCATATCCAACCTTTATGCTTTGAGAATGCTGCTGCAAGCATCTCCTAACCCACAACTTGGACCGTGTTGTCCTTTTCTTTATCCTGATAACCTTCTCTTTATCACATGAAATATAAACAACTTATTTTTAGTTTCAAAGTCTCTTGCTGTCTCGCTCTTGTAGTTATGGATTGCAGTTCCAGACTTCATCACCTGATGAAGAGATGACCAAACATCTTTATGCTTTACTTTTTTTTTTTTGTTTCCTCCCAGCTGCTTCTTCAACTTAGGAGGAATTTCGTTATGAGCCACTAAATTATTTTAGAGCTTGCCTTGAAACTTTTGTTTGCTGTTTATATCTAGAAATACTTAACTGCTAGTGCCCTGAACCACCCTTTAGTATGTTGAACAGCGTTGTGCTCATGTACTTGTATTTGCCTGCATCCATCTGCTGTCTTTTTGTTTCCTACTGAGATTGTAAATTTCTCTGTGGGAAGGACTGTCTGTTCTACAACACATCAGAAGGGTTCCTGATCCATTACTTGGTCTAGTAGGTGAAAGAATAATAGAAATTACTAAAGTAACAATGGATCAGTGAAATGAGGGGAGCTACTGCAAATGTCATGTTTTAAATACTGTTTTTGAATGGTGCTAACATTTCTGTAGTAGTTATGAGTTTGCACTGTTCTGATGCTGCTAGACTTCTTTTTTTAAAACTTGTCAGTGCTTGACTTTTGTCCACTCTTCTATCTCCACTTTTCTATGACCCCAGTTACCTAAATCTAATTGCCTGGTGTGTTTTTGTGTGTATGTTTCAGAGGGAAAAAACAATTACGTGTTTGCTTTGCTGTTTGTGGTGCATGAAGGTCTGTTAGGGGCAACAGTCTTAAGGCAGTGAATTTCTTAATGGTGTAGATCTAGAAATTGAAGGAGGGGTCAGCAATAGTGATATAGCTGTGAGTTTAGAGGTGAATGTTATAGGATACAAGTTTGTTTCCCCCCCCCGTCCCCCGCTCCCCCGGAAATGCTCAAGACTGCACTTTTTTGAAGTTGATACATTAGTAGGAATAGGAGTCTGCTTTCAGCAGTATTAAGATGTTTTTACAGCCTCGTTAGTTACCTCAAAGGAATGTCAGTCACTAATATATAATGTGGCGATCTCCAAATGATACCTATAAAACTTTTATACCACATGGACTTAATTTTTTCATAAGTCTTTGCATATGTACAGCTGCACACACGTGTCTAGAATGTGTCCCTCTACAGTGTTTTAGCTGAGCGTGGATAGCTCAATGCAATAGCACTCAAAAACTACCCATTAGTTTCGATCCCTTTCGCTTTCTAGTACAGAACATTACAGAACAAACTACCAGAGAATTTAGGTAGCCAGGAGATAATTACTCTAACCTTGTATATGTTCAGGAAACAAAACCAGTACTACCTTTTTCCAGAAACATTTCCAGTGGAGACTAGATTCACACAGAGGTGTTCAGTTCATCTAAAGCTTATTCTTTTAAGTAAATTATATATTATTCAATTAATTTTTGTGCCATTTAGGAACATGATGATTCGAAGTCCATTAAGATGTTATCTTCTGTTACAACCATGAACTGGAAAACATTGAGTTTATAATGTTTTGTTTCCTGGTTTACGATACCTGTTTGTGAGTGACTTAATTTTTGTCTGTCGTAGCTAATAGCTTTTGAACCACTGGCGATGTTCAGACCATTTTCATATGTGTAGACCTCTCGAACTTTAAATTCCTATAGTTTCTAAGAGGTTATATTGTTGGATAGAGAAAAGAGGGAGCCAGCAGATGACAAGGTAATTTATAGGGTCAGTTCTTAGTAGACATTTAAATACCCATAAGGAAGTTCACCTGCAGCAAACATCTGTACGAAACTACTGCTCTTGGCATTAGTTGCATACTGTGTTTTGATAATATACTCCTTACCATATAGTAGGCAGGCAAAGACATTCTTACTTTAAAAGCAAAACCCCAAAGTATGTAAGTAAGCTTGTTTGCTTTTTATGAATGTGACAGGATTAAGTTAAATTTTACATCCTTTGACATTAGATACTATGTTGGGATTTCATGGAATATAAATGAAGTAGGATTTAATTCTTTGTGCCTGGAGGTTAGAGAAGTATGCTTACACCTATTAATTTTAAGATGTCAGGTCAGTTTTTGCCCCAACATATTTCTTGTCTTTTACATTCTTTTGTTTTTGCTTATAGGTAAGATTGTGCCAAAACCCAAAGCTTCAGCTTTTACATTCTTTTGTTTTTGCTTATAGGTAAGATTGTGCCAAAACCCAAAGCTTCAGCTCAAAAACAGCCCACCTTACATACTTGACATTTTACCTGACACCTATCAACATTTGCGACTTATACTGAGCAAATATGATGACAACCAGAAGCTTGCACAACTCAGTGAGAATGAATATTTTAAAATCTACATTGACAGTCTCATGAAAAAATCAAAACGGGCTATAAGACTCTTCAAAGAAGGAAAGGAAAGAATGTATGAGGAGCAGTCACAGGACAGGTAAGTGAAATATTTAAATATGAAGTAGATTGTCTGGCCTGTCTGCATTCTTAACACTGTTTGTCTGCAGCCATTGTGTTTTGACATTTTTAATTATTTAAAGAGCAGAAATATTTATCGTTTGTATTCATTGACCCTGCAGGTCAATCAGTAATTTGCTAGATTTGTTCCACTGTGTGCTCTTCTCTGTCACTTTGTGACCTTTAAAACCAAGTGCATTTCCTTCATAAAACATTCATTTCATTGTAATTACTTGTTCACAGGGCCTTACGATATCTAGTTTTTCCTCTGGCAGAGACAGAGTGACTGTTACTTGGATTGAGCTTGACCTGCCTACCCCAGTTCTTAAAACTGTGGGAGCCATGGTGGATATTGACTTAGAGCTTTCACAAGTGATGAAATGGAGCAAAACAATATTCACATTTTTGAGATACTGTGTGATGTTAGCATAAGGTGATGATAATGTTAATTTGGTGCTGAGAAGCCTTTTCAGAAACCTAATGGATTCCTGATTTGCAGTGGTTCAGTTTTAATAACAGGGATTAATGTCCACTTTATGCGTACTCTTGGTGGTGAGTGAAGAAGTTTTTAATATTTGATTTTATTATCTAATATTTAAAAAAAATATTTCAAGAACTTGTGTGCAAAATCTGCAGTTTTGTTTTGGGAAGGGGTACAGCAGTGTTGTGGCAATTAGACTCTGCCGTGTGTGGTATATCTTTAAACCTATTCAAATAAAAGATACGATACTGTTTCCAGAGTCTCCCCTTTTTAAAGGAGATAGTGGGGAATGGGAGATAGAGAGGAAGTGAATGGAGGATTGAATACCTGCCATTCTGTTTGCACCTGAGCTCAGAGGCAGGGTTGCAGTATAGTTTTACAGCTGGTGAAAGTGTTGGTAGAAGCATGAAATGTCTACATTCTTGTAAATGTCACTGCTGTTATGTTTGATTTATACATATGTTCCTTTGAGATCTTTAGCAATGATTTTAGCTATTCAGTGCACTGTGGTAGTCTCCTGTGCTTGATAGGGGGTCTGAAGCTTGCTTAAAGTCTAAGGATTTTTTTTTAAAGTATGTAAAGACTGTCCAATTGTGAATATACTCGGAGCGACTTGCCTAAGAGGAGCAAAATACACAGTTTGAGCTATTCTAGTGATGAATAAAGATTTTGATGAATGTTTTTTGTGTTTGAATTTATAAGTACGTAAAGGAACATTTTCACTGTAGATGCATTCTTACCAGAACCTCTGGAAGAACTGTTCAGCACTGAGCCCATGGGTTCTTTTTTTAATATCCCATTTGTTGTATGTACAGAAGTCATTGTGTTGCAAAGGAAGTAAGAACTTTTTATGGTAAGGGAAATTTGACATAAATGGTTGCATTATGTAAACGGGTTTTATTTTGACTTCCCTATGTTGTATGAAACCCAGATTTACTTATGGTTTTGTTTACAGTTAGCAATAAATTAAAGCCAGTTTCAGTGTCACTTTTTCAAAGTCTGCTATATGCTCTGTACAGTCATTCAAACAGTGTCTTAGTAACTGTATCTAGTTGCTTGAGTTGCTTTCTTCTTTCCAATTACCCACTTCATTTCCTGCATAAGGATAACAGTGGTGATATAAGGATGATTTTTGTGAAGCAAACAGTTTTTGAAGAAGGTGCAGTTAGCATATTTACTGTCATTTATTTGGGCCATTCTTGTGAGATGATTGGAAAGGAAGGATTTTAAAATAAAACATAGTAATGAAGTGCACTGAATCACAATAACTACTTCAGGCTCTCTGAATTTTTATTTCAGAAGGTGACAACCATATTATTTTGCCTGACTGATGGAGTTTGACGCTTGAGGAAGAGAGTACAATAGAAATGTTTCTCCTGTGCTAAAATTGTTGTTTCCTATACAAACTGCGTTCTGACATACAGTCAGAATGCTCAAACAAAAAAAAAGAAAGTGTAAGCATTGTTCCAGCAGTTCATGCCTCATGCCATTATAAGTTAAAGTCTACATCTTTGTGACTTCAGTGCACCCTCTTTCATCTACTGGTGATGTTTTATCTGTATGTGTGTCCTAGTTTAAAGTTGAACGAAGGTATACTTGTTTGCTGAACCCTATGACTAGGTACCTGTTTGCTCTGCAGTGCTTCAACATACTTAATCATGTTAATTCTTGGTAAGTTAGTAAAAGAAGCTGTTAATGTTTTTAGCTTCTTTGCTTCCAAATATGATTGCATTAACCTAAGTATGTTATTTGTTAATGTTATAATGCAAACGTAGGAGTGACCATTTAAATAAATGGTTTTTGAAGATGTTTCTAAAATGACTGTCAAAGTGAAGTGTAGTCAATTTAAAAAAAAAAAGGCAAGCCAAAAGCCTCGCATGTTGACACCTGGCCAATTTCTGTGGTTTTCAATCTTACATTTCTGTTTTGTTTTCTGTTAGTGTCTCTGTGGTTTCTGGATAGAAGGTCATCATGAAAAAGGGAAACTGGCTGCATTTGGAAGCATTCTATATATACATTTGATTGGTATACTTTTAACCTATTAGGGTTACTGAATAATCTTTTAACTTTTATAGTGATAGTACATTTAGGAACCAATGCCAATACAGTTGTAAATGTAAAATGTAATTTTATTTGCCTGATGACACCAAAATTACTCTATTGTGAAGAATTTGTCATGACTTTTAGTTCTTAAAGATACTGTGGCTGATGCAAGATCGTGTGCCAGTCAGATTATGTCCAAATGGCTAAAACAAAAGCTTACATCATAATGGTGTTGCCTCTCTATCCTATGTTCCATGTCAAACACATATGATAGCCGTTTAAGAGTAGATGGTGCTGTCATTCTGTATTCTATGGGATGAGTCTTGCTAAGCAGAGAAAGTATGGCTTACAAGTTTGTTTATTGTATATGAATTGCATCTACCTTCTGGATATGGCATCTAGTATAAAATTATGTCCTCTCATAGTCCTCTTGCTTAATGAAGTAAGAGACGATGTTCAATAAATTCTGTAAACTGTACTAGATATAGGCTGCACAGTTTTTCTATCTATGAAGTAATTTAAAGATTTTTTTTTTTGTCACAGATTTTACTTTTTAAAAGTTATTAACACAGGCTTATTAAAATTATTGGTTCAGGTACATCTACTCTTCTTAAAAGGCTTTCTGTGTCTTTGAGGGTCTGGTGTTTTGGTTTTTTGGTGTTTTTGGGGTTTTTTTTCCCCTTTGTTTATTGGAAAGTAGACTAAAGCTGGAAGGCATCATTTCTGTGAAGTCCAAACTTCCTTTTGTCTTGCTGCATTCCAGAATTATGCATCCAGAAAAAATAAAAACTTTGTAGGCTGGCAGTTTTTTCAGACAACTATGTTAGCCAGGTTTAGAAATCAAGCACGTAAGTTAAAATAATAATAGAGGAGGAATAGAGTGGCAGTGGGGAGATTATATTTGGATTCATTCAAGATGCTGGACATGGTCCTCATGGCTAACACAACCATTTCTTAGTAAAGGAGACAAGTATGAGCTTTCCTGTGCTTATCTGTAAATCGTGTTCTTGGAAGAATACGTCTTGAGATGGAACTTGTTCATTGTCTGTTTTAATATTGCATGCCTTCTGCTGTATGCCCTTTATATGAGGAGAAGAGGAAAAGTATAAAACCAGGGTGTATACTTATCTTTAATAATCTCTTAATTGCTGCTTGGTTCGGCCAAAATTAGTTGGCTACTTGATTTTAAGTGGCATTGCAGAAGTGGAAGAGGAAGACAAGATGAAAGATGGATATTTCTTAAGTAGTGGGCAGTACAGATGAAGATGGCAAGAGGAGAAGAGCTGAGGTTGTTCTGGGGTTGATGTAGAAAGAGGTGTGCATATAGGGAAAGTCAGAGTCAAGGCAGTCCTTCAAGACGGTCACAAACCCACTCCTGTTCCTGTACAGAAAGCCCCGCTAAATTCTCTTGCACATCTGGTCATCTGGCGTCTTGATTCAAATTGCATGCTTCTAGATTTTACAGCTTGCTTAACTATTTTGTTAGTGCAGAATTCTTATATTCTCTAAGTCTTCTAGGGAGGTCTTATACCTGTGGTTCACGTGATAGGTCAGGTTCTCCTTTGTTACTGTTCATATTGATTAGAGAGTTTGTAAAGTATTCCATTTCCCTTCGTTCAGTCTGTGTTGGCAACTGAGATCAGTCAAAGTTCTTGAGTCAAGTCCCTGAACTGGCACATCAAAGTACACAGCATTCTCGGTAGAGACCTTTCTACTGCTGAAACGTCTAGCCCATTCCCTCCTTATTCTAGAAGTACGGACTTGATAAGAAGTTACGGGGGTAAGCATCAGGATGGACTTCAGTTGTGTCAGCTGCAAGGCAGCAACAGCCATTTGTGTACTTCTGTCCTGTGGTAAGTGAGAGGTAGCTTACCCTACTTCTTTGAATTACTTCATCTTCTACCACAAACTTGCTGTTTTATTTACAGGAAGTTAGGAAGTTTATAACTTGGCTAACCTTGTAACATGTTTGTGTCTCCAGACAGAGGAGATTTTGTTGACTGAGAGAAGGATCAGGAAGAGTATGTTTCTAATTCAGGATGATTTTATTTGGACAAGTTAAGATTGTTTTGGCTGATGGTTTTCTTGTTTGACAAATAGAATGTACAGATTCAGAAAAGGATGTTAATGGCTCTTTTCATAGAGCCAGTTTTGACTATTAACCACATAGATAACTCAGTAATTGTTGGATAGTAAGAGTGGCAACCTTCACCAAAGTGGATTGGATTTGAAGTTGTGATCTTGTGGTGAAAGTTACTGGCTCCTTAGGATCCTGTGATTTGTCCCATTTTCCAAGCATATTATGTAGTTTTTGGTCTTCAGTAAATTCTGAGCTGAACAGTTAGGCTATACGTACCATCAATCTCATCTGACATGATCTGTAAACCCCTATACTTAAGATATGTCAACATGTTTTAAAGATCAAATATATTGACTGCTTTATTCTAATCTTGCTGAAGCTGGGGCAAAAAAATCTAGTATTTGTCCTTTCCTCTCTTGTATTTATTTACCTGTATTTTTAGATGGTTCCTTCACTAGGTTTTTAGGAAAAGAAGCCATCTTACTCTGCTTAAAAGGCTTCTGGAATGTTGACTCATTGCTTGAACTCCTGTGCTGTCCCTAGAGAAAAAGAGGACACTTTCTCTTTCAATGTATAACCTATAATACAGTAATTGGGAATGGAACTTGGCTACAATAAATAACCTCTAATAAAGAGGCTTCTCCTGAGGAAAAGAGAGCGTATGACTAATGGGATGGGGTTGCATGGGAGAAAGAAATGCAATGAGAAATTTTTTTTTTTTTTTGAAGCTGTTATGTTACGGTGAGAATTTCCACCCTCTTCTCCCTTCCCTGTTCCTTAGATGTGATGTAAAACCAGATGTGAACCAAAACAGCTTTAAGAAACCCTTTGGTGTACCTGAACCACATGAGTAATTGAGCTTTAGTGCAAATTTAGTGAAGCACAAGCCATTTGCTATTTTTGGTTCCTAGTCTAAATTGAACAAGAAACGTTACACAAACACACCTTTCAGACAGAGACACTTTTGTTGCAGAGGGCAGGTGAGAACACGTGGAGGTTACAAATGGTAGGGGAGTGTTATGACAGCTTGTTCTCAATGTAAATGTAAACAGGCTATGTGACTGCAGTTGTTGTAAGGCAATATTTAAATTTTAGATGTTTTTGATCATCTTCACTACTTGGGGGAGGGTATACCAAATGAGAACAAAAGAAGTATTAGTACCGAAATAACTTAAAGGCAACTATTTATTCAGATTGCAGAGGAAGACAAGGATTTTAAAATCACAAAAGATCCTAAATGAAAAAATAACGGCTTGTAAATTCTTATAATTGATTTAGATCCTTGATTCATATCTAGTTGGGTAGAAGAGGGGTAATATGTGCAATTTGTTTGTCTTTTACTTTTTACTCTGCTATAAAATCAGGCAGCATTTTCTGTGTTAGTGCAAGGTCTCTTTCAAACATTTTCTTACAAATAATGTGGTGTTGACAGTCCCATCTGAGCAGAGTTCAGCTGATTGTGAGGGGATATACAGAGTCTGATCTTTTCCTTGTTGCACTTTGTATAATCATTTATACCTCTGAAAAGTTTATATGATAATGTTGCCAAATTAAGATGCCATAACATTTATACCCACTTTGTGCAGGTGTGAAAGCTCTCAAAAAGCACAAAGTTGTGGGGAATCAGTCCTCAAGACTTTCCATGTGTTGTATATTAATTTCCTTTGTGATAAAGCTAATGACAGTTCTACTACTAGCATTATACAGTAAGACTGATGCAATGTCTATGCTGACATAGTTTTCTACATTGTTCCATTTCAGCTTTAGAAGGCAATATAGGATGACAAAATGAGCTGGGAAGAATAGGTGGTTTTCTGAAAATACAGTACTCTTGGTCAGAGAGATCTGGAAATACTCTGTTTTGGCAGTGAGGATACTAGTACCCATTTCTGCTTTATAACAGCTCAGTTTCTCACATCCCTTCACCGTACTTGTCTGCATGGTCTCTACAGAGAACAGCCGTGCTTGTGGAGGCAGGCCATGGTTGCCAACTATAAATAGAGCTATGTTCTTAGGTATGATAAAGCCCAGCTGATCATATCAAGATAGCAGCTTCAGGATCTTCTTGAAGAACAGACAGTACTGACTCCTGAATTTACCGTGTAGAAAGGAAGGCTCCTGTAATGGACTTGAAGGGATCTTTCATCTTTCACTTTTGAATGTGTGGTTGATTTTTAGAAAATTTGGTCTTTGCTTCTCTATGTCAGAAGTATTCTATATTCAGCAATTAGGTATTTGTTTTACGGTGCCTTCAACACTAGCCTCATGATGGCGGCTACTTATCATGCAAGAAGAAGCACAGAGAAAGCTTTTAGAAGAAAGTGTCCATTTTTATGAAATGTATGTCTAAATATATAAGCATATCTAATTTTAATTTCAGGTTATAAAAATAAATGGTTTCCTTTCCCTAATGTTTTGTGGCATTGTTTTTCATTAAAAATTAGAAACATGAAAGAATAAAAATCTGTTTTTATTCTATAAAGAAATGGAAAGGAAGTTGAGAATAATCACTTTCAAGTGGTACACTTGCAATTTAGTTAATAGAAGCTCTTTTACCCGTCTTTGATGAAACTAAAGTAAAGCCAGTTTAAAAACACAGACATGCTGTAGTGATAATCCTTTTATCCAAAGAATGCTTGATCAAAAAACAGGCTAAAAGACATGCTTGCTATGTATTTAAACCTATAGTAAAGGAAGTTTCACTAACCTATACAGAGTAGGAAATAACCTTAATCTGAAAAGGGGTGAAATTATATGTTTTGATTAACACAGTTGAAGTTTGACTGAATTCAGAACAAAAGAGACAGAATGAGATATTGATGGAGATGATAATGGATGGAAATACCAGTTCCATTCGTTGAAATGTAAAGTGCAAGAAAGAGAGAGTACTTTGATAATTTCATGAATTTTAAAAATATTTTGTAATCATTTGACATAAATAAGCTTCTCTGCTTCCTATTCTGTTCTTTGCTTCAATATTAAATGAATTTACTTCAGTCATCTTAAAAATGGCACAAAAGAATTATTATAATTATTTAGTAAGTTGCATTCAGAGTACCTTCTATGCTTGGGCTTTTATCAGTGGCTGCACATTCTCAAGTTAACTTTGTCTTTACAGATTATACAATAATACTATGCATGCTCTAGAGTGAGGCAAAGCTTTAGTATTATTAATTGATATTGGAAGAACAAGATTTATTAGTTCAAAAAGTAGGTTTGCTGTTGTCTGCACAAAACAGTTTTACTACTGGTAAAATTAATATGTTGGCATGTTTCTTTTTCTTTTATTTTATATCGAACAATTCCAAATGGTGTAACAGCATGTTCTCTGAGAGCCAGGTCAGGAATATAATTTGCTTGATTTGAAAGAAAATGTGATATTTATATAAAAGACTGTGCAATGAATGCAACTATAAAAAAAATATCCAAACAAGCAGGAGAAATAGCACACAGAAAGGACCAACAGTAAATTGTGTCTGAAAAGAAGCACAATCTTAACACATAACACAAATGAAAGAGAAATCAGTAAGTGATCTTATATGAGGAATAAAACTTCTTGACCAAGCAGCCAGGTGACTGTCATCAGTATCTCAATTGTAATGTAGATGAAGAATACATTTTGAATTTTTCTGTTTTGAGTGCAACCAAGGTAGAGCTAAAGGATTTATTATTGAAATATTTTCGTATTTGTCTCTAGCATATGATAAAACTTTGTGTGTTTTCACTATAGTTTGTTCAGATTTCCCATGTCGGAATTATAGAGCTATCCCGTTTTGTAATGGAAGATCTTAACCATAATCTGTTTATTACCCAATTCTTTACATTGTGTGAAGTGAAATACATATTGAAGAGTATATTGACTTTATACTTGCAAAGATCTTGACAGATCAGAACAAATAATTAATTATGTTAGTTAATTTCAGTAATAGTTGGTCATAATAATTATGACTTCACTGTTTTTCTGGTATGTCTGATGTAAAGGTAGATTTAAATGTATTTCTTCCTAATGTGACCTAACACAGTAAACTAAAGGGGAAACATGAAAGTAGCAGATATGTAAGAAAGAAGCATTTTTGGGATATATAATGAAAGATTATAATCAATGGTAACACGTTGATTGAGCTAAATTTAATTTCTGTGTGGGTAAGGTTGTTGTGTTCTCTCTATAAGACGATGTCTAATAAAGGGACTTTAATTTTTCTTGAATGGTCAGACAGCATAGATGTAATTTCAGCATAATATCTGATGCATCGTATATATCAGGACTCCATTGTGGACCTGCACAGCCAACCTAATGGGTTAGTCTTTTACTGCTATTAGCTGATCTTTGGCAAGCTCTGTGAATGTACAGTGGGAGAAGAATGTTGGGAAAAGTAATTAGATTTAATTACTTTTTTCCCCCCTCTATTTGATAGCATTGTGGGAGAGTTCACAAAACAATGTCTTCCTTTCCCCTAGGATAAAACAGTGAAACTATATAGCTTTGAGATTTGAAGCAACAATAAACAGGAAAATTATTCCTATCTTCTGTAGCAAAAATGTTTATGAAGATTACCTTATCTATTCCACAATTCTTACGTGAAGCTGTCACTAGTAATATTTAGAGCCTTAATTTGTTCTCTCTGTGATACTGAACAGATGTGTATAACGAAATAAAATCCACAACCATATCTCATTTTAAATATTAGCCCCTGTTTTGCATCTACCTTTCATAATGTAAATATGTCTCCTGATAGGAACAAATACTGAATAATAAGCTATGGGAGTCTTATCAGCTCCTGATTAACTGCTATCTCTCCTTCTTTTGAGCTCAAACCCAACATATTGCACAGTATCTGTTTATATTGATATGACCGAGAGTGGCGAATATCTAGATTCTCTCAGAAAGTACGTGGCATATTGCAGGATTGGATTAGACCCTGGGTACTGGTGGCAGGAAGAAAAGGATCCATGGGCTTGTTTACTAATGAGTAAAATAAGTGTCTCTTGCAGGGCCTGATTAGTTATATCTAGGGTAGTGTTTGCTTTTTTCCTAGTATCTGTTGACTAACTTCTTCAAAGAACTGAAACCTACATATTTACTAGAAAATCTGTGGCTAGTCCCCAGCTTGCATAGAGGATTATTCTGTAACAAAGTCTAGTCTTGCTTACATTAAGAAACAAGAAACATTTTAATAAGCTTGTTTCTTTTTTTGTGTGCCAGGCCTTAGTGATATCCTAAAGGCTTTTGCTAACCTCTTTATTTGTCCTGAAAAAAAACCCCAAACACCTTCGTTAGCTCTGTATCAGAAATATTATTGCTTTTTTAAGAGGTGATAAATTCATTTGTTAATTATCACTCTTAAAATAGTACATTTCGGGCAATACTGTATTGTTTAAAAAATGACTGCATGAGTAAAAATTTGCCTCTCGTTACAAGTTAAAGGGCATTAATGCAAGGCAGACAACCTTATTAGCATCTGTTTTCAAACTGTTCCAATGGAAAATGGTCCTTAGCCAACAGAATATTCTGTGAACTCATCTCAGTTGATTCTGAGTCATGAATGTCTGTCATGGGAAGTATGAAATGCAGGGTCAGTAATAAAACATCTTGTACCTAAGAACATTTGTAAGAACAATATTGGTTGTTTTTTTTTTTTTTTAAAGCAGTTGTTAATTGGTGAGACCTTACAGGTCCAAGAGCAGACCTTTAATTCTAACTACTCTCTAGTGGGAGGGTGTGTAAAGATGAAGAAGAGACGCACCTTCAGATTTTTGCATGTCAACCTTTTAAACAGGTTTATGGGGCTACAGAGGATTAGTCATTACATAACTTAAAAATGAAATTATCATATTACTTGATTACTTTATTTAGGGTTTAATATCAAACTCCCTGCACACTGTTCTTATTTTTGGAGAATACTTAGTTTTGACAGAAGAAAAATCAACAATTTCTTCAAACTCAACGTTGTAAGTTTCAGCAAATATGGCATGTAAGCCTTCCGTCAGTACACTTAGAGTAGAGCTGTGTAAGTTGTATTTAATACTCTATAAATGTCATGCATGTTTAAGGAAGATGTAATGCAAGAAATAGAGCCTGAAAACATTTCTGTTTGTTCAAATATACAGCCTGTTGTGAACATTCTGAAGTGGAGGTTGATGTCACAAACCTTGAGCCTGTGTTCCAAATATTGTTTGTCATTAAAAGTGATGACAATCTCTGTTAAGAACATCTGCTCACCCAATATACTAGCAATAAAGGAGATGTCTATGTTATAACTTAGCTTGTTTTTAGCTTTTTTTTTTTATTTCCAAGTATTTGTTGTTAAAATATTAGAAAAAAGCCTAGTGTTTTTGTAATGAAATATTGTCCTAACTTTCAGCTCTGAAACACTGAAATATGAAAAGTACACAGTCAGTTGCTAGGTCATCTTGATAATGCTGAGTGGATCATAACTAACAGGCTGTATTGGTATTTTTGTTAGAACAGGGAGTCTGGACACCTACGCTTTATTTCTAGTTAGGTTACTTTTTATTGGTTACCTCGATCATCATTGGTCATTTCTGTCTGTTAAGTATTAAGCCATTTAATTCACAATGCAGCACTTTCAGGTTTTCCTAGAATAAAGAGTAGTATTTACGGTTCTATGCTTTTAGGCTGTCATAGCAGAGTAATGGTGGATGACAGGAGCGCTGATAAAGGCTTGTTTCTGTTCTAACTTCATATGAATTTTTAATCCACTTCATAACTGCATCTTACTGACAGCTTATTCCCAGTGGCCAATGCTTCAGTGTTTTTACAACTTAATGATACATGTTCTGTGCTGCAATTGGGAAAATACAGAAAATGTGGCATATCTAGCCAATTTTTTTTGTCTAGCTGAGGAAGTCATATGTCAGCAGGCTGAAATCCTCTCCCCCTATACTCTTTTTAAATGGGCTTCTTTAGGATAGCAGGCTGGAAGACTATATTGTATTATTTTGTTCAGAACTCTGCATATCCTTTTTACTCCATAATTCATGGCTGTAGCAAATACACAAGGATTCAAAGCAAAAAAAAAAAAGTACGTAACATCCTGTTCATGTGTTTCCTTTTACTGTTAATCCCCATAATTAATGCCCTATGAGGAATGGGACTCTAATCGCTTACAGAGCACAGTAATGTAAAAAGACAGTGCTCATCTGGGAGGTGTTCAGTAGTATGGATCACTGGTGACCCAGTTGGTACGCAGCTGTCCTCCAGTCTATGCATATGTGGTTTCATTAACTACACGCATATCGGTCTGACAGGCCGGTAATGATTGCCTAAAAGGAACCTTGCCTTATGAAATTGTCTGAGTGCCACTGAGAAAGAGTAGTTTGTTTTCTTTCATTTTTCCACTTTCATTGGGAGGGAGAGAAAAAAAAGTGGGGGAGGGAAGCTGTTCTGTGCGGGTGAGGGTCATGAGTCCCGGCAGTCACTTTGAAATAATCTTTAATAAAGCCCGGTGCCAGGAGAAGACATGTTTGAACACCACATAGCAGTTTTTTAGTGGCTTAAAGGGAGTGTACATACAAAATACTCTTCTGAACGTGCTAAGGGTTGTTAAGAGTTTTCATTTGTTTGTGCTGTATGAATTTAGGGTTACTAATGCTAAGCTGTAATGGGCAACATAAAAGATAAACGTATTAGAATATTAAAATACATTTTTAAATGGACTTAGAGGACAGACTCTTGGATATTTGTTTTAAAAATCAGTCCCTTATTAAATCTGTGATTTCTGGGAATGCAGTTTGTTATTGGAGTGGATGACTGAAAGGAGTTTTGACATAAATACTTTCTCGAAGCCTATAGCCCAACCCACCCAGTGACTGGAGAGGTGATAGCTAGGGAAGAAATGAATGGCTAAAATACTAGATAAATAAATTAGCTTATGTTTACTCAACATAAACAAAGCAACAGAAGGGCAACACCCACCTCCTAGTATCTGTCATAACATGGTAAAAGTATCTAGTGGCTAAATCCTTCCAATATAATGGAACAGAAGCATCATATCTGTCACAGCAGTTTGAGGCTCAATTTATGAACAGCTGTCAGGAAAAAAAAGAAGTGTAAATGTACTATTCCTCTGTTTATTTGCAATTCTTTTTTCAGGTAATCCTCTACTCTGCAGCAAGTCTTTCCAAGGCAATCTTTTCATTGGGCAATTATTTGTTCACGCATGTTTTAAGCATATTAGGGAGTTCAGACTGCCTTACGCTTGATGTGCATAAATAAGCTGGGGGGGGACAATGACAAGTAAACCTTACAGTGAAATCAACTGACAGCTGTGAAGACATTGTGTAAGTTGTGGATATCCGTGGAGGTGGTATTTAAGATACCTGTCATATCCTTCTGTACCCTTGTGGAATACCAGTTCCATAAACGTCAGCCATTTGCTGTATAAACAGGAGGCAGAATATTCGTCACTGGAACCTTGTGTATGGGTTAGAGTTGCCAAGAGAAGAAAAATAAAATTTCTCAAAGGACATGTCATGTCATACTTTACCCTGTACACTTATGCCTGGAAGCTCCTACAACTTTCCTGTGTGATGGCTTTTTTGTTTGTTTTTGTTTTTAAAAGCTTAGTTAAGAAAAGAACCTGGTGTGAAAGAAAATGGAAAGGTAATGCTGATTTTAGTACAACTCCCATATACTCTATTCCTGGATTTTGAATTTGCTTTATGTAGCAGCAGATGGTCCATCTATTGTTTCATTATTCTTCTGGGAGTCTGACCCTCCATAGTGGGTGTGTGCTTTAGCAAAAAAAAGACAACTAAAATAAGTCTTTTTGTAATGGATGCAACTCAATTTATTAAAATGTGTTGATGACCTAAAAAATTCTAGCTTTTAAGATTTGTTTTTATTAAATGCTTGATACTATGTCTAAGTTCTGTCAACAAGGTGGGGTTTTTTTGTTGAAGTATCAAAGGTAGTTTTGATTCAAAAGGATTGTTCACTGTCATAAGTGCTGTTTTGTGAAACGGCATAATTTTACCATATGCCTTGGGTTTCGTTTGAGATATTATGAATAAGCAGGATGAGTGCTTTCAAAGAGGCATTCCTGCTGTCCCACATCAACCATGTGGGCTTTCAGTTAAGCTTCCCAGGAAGACAGCAACATATGTGTACACAATGTGTGTATTATATTGGCGCCCACTCACAGTGTTAAAGATGTGTCAGCATTTCCAGAATAATTCCCTATTTTAAGAGCCTTGTTTTAGCCTGCGTATGAAAGTTGTCTCTGTGTTGGAACTATACACACAGTCTCAGCCATCGTAGTTTTCAAGTGTGAATTTTTGCCAGGTGAACGTAAGCTGAATTAAATTAATGTATGCAAATTGAATGGAAGATTTCTAGGGGCATGGTGTCATGATAGACTCTTCTTACTTTTTTAACTCTGAAGCAGTACCTTATCATTAAGTGAACTGAAGCTATAGTGGATGCCACTATTTTTGAAGAATTGTAAGAGATTTTTAGTAAAATAAGGTGGCCTTGCACTTGGTCTTGTGACCGTTGACTAGTCTAAAAAGCAATGATGTTTTTCTAATAATTACACTACAGTATAAGGAACCTCCAGTTTCACTGAATTTCTTTCGGCTGATTGAGGTTCTTTCTATCATCGTAATAGTCTAGAATTAATTGATGTCTCCCTTACATGTCAAATTAGTCTCTTTACTGAGAAATGGGGTAAGTCTGTGGCAGGTTTCCTTGTATTTGAACCGTATTCCCTCAAGCTGTAACATTTTCTGGTTAGAAGCCTTTCTCTAATCCAGAAGCCATCTTGTTTAATACACACAGCAGGGCAAACTGCGTGTCAGGACATGCTGATTCTGTAGTATGTGGGTGGCTGCGTAGGAGCAGAGTTCAGATTGGATTTTGAAATCGCCAGACTTCTAACTTATAGTTTATGTGCTTAAACAATAACTTGCTACTATAGTTTCAAAAACTGCATGCCATAACCAAAATGTTGTTGTCTTATAAGCCTGGGATTTACTTATGTGTGATTATAATTGCTGAACAGCAGTTTTATTTTGAATGAATATGGTTTCAGCGCTGTTTTGTTGAATGCCATCTAAAAACCTCCATCTAAACAGCAAATGGTTTTGTAAGTAGGCCTGTGTTTCAGCAACAGCAGGCCAACTAGACAAGCCTGCAGTTTGAAGATAAGCAAATCAAGGTTCTTCCACATTTTGAAACCCAAGCTGAGAACTGACACCCCTGGAAAGAGCTCTTCTGTACATCCCTGATAGGAAAGGTGGGCGAGCGGACATTCCTGTAAAAACAGTTCTGTCGTGCAGCTCTAGTGGTCATGTTAGGACATCTGGATAGGTGGTCCCACGTTTCTGCAGCGGTAGATTATCCTTCTAATTATTGTTTTATATGGAATGAATCCTTCTCATGGCTTGCTTGAACCTCTTGAGAGGAACTAAATGTGCAATGTGTAAGTTAATTTGCATAGTGACAGCAAATATGTAAATTGCTGACTTTTTATTTTGTTTTTGTGCCTCTCTTAGGAAACACCAATAAATGTTGATACCTATTGTAAAGGAATATTGAATCGACAGCAATGTGAGATTTGCTGTTTCTGTTCTGAACCCCCTGTCAATGCACTCCCACCAACCAACCAAAAAAAACCCCCAAACTTCAGAGAATCTTCTGGAACCTGAAACTTTGACTACGAAGACCAATGAGCCTAGATGTTGCAAGAGCTTAGGCCTCCTCCATGAGCTGGAGAGGTTAAATCCTGAAGCAAACAGTAGTGTAAACTTTTGGCCCTTTTTTGGAGTGGGTGGAGGATGTAGGGGAAGAATGATCTAGGTGATGACCTCGGCCTGGATGTAATCAGGTAGCCAGCAGAGCTCACGGCACATCAATGTGTTGGGTACACAATCCAACTGCCCTTCTGATTAGATGAATCACTGTAGTCTGAGTTTCTTTTAATGTTAGTCCAAGAAAACTGCGTGGCTGTAATGTAGTCTGCAGGTCACTAAGGCATGAAATCTTGTGTAAAGCTCTAATTTAGAGTGCAGTAAATATGCATAGATGGTCAGCAAATACTGTGTTCTGCAGTAAATACCTTTGCAGGATGTTGGTCATAAATGTCATTGGAAGACTCAGGTAGTCTGTGTCCTAATTTTCTCCATCTGCAGGATGTGATTGTTTACTTAATTTATTCATGTTTGTAAGTGCTTCTATCTCTTTAACATTGGACTGCACTGGTGTCTGGTTAAATTCCTATGTCTGATGCCTGTGCTCATATTTACGTGTTTCCTCTGAATGCTCCACATCAAAGATGGAAGCAATTTGCAGTAGCCTCAGACAAAATCAAAATTTCTTCTAGGCCTTAATTCTTTAAGATGCCATCTAGTAATATTGGAACAGTGATGGATGCATATGCAAGTCTGTGAGTGTTTGAAAAGATTCTGGGAGTTTGAGTTATTTAAATTCCATATAGACTTGATTCTCCTTAACAAACTGTACTTGATAATATACTAGTTTTGTGTGTCCTTCTGGCATTTTTCATGCAGGCCATTTTTCTGGATTTAATATTACAAAAATACTTTTTATTTATAACAGCATACTCCATTCAAGTGTAACTAGCTGGATGGTAAAATACATACTCATCATGATAACAAAAAAAAGTTGTTCAAGTAGCCTTGGATTAGTCATATTTCTTATTTTACTACTACTTTCATTTCTGTACGAGTCCTACATGCCCTGGAGCTCCCGTTATAATAGTCCTGCCTCATTTTCACGATTATTCTTCCCTCCCCACCACAGTGTTGCTAAAATGTCCCCAGGGTTTCTTCTTCCACAAGGCTTGATTCCCCTGTGAATTTAGGATGAATGTATGGCCCCCTGGGGAGGAAAAATAATACAGTCAGCAAATACAGCTGTCCATGACTGCAGTGTTATAACATAGTTTTACACTGGCAGTTGAGATTTTACATACTCTTTAGCTTATAATGGAGAGAAATAGGTAGTACTAATGCTTTCCCACCAAGGATTATTCAAGCAATCATGTGCATTTAAATAGATACTCTTTCATCTTTGAATAATTAGAATACATTTCTATTTTGCTAGTCCGGCAAGTGTTCACCAGACCTTCACAGAAAGCTTACTTTATTTTTTTTTTTTTATGTCGTTAATATTTGAGTGGCAGTTTTATTTGTATAGTACTTTACCTCTTCAAAGTGGTGTTACAAAGGGTATTTAGATTTTTATGTTCAGAGATATTTATTTTTAAACAACCACACTTTAGCTTTTTAACTTAGATACTTGATTGCGCTGGGAGTTTTGTTTTGCTTCTCAATTCAATATGTGCCCTGTCTAGTATAATTTGTTTGGACAAATCTGCAAATGAACCACTAGAGGATAACTACTTGATGCAGCCTAAATTTGTGCTTTCCAAATTAAGTAGCAGAAACCTTTTCTCACTGTTCTGGTCCCAACAAAATATTAATAAGATATTAAAGCTGCAAATTGATTTGAAATTCTCTTTGTAAAGTGTGGGACAAAGTAATATAATGGAGGTGAGCGCTAACAAAAGACCAGTTTACTTCTACCCCTCCGTGAGTAAGTGGACTGAATTTGGTGCAGTCAGAGTTGGGATATATTACGTTTGGCTTTGTGCTGCTCTTATGAGTAACAATTTTAAAAGGTGTTAAGTATGGCCAGTGAGGGTCGGAGCATAAAAGCTTGCAGGGGAAGAGTGAAGAAGGGGGAAAATACATGAAGTCCTGACTGACCCACACTTGAATCTGATAACTTTGTGGCCTGTGACTTCTTGGCAAAAACAGTAAACATGAAGTGAACAGCATTATTCTGTTTTCTGTTACAAGGTTATACATTTAGTAGCCCATGATCAGTTATTTAGTTTGTATAAAAGCAAATAACTCCTCAGATTCCGTTCTCTCTGAATCTCTTTTTATGGGTAGAGGCTCAGTCATTTAGAATAATTTATCAAGTTTATTAACAGAGTTCACAAGGAGAACACACAAAATGCTGTCTGTGTGACTGGACATATCTTAATTTCCCCTTGCTATATGTGACCTCAGTGTTTTGTTACTGAAAATCAACATTCACAGTCAATAGCTCTCTCCAAGGAGTGTTTCAATGTGTGTAATTTAATTTGATTCCATTTGGCTTATGGTATCTATTTAATCTGGAATTTGTGGGTAAATCGGAGAACAAACTAAGTTTATCCACCTCTGTTAAGTCAAAGCCAGTTGAAGGGTTTGAGTATTCTTCACAGTGAAGAACTAAATAAGATTTTAGACAGCTGAATGTCTATTCAAATCTAATTTACCCACCACTAAAGTTCTAATTTGTCATGTCTTCTTTTTTAACTTAAATGAAGTGGCATAATTGAAATGCTTTGGTTTCATTTTCTCGGTCCCACACCACAAGTTTTAAGGGGAATGCTTGGACAATGGTTGTCCAGAAATCTTCTGAACAGTGAGATCCTGCCTGTCCGAACTGCTGCCTCTGGTTGCTCCTGCTGCCATTCCATCCAAAGACTGTTTGTTAGGGCATGCTTTTGGAAGGCAGTGCGTCTTCTGGTTTGCAGGATAAAATATGCTTGTTGTCAGGGCAAAGATGACCTCAGTAACATATCTGAAGAATATATGTATCACAATTTGGCAACACACACTTTTGTTCCTTTGAAAGGTGGTATTACCCCAATGTCTTTGAATTAGCAAAGTTCTGCTCTATCTGTAATATTGACTGAGAGGTCATATTAAAGATGTAAGAAGTTGAGCTTTTGCTTTTTTCCCCACTGAACTGTTTTGAATTGGAGGGTGTGGGGAAATCACCCCAGCTAACACAAATACTCATAACGGAGAGATGCATTCTACGGTTCTTGGTTTATATTACTTATCTCAGAGAAGCAGTTGCTCTAAATTTTAAAATTTGACTTGGCAAACTGGTTTTCTAGGATTAAGTTTCTTTAAAAAACCCCTCTCCTGTTTAAACTTCGCATAATTATTTTAATAATAAGTTTATGAGGAATTAGTTTATGCATATCAAAGTTAGATACATGTTGTCATGTCCCTGTGTAAAACTTGATGGAAGATAAATGCACATGCAGACTTGTTTTTTAAATAGTATTTTTAAATAATTGTTGCATTGTATTTCTGAAAGTTGATACATGATCATATCTAATAGTGTCCAACATGTAGACAAGGATTCTGAAGCATTTGATTCCCACCCTCAGCCCCCAGTGGTTGATATATATGGCATAAAGGCCCACCTGTTAGTGTTATGTGTGAAGTAAGTAGAAGTGGGATTTTGATCATATTCCTAGCTTTTATACAGTGTTTAATTCTTAAATCTAAAAGCATTTTTATGTTTTCTTCAAATAGAAGTTGTGGAAATTGAGATACAGAGAGGTGTGAAAGCAATTTTCCTAGGATTATGTAGCTCGTTCATTGCAGTGCCAGGATCAGTGTCTCCAGATCTTCAGACTCCTGCTTCAATTTCTGTATTACTGTATCATGCTAAAGATTTTGCTGCTTCCATATTTTGATTAGAAAGGGGAGGATACATAAGAAGACATTTG
This sequence comes from Aptenodytes patagonicus, assembly GCF_965638725.1. Lineage (NCBI taxonomy): Eukaryota > Metazoa > Chordata > Aves > Sphenisciformes > Spheniscidae > Aptenodytes > Aptenodytes patagonicus. The sequence continues at coordinate 97,884,771 of NC_134949.1, read as the reverse complement.
ACTTTATTTAACCCCTTTCTGATCTAGGGATTTGCTCTAAGACCAGGACAACCTTTCCTGGAGGAACTAGCATATTAAATGCAGAGTTACTACGACAGATTTGCTTTTCATATAGGTGGTCGCCAAGCTGGATTAAAAACTCTTTAGGCATTGCCTGGCATCACGCATACACATAACGGATATAATGAATAATATTAGAACCACAGTACATAACTAAATTTCCATGAAAAGTTAGATTTTGTAACACAAGGTTTTGTTTCTTGAACAGAGCAAGAGTAAGTGGACTTAATCAGTCATAAGCATTTGTTTTTTAACTGCTTGAAAACAGGAGAATAAACTTAGTATCTGCTACAGTAACTGGAAATAGAGCATTTGGGAGTTAATTATATGTAGCAGAGGTAAGATACAATGTTTTGTGACAGCATGTGAAAAAGGTGCCAAGTTGAGCAATAGGCAGTAATGACTCATTCATGATTAAACCTATATTCGTACTACTGCTCTTATATCTGAGTATTCAAATGTCTGTGAAGAGGGAGTGAAGGTTTTAAAACTAAATTGAACAGGCCTTGATTTTTTTTTTAATGGTGTAATTTTTATTTCCAAAGGTCACACTGAATTTTGTCTTCAGCAGTACTGAAGAAATGCTGTTCTCAAAAATGGTCTTGCCCTAAGAACGGAAATGTTCTCCCTGTGTCAGCTGTTGTTGCTGTTCCTGCCTGAGCGTAGGGAGTGCTGCAGCATCTCTTGTTGAGTGTCTCCCTTTTCAGTGAAGAAATGCTCCCAGCTGGACTGCGGTTCCTGGACAGATAGTACTTTGGGACAAAGTTGGGGATACACAGAAACTAGTTTCAAACTTCGATTCACACAGCTCATGCATTGGATCTCATGGGAATCTTATTCATCTTTTAACTCCTTTTTGAGTTGATATTAATTTAGTTACCTTTCTATAACAGCAATTCAGTCTCTTTCTGAAAAAGCAGTTGTTGTTAGTGTTGGAGAGTCAATTCTTCAATTTTGCATCTTGTCAGACTTGTGTTTCCAGTGGACATGCTGATCTTAGCACTTACATAACTGAGAATCACAGAATGGTCGAGGTTGGAAGAGACCTCCAGAGATCATCTGGTTCAACCCCTCTGCTCAAGCAGGATCACCTGCAGCCAGTTGCCCAGGGACTAGGTGGGGGGAGAAAAAAGAAAAGGGGAAAAAAAAAAGAAAGAAAAAAAAGGGGGAAAAAAAGAGAGAGAGAGAAAACAAATTAATTGTTTTCCTCACAAGTTTTGGGGAAGGTCCATCTCCTGCCTTTTATTTTGGTTGTTACAGGGAGCAGTCATAGCTATGTATAAATAACTGTCCTCAAATATTATCTATTTTAATGTTGTAGCAGCTGGCATTAAATAGAAGATTTTTTTTTTTTAATAGGCTCTGGTTTCAGTTTAACACTTACTGAGTATGTATCACATAGACCCATGTGAGTGAAGTTAACAGGATGTTGTCTATTGATAACAGAGGTTTCCTGTCCCTTTCCCCCAGCCTTTCCCCACCCTGCCCTTTTTTTTTTTTTTCCTCTTTTCTGTGGGGAGTTTGGGTGTGGGAGAAGATCTGATGATGCCTTCACCGAACAATGATCCACTGTGTGTGTTTAATAGACACTAGATGGATGATAGTAGCACTGAAAACACGGGCTGGGTGAAGCTCACCTAACCACACAGAGAAATTTAGGCCTCGGTTTCAAATGACTGGAGAGGAAATCTCCCAGCAACCTTTAGTTTGGGTAATGTGACTTAGGAGAAATGAGTGATGTTGGAACAGAGGAAACTTAGTGTGGGAGAAGATACACTGAAAAAATGTTCCCTGGTGATGAGCAAGTGGCTCAGGCAGCATGACTTCTATTCAGTCTTTAAGCTGTAATAGTTGTTGAGCTAACATAATTCCATTTCGGAGGGAAGAAGGCAGCTAGCATGATGCAAGGTTACTTGATTTTGTCTGCTAATTTATATGTATGTTTTATACAGAAAGGTGTGTGCAGTTGAGCTGCAAGGAAACCGATTGTAGATGGAAGACCAAAGCCTTACCAAAATGATATAAATAGGTAAAAATCAATAATATAATTTTCTTTTTTTCAGCCATGCAGTAGGCACAGGCTATTGGGTCTGCTTTCAAAATAAAAAACAGAGCAAGGTCTTTGAGATATAGCAACATGGCTCTCTCACCCCTAGTTTGAATAGGGAATAATCATGGAAGCAACCCGTGGTCTAGATGTGTTTCAAGAGAGAGCATTGTTAATAAAATTTAGATGTATGTAAGAAAAGGTAGAGTTATAGAAAGTTTGAAGAAATCCTATGGCATTTCATGGAAGGGTATGTCTGAAGATGGTAGAGCTCTGAAGTCCTTCATTGTAAGTGGCCTGTCGATGTTAAAGGTGAATGTGGCTTTTATAAGGCTGTACTTCAAAACTCATCAGCCATGCAGATTTTTAAGCTGCAGGATTTAGTTATGCTTGGAAGAGCAGAATATAAATTTGCTAGACTATAAATATACAGTCAGACTCTGACATTTTAAAGCTCAGGATGTATTCTAGTGTGTAAGACATGCTTATTTTCTTGAAAAGCCTTTAATGAACTCAAACAAGTCTCAAGTTCATGTTTACTTTTACTGATTTGAAATAACTCAAAAGATGTTATTGACCAGTCCTGTGTTGCCATCTTTGCTCCCAGGAGTCTAGTTTCTCACATTGTGTTCTGAAGGGAAGTGTATAAACCCTCAGCAAGGAAAGGTGATTAGTGTGGACTAGTTACCTGAGCTGTTCTATTTATGCTTGCTGACATAAGAAGCGGTTGCAGTCCACGCGATTACGAATAGTGAGATCGTAGCCTCAGTGATGCAATTTACATTTGCAAGTTCGTTAGTACGATGTTTATTTCTGGCTTTAAATTTAGGCAAGCACATCTGGATGTAAATTTCTGAGATACTTCTCTTCCACTATGTGCCTTATTTTGTGATCCTTTTTAATATGGCAAGTATTGTAACTCCTTGGGGTTTTAGTCCTCTACTGACTTTGTCTCTTTGTATTTGCTGCAAGGTGTTCTTAATTTCTGGCCAACATTTAGAGATACTGCTATGATATAAGTGTGCACTTCTGCTATTTCTGCTTGGGTAATTGCCAGATGTGTGTCTAGTTAAGGTCTCTACATGCATACACTTTATTAACATGCCTGCTCATGGTGAGGGTTGTGTGTGTGCACATGTATAGTTGTCTGTCAAATTCATTTTACCACGTTTAGAATTTTAAAGCAAATGGATAAACTTCTCTTTAGACAAGTAATGTGTGTGTGGAGAGAACTAAGTGTTTTCCAAAGGAGAATGTATAATTTAAAATCAGGTTCCTCTTTAGATATTTGGTTTTGGGTGTTGTAAAAATGAATATAATGCTTCCAGACCACCTTAAAAGTTGCTTGGAGTCAACATGTGTGAAGTCTTTCTAAGTCTATATAGGAATAAAGCATCTTAGTTTAAGTTTTCTATTGAAAAAGAAAAAACGTCCACCAAACATTAGCATTTGAAGATAGTTAAAATCTGAAATGTAGAAGTTCTCTTTTGTTTCATTTCCATAAAATGTTTTGAATCACATTGTGTAACTTCTGCCAATGAAAAGCTCTATTATTTTGAATAATCATGACTCCCAATCTGTAGCTGCTATTGAATTCATATTTATATTCTAATCTTTAAAAATACATGCGTCTATGTTCCTTCTCGTCATAGGATATTTTCTGTTTTTTACTGTAAATGTAATACTGTGGTATTCAAAGTAAGCTGTTCTGTAGGGTGAAATACATTTTAAGGCCTTATGGTGAAACAACTTCTCTAGCAATAGCATGCAGTTCTAGTTTCACGCTTTTTAAACTTGGAGACTTCAGTATATTAGCACATCTGAATGACTTTGAAACTTTTAGTGGTTTCTTTAATACAGCTATCTCTTTCTTGAAAATTTCTTGTGGTTCAGTAAGTAGAGGATTGTATGGCCACTGCACCTCCCAGAACACATTGCTTTTTTTAAATCAGTAGCTCCTTCTCTGAATTTGCTTGCTGTCTGAGCTATATGAGTAATCGTCATGATCGTTTGTAGAGCAGTCTTCTAAAAGGGCTTCCCGCATAGGCTACAGTAAACAGACCAGTCTTGTAAGCAGGCTGTGAAGGAATCCATGCCTTAAAACATAAGGTAAATTAAAACAGTGAGGAGTGATCTGCATCTGTCAGCACCGTCCCCACTCTTTCTGGAGCAAGAGGCTGTGGGAGCGGGAGTGCTGCCACTGAAGGGCTGGTTCAGCACCCACAGCTGCGGGAAGACTCTATGTGTGCCTCCCTGAGGTGGTTTTGCATGTCGTCCTAACATCTTCTCCATAGGTGTTTACCTTAAATCAATGTTCATTATATTTTCACTGTTTATTACACTTTGATGGAAAACAGTTTGCCATTAATGTTCTGGGCTATGAAAGGCATATAGTCGGTTTATAGAATCTATAACAGTTATGCCCTTCAGCCTAGAGAGAAGGCCAGCTTTCATGAAACTGGAAAGTCTGCTTTGTAGACTCCAAAGTTATGCCAAACAGCAGCACAGAGCAAGTCAGTTCAACAACTTCTGCCGTCAGAGAGGTCATACAGCTCAAAGAATGACTGTCCTCCTGCTTCTGCTGAAAATAGTAGGCAGGTTTGTACTTCACTGTAACAGCTGTTCATCTCTATGTATAGTGCCAGTAAAAAGAAGTATTTGTCGTGGTCTGCTTCCTCCCTGTGAGATGTTTGGATGAATTCTGCTAGCACAGCAGTCTGAACTATATTTCAAATACTGTTGATTAAATCTTGCCTTGACAGGGGCAGCCCCTTCCTGAGCTGTTACTGAGTATGTGCTGAGCAGGAGCCCCTCCACAGTTCCAAACTTCCTCTCCCCCAGCAGACGTGCAAGACAAAAGTCAATGGACTGCAGTGTATGGCAAGGTATTCAGGGTGCTATTGCATTACAGAAGTCTTGGACAGGGAGGAATTTTGTAGGTTTCTAACTGTTTTTAAAGAGATGTTTAAGGTTAAATTAGTAAAACACCTCTGTAAGACTTTTAAGTGAATTTTTACCTTTGCCAACTGTAGTATAAAACTTTGTAAGCTGTGAAAGTTTAACCTTTCACTCCTGCTTTCAGGTCTAGAGCAGCTATCTGTGTCTGTAAAGCTGATTAGTTTTTGTCTGTGTCTATAAGGAAGTGTTATTGGAACTCTATGACTGTATCCTGAGTATGATCCAGTCAGGATCTTCATGTCCTTGCTTGACTAGCATATTGTTCTAGGCATCAGACACACAAATAACCAGTTGAGTCTTTATATATGCAGTCAGTCACTTACAAAAGGGATGCTTCTGTTACGCTTTTAAAGTTAAGGATGTGCCTTGCTAAATCTAGTGTTTAAAGCAAGTAAGAATTTTTGGAAATTGAGATACCCATCATATGACACATACTGATAAAGTCTGAGCTATTAATTTAATTGAGAGTACTCAGGCATGGGGTTAAGTTTATAATAGTAAATGACAATCAAAGTAAACTGAGGCTTTTTGGTATAATTAAGTTTCCATACATAAACATTGGTTAAAAGTTGCTACATGCTTTTACTTTGCTCTGGTATTCTTCTATACTCTTCCCCTGCTCTCAGATTTTTAATATAAGTGAATATATACATATCTTGAGACTTCCACCAATTGTTTCTCACAGTAACCTGGGATCTTTACATGATCACCTAAAATACCAATAGATACTTGTACCTTATAAAATTGAGGATACACTTCTTGGTATTGCATCACTTTTGTTCTTAGATTACTGTCAGAGTGCAATACTACTAATCGTGCATCTATCCCTTGAATTATTGAGTCATATGATTCCTTACATAGTTAATATTTATGTTGCATCAAGTCTGTAAAATAAAGAGGGATCACAGAATCATCGAACCACAGAATGGTTGAGGTTGGAAGGGACCTCTGAAGGTCATCTGGTCCAACTCCTTGCTCAAGCAGGGCCACCTACAGCCAGTTGCCCAGGTCCATGTCCAGACAGCTTTTGAATATCTCCAAGGATGGAGACTGGCACAGGTTGCCCACCTCTCTGGGCAACCTGTGCCAGTGCTCAGTCACCCTCACAGGAAAAAAGTGTTTCTTGATGCTCAGAGGGAACTCCTGTGTTTCAGTCTGTGCCCATTGCTTCTTGTCCTGCCACTGGGCACCGCTGAAAAGAGCCTCGCTCTGTCCTCTTTGCACCCTTCCTTTGGGTATTTTTACACATTGATGAGATCCCCCCTGAGCCTTCTCTTCTCCAGGCTGAACAATCCTATCTGTCTCACATGTTGGTTTTTTTCTGATGTAGGCACGTTAGAATGGGAAAAAAGACCTTAACTTACACAAAGCCTCTTTCAAAGTCTTGTTAAACTTGAGTACTGTTGTAGCCTAAAAAGAACTGGGCAGGTGCTTCTGGGAGCATATTTAATGTTCAACTTGCAATTGAAGTAGTGGAATTGGTTATAGAGCTCTGATGTATGGTCCAAAGAATAGCTTTGTCTTGTGAATTGCTTAGCCAAATGGCAGAAAACCTGAATATTAGTGTCTGTCTGGTTTTTTTGGAGATCCCTCAGGAGTACCAGATAAGGAAGAATGAGAAACAGAAGGTGCTCCAGCTGCTATAAGATGCATTTCTTTACTACAGTCATCTAAAGCGTAAGGAATTGTACTGTATGTTCTGCAATTCAATTGTTGTTGTGTTCCCTGAGCGCAGGACTGGATCTTTACCTATGCCGCTTGACTGCGGGAGGATATAATGTTGATTTTATAATAGCTGTCTTTGCTGTAGTCTGTATGCTAATGGCACTTTCAGTATTGCACTGACAGACATCTTTGCTGCTCTTGGTGCTGCTGACCGCTGAGGAGTGTCCTCCTTTATTTCTCTCCTGTTTCAGGCAGTGCTTTGAAATTCTGTTTTCCAACTGACTTTTCTCCAATGCTGATTTTTGCTTCTGGGACCTTCAAGCTGCCTAAACAGTCAAATATTTATGGTTGTTTGATACTACTCTCCATGTTTATATGGTCACGGACAACTGTTACATATTATTTCTACTGGTATTACTAGGAGCTTTATCATGAAGTATTCCATCTTTTTAACATCAAAGGGGAGGATCAATCTGGGAAATTAATATAAAATACTGTGCCTAAATATGGAGAAGGAAAACTTTTTTCTGATATTGCTAACAAATGTGGTACATGCAGAGAGAGAATGCTTTCACTGTTTCAGAGAAGTGAAGCTTCTCACATGTATCATGACTGTTCTTTAATAGCTTACTGGCTATCTTCTAAGAAATGCATTTAAAGTATGTTTGTGTAGGAGGTTCTATTTTTGTATGATCTGGCTTTTAATTTACTAGGCAAAGAAATCTTCAGTCTTCATCTTCTGTATCTGCTTACTGGTCACAAAACACTTTAGAGGAGAAAGTAAAAAATTAGTAATTCTTGAAAATAGTTATAAAGGGGAAGAAAAGGTTTCTCATTTGTATTAATAGAAAAATTAATCTAGTTAACTACTATAAATTGGAGAGAATAGCTTTAAAAACCTGAAGAATAGTGTCTTGAATAAAAAAACCAAATAACCTGCCTTTCACCTTTCTACCAGATTAATTCTGAAAGGGGCTATGTTGTAGTAATCATTGTCATAATAATAAACGAAAAGATTAGGCCTATTTGTCAGACAGCGGTTGCTTTCTCCATTCTCCGTCGTGCAAACACTTTTAACTAGTGTATTATAAGGATGAAGTTTTGAATTACTGATACGTGGGTTTTTTTAAATCTCAATTAAAATCCATTGATATTTTATCATTTCCCAAAAAAATTAATTGTAGTCAAAAGTGAGATGAAGCTGACATCTTTCTATGTCTAAAGATGTAATTTGGAGTGAAAACTAAGCCCCATCCCAAGGTATGAAAATGTCAAGCACGATATCAGAAGTAGGCAAAAAGGAATCCCAGACCTTGGATTTTTTCCTGTGAGAAAATGCTTACTACTGCTGCCATAAATAATGGACTTGATAATTTTAGGGAACGAAAGTAATCGCAAAGAAAACATTTCAATTTCTTTGCATGCAGCAAGTAAATTAATGAGTGAACAAATTGGTGGGTGACGTTTCTGAGGGGCTCCCAGAAACAGATGGGTTGACTAGCACGGTGAGCTTTGAAGTGTATAATCAGGAAAAGGTGGGGGGCAGGGAAGAAGGCAAGTTATTTGTGGGAAAGAAGATTACATCTATTAAAGTAACCGTGTGAAGTACCCAAGAGATGTCATAACGATCTTAACATATTGTGAAATAACCTAACTGTTACAAAAATAGTTTTGGATTTGTCAGACTTTCCACGTCATGGCAAAAGCTGCTGCTTTAACATTTCTCTGACCAACTTCTGGTACTGATTACCCTATAAGAGATTCAGTTCAGATCCAACAAACATACATGCTATGTTCCATGTAGTGGAAAGTTCCTTTACTTTCATATGTATCTCCAGGCTAAATACATGATGTGATTTTACAGCAAACATGGCAGATTTTTGGTGACATGCCTTACACTGCAAAAGTATATGAATAGTACCAAAATATTTTGAGGAAATGTATTCAATGGATGATAGTATTATATACTATGTAATATATTTCCTCCGTAATGAGGGAAGGCCGTTAGCAAAGGTATTTGTGATTCTAATTCTTGCTCCTTGTAGTGGTAAATTGAATGTCTAACCCAGTGTTCATCAGCAAGTTGCATTTGAGGTGTACAATTGCAAAGGAAATAAAATAATTGCTGATAGAAACTACTATCAGAAAAGGGTGGGCTAGCTGAAAAATCTTTGCTTTAATTAATGTTTCCTTATTACTTTAATAAATGTTTGTCAGGATTTTCTTGAATGTTTATGTATTAATCAAATTTAATCAACCTGTAGTAGTTTTCAATGCAAACAAATACATGATTATTTTATACTTTGGATGCTGGTAGTTTTCACAGACTTATTGCTAAGTATTGAAGTAACAGGGTTTCCTTGTTTTTCTGTTGATAGATTATTATTCCTAGGAACTGTCACCAGTAGCCTGATGTTTTTACTGTCTTGACTTATTTTGAAAAGGATTAGAAACACACAACACTATGATGTGAAAAAACTTATTGAAACAAAGTATTACAGTTAATGCATAATAAAATATTTTAAGAGTGATGATAGTATTGTGACTAATTTTCTTTTGATCTTTAATGCCTCAGAACTGGCAAATACATAATTTTTAAAAATCTGTGTTAAACAATGGATGTCGAATTTTCTGACACTCAAACTATTGCTTCAGGAAGCCATGTATGTGGTTGTACAGTTGAAAATCCAATTTTGTATTCAATCTGTCTTCCTTCAGTCTCATGCTTGTATTTATAATTTTGAAGGAAAAAACCTGATTATTTCAAACACAAACTTTACAAAGTATTCTTAGGAGATCCCTTGTCCTGAAAAGCTTCCTTCTTAATTGAAGTAAGAAGTCATTCATTTCCTCAGTCAAATTTTGGCTAAATAGTTAGAAAAAAATCTCAAAATAAGCACTTACACGTACAAGAAGCTTTTTAATGCTAATAAAAAGTTTAGTGCTCTAGGTAAAAATTAATTCTCTGCTTATGGTATGATTTTAAAATGTTTGGGGTGTGGTTGGTTTATAAAACAGTTTATTTGCAAAACCCAAAATATACCTAAACAGATGCAGACAAGGAACAAGTTCAGCCATGTCAAGATATCATTGCTGTAAAGTAGTGGTATTAGAAATAAATTAAGTATATTCAATAGCGAGTATAAACCAGCCATGACTGTGTTGACTTCTTACAGTTTTCTCTTCTGCCTCTCCTCTCCTCCCCCCACTCCAACCTCCTGCTCTAGTCATAAATGTACGTGAATCATGGAGCTGATGTTATACTACATCTCAGCAAGAAGAGAGTTCCAGTGTTTGATACTATTTGGCAGGGTATTGCTACAGCAGCTTTAATCTGTGTTTAAGCAGTAGCAATAGTCCTTTGGTAGCTTTACTTGAGTCACAAAAGGGAGTTAATTAACCTAACTTGGATTAATTATTTCACAGATTTAATGAGCTGAGTAGACTATGGAATATTATACTCTGTACAGTCCTTCATATTTAATTTCTCATCTAATTTGGCTAAAATTGGAGCAGAGATCTTCAACTTGAAGTATTTTGCATAGGAAAAAAAATACATAGAAATTTTAAAGTAGTCTTAACCATTTAATCTTTCCTTGGAAGAACAACTGTATTTGTAGACACAGTACATTGCTAGGGTTTCTTAAGGTTTTAATATTTCTAAACATTTGTTAGGACAAATAATATCAGTATTTGTAAACATGTTTTTATACTTAATGAATAGTAAACAAAGAAAAACATGTTTGGAAATTGTTTAGGTGCAAATCACTAAAGCTCAGATGTTCTGGGTGAGAACTGTGAGCTCTGGATGTGAAGCAACTGTGGTCTAATTCGGAAGGTTGCTATTGATACTATGTTTACTATAATATTTAGGCAACACAAAGGCAATAGCGTTTATTAATGTAAAGTTTTAATCATATCTAACGTAGTGCAACTTTTGTGGAAGTTCATTGCTATAAAACTTTTCATAGGCACTCTTAAACTTGGGATATGGCTAAATGTTCCCATTGTTTTTTCAAGTGTGCTGTCATCCTCAGGGCTATTTTTTTAAAAATTGGTATGCTTTGTACACGATTATATTTACTTGCAGAATGTATAGTGCACTGTTTCTGATTATGTGCTGTCTACTGTTTCACAGTATAGCTAATTAATCAGTATTTTGAAAGCAAAACTAAGTGGTGTTCATTCGTGTGTTGAGAAAGGTTTTGCTATTGTGTGACTGAAGTTGTGGACGTTTCTGAGAGTGTAGTTTGACTTCTTGGTCATTGCACTGGAATGAAGAAATAAACTTAGGGCAACGATTTGAGCTGCTAGAAAAGATAATAACCAGTTAACACAACAGAGGCACAGAGAGAAAGAAAAGATCCAGGGAAATTTTACTCTCCAGACGGTACAGAGTCTGGAAAGTAGTAAATAATAATAAAATAATTGAAAATGTTATTGAAAAAAAATTAATTCAAAATATTGGCACAGAGCTAGAGAATGCCTCCTTACAAAAGTGTTTGAATGAAAAAGATTTAATTAAACTGATCAACTGTTTTCTCTCATGTGTGTTTAACTTTTCTCAGTGCTCTTCCTGTTGTGTATTATCCCCTCATCTGTTTGCCCAGCCCATTCTGTCAGATTGTGTAATCCTTCCTCATGCCGGTGAGCAAGCCTTCGTTCCCGAGGGGTCTATAAACTAATTCTATCATTAACTGCTTTTTGGTTGCAAAATACAGCCCTTAATTTGTCACTTATAAATACTTTCCCTGCTTTTCTCTTTCCCCTTACTTGGTGACTGTCAAGCTGCACAGCAGGCTAGCAAAAAATAACCATGTTACTTATGTGGCTTTTTAATTAACTGGCTCTGATTCTACTAGTTTGCACTTCAGCAAAGTGGAAGGATAATTAACCCTTTGAAGGGGAGCTCTATGATGTTTTGATTGAACTTTTGGGTTTTTATATAAGGTCTGTGGTCATTATCATTGAATGAGAAATAATCTGGCAGTGCATTTGCAAATGTAGTCAGTACCTCCCTTGCTCAGGAGAGTCTGTGCACTGATACAGTAGACCTGTTTTAGTGGTTATTTTTCACTAATGCCACTGTAGAAGACAGAAGAAAGCAGCTTGGGTATCTTGTGGTCTGTCATCCCTATTATTCAATTTCATGGTGGTACGTGTTGGGGAGGACAGAATGGGATCTGGGCCTTATTTTTGCAGCATCTTTAGAGAAAGTGGGTGCGTGGAGCAGAAAAGCTTTGGAGCTGTTTTGATAATGGTCCCGACTTGGATAGGTGGGTTTCCTTGCCTTCAGATTTCATTACTACTTTCTGTTTGAACTCAAGCCAAGCCACAAAACCACGCTTGGGCTCTCTGCCCATTTCAGGCTTTACCTTAATAATGTTAAATTTAAAGAAAATTTTGTAGATGCCAAACAGATTGCACTTTATAAGTAGAATGGAAAAATGAAAATATATGAAACATGTTTTAAATACATGAAATCAGAAGTTAAAATTTCATCGAAAATGACAGGTAAAGCTATCAAGAACAGGCTCAGCTGTTATTAAAGAACTTGAAGCTGTTCAAGCAAATAGTGGGGAAGGATCTAAGTTACGTGAACGATATGCTGTGTTAGTGTCAGACCAAGAGTAGTTATTTCATTTACTGAAGGGTCTTTGGCAAACACGTGAGCATTTCCTTCTGCCACAGCAAAAATAGTTTCCGTGAAGTTATGGATTGGGAGGTGGGGGGAAAAGCTTGTGCAGAAAATATCAGAACTTCACCTTTTCTTAAATTGCTATGCAAATACCAGTGGTGTGGTCTGGCTCAAACAGCAAGGCAGATGTCTTTTTCTTTCCTAGCTGATGTCTACCTAGATGTCTTTTTCTTCCTAGCATTTTCCTCTAATGGGTAGAGAAAGGGCCTGGAACCTGGGTTTTCAGCCTCCATCTAGTTTCATATCAGCCTCTTGGACCACTTTGGGTAAACTCGCTTTGACTTCCTGTTGCTCAGTTTCCTGTTTATAAAATAAGGATTCTGGCAGGGCTGCTTTTGTGAATTCTACAGAGGATACTGACAGAAAGAACTAGCTCTTCGTAGTATGACTTTTCATTTTTTGAGTATGAATATGGTATCGATAACCATGGAACATAGCATGCATCATGCTAACTGATTTTTGTCTAGAGAATGTGATTTCCATTTGCTTCATTTGCAGTATGTAATTTACAAATAGTGATATGTTTCTTTTTTAAAGCAGCTAAATGAGATGCGTCTTTTTAGGGTTGGATGGAACTTCAAAGGCCTTCATGGGCTTGCTTGTACAGATCACATACAGTAGTACTTTACTACTTTGTTTTTATTATAGGAATGAGGACCTACAAAATATGTATTTCTATAAGTATTCCATCTCCTATTGCAAACTGAAAATGCACTGGGAATTGTTTATCAGCTCCAGAGGTGAAATGTCTGCTTGTTAAAGTAAACCTGAGAAAAACTGCCTTCTGTATCATGTGGTGTAGGATAACCTCATACCACTTTGGCAAAATGATTCTGCTCCTGATGATGATGATTTCATTCCTGTTCAGGGATGAAGAAATCAGAAAAAGACTTTGTAAACTTTTGCTCATGGTAAGCGAAGGGAGTGGGGTGAGATGGGGTGTTGAACCATTTGGTTTTGCTGGTTTGGTTTTGTTTCCAGACAGGAAGGGAAGACAGTGGGAAATGATGTTTGGGTGGGGACTATCTATTTTCAGTACCTCTATTTCAGTGGTGAGATAAAGCTTCCAAGCAGTTTTCCATTTGTTGTGTGTGGGTTCTATTTAATTGTTAAACTTTATACCCAGTTGAAGAATTGCATCCCATCAAAAATTTTGTAACCATCAGATTTTCAGTTTGATTAGTGTTCTTAGTCACTTTGTCTCCACTCTCTGCTCTTTATGAAAAGTAAAAACAATAATTAAAACCCCCAACATTCTGAACATATTCACTGCTTAGTGAAGGTGAACTCTAGAACTTTCCTGTTTGCTGCATAATTACTCACTCATTTGTGTAAGACAAGCACTAACACCTTCCTTACTCAGAATGTAAATGAACCACCTTAAGATGCACAAGAATATGTACATAATGTTAGAGGAACTCCAGTCTTGATTTATGAAAGTTGAAAAGACAGCTAGGTATTCTTTGCTTCAATTTTAATGATTGGGGGGGGGAAGTTACAGTTTTCCACTATACTTGATCGTTACAAAAGTGAATTATAGACAAATATTATAGTGTTAGTGCAAGAGTCAGTGGGAAGACAGGAAAATAACCGAGATCTTTTTTCATCAGAATGTAAGCAGAAAGAGGTTTGCTTTCTGTGACTTGCTAACTCTCCAAAAACATTTAAAGCACAATACTGCTTTTGGCACCTGAGAAGTGTTTATACAGTTCTATACATCATATGGCTTTAGACTGGCCAATTAGCCCGTGCAAGCCTTTCTTCTCCATTACTTCAAGTAGCTATTTACATATGTCCAAAGTGGTTTCTGCTTGCTATTTTCACTTACCACTTTGACTTGGCAGTGTTTCACATGTGCTGGATGCAAAGCAGTTAAGTGCTAGACATCTGACTTTCTTTAGCATTCAATTTTTTTCCCCAAAAAAGAAAAAAAACCCAACTGTCTGCATTTCAACAACCTCTGTAAGGCAAGAGCACATCAGTGATTTTAAATAGAGAGGAAAAAGCCATCCCAAATATAGAATTTTACAGGAAAATCTCTCATGTATGAAAAAGTAAAAGGCCTTTAAATGGAAAGAACTTGGACAAACCAGGACTGACTAGAGTGGCTCTAATGAAGCATGTGTCAAAATTTCCATTAGATACCTCTGTTTTGAGAGGTTTTGCAACTTCGTACTAAAATTGCAGGGGAAAACAATTTGCTCATATTTTAGCTGTAAAAAGTGTAAAAGGGAAAACTTAATTTGGTGTTCTGATTCTTATATTGAAAAAAAACAAACCCCAACACCAAAAACCCAAACCAGCCCCCACCCCTAACACAAAAAACCCCAAACCAGCCACCCCAAAACCCAGACCTTTATTCCTGGCAAGATCTGTGGTTGGGCTATTACCTCATTCCCTAACCTCTCCTGAAATTCTTCTGTTGGAAGTTTGGGGCAGGAGGAGGAGAAGAAAAGTCATTATTTGGCTAGAGAAATTAATCCTTGCTCTGCCCCCCACCCTGCCTTTTCTGAATCACCTCGTAGAGCTGTGTGGCAGCATGGCTATGGGAGGGACAGCGCTGGTGAAGGGGACTCTCAGCACATGCAAGAGTAGAGAGTGGTGCCTGTGAGGAGGAACACTGGGAAGCGACCTGTTTAGCATCAGCTTGGACTTCAGAGGAGCTGAATTACGAAACTGCTCCTCAAAGTATAATTACATTAAATTATTTCCAGTATGGCATATGCAAAAAGAAAGCTACAGGTGGATTTTAACATTCTGTTTTGAAACGGTAATAATACCACCTGATAAATCATGGCTGGAAGAATCATGATACAGAGTTTTGATGCATTTTTTTGGTGGATTTGTGAAGTTTCTCCATGCAGAAAACTGTCTAGCAATTGTATGCTTATTTTTCATGAAGTGTGAGTTGTTTCCTACCAGCTCAAATTCTGACCCTATTGAACTGGATAGAAATTGCTATGCATTCGCTAGGGCGACTAATTTTCAGTATGGAAACTGCTGTTGATTTTAAAATAGGAAAATTAGGAACAGAATGTTCACAAGTAAGGAAATTCAACACAACTCTCGCTTTTGGGAAGTTCTTTGGTTTTGTCACTTTCAGAGGGCAGATTTTCCCTAGTAGTTTCATTTGAGCAAAAATCTGGTGTTAGTGATGTGAGAGAGTTCAGTTAAACAAAGTGGGTAAAAAAGTTCCACAATTTAAAATAGGATCGTTTGGGTTTTTCTACCAAGTGGTCTCAACAAATGTTGGATAGCAGAAGAATAAACAACTAACAATTCTTTGTAACGTTGCTTTCATCCTACAGGTAATCTCAGAGTATGTAGCATTGTTCCTTAATATTTGGGTTATGTTCTTTTTTTAAAATATTAGGTTCAACTGTAAACAACATATCCAACTTTGCAAGTATAGGCAAAGGAGAAGTTCTTTCCTGCAAACTCTCATGGTTTTATATTTGACTACATATTACCACCTTTCCTGTAAAAACAACAGGAGTGCTGGAAATTCAGGTGGACTTCATGAAGTTTGACATTTCTCCCTTTTTAGGCTAGGAACTGGTCTGTCTCGATTTAGAGCAAAATTTAATGCCATATAAATCCTAGAATATCTCAACCTTTATCAAAACCTGATGTTTTCCTTCTGGTTTTGATATTCTCATGCATAACATCTGATTACTTTAGATAAAAACTACAGATGTAATTGTATTTATAGTTCTCTGTATTTGTGTCATAGTTACAGTCTGAGATAACGCAGTGTTTTCAACAGATGCTGAAATGGCTTTGTGCTTTTGAGAGTGACTGTTCAGGTTTTTACACTGTAAAATTTCTGGTACATCTTTGTTAGAAATGGTGCATGCCAAATCGTTTCTTGCCCTCTATTTAGAAACACAAGCTGTTCTTCCCTTACTCTTTTTTTCTTGCTTTCAGTTGCTGGCATTCACAACTGAAATATTTTCTTCAACAGAAACTATCGTTACAGAAGTTTGGGTTTAATCATTACTAACTCTTTTTTATAGGTTAGCTCAGATATCTTTAGGCTTCCTTTCTAATCAGTCAGGCACTTAGACATTTGCTGAGGTTCACTGTTGTCTGTGAGCCTTAAGTATGTTCCTGAATTAGATCCCTGGTTACCAATTCTCCCTAGATGTCATTTCCATTCTATAACTGATAGCCATTTTTGTGCCCATGTATAAAATGGGCTAACAGTCATTGTGTGATCCTCAGGGGTAATGGTGTGGTATGACATGTATGTCTAGAAGAACATGCCTTTCTCTCAAGACAGGGAGACCTGACCCATACAGCCTGCTGGGAACAGTCCTTCAGACAGAACTGGAGCTGTCACCCGTATGGTAGCTGGGTGTTGTGTGGCAGAACGCTAATTGGCCTGGGCCAGAGTCATGCCAAGGCGCCTGCGAGCAGGGAAAGGGTAGGGCCTGCAGGTAGGAGTGCTCACGCCCTGGCCCTGTTTTGTTTCCTAATACCTATAGCCAGCGTGGTCAGGGCTGTTGAACACTTGTTAAAAATGTATCTTTGCCGCCTTGGCTTTTTTCTAAAATCGAGGAAGCAAACATTAGCTGTGTATCCGCTATAGGATATAGCAAAAACTGTTCAAACTGTTCGTTTTAACACCTGTTTAAAACAAATTCAGTCACCCTGTTGTGACATGTTGCAGCGCGGAGGCTCATTAACCCCTTAGTTATTTACAGAATAATAGTCTTTTGTGAAAGAAGGAGCAAAGGCTCTTTGTGCCGACTTTAGGGCTTAGGTGGAGCTGGTTGTTCTCCCTATGGGTGGAGCACTCCCAAGGCTGTGACCCTGTTTGTAGGCAGTGGCGGTGATGGAACCGCTGCCTGATCCTGCCTTTTCTTTGAGGTGCTTTGGTAGCACAGAGCACGAGAATGACTTACGGTTAGTGCAAGGGAAGGCTTTTCATTCCTGAGGGGGCAAAATGTGGAATCTGATGCAAGGTATGTAAAGGTGTTACTGGTGTCTGATTGTAACGCGTCGTGCACCTAAGAAGTCTTAATTGCAACAGAGAACATGAAAGGGAAGCGTGGGGCTGGGGACAACACTCAAAGAAAATGTTTGGGCCCTAGAGTCTGAACAAACACATGTCCAGTTCAGGTTTTTTTACAGTGTTGGAGAGGAAGTGGCCTACTGTAGTCTTCTTCAGCCTCTTCAGCTAACTGCCGATTACATATATATGTGTATATACATATATATGCAGAGGGTGTGTGTGTGTGTGTATATATATATACCCTCTGAGAGAGAGAGGGGGGTGTGTGTGTGTGTATCTCAATACCCACTGATACCAAAAGGCATACAGGAAAGAACTAGTTTATTGGTTATATAGATAGCTGGTACTTACCTCACTCCTACTCATTGCTGAAAAATACATTTCAACTCAACTGAATAAATGTTAGAATGAATGCAAGTAATCTAAAGAAAATACCGAAGGGCAGAGGTGAATATGGTAGGCTAGGAAGATCTATAAAGTTAGAAACAGAAGAAAATGTTATTTTTTTATATAATGTGCTAATGTGACATTTGCCACACAATTTACCACATAGAAACAGCATACTGTTTTTATGACATGGGTTGCGGATAAATCCTACCCTATATTGCATATATTCTTGGTATTATGATTTGTATGAATTTGGTAATAAAAGGATCACCTCCTCCTGTGTAATGCAGGATAACCAACATCACAGTCTTTTGTTCTCTGTTGAAGAGATTTTTTGCCAAGCTGCACAGCTTCCAGAGGGCAAATGATGGTGCAGAAGGGGCAGTAAGTGCCCCCGAGGGTATCCCAGAACAAACACACTGGTTCTTCTGGAGTTTCAGGAAGCCATATCCCTCCCCTCACCACAAGCTGAAACTTTTTCAGACATGGAGAGAACTAATCCCAGGAAACCTGTATGAACAGTGAAGGATTGGATGAGCAATTCTTAAAATGAGGAAATGAAGTATTTTGTGGTCAGAAGGGATGGCACAGAGACTGATTAGATCCCCACACCATTCTCTAGCTGCCCTTTCTGGAGGACCTTGCAAGAATCCACTGCATCTCTGGTGTTGACTTTTGTTGCCGGTTAGCAGTATTACACCCAAGCAAGCCATCTGTATGGAGACCTCCACCTAGAATCAAAATCTTCTTACACGTTTTTGGCTTTCCTGTCACTAGCTTTAGAGGGACCTTGTTACTCTTTCAGTTGATTGTAATGGAAGCTAATCATTATAGCAGTCAGTCATTAAGGATTAGTAATTAGGATAAGGATTTATTACTTGTTGTCAGAAGACAGATAATAAACTGTGGAGTGATACTTCTTGTGACCTCTTTCTTTATTTTTAATCCCTGCTGTGTAAGAGAGACATTGGGGCAAGATTTCAGTGGATAGTGCTGGGTGCCGCAGACTGTAACCATTAATGAAAAGAGGATTTCTGGTTTTTGTTTGAATCTACATATATGGCTTTGCTGTTGAGAAAGATGGTAGGGGGTGCTAATGAAATTGATGGAAAGTTGATGTGAGATAGTTGCTTCACATAAAGCTCTGCTAGAGGCAGGGTACCTGCAAAGAAGTTCTTTGTTAGACAAAATCAGCATTATAACGCTTGCCTGAGGTTGACCCATAATTCATCTCAGTGAGATTAGAGATCTCTGTTTGGATTAGGAATTCATAATAGAATAACTAATGCAAATTAACTCATGGATACAAGACACACTTTTAGCATCGAAGGTGAAGCCTTTGTCCCTTAACACTTAACCTGTCAGACTCACAGCTCTTGTGGCTCCCATTAAAATCGTAAGTGTCCCTTTGAGTTCTGGATCTGGGAATAAGTCCTTGCAGTCTGATAAATATTGTCTGATTGCATTTTGACTAATGCTTCAATGACATATATTGATGTTTGTAAGCTGTTACTACAGCAAGTTGTACAGTGGTTTATCTTCTGTGCCCTTCCATTATTTTAGGATTTTCCTGCATTTATAGGTTGAAAGGATCTTTTTGGTTAATGTATAGAGAGAGATGGAGTATATGGTGTCAGCTATAAGTCACATTCCATAAATTTTTATAAAGGTCCCTTTCCAGTGATTTCCTTACAGATATTTGACCTGAAACTTTTGCAAATCTTCAATTTTTGAGCAAAAATCATTAAGTCGGTTTTGTTTTAACAGAGAAAGTTGGAGAGGAAGCAGAGGAAAATTTCTTTTTTATCCTAAGTGGAAATATTTGCAGTTCTGTAGGTGTGCGAGATAGTATTCATCAGAAGAAGTAAAGTGTCTAACAAGACTGTTTTAAAAAAAATGTGCTAATAATTCTTGAAACCAAGCATAAATGTCTATGATTTTCTTAATTTTTTAAATCAAGAGAAGTCTTTTTCAGTGATGTTCCTAATACCTGGGGAAAAGCATAATTTTAGATCAAAGGAATTTAGAAGGGATTATGTGCTGCTTTTTCCTTTTTTTTCTTTTTTTAAGTTGCAGGTTCTCAATGAGCCTTGCTTCATGAGCTTTCAAAAATAAGCACATAGTGAGCTAGGTGGAATTTAGGCCATCTGAATGTAGCACCAGATTTACAGTGGGATGAACTTTGTTTTCAGCCAAGACTTGTTTACAGCAGAATCCATTGAGCTCTATGAATTGACTGTGAAATTATTTCAGTACAGTTTGAAAGTGGGCTTAAGTTTCCCATGTACAAATGGGATGGATGTTTTTATTGAATGCTTCCAGGATCTCCCTCTCCAGCTCCCCCCACACAGCCTTGATGATAAAAATAACCATTGTAAGTATTTAAATACTCATTGTAGAGGGTTGGCTGTGGACTGCCTGAGGAAGAAGTGGTGGTATGTGGTCATGGCATTAAACATGTTGGCCCTGAGTCACAGGGAAGCTGCACCTGTGCACTTACTTGCAGCTGTACAAAGTTGGAATCAGTGATGTTTTACACTTGTCAGTGCTTAATTTGCACAGGTGCAAGTGTGTAAAGCTAGAACCTCACATGACATACTCAAGTCCCCAGTCTGCAGCAAGATGTCTGTGACCTCCCAGCACCTGCTCAGAGGGTCACACCTGTTTCAGAGAGATCCTCTGCAATGTTAATGTTCTCTGTTTTGCCTGATTAAACTTTGTAGTTGGGGGCTCAACTTTCTTCTGCACAAAAAGCAATCCCTCTCTCTTGAACACATCCCTATCACTTCATCTCCACTCAAAATTACCATGAAGTGAGCTGAGAGTTTAGATTAGCTGTGATTTATTTAGCATTGCTCTTTCTTCCAAAAGGAGCTATGTTGTCTTAGTTGCATTTTGCTTAAATGTGCTATTAAAAACATTTAAGTGAAGCCAGAGTATACTGTTCAGAATTAAATACTTTGAAAACACTTTCTTATTTCCACAGTTGTGATTCTTTGAGTAAATATTGCAAGTTATAACTGCTGCTTCGCACAGTCTCAATTCAAAATTATTTACATTGTTCCTAACATATACTAAGGGCTTGCTTTTGGAAATAAATACCTTTCATATTCTCCAAGAGAGTTATGTACAGCTAGTGTGAGATGTTGATGAACTGCTCAATGTTAGTGCATTGTTGCTGTTATTACTAGACTCCTTGCAGCCAGACTGTAGAAAGACCAAGAAATGGAAAAATCAAATTGAGAGTTATTTTTCACATACTTGAAATAAATTTTTCAGATATACTGAGGTCTTACTTAGCTATTGAAATCAAAACCTACTCTGCCTTGTTAGTCATGTATCTTCTGTTACTAGCAAGTGAGCCTGTTGTGAATCATACGTGCAATTAAGGTGACTAAACTTGGAGGAAAATGTGAACTATAAAGTTCTGAAGGAAGAATCAGAGACGTATATTTTCCACTTTTCATTTCTACCTTTTTATCCTTCTCATTTTTCAGCTTTAAAAGGGTTTATAGTATCCTCCTTTACTCCCCACCTCTTTAAAAAAATATTTTTAATGTCCTTCTCAATTCTGTCTTCTGCCACTTTTCTCACAATACCTTCTCTAGATCTCTTTACCTTTTAACTAACATCACTCATGGCAAAAGAAAAGTTTCTTGTGGCTGGCTAATCTTTTAATATGCCGGACTTAAGCAATGAGTCACTATGGCATACCAGCCAGGCCTTTTAATCCTCAGGCTCTTTGGAGAAGTATTTGGGAATTTCCTATGTTCAGGGTTTTAACATGAAGTACGGTTCTTTCCCTTCCCAAATGTTTACTGTGATCTGGTGGGATTTAGACTGGTATGAAAGCACGTGAGTGCAACGCACTGGATGTTTCATGTTTTTGTGTTTTACTTCGGTCTTTTCCATGGATGAGCGTTTTGTAAGAGAACGCTCTAGGTCAGATACTATTTTATCTTCTGTACTAAAGAGGGGGCTCTCCCTTGTGGAGCTGTGGAATGTGGCTTGGTGGGTGGGAAGCAAGAAGCCCCAGGAAAACTATTTGGCCTTTGCCTCCTCTGTTCCCCCTTTCCTGTCTGTCTGTCACCTTCTTTCCTCTCTCTTCTCTGGGAGCCAGATGAAAAATTTACTTTTCAGCCATTAGGGAATAAGAGGAGTGAAGAAGTGCTGTGGGACCTTGGGTGGAAACTGGTGTACAGGGCCTTGCTTTTTTCTGGGAAGCTGGCCAGGGACAGGGCAGGCTGTGTGGGGACTCGGGGCACAAAAACTCTCCAGAACACTGTCTTTTTGCTGATACAGATTGAGATGTTATTAAAGTTGGCTACACAAGCTTCTTTAGTATATAACTGTTGTAGATAGCTGTAATAGTTCTTGTTTTGGTAATGATTTTTTTCAGTCTCTTTAGCAGAATAGAGGCTTTGTAATTTGACTATAAGATCAAATGATGGCTATTGATCACAAGTATTTGTTACAGTAACTCTGATACGACTTACAACAGCAACAGTATTTACGTCAGCCAGTTCATGTCAGATGTCACTCATGTAGGATGAAAACTGCTAGTATGAGTGAGAGTGGTTTCCAACAGCAAATATGCCACACCAAGTGGAGCTCTTTGTCATGGGTATTTTGAAACCTGCCGAACCTCAGCAGGCCATCTGCCATAGTAGCTGGTGCTCTGAGCTTCCCAGAGATGGAAGGAATGCACTTTTATTTTTTTAATTCTGTTTCCCTTCACTTCAGATCTAAACAGTCTTCCTATTATTCATAGTATAAAAGGACAATTAAATACATACACTTTGGGAATTAATGCTCCTTTCCTATCCCAAGATGACTATCTGAAAACCAGAAGTGGGAATATGTTTTTGACTGTGAATATTTTAGCCCGGTGGTTCTTTAGAATATATGCTTTTTTTAATTTAGCTACAGCGTTCAAGTAATTAGAGAAATTGAAATGTTGGGTCCACAAACTAAACCAGACTAAAGATAGTATGTACAATTTCATATAATCTTAATATAAGTATTTTCAGGTGGCGAGAATTTGCCAGAATATGTAGTGCAGTGATTTTAAGATGATTCATGAAAAAAGAGTGGTTAGAAACTTACAGCTGGATTTCTTAGTATCCAGACATTTTTGTTTGTTTGTTTCAACTTAAGATGTGAATTCTGTGTCTGCTGTTTTCTCTGTTCTTACTTGCTTTGGTAGCAAGAGCTGGAATGCTTCGGTGTTAGAAGAATACTGTTGTTTTCAGTTTTATGTTCCTGTTTCAAAGCAATTTGTTTTCAGAGGCTGGTTGGTTGTTCCAGGCATCCACAATCACAGAAAGTGTTTACTTTTGCAAGTAGCAAAGTAAACTGCATTGCTAGGCAAAACTGCACAAGTGTTTAGTCTTGGGAATAAAGAATCGGGTGTGACGCTTAGAGCCTTTATGCTTTAAAAAAAATATTTTCACTGGAAGGAATTTTAGTCTATTTTATTTCCAGTTGTGATTATATTCATGTGTATCGTTTTAATAGCTTGCATGTGATAAGATTTAGGAGTGAGTAAAACGTACAGATTTTCACATTGTCACTCAAAATTGTGATGTTTCCACTCCAGCTGTGGTATAGTAACCTTTTCTCATCCTCTTTGGACTCTTGCCCTCTATGAGCCTCTTGATCTAATTTTAGGAACGCTATCTTACTTGGCTCTCACTGTGAAAGTTGATTGTCTTGGAAGACATCTGTGATTCGACTTCGCCATCAGCTCTCTTAACACTACGCACTTCTCCAACGTTGGCAAGTACCCTTCTGGGAACACACAGCCATGCTCCTGATACAGTCTGTGTTTCGGGCAACTTCAACTTTTCAGTCCCAGTTATGGGGGTGAAAAAGAATGATTGTCAAGTTGCAGGACACTTCCATTTTCCAAGGCATTCAAAATTAATTTATAAGGTATTAAAAGTTTTGTGCAATCAAATTGTATGAGGAGTGAACTAAGTGAACTTAAGAACATAGGGTACCATGTTCTTAAATTCTTAAGTACCATGCCTTAAGTTCTTAAAACAGACCCTTAATCTGAATCAGTATGGTCATTCTTGCTTTCCATGGTGAGCGTAAGCAGATACCTAAGGAAGACCAAATGAGGCAAACATGCATAATATAGTACACTCTCCTAGTACTCTCCCAGCCTTTGCCCATTTTTAGCTCAGGGATTTCCTGAGACTCTTGTGCTTTGTTACTCTAGCAACCTTCAGTGAAGCCGCTCTTCCTGGTGTTTTTCCATTTTTCCCTCAAGCCTATTTAAACTTGCCTCCACAGTATCCTTAGGCAACAACTTCTGTGGATCAGGGATTTTTTGAGCTTGCTTCCCATCAGCTTCATTTAATGTTCTAGTTACTGTCAGTCCCCATCCATCTTCCTTATGCCACTCGCAATTTGTAGACCTCTGTCAGATTTCCTCAGTGGTTACTTGTCCAAGGTGAAGAGTCCCAGCATACTCAGTTCCTCCTCAGTTTGAAGCCATTTCTTACCTTTGATAATCCTTGTTGTCTTTTGATGTCTCTCTCGTATATCTAGTTCTTATATATCTGGTTTGATAAGAGGTGACTAGGATTCCATATAGTGGCATAATTATGTTTTCTGGTTTGTTCTCTGTTCCTTTGTTGATAATTAATAATAATTAATTTGTGCTTTTATTGCTGATGAGCACTGAGCTGATGTTGTCATGGAATTACCTACCATAATCTAAAGTCTTGCTTCTGAGTGGCAATGGTCAGCTCAGAGCCTACACTTCTGTACATCAGGTCAAAATTATTTTTTCGGATACATCGTTTTGCCTTCACGTATATTGAACTTCATCTGCCATTTTTGTTGTTCTGTCACTCTGCAGCTATTTGCAGTTATCTGTCAGCCTTATAGCCTTTGAATAGCTTTATGGAATCAGCAAACTTTGTCACCTTGCTGCTCGCTGCTTTCCCGTGAATGTGCTGAACAGAGCAGAGCCCTGTATAACTCAGCTGGTACTTCCCTCCATTTCAAGCATAAACTCTTAATGCCTACCCTCTGCTTCTGTTTTTTTCAGCCCAATTCTTTATTCATGCCAGACCATCCTTCTTAGGCCATGGCTGTGTAGCTTTCTTTAAACCGTTTGGTTGTCTCCCATATTGAAGTGTCCACATATGAAAATGTCACCACTAGTTGAAAGCAGTGGGGGATGACCCATGTTCATAAATGTAGTCATTAAAATGGGATAAGCTTATTAATGTTGAAAGGGGAAAAAAAATCTAGTAAGCAGGTCAGGGTATAAATTTCTTCATTGGTTACTGTACTTTAGACCAAAAAAGAAAAATAGTTTTTCACAAAGAACTTTTCAATCTTGTTCGTTTTGTCCTCTTCCTTTGCTTCTCATGGGAGATAAGGAGTGAAGAAGCAAAATGCTTTATTTTGATTTCTACAGACAGCTTCTGTTCTGAAATTTGATATCAGTACTTCCTGAAGGTAAAGATTCTGCCTCAGTTTTCGTGAAAAAATACAGCTGTCTGTCTAGCTATATCCCTGCATTTTTTTTAGCGCCTGCTTTTACTCAGTCCAAATTACTGATGAAAATATTTCAGCCAGTTCTGTTTTTTCTAGTTAATATGAAATCACACACCTTGTTATAAAGAGGAAATCGATTAGACTTTTCCCAAGGTCTGTGCTGTATTCCCAGTTGGTGCCAGATTGTTCCTAATTGCCCTGTTAGGTATCTACTGACCTGATCCTCATGGGCTGTAAGTAGGTATAGCATCAAGTAACAATTTGGAACCAAGTATTTGATTTTTCTTTCCTTGCTACTCTGTACAGGTAAAGTTCCTAATGCAACCTGACAGCAATGTATCTGGTTTTAAATGGTTTAGAGGTGCTTCTGATAGGCGAGAAGACAGGAGGCTGATTGCTTCAGGGTATATATGAAAGTGAATAGGGTAGATTTGTATTGTTTACTGCTTTTGGCCAGAGATGGTAACTTTCTTCTTTGAATGACAGTCACTTTACATTCTCTCAGTAAATAAACACAGTGATTATTCTAAGACCCACATACAGTTTCAGTACTTCATATATCTTATTTTGTATATTTCTGTGCCATATGCATTTGTGTGATGCTGCTTAGCTATGTGACACATTTTTGTTAACTGAATGTTGCAAACAAGCTGCATCTCAGCACTAAGTAATGTTTAAATCATTTTCAGTGAATGATTTCAGGTGGATTTGATTAAAGTGCATCTGAGGAAATGGGAATTTTTATGGTAGGTTTGATAGGAATTCAATAACTTTAGCTCTAGGAATTACCTGAGACATGGTTTGAAGGCTGATTATTATATTACAGTGGGTTCTTTAGCTCTCACTTGGACTTCCATTTTGGTAAATATCATGTGTTTTAGACCACGTGAAAAACAACCCTTAGAATGCTTTAATGAGAGTGGCTGCCTACATGGAATCTTATTTCAGGGCTTAGTGTAAAAATTCTTATTTTGACATATTTGAAGGTCTGTAAAAAAATATATTTGTGAAGATGTAGAGTTGGAGAGTTCCTCTACTCATTTAATGATGGTAATTTTAACAGGAAGATATGTGGGATGAAGAGGGTTAGTCTTTGTAAAACAATGAACTCTGCTTTTGGTGACAGGCTCCTACCACTGCCACAGAACAAATACATAGAAGTAATGATGTACAAAAGGCTCAAAAAGTAAAATCCAAGGACTTTAGAAAAAGTTGAGTTCTGGGGCAAAATGTGCAGCTTAGCATTGTCTCTTGACCAAGGCTCAGAAGCAGCTCAGCCAGGAAAATTCCCTTTTGGCCAGTCTCTTAGGAATGTTGGAACACCTTGTTGACTTGCAATCTTGTTGACTTGTACTCAATGGAAATCATGTGTGACACAGCAGGTAATAAGCACCTCTGCAGGTTATGGCACTTTTAAAATAATCTAAAAAAAAATACAGAAGCTTTGATACTTCTCTGCACTCCTAGTGCATGAAAGTGAGTGCTAAGTTATTTTAAAACTTCAGTTCAGATCCCTTATCTGTATCAGAAGATCTGACCGGTAAAAATACTATTACAATTCTTATGACTCACCAAAGCAAATTAAATTACAATATTTTAAAATTGAAAAGGTGAGATCTCAAAAGAATTGCCATAAATAAGATTATATATGTGACCATGGTTGGTCCCCTTTGTATTTGTACATTGTGATAGTCTCTAAATACAGTATGAAATTTTCTTATTCCATGGAACTGTTGCCTGGGTAGGCCTTGAATGTACAGGGTAGATGTTCACTTAGCAAGCAACCATAAAATATATATGTTTGTTCCTGATGTTTAATGCATCTCCTTGTAGTTTATTTTTTTTTATGCTGTTCAAATTCTTCTCTAAAAGCACTGGCATTTTCTCACGGGCTTTCCTATGCTGCTCTGCATTATCATACCTTTTAATTCAAGTTTCACTGAGTTCGATGTTGCCATCTATTTCTTTCCATCTCCCTTCTCTAGCTTCTGTCGTCTTTGCCTTTGAATCAAACAGCTTGTCTTCCTTTCTGAGTTCGTTGTAGGGCTTCACTGAGAGAAAGGGAGAAGAATTTTCTTATCCTATCCTCTTTGGTGTTGAAAGCCCACTACTTAAGAATTAAGAGTTGTGCCCCACAGCTGCAAGCTAGCTCAGGCTGAGTTGTCTGCAAATGTTTCATATGTAGTTTAATCAACCATAGGAGCTGAGAATTTTGAATTTTGTTTTGGCCCTCTTGGAGGAGATTTCCCTCAGTTTCATCATTTGGCCAAATCTGTGTAAATTTTCACAAGAGTACATGTATGAGAGGCACATATGATCCAAAGACCGTTTCCTGTTAAGTATCAAAATTGGATTTAGGTACTTGAGAATGATATATATGAAAGAAGACATATATGCATATTAGTTTGCCAAAACTTCTTAATGTCAGCAAAAAGTATTACCAGTCCTGCTTTCAGAAATGGCTAGATCGTGTTGTGGATTTTTTCCACAGTCATTGAGTGTGATGAGAGCAGTAAGCCTGAAAAATTTTAGATTAACTGTTTAACAATCAAAGATTTGTCTACACAAGAAACTACACTGTTGCAGAATTCAATAGGTTTTGCATTTAAAATTAAGTACTTTATATTGCCTATCGCTGAGGATGCTAATTTCTATGGAGTCTCTTTTTAATTTATTTCACTTAGAAAACATAACAACAGCATGTTTTAAGGAGAGGTAATAGAGTCTGAATAGAAAATTCTGAAAAAACAAGCCTGCAGTACATGTTCTGGACTATTTCTGTGTAAGAAAATTGCTCACCACAACCAAAAAAGTGAAGCGTAATCAATTATTTGCTGCTCAGATAACAGGCAGACCTGCATACTAAGAGATTTACTCAGGGTGCTATATGGCATAGGTGCTTTGTTGGTATTAGCACCTCAGAACCACTGGGTTTCCTGGTGCTGCATAACAGCAAACTAGATGAAGCACAACACAAACTAAACCACTTCCCTTTGCTCATGCTAGATTGCTGTCAAGCAGATAAAGCATTTAGTCGCATCAGTACCTCCTTGTGCCATCCTTGGCCTTTGGGCTGCTGCTGTTGGCTGTGGCAGGATTTGTGCCAAACTCAGCCTTGTATCCCTTCCAGAGTCACTTGAGTTGCTCCACATACAGAAGTGCCCCTTTTTGCATGCAGTTTTGCTTGGCCTGGCATGGATGTGCTTTATCCATGGCGTGGATAATCTCCAAACCAAGTAATCCTCACAAGAATTATGAGAGTGATGATTATATGGGGAAACATTAACACCTGTTGATGCTATCAGTTATACTTCTAGTACACGGATAGTATGAATTATAGTAGTGGCCTCACTTTGCAATGGAATTCAAGATGTTTACTGTCCTAATCAGCGAGTAAAAAATCACGACGACCACACCTCTGCCTTTAACAGACTGCTTATTTTGGCCAAATGTTCTTTTGAATATTCCTTCCACTTGAAGAAAGCTTTGGAAGATGGTGAAAGCATGCTAATTGCTTCTTCCTTGTTTCATATTAATTCACTCATGTTTTTTAAAAAGTTTTACATGTTTATGTATTCAGTGACTTAATTCAACTTTTCAAAAATGGGATTTACCCTTGTTCCTGGGGATTTCTGTGACAACTTTAGTTTCATTTATAGATGCAGATATTTGGCTTTACGCTTAAGTTAGTGTTCAGTTAATGACATTGGACCTTGGTAGACAAAGACATCTACAGGAGGAGGATGGAGGAAGCAGAACAGTGCTAAATAACATGTTGGTACTGATGAGTGGAACCATAGTGCAAAAGCAACTGACTTTTAAAAAGTAGCAAATAAAACTAAACAAGCCAGTGTCCAGCTCTATTTTTTAATCTCTATACATATCAGATTAAGTATGTTAAAACAGGTGTTTTGTAAGGATGATATAGTAGCTCTATTAAAAGTTTCAGTAGTAAAATCAGTAAATCTGTTGGCTCTTAGTTTATGTTGCTACTTATGATGTCATAGGATTGACTGTCCTTTACAAAGTATTTATACTTGTAAATATTCAGGTCAGTTTTATTCAAATTTCTTTCCGTGAGTAGCATTCTCTAGGGGTTTTTTTTGGCTACCTCTGTCCTTTTGTGTAAGTAAATAGAGATAATAACTATTTATGGGGAAAATTATTAGATCTTTAGCTTGTCAACACACCTTTTTTTTATTTTTTGACAACTCGCATTCTGCTTTATGCAGACTGTATTTCCTTTGTTACTTTAATTCCTGCTAGCACTCTTTGTGCTTTCATTTCATGGATATATTTGTTACCTCATATACCTGAGTACTAGTGAGAAAAGAGATTAAATTGCTTTAGGAGTACCTTGAGATATTAATCTGTGCTGGATAACTGTCCTTTGGACAGAACTGGAAGTAGTGAAATTTTCAAAACGAGGGCTGTAAAGCCCAGCTGATGAGAGCTATTAATGATTGCTGCTGTACGGAGTGTTTGTTTAGCAAAAACCAAATATAATCCTTGGATAGAACTTAATAAGAGATGTTGGTAGGTGCAATGGCATGCCAGTTCATAAATGAAAGACCAGAGAGAGTAGTGAGTAGACAGACTCATCAGTTTGTAGAGAGTCTTAGATTTGGAGAAACCTTGGCCATCTTTCTTCCTTTGTATTTATATTCCATTTTCTTTACTAAGCTATTGTATATTATGTTCACTCTCTATTTTTGCATAAATGGGGCAGCAAATACCTACTACAGAAGCAATGACAGCTGATAAGCAGTTTTGAAAGATGGAATGAAATTTTAAATTCTTCAAGCATTGCCTTCTTCCATTTTGATACTCTTCTGGTCTTTAAAATATGAGAATGAAAGGAACCAGACTGCTGGTGGAAGTTGGTGTATCAATGTAAAATGATTTTTAAGCAAAGGAAAAGATGGAGGACAATTCAAGGTGACATTGTGATCAGCTTTCTTTGTTTTCCCAAACATCCTTGACCAAATCTTACTCAAAGTCTGCCATTTTTTCCTTTTGGTATTCATCGTGAATAGAACAGCTGCAATAGACTTGCACAGTACTCCTCATATCTGTCAGAAAGAGGCTGATGGAGAGACATTCAAGGAAGGGTACTGCTTTCCTACTCACAATAAGCTCAACTTCTCCAGGATTCAAGGAAAAGTAGTAGTTCCCTCCAGCTAGTTTCTTACAATTTCATACTTGTTTTTCATGTTTAGCATATGGTGAATTTAATTATTGGCTGAACCTCGCCATGTTTAAGGCAGTAATTTTTTTTCTGGGCTTACAGATGAGGAATACTAAAGCACAGCAAAATTAAGTTATTTGCCTGTGTTCCTTCCATGAGTCAGCGGCACAAGTAGGAAATAGAGCTCACGCTTATTCTTAGTCCCAGGAATATTTCATCCCAAGAATAGGCCCATACACTTTGGTCCCTGAACAATACCCTGTCCTTATATAGCTTTTAAAAATAATTATTGCACAGATCCAGAGTTGAGCCGATTGCCAAATATGATGGTAGACAGTTTTGTGTGGTTTTTCTCCTCAGGCACGTTGACAGGAACCTTTGGTTTCCTTTACTTCCTCTGAAATGTTAAGGAGAGCTCCATTGTTAAGACTATCTGACTGTGTTCAACACCTGTAGTTTTCTAAAACAGCAGCTTTGGGGTGCTTTTTGTTGTTTTTTTTTGTTTTTTTTTCTTCCTACGTTTACTGTCTGTGAAAGGGGAAGTTCTGGAAGAGGAAGGGGGATAAATGAGTCAGGGTTACACTGGATTATCAAGAGTGAACTGCTAGCAGCATATATAATTTTTAGTCATGTTCCTGTGCCTTCCGAAGAGCTTCATAAATTCACGTGTTTCTTCAGAAATTTTTTGTGTGTGTGTGTGATTTATCCTGAACTTAGTGCATTCCTGTCTGGGTCACTTGTCAGTAGTTAATGGCAGAAGTATAATCTGTCAAGGGGCTTTATGGGCATCTGATTTTCCTCATGGTGTCAAAATACAAAAAGGAAATAATTTGGTAAAGGGCTTTTTTCACAGAATGGAAGCCTGGGGCACAAAACATAAATGCTGAACTCTCAGAGAGCAGAGTGGAAGAGCTCAGAACATGGGTCTCCACTTCCCTCTTTTGTACCTGAATCACAAGACCCTATTCTGTCCCTTCAAATTAGTAACACGTATGTTGTAGGATCCCTGTGCTTTACTGCAACTTGAGCATATGGATCAGAAATCTGTTTTGAATATAACTAATTATGTGAAATGAGCTCTGTACATATGCTTTGGATTTTGAAGCTTTAATATTGGGGAGATGAATTTTTAAAATTTAAAATAAACAATTCACCTTATGAAGGCGTTTCAAATTTTCCTTTATCTTGGTTCATAAGCAGTTATGATTTGCAGTTTTGCCAGCTAACAGAGCTGTCTTTGTACAATTATTCTAAATAAGAATTGTAGAGGAATTATGTGTTATTTAGTAATAATCTGGTATACTTTTGTGTCAGATCTGTCTGGAAAATATTCTTAGCTGCCAAATGGATTTTATTCTAGCTCTAAAGATGGTTTTTCTGTGCCAGGGGATTGAGTTATATATTATGAACTTGGAGAATTGATGTATTGTTTATTACAGCAGGTTGTCATTTAACAAAGTGTATCTATGTGGATGCAGAAAGATTAAACATTTACTAGATACAATGAAGAAGGAAGCCCAGCAGTAACCTAATTTTTGGAATGACATAACTGCAAAGATACACAGTCTGACTTCTTTTCTACACTATGTTGTTTTCTAGAAATATGTATAGTTGTAACATAAAAATAATTGTTTTTCATGGGAGCTAGTAATATACAAGCATGAAAGTAGAAATTATATACCCATACAGTATGTAAGCAGGTTTATGCATTTTCAGGTTGTTGCATGAGACACAAGTACATCTTGCTAAATTGATTTTGTCTTGGTTATCGTCTGTGAAATCCAGTAATTATGAAGGATCAGGGCAGAGATGTATGCTTTGCTTTGTATATTTATTTATATGCTGATTCTGCCAAGCGTATTTGTTTGGAGCGCTCCAATTTTGGAGCGCTCTGGGTATTACACTCTCTTCATCTGCATACGCAGGCAGTAAATGCCGGACACAGGTGTTCCTCCCACCTCATCAATCAGGCCAGTGGCAGAAAGGAAGTGACACTGCCTAAGTCCCTATCCAGTTCTGTTTGCTAGACCATATTGCCTTCCAAAAAGTAAAATTAGCTTTCATACAGTGATTACAAAGTTGACACAGCCAAATCTTATCTGTGTTATTGCATGCCGGTCATACTTCACTTTCCTGTTTAATAGATCCAGGAGGGTAGGTTCTGCTTCAGACCTTCTACTACTAGCTGCTGCTGCTCTGGTTATGGCTGGGATGTTGTAATATTTCCATTAAGCCCTGTTTTCAAATCGCATATGACTGGGTATTTGAAAAGCCCTTCAGTTACGAAATCTTTGCAGTGTTCTCTAGCTTGACCCCCCTCCCAGGAGTTGAAGAGAAAATTGATTCAGAATACAGTCATTTACTGAAAAGTGAACAAACTCACAATTCTTGTTTTCAGGCTTTACTGTCTGTATTTTAGAAAACTTGCTGATGAGCTATAAGTCCAAAAGACAGGTTAATTTTGAAATCAAGAAAATGCATCCGTCTTTTGATTAACCAAAAGATGTTTACTGATTCAATAGACCTTTACAAGTTTATACTAAATGAAAATTTAATTTTTAATTTTTATAGCTTAGATGTTCTGGGGTTCGTTCAAACCTTGTTGGTTCTTCAGTAGATCTGTCACATACAAGCATGTCTGGCAACAAATAATAGAGTACGACTGAAAAACTGGTACTTCAGAAATCAAGTTCTACAAGGGCTTTGAACTGTATGGCATTAGTGTGAGTTGGCAAAAGAAAGTTAGCAAAAGCTAAGCATGAATCATAGGAAAAACATCAAGTAATAGGTGTTGAGTAGGTTGTAAATAATATGGAAGAGACCTACACTATGCATTATATAAAATGCAGTTGATGTATCATCATTTAATGTTAAAATATTCTTACATCTTATCACAGTAGCTGTTATACTGTGGAGAATGATCATCTCAGTTCAATTTGGTATAAAGAGGCAGTGTTGTTTGATTTTGATTTCTGAAAGATAATGTTTTTCTCATCAGCATGAAGCCCATTCTCTCTACAGAAATAAATATGTTTGTGCTCTGTACCAGGCATAACACAGCTGAGGAAAGAAATCCCACCTCTAACCTGCTCCAGGTTGCCAGTGAAAGTATATTATAATTTTAAACCCTGAAGGCTGGCTGCTGAGGCATTAAAACCATTGTTTCTCTGTAATTTGGATAGCATTTTTTTGAGGTGTAGCTCCAATATGATCCCTTAAGATATCCCTCCCCTGCTAGAATCTAGTGAGTCAAAGGGTCTCTCCAGAGCATGTATCTGCTCAGCTCTTCTGTGCCACTGGACTGCCAGTACAGTTGTCCCTCTGCCACTGCAACAGTCTTCACTGTGACCAGGAGAAGAAAAGCCTGTGTTACTGTCAGAAGTGCAGACCGAATTGATAAAGATGGGTTTCTTTACAGTCTCGTGGTGGGAACGAGACCTAAAATAGGTGGCTCAGATTGACCAGTTCTGTGGCTTCCATTAGGATTATTCACCAAAATGCCAAAGCTGATGGTTTGAGTTGTTGTTTTTCAAATAAATAGGACTTGAATACCTTGTCGTACACTTATGAATGGAAAATAAGATGGAAATTTTTTGACACTGCTCCATCTTTATATGGGGGGCAGAAAAAGGAGTCATCCTAACTTAGAAAATGGAGCCGCACAGACTGCCAAGTGGATAAAGTGGAGTGTGTGCTCCTTGAGATGCCCTGGGAAAGCCCTCCACAAGACAGCAAAAGTACATGTGCTAAAATGGATAGACATTGTCAGAAGAGTGAAATGCACGGGTAGGGAGAATCACTGGCCCACCCTGATGGCATCATCTCTGCACCTTGTATAATTCTTGAAAACCATTTCTGAAATCATTGAGCTTTGTGTCTGTCTAAGTTACTGAGATCTGGTATCACATAAGCATATCTAAGCAAAAATGGTGCAATATGTGCTTTACAATTCTAAAGAAGAAATATGAAAAGTTAAGACACGATTTATCATGATTATCTGGTACCAAAGGAGGACTTGATATAATCATCTGGTACAGCAAGAATCAAAATTAAGGAGGAAACACAGCTACCATATATATAAAAATGATCAAGAACTTGCCATTTTCTGCTGCGCGTACATGCTGTGATGTATGTTCAGGCACAGATAAGGTTCTATCTAGTTGGTTTCAAGTTTCAGCTTTGCAGTCAGATAAAAAGAAGGTATCTTAGTTTGATATTAAAACTTTTTTTCTTGTTTATACAAATACGAACAAAAATAATTTGACTTTTGACTTTGTTTTAACCAAATTGTGTAACGAAACAAAAGTGTATTGATGCACTTAGTGACTGGTGCTGTTCAAAGAAGGAAGGAACAGGCTTTGTGATTTAGATACAAACATTTGGATGCATGTCTATACTGTGCATTTGCTGTCCAGTTCCTACCAGTTATTGGTTCTGGTCACACACTGTGCAGCTGTACCTAACAGGCAATACATGTGCATGGACGCATGCATGCAGACACACACACACTCTCCCCCTGGGCAAGGAAGTGCCCCCGATGGCACCTCTACGTGACTTCATCCCTTAGTTTGCTACAGGGCTCAAGCCTCACGAACCCAAGCAGCTCACTAGGTAAATTTGTACCTGAAAAGAACCCCTGCAGCTCAGTACATTGCTAATGTGGACAGATATATGGTGTACCAGGCAAGGGAGAGCTCTGTTCAGACTTGCACTGAATCATATTCCCATCTGTCCCAAGTACAGATAGCTTCTTGCTTAATCTTGGGTCTAGGGCAGGCTGAGGAAGCCACATTAAAATAGCTGTTGCTTGCTTTCTGCATCAGGCTTGAGTTCTGAGGAGTAAAATAATAAAGAACACGTGTGTGTAATTAAAGTACAAAGGAGATAGGAAGGGGGATAGCAAGGAACAAATCCAGAAAATAAGGAACAGTTGAGCATCATAATTACAGACATCTGATTATACTGGAGGAATTAAAGGACTCTGAAAGAATTAGCCCTGCAACCATTCTGAATCTTGAGGGGAGGGAGAGTGTATTCATCAGGGGTTTGTTTGTTTGTTTTAAATTACTTATGTTTTCAAAATAACTATCATAGTTTTCCTGGTAGCAAAACCTATAGTAAAATCTGCAACACAGCTTCCACAGGAATCTCTATTGCAAGTTACTCACAAATTCAGTTGAAATAATTATTGCTTCAGTACTAAGTTGAGTGTTCTGTTAGGAAGACCCCAGGAAATCTGTTCAACTGTTTTTTTGAGATTTTGAGCATTCTGAAAGCTATTTGGTATGCATGTGTAAAAAATCTATCTTAATCTTTTCAGGTGGCTAGGCACTTATGAATAAGTTTGAATTTATTTAAAATACTGTCTATAAGCAGTTATAAATTACATGATTGATAAGCATTTTATTATGTTTTTCATTAAATTCTTTGAGGCACTATTAAGTAGTACCTGAGATAGTGAAAGGTGAATGGGCTTGACACAGGACACTTCTAGCTCATTAAAATACATAAGAATACAAATTCTTCAGCAGAAACTGCTCAATCTCCTGGGTGGTCTCTATTTCATATATCAGGTGGGAAAATAGCCCTTTTTTACTGCAAGGATCACCTAAGGAATCTCCAGAAGGAAACTCATAAATATTGGCTTCACCCGTCTTCTCTCCCTCCTCTCCCTGCCATCTCCCACAGATTTTTCCGTACAAAAGGATTATTTGCCTTTAAGGATGCTATGTTCTTTGCACTATACTAAATGGGATTTCTGTGCCAAAAACTAAGTAATTTTTCATTAGCTGATATGAGTCTAGAAAGCTTATGGAAGTGAGCTGATAGCAAAGAAGCTTGATTTTTGTTTCTAACATGCCACTGAAAACTGAAAGCAAGTTTAAACTAAACAGAAAGCATTTAAAAAGAGTATAGGAAGTAGGTGCAGTAAGGGAAAGCTGGAAAGAATAAAAAGAATAAAATTGTCACAGGAAAAAATAGTAAACCTGGTCCTGTGCTGTGTTTATATTTCTAGAAACCTAGACTAAAATAGGTTTGATGTCACATATAAAACTATATTTTGAGGGTTGGTGTTTTGATTTTTTACTGTATTAGCTGTCTAATTAGTATAAATTCCTGCTTCTGCAATGATTAAATGAAATAGAAACGCACAAGCTTAATCTTTATGGGGATCAGAAACGTATCTGGAATATGCAGTTGAGAACTCAAATCTGTTCTGTTGCTGAACAAATGATTTTATATTCATGGAGGCATGATAAATACGCCCTCAGAAGTGCATGGAAATGCAAACTACTGATTTGTATTTCTTTGATGTGTTTTCAGTTGAAAGCTCAGTGTTTTTCTTGTGTCACACAGTGATTATTACACAAATACGCAGGATATATGAAATACTGAAAGATTGATTCAATTTATTCAATTTTAAGGATTTGATGTGATTTTTTTTTTTCTCCTATTATATCTGCAGGAGAAACCTCACAAAGCTGTCCCTGATCTTCAGTCACATGCTAGCAGAAATCAAGGCTATTTTTCCAAATGGCCAATTTCAGGGTGATAACTTTCGTATCACCAAAGCTGATGCTGCAGATTTCTGGAGAAAATTCTTTGGAGATAAGTAAGTACTAACATTTTGCAAAATCCTTAATTCTTTCTAATCATAAGCATGAAAAAGCATGATATTTTCAAAAATCCAAATAATGGTTCTAAGTATGTGGGTGGGCATTTTAAAGGTAACTTCTTGTCCAAGTCTTTAAATTGGCTGAAATTGTTAAATTCATTAACAATTTTTTTTTTTTAATGTTGTAATTCGCCTGAAGGATGAATAAAAATGTATGGGCAGTTCTGTCAAGGGCACTTACAGTTAATCATAAATTAGACTACATTGCATGAAGTTTATTGGTTCCATTCTAGGGTGAAGATTGTACATTGTTTTCATAATGTACATGGCAAATCATGTCCTTTCATATTTTATATATATACTCTACAAATGATAACTCTGAAGTCTGAATTAGGAACTTGATATTGGTCTCATGGACAGTATGTTTCCTTATCCCATCTTTAACTTTCTAACTACTACAGTATTTAGTGGTTTTTAAGTAATTGAAATAATGTTTTTATCCCTTATTATAGAACCTTTTTTTTCTACAACTGTACTGCCTATAACATAATCACAGGGGACTAACATTTTCTTTCGTTCAAGTTCTGTTACAGAAAAAGATAGAATAACTGGAGATATGTCAGAAGGTTCAATGAAAAGCAGGTTTTGGAGAAACTTATTGTTCAAGAATGGGTCATGAAATGAATGCTAAGTGTGACTTGTAGATATGTGATTAAATCCTTATAGCAAATGCAATATTGAAAATGTAAAAGTAGACAGGTGGGGGGGTTGTTTCTGGGAAACAATTTCATTTATGATACAGATATAGGCTAACAGAAGATGCATAGCTTCATCACCTTCTCATATGTAATGTTTATTAGTGTAACAGTGACATAAGAGGGAGGAGACAAGAGGTTTGTATATTTTACAATATAATGGAGCAATCATTACGGTCATCAAGTCCGATATCTTGCATAATGCAGGCCATAGGAAGCCACAGAACAATTGCTGCAACAATCTGTTATGTTTTCTGAGTGAGAGCAGCTCTTTAAAATAAGTCTTTCATTCTTTATTTAGAATACCAGCATAGTAGGTTGGCACTTACGCAAATTAATTTTGTTCAGTGTGAATTTACAACAGTTTCACTTCCTTTTTCTTGCTAGTCTAAACATACCTACTGCTAGCTTCCAGCTTTCTGGTTTCATTATAGTGTTATCTGGTAACTTCAGTCTTCTAACAAATTTCTTTCCTATGTAGATAATGTTAGAGTGTGATCAAGTTGCTGTATCAATCTTCTTTTTGTTAGAGGAAAGGAGTCTGACCATGTTTTGTGTTACCCATTTTAATGCTAAGATGATCTTCAAAATACCTACAAAAGTTCAGATTAAGTTATCTGAAGGATTAATTTACATGACATGTAGGGGTCTCTATCAGATGAGGCCTTTAAAAAAACATGTCAGTCAAAAAAAGAGAAACAGGAGCTTTGAAAAAAATTACTCATGATCATCTTCCGTTCAGGGTTTCTGTTTTCTCTTCCTCTCTTTCTCCCCATTGCTTAGCAACTCTGAGAATTTAAATCTCATGGTCCTTCTCTTCTCCTGCTGGGCTCTGTCCTTGAATGACCTTTACCAGCTGTCTTGATCACAAATTGCATTTCTGTCATTGGGATTTACAGATCTCGTCTTCTGCAAGCTGTTCGTTGTTTCTATCATTTCATCTTAGCCAGTTTCATCAACTTCCCTATTCACTATCATGTTCCTCTTTGTATTTCTCTACTAACTTGTACTTTCTGTGTGAGATTCAAGTGCTTCCCTTCAAGTTTCCTTCCGATGGTCCTGCCAGTTTCCTTTGGGAGATGGCACAATAGATAGGTACTTGAGGTGTCAGACAGTAGGAAACTGTAACATATTAATACATTTTTATCAGAACAAGGTTGGTAAGAAGAATTTTTCAACTGCCTCGGTCCCTCTGAACAACTCAGCTCTACCCTTGTCTTTCTCTTCTTCACACTTGACTCTTCTCTTTCCTGACTCATCCCCTGGAGCACTTCTTTCTGATCTTTTTCAGGGCCCCAGAGCTCTTGCCATGCCTTTTTTATGCTTTGGTTCTTTCCTGCTTATGTAAACATCTTCATAAAATGCAACTTTAAATCTGAACTCTCAGTACCAACCCTCTGAACTCCTCCCCTCCCCCCATATGTACTTTGATAGTTTTGGTTTTGGTTTTTTGGGGGGTGGGGTGGGATGTGGTTAAAGCATCCATGCACCAAAAATGCCTAGAAATCAAGGCAGTTTTGGGACGTCCAGTTAATTACATATGTAACCTTGGTCATCTAGTACAGCCCGGAAGTTTTTTTGAGTTCTGTCTTGTCAGGTGCTTTACTTTCAGACTAGGTAAATAACCAGTTATTTGTGTTCTCAGCTCTTTTCTAACAAACTGAAGCTGGTTTAGTTACCTGTCTTCTAAGCAGTGAACAGTTGATCTGTGCTTGGCAGCCTTGCCATTATCTCAGGTTTAGTCAGTTGTGCTTAAGTAACTGTAAAACATGTAACAGCATGTATGTCAAATAAACAGATGAGAAAAAGGTTTATTTGGCATTACGTTTAATCTCTTTGTTAAACAAAATGCCTGAAGCTTTTTTAAACAATAATTATTTTCTAATCCATTTAGAAATATATGGCAGGTATGCCTGTGAGCCACATCTTTTACAATGGGCCTGTTATGACAAATTAATTTGCAAATATGCTAGTATCACTTCCCTAGAAGCAGAGCCTACACAAAGATTTTGGGTGTTGCAAACAACTGATAAAATCTGTTTCTAACCTGACCACCTTAAGACAGGCCCCTAGGACTATCTGAAACCTCCAGCTCTGGTTAGGTATGCAGTGCAATGAAGGAGCGCAGGGAGGGACTATATTGTATGTTCCCTGGCTGCATCTCTATTTTACAGGGCAAGCCTGGACTCCTCACTTGTTTGCAAAAAGCAGCCCTTACTTTGAGGTCACTAAGTAATGCTGCTCAAGGTTAGAGCATAAATAAAAAGTAAGTTGTGCTGGATCTTGGCTTCTGATGGGTAAACTGTAGCACAAGAAATAATTCTGATCCATTGTTTGATCTGACTGGAAGGAGGGAATTGGAACTATTAGATTAATTTATGATTTTTTTCAGCATAATATTATCATAAAAATAATCTTCCTGTTTCTAAACATAATGAATTGGAAGCTTTTATATAATCAATTTTTTGTCTTGGTTTCTTTCTGAAATGTTGTCATTTTTTTCTTTTTTAATTTGAAATATTCTAAATAGCAAGAAGGAGGTCAATAGCCATTTATGTTTTTAAGTCGACTCTGGCTTTCAGTTTTTGAAAATGCGACCTACGCTTCCATTTACAGAAAGCAATATATTATAATTTGCTGAGGAGTAAAATTCAAAAGATACAATTTCCAAGAGTCCAGTCTGTAGTTTTAAAAAAAAAAAAAAAATCTATATCTGATTTCTTTCACTGCTCTTCCCCAATGAATGGGGAACTTCTAGTTTTGTTGGTTACATTTGTCTGTCTGAACACTTGCTGCAAAATTGTGCAGCTGTAACTAAGTTTATTCATCCTGTTATTAATAAGTATCATAGGATGCAGTCATTCTTTTTGTGTTTAAAGTTAGTCTGGTATACGTTCACATGACTTCAAACTCAGCAAAATAAATGGCTAGGCTAACTATTTCAAGTCTCTGATGATCACACATCTAGCTGCTCTTTGAATTTCTGTAGGAAAAACAGAAGTAGAACTCAGCAAGCAATTTGAATGGCTTCATCAGAGCAATGTGCTGAGATAACTTCACACATTCTTGGCCTTCAGATACCTCCTCAACTTTTGCATTCCTGGTACATCACTACAAAACTTCTAGATAATGTCAGTAGCTAGAGAAGATTGGATGGGAGGGAATGCTATGGTGCTTGTGAGAGCAACAGATATGTCGATAATGGAAATCATCAGCTCTCACGTAGGCAGAGAGTGCAAAAGGAGTAAATAGTCAGAGCCTTTACAATTTAAATAGTCAGAGCCTTTACAATTGTGAGGTTTTCCGGTATCACATGTTTCAGAGGAGAAGGGGAAACCTTGGAAGTGATACGATGTTTGGAAAGGATCGGGACAGACTAATGTGGGGTTTAGGAATGTATAGGGAGGGTTGAGAGGTGGGAGATAATGAGATTTTGATTATCTGGGTGGAAGAAGAATGTGGACAATAGCAGTATGACAAAGGAAGAAATGGAGGAATTTATTTCTCTGCAAGGGCAAAGTAGAATATGTATCCAAATTAGGGGGTAGGTGAGGAGGTCAGCAGTATCAAATAGAAGGCCCAGGATGGTTTTGGTATATTGACTTTGTCAAGGAAGCTGACAGAGAAAAGCTGTCGGAGATGAGGGAATAGAGAGAATTTTGGATTTGCTCTGTGAAAAGAAAAATCGGTAACGAGTGAGGACTTTCCAAAGGCTGAATGACTGGAGTAGGCTGAGAATGGAGCTCTTTGGCATATTCACAGGCTATGAGGAGGAAGAGAGCCTCTTAAAGAAAATAAAGGAGCTGGCTGAAAAAGAACTAAAGGCTAAATTGACACAAGCTTTACACCGTGGTCAAGATTTTAGGTTAAGATCTATACCAAGAAAGAGCTTGGTAGTGTCAAAAGCAGGAAAGCGGTGAAATTGAGAAGGTGTGATTTTTGAATTTGTACTGATTACTAGAATACAATTATTGGAGCAACTGGTTTTAGTGGAGTGAATCTTCACCCATGGTTTACCATTATAGTTGCACTGAAGCAAATGGTGGTTAAATGTACAGCTAAACAGTAAAGTTAAATGGAACTGTGAAATTGTAAGGCATGTAATCAGCAGTTACATTTGTTTACAGATGCTTTAGTAACCCCCAGTGGGTTGTAAATATGCATATAAAACATAATCTGATAGCTTCTTCATTATCTGCATTTTATCACTGTATAGTGCTTGATGTTAATTTCCCCTGGTTCCTCGCTCATTTTAATAGCACCTTACATCTTTTACTAGTTTTCTGTTCTGAGCAAAAATGTGCAAAATACCACCGGGAGCAATCCTGAACTGAGAAACAGAGTGGGCGAGATGACCTACAGATCTTTCCAGCCTCTGAATTTGAAAGCTACAGTGAAGTCATGCAGGGCTTTGTAACTATTGAAATTTGTGATTTGTGGCTGTCTTCGTGTTGCAGAATGAATGAGCAGTGAAATGTCAATGTTCTTAGATTATCAATTCTCCATAGTTCTGCCATTTATTTTAACTTTTAAGGTTTTACTCTTCATTGTGAAACATTAAAAAATTGAAAGCATTTCTGTTATTGTTGTCAGATAAATTGATTTCCCCCCACCTTTTAGTTTCTGAAGAAATAGAAATTCTTTCACTGCTAGGGTCAAACACATTACTACTTTAATGCTCTGATATTTTTTTCCCCCAGCTGAGGGCTGAAAGGTATTTATTTTTTATTGGAATTTAGGAAAAAATGTGGCTATTGATTTCTCAGTAGCAGTTAAACAGTGTATTTCAGATTGATACTCTAAATTTTGAGTAGTTGTGGTTCTGCTGTGGTCAGTGCTTTTTGGCTCAGGATAGAACAGACAT
Source organism: Aptenodytes patagonicus (assembly GCF_965638725.1). Classification (NCBI taxonomy): domain Eukaryota; kingdom Metazoa; phylum Chordata; class Aves; order Sphenisciformes; family Spheniscidae; genus Aptenodytes; species Aptenodytes patagonicus. The sequence goes on along the minus strand of NC_134949.1, from coordinate 97,841,998 downwards.
GGCCTCCGTGGCTTGGGTTCAGAGAAGCAGCAGTAAAACAGACAGACCACAATGCACGACTTAACTTGAAAACATTTAGCTATCAGAAAGTGAGACCTCAGTTAAGCTAGGTTTTAACACCTTGTTGATCCCCGTAATTTATTACTTGATTTCCTGTTCTCGCTGCTGGTAGTGCCCAAGAGCCCTACTGTTGCCTGAACACTGTAAAAATATGGACTGAAGAGGTGGTCCTGGCCCAGAGATCTTCAAATCTGAGTATGAACTGACGTGTAAAGGGAAGCCAAAGATAAAGAGAGATGAAAGAGGAAGAGGCAGTGATCCAAGTGCCATAGCCTTCATCACCATCAAGACAGGTGTTTTGGCAACAGGAACTTTTAAAGAGAAGGAAGTAAACGGGGAGTGGGGCTTTTAGACGACGGTTCCTCCCTCGGCTGATCAGCAGCACGGGAAATAGGCTTATTGGTACCCTTGTTTAAAAACTTGAGCTGGAGGCAGAAGGTACCATTCCCTGGGTGCTAGTGAGACATAAATCTTGCTAGATCTTTCTCATACAAATGTGAAATAAACAAGTTTGAACAAGAAGATAGATAATATTATAGAGAAGAACCAGTCAGTGGAAAGTGGCAAGATATGATTAAAAACCAGAAAAGGACAATGGTCTTCACAGCTATTCTGGGAGGCTAAGAATAAGGTAAAATTGCATGTACAAAGGATAGAGAAAAGAAAGTTCTAATAGTTGGCACACAAGATTGTGAGACAGGAGAACAGAGTCTTAATGGACAGGCAGGAGAGGCAGTGTTTTAAGTATAACAGGACATGCAAAAGCATGGCTGTGCTTTGGATTTGTGGTTAGAGATCAGAGTTGGAAATATATAGATAAGCGTATCCCTTCGGGGACACTTCAGGAAATGCAGACTTCCTGTGTCCCTTAAGGAATTATTAACTTGCTCTCTCTCTCCAGCAATGTCCAGTTATGTGGCTTTGGAAATGGATATTTTTGGTGGTATATTTTCCCCATTTCATAAGGCTCATTTTCTCTCTTTTACCTTCTCTTTTCTCATGTTAGATTCATCTATATTTGTTCTGCATGATGTCACTATTTAACGATTGTACTGGCACGGTATGGCAGAATTCCTTTTTTCCCTTTAGGACTGAACTTCTCAAGCCTTCTGTGTGTCAATTGTTTGCTCTGTAGTTCAGAAGCAATGAAAACATGTGGCCTCTCACTTAAAACTGAAGCAGCAGTCTTAAGAAAATGCTCTGTTCAGTGATGATAAACCAAAATCCACATTGCTCACTGCAGACTTGCAAAGAATGTTGTTTCTATCTGGGTCAGTGTTTGCTTGAATATTTTTGAGTTTGTTCTGGATACAGTAATGCCCTTTTCATGTTATGTTTTCTAGCAATATTTGAGAGAGTCTCTTGCAGACAAAAATGTTCACTGTAAGTGTAAGTTACACAGGTACGTGTTTACCTTCCTAGACATAACTTGTGGTCTGCTCTGGTTCAAATGGCAGCAGTGTCACTTAACATTCCAGAGTAGCTGCATCTCTGCAGTTCTACTGAACTGCTGTACTCTGCACGCTCAGAAAATATTTGCTTCCTCTCCAGGTTTATTTTAATGTCTTTTGCTTTTTAATAATGCAGCAACATTCGGGGAGTTTAAGAAAGTCCTATGTACACATGATCAGGGCAGGAGGGAAGGGAGGACCTAAATTCCTCTGCTAAATTGCTTGAAAATTACATGCTGGACACTAGTCCTTCTCCTTTAGGCATATGGAAGTTGTGTGGGTGGTGTTTAAAACACTGTATTTGAGATTAGAGTAACACTTCCCTTTGATGAGTGTCAATAATAGTAAATAGATACCATCCTATATAAAAGCATTTTTAAAAAGCTTATACTTTGATCAGAACATTTTTTAATTCATCGTTCTTCAAATACGCTTACTAATTTTACTATTGCAGAAGAAATGTGGAGACGTAGTGTCATTTTGAGAGGCTTGGGGGAGAAATGGCTTATTTTAGGGTTTTTGACAGGACTCTTAAATAAGAAGACAACCCCAAGGTAAATGCCAAGATACAGATAGTTTTGTTGATTTGAGAGAGAGAAGATGTGCGCAGAAAGCCTCTTTAGGAAAAATTACTCAGGATCATTTATTTTGTGTTTTCTTCCCTTAAATTGGTATGGGCTTGCTTCTACTCTAATGATGAGGAAAGGCAGTACAAAGACACTGTATGGATGAATCGTTTCCTAAAAGTTTGGCAGATAGAGATCAGGCTTTCCTTGTAAAAGGTCCTCCATAACCTTTTTTTGCTGTACAAGGTGTGTGTTTCAGCTTCCTTCATATTTTTGTTTCCTTCTAAAATTATCTCTCTGAAGATTTTGAACTAATTGAAGTCATAATAAAGTAACACGTAGCACAGTAACAGTCTGTACATGTAATGTAGTCAGATATTTTTGTATTACTTCAGTGTCCTGTTTTTTCCCCCGAATTATATCATCAAAAGAGAAACTGTTACCAAAGCCCTGGGTGTATCTGTTCATAATGTGTGCATGTGTAGTAGGGCTCTTAACTTTGGCCATCAAACATTTGAGGGAAGTACAGTCACTATGTAGTACTGTCTTCTCACGTGAGATACTCCCAAGAGCATCGTCTCAGCTGGAGTCATGTGCACTCTACTGCAAGGGGTGGCTTATGTAACTACGATTAAATAGTGAAATACTGAGGCACTGCACTTCCTCAACCTAATTCTATAGAGAACTGATGTTACCGGGATGTCAAATCACATATTTCTGATGAGCTGTATCAGAGCTGACTAACTCATCTCCTCCTAGACAAGTGTCCACAGGTCAGCCTAATAGCATGAGGCATGTGCAGAATACCTGCCAGCCTCTAGTGCAGGGTATCATTAGGGCATGATGCAACAGATATTACAAGGACAAAGATCATTGAAAATATTTATAGGAGATACCTTCTACGGTTCAGGAGCTGAATGCTGCAGGCGGTATTTCATTACAAACAGGATCCTATTTTTTCTTTCTATAAAGGCAACATTTTTTTTTCTGTTTAAAAAAAGAATTTATATCTATATTTAAACAACAATCTAAGTATGCTATTAACTAGGACAGTCCCTATGTCAACCTTGGTTTGATTGGTCCTGTTCCCTGCCACCTCCCCAAACAATTAAAATAACTCTTTAGATTTGAATAATGAAAAGATGCCTTCAAAGGCTGTATATCCCCTAAAACACAAGAAAGCAACAGCAGTGAAATGTCAATTCAAGCAGAAACTTAACTTGCTAGCCATCTACGAAAACCTCTTTCACCTCCTCATCACTGTGGGAAGCATTCTGCGTGACCCCCTCCTAGATCTCTGCCAGAGGAGGGTGTGCCTGGAAGATCACCAGATTTCAGTGCTGTAGGTGCAGGAGGAGAGAGGGTGTTGCAGAATCCTTCACCTTGTGAAGACTCGGTAACACCCTCATTTTGAGTGAGTGTGTGCTGTCTGCAAGGTCGCAAAAGAGCGCAGCAATTTGTATTTATAAACTGGAGAGAGACACCGGGGGAGAAGTGATCCCTGGCTGGTTCTGTTTCAAAGTATTTAGGAATGGTAGCTGTACAAAAGTAGCTGCTGAGAAATAGGAGCTAGTGTATTTCAACAACCAATTCTCACCTTTATTTAACAAAGCAGAAGATAGAAGTCCTATTCCACAAAGCTACAGAAAAAAAATCTGCTGAATTTAGTGACTTTTAAATTGGGCCCACCACTTTTTCTGACACTTGTTCTTGCAGAAGTCCCACAAAATAACTTTAGATGTTATTTCGTTAGCTAATCACTCATTTCCCAACATCTGGGAAAACGTCTTAGCCAAAGTACTAGCCAACAGAGCTCTAAAAACATATCCTCCTGAAGACTTTTGGTTGTTTTCTCTGTTGTTCTTGAGGTTTTGGGGGTGCAGGGTGTTAGTGAATAGATAGCGAAAGATCCTACTTATTAATCGCATCTAATGAACATGTTTTCATCAAACTGTCTCAGGTGAGGCATGAAAAAGCAGTTCTTAAGGTGTAGTATGGCTATAATCATTCCTGACAGATTTTCTGTTGGTCTTTATTTAAGGGTTATTGTCTTAACCCTTAAAAAAAAACCAAAACAAAACCCCCAACAAAACAAACAAAAACCCCAAACAACCCCCACCCCCAAAAAAAACCCCAGCAAAACAAAAACTTTTCTAATCCCATTTCAACGTGATCCCAGTGCTGTAACTATTTAGGGTGGTTTACAAAGAGAATCAGAAAACATTTCACAGCCATGGTTACAGGAACTAAATAAGCAGTAGGCACTTGAACTAAGACAACTTTAACACCACAAAAGCACTGACGTTTTTCAACTTTGTTCTCTGAACTCAGTGCAACATTTCATTCTCTCTTTACCATAATCAAAATTTGATGTGCATTCTTTCTTAAATGGCATCTGATGTGGTATTTCTCTTCAGCTCTTTGTGGTTTCCTGTTTTTCGTACACAGATGAAAGTATCTGCTGAGATCTATTTAAATCTATTAAATTTATCATTTATGACATTCTCAATATAAGCCTCCAAGTAATGAGTAGATTTATTTGCACTTACAAATGTAGTGAATGCCTGATGCGGTAGAAATACAGGAGCATGTCTGTAGTGTTGTACTTCAAATTACTACTTATTTTAATTCAGGTTAACTGCATAATATTTATTATGCAGGACCAACTTAATACAGTCGGTCTTCCTCCCCTCTGCCCCCCCGTACTGTACTACCAAGTAATATACATTTCCGCATAAGAAAATAGTCAGAAAAACTGGAATAAAATATTTTGACTCTTATAAAAATAAGGCAATGTGAACTAATAAAAATTGCAAGAAATATTGATGAGTTTGTGAGGCCTGTGTCTTTTGTCATTTTAGCAGTTATTAACAAAATATTACTATGAATGTGTGAGATCTTGTTAACTCCTGAAAATAGTTGCGTATTGGTTAATATTTATATGTTGGTTATATTTTGGTTATTTAAAATGTTTTTAAAATATCATATAATCTTCTCTCAATGTGAGGCAGAACTTTTTTAAGAGAAGGTGTTAAGGCTTTGCAAAATTTGGATTTGATCCTAATGACAGGAGGAGAAGAATTGTTATTATTGAACAATTTCTCATAGTTTTGAGAGTGATAAAGTAGAGCACTTTCAAGTGATCAGCCTCATGTCAGATTCCAAATACAAGCACTTGGTTGGCAAAATAACTAATCTGCATTATCTCTGACTGTGCAAATGCAAACTGAATTTGACAGAACACGGCTTTGTATTAGAGACAATAATTTTAATTTTGTTCTATTCTGATTTCCCACCTTTTCCCACATTCACTACTGTCTGAAAATACTCCCCATCCTGCAAGAATGTGTGAAGGTGAAGATCTGAGAAGATGTGTCTTCTAATATTCATGTAACTGTCATGGGCTATGACAGGCCTTGGACTGGTATCGGTGGTATCTTGTTGATTGCTACCATGTTACTTGACCAGTGTTTATGAGCTTTAGCTGTAAAAAATGTCATCACAGTAGATACTAAATTGATGCTTATCATTCTGAGAAGAGAGGCTGTGAAGAAAGAGGTTCTTTACCAAGCACAGAGCTGGTCCTTTACATTATCTTTGAGAGGGTGTGAGGTTGGTTGCTACACCTACTTGGTAGGATATTTCAGTTTCTGCAGTGTTCTTTTTGTTGTCCTCCTAAGGAAGCTTGAATATTTATAGTTGTAAAATAAATGACACTTTGTGTTTAAAGGAAGGTAAACCATTCTTTTGTTTGCTTAGGTGGCTTTCAGAAAACTTGATTTTTTTCTTTTTTTTTTGTCTGTAGAGAAACCAAATTAATGTTCCGCTTCTTTAAAAGTCCAGTTCTTATGTCTAAATAAGGTATCAAATCTTAAATATGTGGCTTTATTAAATTTATTATTTCCACCCCTCTCACAGAACTATAGTGCCATGGAAAGTGTTCAGGCAGTGCCTTCATGAAGTTCATCAGATAAGCTCTGGTTTGGAAGCAATGGCTCTTAAATCTACTATTGACTTGACCTGCAATGACTACATTTCAATTTTTGAATTTGATATCTTCACTAGATTATTTCAGGTAAGATTTGAAAATTTTAGATATTTGTATGAATTTGAGAAGCTTAGTGCCCTGAGACAAGTACCTATGGGTCAAGGAAGCGGATTTTTTTGAAAAACTGAAATAACTGGAACACTAGAATTCAGAAATAAATTGTGCATTTTTTGTAGTCCTTCAGAGATATTTGGGGCATCAACACCTACATCTGAAAAACTGAAAACATCCAGCAACACCTGCTTCATTTCTGCACATATTTAGTATGATTACAAAATCGTTTGCTTTTACAATCTTTTTACAAAATCCTTAAAATCTTCTTACAAAATCGTTTGCTGCTTACTTGTTTTTCACTATTCTTAAATGCATTCCTAGGAATGTAGACCTTCAGGTACTTATCTGAGTTTTACTTGTGTTTCATTGTGCTTATGTATCTATATATACTTATATGAAGTGTTTCTAAAAACACATAAGGAAAGTTGCATGTCACTTTTCTTTTTAGGCGAAATGTAGGCCTCACTCTTTTCTTTGTGAACATATTTTTGCCATTAATGCTCTGCTGTGTATTTACAATAAGGGACTATCTTTGGGAATAGCATTAATTGTATTATTGTTAATAGGTAATATTTATCTGAAATAAGCTTGTATGTATGTTATGTGCCTCTGTTAACCTTGTGTCCCTTCTACAGAACATACTTGAATTATTTTAGTCAATATAGAAGGCTGTGCTGGTTTGCATCCATATCAGATGTATTGATTCTGAATTTGTCACTTTGGATATTTCTTTTGTATATAGGAATCTTTGAGGTATACAACCATTTATTTGATCATTTACTTTCTTTACCTCGTACAGTGATAAACTGGTGCACAGCTTCAAGTTGTGCCAGGGGAGGTTTAGATTGGATATTAGGAAAAAATTCTTCACTGAAAGGATTATCAAGCACTCAGGGACATGGTTTAGCGGGGGACTTGGCAGTGTTAGGTTAACGGTTGGACTCGACGATCTTAAAGGTGTTTTCCAACTTAAATGATTCTATGAATCTATGATTATTCTTTAGCCTGTTGGAGATACATTCAAAATACCAATTTTACGTCAAAGCCTGGGCCATGTGTTTGTTCTGTCTTCCATGTTATTCTGTGATAATCTCTGTTTAGCTTTCTTGGTTTTGCTGTTAAGGGAAAGGGTGCCATTAAGAAGTTGATATTAAGATTTGGCAGGAGATGATTAATGGTTTTAGTTTGCAGAGTTTTGATTTTGATCATCTCTTCTCCATTCTGAGTCAAAACTGTATCAAAGTTGAAAACGTTATGGTGTAAGTAATCTCTCTGTTTAATTTAACCACAAACATTGGTCACTTATTAAAACACACACAGGTTATGGAGGTTTGAACAAAACTTTGGGGGTTCTCTTTGATGAAATAATAAACTAGAGAATACAGATCATTGTACTTTATGCTGCTTTAGCAAACCCCCCTAAGCTTTGCCCTTTGTGTGGAGCTTGATATGATCAAGCATTCCCGTCTGAACGTTGCTGCACTTGGGATCAGTTTCTACTCTGTCAAAGTTTCTCCCTTTTATTCAGTATTTGGCAAACTAATATGGTGTTCAGGTTAGTAATCAAGCCCAAATCTTGATCTCAGACTTGACTGCAAAATGTCTGAGGTCCATTGGCTGCAACATACATCACTATGAAATGCATTTATTCAAGGTTCCTTTCTCTAGGATTTTTTTTCCCTAAGCATTCTGCTTACGAATAATAGCAGGGTTTGGGGTTTTTTCTTTGTTTTGTTTTAATCTGTACATCAAGTATAAAATTAAATGAGAAATCAGTGATCTGAGAAGTAACAGTTTGTTCTGACCCTATGAGGGGTCCTGTAGATTGCATTAAACTTCAGGACAGAAGCCTCAAATGAGATTTATTTTCCTTATTCTGAAAGCCAGTAAATATCTGTTTGCATTAGTTTCTTTGTGAGGCCATTGCTGGTTTAATTCATGATGGTGCCTTGTGCTAGAAAAAGGGGATCAGCAGTACTGATACATGTAAGGAGAGAAGACTGGTTAGGATTAACTTTTAATTTAACAAAGAAGCAGAGAGAGAATTTTTGCCAAACAGATTACCAGCTGGTGCAATAGCTGTGTAACTGTTGAAGTGAACTTGCACTGAACTTGGTCTGAGAACCTCTCCCAGAGGTTACATTTTACTTCTCTAGTTTTTAAACAGCTTCTGTAACTATGTGTGCATACACCCACGGAGAGAAAATCCCAATTGTTTAAGTAATCAAAATACTGTTTTGCCAACTGTGGGTTGTGTTACAGAAGAGCTATGTTTATAAGGGTGCGTATTCACAGAAGAAAGCAAGACAACTTTTTATGGAGTTCCTGTAGAAGTGAAGTTGCTCCCCCTGCCTCCCCACTGCATGCATGCACAGCTTTAAGTGCTGTGTTCTCTGACCAGAGATAAAATTAGCACAGCAGAATATGTAGATGCTTTGAAGGAAAGAAACTTCATTCTGTCACTGTTAACATGTTCAGTTAAGTTGTCCTTTTATGCAAAAATATTTCCATAGAAGAGAAAGTGTACAAATCTTCTCCCATTTAACATTTCTGCTTTTGTAATACTCTGTGTGCACAAGGCAAGCTATGAGTTCTTGCCCTTCGATTTTTCAGTTGTACTGTCATGTCATTTTCTAGGTATAGCAGTAGTGTGATACTCTGTAGAGTCCAAGCATTTGAGGAAGATACTGTCTACTGTCAACTTAGAAGCTTGATGGTCGTGATTAACCACAGAATTTGCACGCTACTTGAATTGATTTTATAATGTACTGTAGCAGGCCTTTACATTACCACGGTCCAACAAAACATCAAAGTACTGAGTGTTTGATCATCCTTTTTGATTTACATGCGTGCACTTGAGTAACACAACGGGAGAAGGAACGTTGTGTTTCTGTGAAGGAAGTGTCGATGTGGTGAAAGGGGAAGTCAACTCCCTTTTTTCTCTAGTTAGGGCAACTAAAATTTTTCATGTGATGAAGCCTTCCAGCATCCATCTTTGGTGAGGGTGCAGAGAGGAGCTGGCAAGATGCAGTGTTGCAACTAGGATTGTGATTTTTTTTTTTTTCTCTGTACAAAAGAAAGCTTGTACAAATTTGAAGACTTGAGGTTTCTTATGGCCTCTGTGCTGAAACCTTACTGTTCTATTTCATGTGTCTGATTTGAAGAGGTATTAATTTTAAAAGAAAACAGGTGTTCATGTTTAAGTAGCGGTTAGGGTTTGCCTGGGAAATGTATCATAATCTCAAGCAGAACTGTTAGGAAACTCTGCTCAGGTGTGTCACACAGGCATTTCACCTCTGCCTTACTAGCCCTTAGAAGTCTTTTTAAAGGGAATTTGCAGGGCACACAAGAACACAAGCCTCTTCTCTTGCGTTGCTTAACTTCACCTCCCTTGATCTTTTGACAAATACATTAAAAAAAAAAAATCTCCAAACCATTCAGAGGCAGTTTCTTGTCTCTCCAAATGCTGGCGATGAACACTTAATATATTTGTATTAAACCACTACTTAAAAATCATCCTTCATTTACAGTAAAGGACTGTTCTGTATTCTTTGAAGTGATAGCATATCAGGCATGTTCCACTGAGTTTTCTGAAGCATTTGCTATTCAGGTCAGCAAAGACTGTGATGAAGTGCTGTCAGTATTTGTTTTGTTTTCTGGCTGTAATACCACTATGGTAACTGAAGAAATCAAGAAGTAGAAAATAAGAAAAGGAATGACAGCTCGAATTAGTGGCTTTATTAGGCTTCATTTGTTAGTGTTACTTATAATTAACATTGAAAGTGCCTCAGGACCTCTCAAGAGTAGGCTTAATTGTGTTTTTATTTAACCATGGCGAAGCTATACTCTCCAGATTCTAACTAAACATGATGTTTAATATTTTATGTAGCTACAAATAGGAGATCCCTTAAATTCAAGGTCTTCAAAATCTTTATCCAAAAGTTTACACTTGATGTTCTTGGATTAATTCTTTTGAAGGAACCCTTGTAGCACAGCTGGGTATGTAGGAGGACAGTGTTTTGTACTATTTAGACCTTAACCAAAAGTGCGTATTTTTCAGCTGAAGCTACAACACTGTAGGTCTCTCTGACAAATTGACTTGAGTTTTATTAGAAATATGTAACTACCTGGCTGCATCTGTTTAATTGTTTATCTTCTTTTTTTAGCCGTGGGGTTCAATCTTAAGGAATTGGAACTTCTTAGCTGTGACGCATCCTGGATATATGGCATTCCTGACATATGATGAAGTAAAAGCGAGGTTGCAAAAATACAGCACTAAGCCTGGGAGGTGAGAGGGTTTGCTGATTATTGCTTTCCAAATAAACTTGCAGTCTCAGAAGCTACATAATTATTCTAGGTTCATACTTCTATATTGCTTGATACTTACACTCACTGCAATATTGAAGGAGTGAATTTTTGGTTTTTTTTTTTTTTTTTGGTAACAGTGAATCAGAGAAGTAGTAGGTATTTTTTTTATATTTGTGATTTTATTTATATAAAAATGTATTTTTAAAAATAGTTCAATACTGAAGCTTAGAACTCCACATTCAAAAAATGCTGACCTTTTAGATTTTAAGACATAGGAATTTTGTAACCATGGTTTTTACACCATAATTCTTCTACAGTGCTATGAAGCAAAAAAATACTGTATTAGCACACAAAAGTCTAAATAAGTACAAATAAACAGGAAAAAAAATTGAAATTACATTGCTTTTCCTTTCTTCTTCTGAATTAGGTACAACAAGCAATGCATTCTTGAATAGCATATTTGAAAATATAATTTGCTTTTCAAAATTTGCATTGAATTGTTGCTTAATAGTAAAGTAAAAATCATCTTAACATCTTTCATGGTAGCACATTTAAATTATGAATTTAATCAGTGCTTGTGTGTTCCTTTTATGTTCATTATTCTTTTTCTTTGCCAGTAATGATTCTATATCACAAACTCTGCACCCAGAAAAGGAATCTGTGAGACTAAATATCATGACTTGTAGAGTTTTAAATAATTTCTGTGTGGTGCTATACATACTGAATTATTCAAACTGAACTTTTACTGTTTATGCCACTTCTGTTGTCCTTTTTTTTTTCTTCACTCAGATTGGAGAAATAAAAATTCATTAATGGATTTAATCCTATATTAGTTAACTTTTATTTTGCTAGTTTTACCTTTCAGTTATGAAGCTTTTTTTCCCTAATGTCTAGTTGTCGAACCTTGCTGCAGCATCACATGTATATACATGGTTAAAAGTGCATCATTTTGAAACTTTTTAGAGAAATCTAGCAACAGTTGTACCCGTATTCTGTACTTGGTTTCTGTTGATTTTTAGCAAACAATATACTGTATCTTATTAAGTTACGTGACTGGTCAAGTGCATATATACAAGAATCTTGTGGTTCCAGTAGAATAACATTGATTTTTAGCTTGGCACTCATGAACACGCTATGGAAGTCAGATAACTACCTTGATTTTGAGACTAGTTGCTATACTTAGTATTTTCTCTATTATTGATTCTGATTCTGTGATTATAAAAGAGAAGTAATAGAGAAGTTATCCAAAGTTGCCTTTATGTTCCTTGTAAATAGAGAGTTAGTTTTAAGATAACTTTCTATTGCGTATCAGAAAATGACTTTCTGAATTGCTTAAGTGAAATGCTGGAGTGTGAAGAGGAGATATGAAGTGAAATTGCTTCTTTAATCTGTCTAAAACATCCTGGAAATTACAAGATTCTGTTCAAATGAATAGTTACTACTTCGATGTAATGTTGGCCCTATTAAAGGTTGTAAGAGCTATGCCAAACTTCAGGGAGGCTAAGATTTCTCATTTTAAACAGTTTGGAAGGAAATAAAATATTGATGTATAATTAAGAAAAGCTGCTCTATAATACAAAATTGAGTTTGTGGCATTTCACTGTGGGATGCTTTTCTGAATGAGGTTTTTGCATATGAGATGGTGTCTGACATGAAAGGGACTACAGTTTTTAGTAGGAAGAACTAAACATGCCCAATACTATTGCCTATAATCTTCCTTTTCCTCCTACTGTGCTCTCTGTCTACAGTATGTATACTCCCAGCTATCACCTGTAACGCAGAAGTATTTAAATTTAAGTCCAGCTGGGTTGGTATTATCTGGTATTTTCTGAAGTAGAAGTGATATTTCTTCTGTCCTGTTCACCTCCTCTGGTACACACAAAATTAACATTGCTAGTAGAGCAGTTTTTATTATTCATCATTCACATTTCTGTTGCATCTAGAGATGTTTTATATTTCCCCTTCCATTCGTTCAGGTTATTGGCCTGTGTATGCACAAAAGATGTATGTTGTAGCTACGGAGACTTGATAACATAATACACTGTTCTTGAAAAGGTTTATGGGCATGTCTAAATGTACGTTAACAGGACTATTCACAGTGAATGTGCAGCTTTCACTTTGAGAACTAAAAAGCAAGCAAATGAAAAGTTAGGGGTAGGGTGCTGCTGTTACCTTATTTCTGCCCATGAGGAACTGACAGCGTAAAAGATGCAGGTTTATTTAAGGTTATAGAAAGAACACGTGGCAAAATTGGGAATCTGACCCAAATCTTCAGAGTCCTAATTCAATGTCTTAACCAGAGGCCATCCTTGCTCTCTTCACTTGTTTTGCTGAACTCCGATTAACACTGACTATTTATTCATCCTGTTTTTACCAAGCTACATTTTCAGACTGAGTTGCACTCGCTTGGGACAGTGGGCCATTGGATATGTGACTGGCGATGGGAACATACTGCAGACCATACCTCACAATAAGCCTCTGTTTCAAGCTTTGATTGATGGCAGCCGGGAAGGATTGTAAGTACAAATTCCTATAGTCACCATAGCTAGGAAATCCTGACTTCCTTGTTCTTCTAATGCTTATATGGGGAGTTATCTTTAAAACAGAGAATCTGGATATGGTGTTTAGCATTCCTTCGGAGTTTAAGGACCATCCCTTTTATTCATTTGAAAAACACTTGTTCCCAGGTAATTCCATTAACCACAGTTAACCAAAGCCATATCTCATAGCAGATAAATTCCAGGAGAAAATAAAATCGGGCAGCTGTCACATTGATTCCTTCCCCACCCCCCATAAGAGTCCCAAATGCACTTAAGCTTATTGAACAATTACTACTGCCAGTTACTCATGTGTCTAACTCTGGACAATGATTTGAAAGCTATGTAATTGTTTTTTTATATATTGTGCAGCCAGAACATTTTCCAGGTTCTAATAGTTTACTGAAAAGATTCATAATTATAAGACAGTGTAAGTTTATAGGGAGAAGTAGTACATTTTTACTAGATTGGCTGAAGTAACAGGCAAACTTTTGGTGTCAGAATCTTTTCACTGGGATACATGTTTTGATATATCCATATGGTCATAATGGAAAAAAAAAAAAGGGGAAATTGATCAATTCTCAAAAAAAGATTGAGAAACCCTTTACAGTCTTGCAATTTTTCTCAGTCCTGTGCGGTCCAGTAGTTTTTTTTTCCAGGTATGATGATTTCATACCTGTAATAAAGCCCACACTTATAATGGTAGTGTTTCTACTTGACAAAAACTGAGCAAACAAAAACTAGAGCTGAGAATATTTAATGCAGAATGAAGTTTTTATACCCTATGTAAATATAACTTTCTCAGTGTGACTTAACAACATGACTTTCAAGAAACTGTTTCCAAGTTAGAGGTAACATAAATCTGAGTATAGAACAACTTAGGGTCTCTGTAGTATCATTTAACCTATTATTAATTTCCCACGGGATTGAAATGCCTCCATCAGTTCTTGCTTAAAGTCCAGTCTGCATCTTGGATTCCCAGTGTAGATTCTTGTCATAATATACACAGATATACACATATATAATATTATGATATATATATAACATTATATATATCATGATATACACAAATGTGTGTTACCTTCTATTCTGCTCCATTACTTGAAGTAGCCTATAGAGTCACCGAGCATGATGCTCGCAGTGGAGAGATCGCTAGGAACATATGCAAGTATAAGCTCACTGTGAAATGAATATCTAAAATAATATTCTGTTGAGCTACCCCCAGAAAGTTATCTGTTAATCAAAGCTCAGATGCATTCTGGTGGTAGCTATGCATGTGAGGTCAAAATCTTTCCTGTGCTTTTATAAATAGAGTTGAGCATGTGTCAAAATGCATATGTAGCAATTCAATTGCACCCAAAAGATAAGGTGCCTGAGGAAAGATGATGAATTTTAGTTAATGTCTACTGTAACTTTGAAATTTCATAGGTATTATTTAGCTAATAAAGCTAAAGAACTGTGCATATTTATAACAATCTTCTTGTGATGCAGCTATCTGTTCCCAGATGGACGAAGTTATAATCCTGATTTGACAGGATTATGTGAACCCACACCACATGATCACATAAAAGTCACACAGGTATGTTGCAGAGTTTGTCTGCTATTTTGTAATCTTCACTTCCCTTAGTATCTCATCTAGCAGTGATAATAAGCTTTTATTAAAATGTGAGAAATAAATTCGTAAGAGTGAAAATATGTTGTTGGTAGAAGGGCTTAGATGAAGAAAAGGATAATAATCCTTTAAACTCTAGAGCTGATGGTGATACAGATGGCATGTCTTGGAAAGTTTTGTTTATTCTAAGCCTCTTCCAAGTGAGAGATGTGTTAACGGTTATTAAAGATTTTTCTGATATTTACGTTACAGGTTTATATAGCTTCGTTTTTCCTTGCTACTAGCAGATGGGAATACAGAAATAAAATCAAGATCAAATGTTAGTTTTGAAGCCTGAATAGGAATGGCACAGTTTGTTGACAGGTCTAGGAGGAAAAGTATAGTTCATATATCGCCAAGATACCGGTTCCAGGGTCCCTCTCCTTTCTTCTTCGTCTGTTGTGCAAATTAAAAGAGAGATCAGGGAAAAGCAACAGAAATAATTAAGTGCCTAAAGGGAGTCACTTTGCAGAGAAAATTAGAATATCTAGATGTGTTTGTAGTCTTGTTAAGTGATGATGTGATAAACTGATGTGCAGATATTTGATACTCAAGTAATAGGAGGTAGCCACCACGAGACAAACGCTTGATTAAAAATGATGCTGAAATTAACACTAGAAGGTTAAGGTATACTGTGTAGAGCATTTTTCCTGACAAAAGCATCTGGAAGACTTGAGGATATGTTCAAGGAAAGACATCAGACTAGGTACAAGCCATGCTATTTCAGATGGTCTTCCATTTCTTCAGAGCAGACTGGATGACCTGCTGAATCTTCTGTAATTCTGAGTGCTCTATGTGCATTCCACCTCCAGAAATATTTTAGAAAAGAAGTATTCATTACCGTCTATGGTATTATCAGGAATACCATTATGAAAATATCTGTTTCCTAAGTAAGAGGATTCCTGAAAACAATTACCTGAAGAAAGTCTGAGTACTTCCACTTACCTGACTTCCCTCTTTTCCCTCCAGTCTTAAAATAGTAATGAAAGAGTAATGCAGAGATATCAAATATTTGTGTTGCACAGAATGATTTTCTAGCCCCATATCCTTTCTTTTCCTCAAGGAAAGGAAAAGCAGCTTAGACATTCTCAGTGATTACTTTGTTCTCCACAAGTCAATCATGTTGTATTTTGAATTCACTGAATCAATCCAGTTGCTTCTGAACTTGTAGTTATGAGGATACCATTAGTTAATTCTGATGGTAATTCAACAGAGTCTGAACTATGTGAATGCTGCCTTAAATAATATATAACTGCAGTAGTTTAAAGCTGTCACTAGAGCTGCTTATAGTATGCAAAGATGGTATAAAGTGACTGCAGGACTAGATTGCTGCAGATGGATTCTTTGCGAGAGCTCCATCATAAGCATCTTTACTACGTACTGACTACAAGCTGTCTCTTATTTTCTCTTTTTCTGAGCCTCATGTCCCCTCCCTTTACTCAGCAGTAGCTGCTTATTTTCCTGCGAGCTGGATTCTACGTATTTTAAGCTTTCAAAATTTGTTTTTTCAAGGTTAAAAAAAGCTTTATTTCTACACAAATGCATTTGATTGCCAGTTCCCCAACAATACCTAATTCTAGAAAACTGTTCTGGACTCAAGTTTTACCTATCATTTATTTCTCCTGAAGGTGTTCTTATACCTTCCTGTCAGTCTTGCAAGGATACAAAGAACTGAATGATCTGTGCCTGACTGTTGCCATGTTATCCTGGGGGGTATTCTTGCCATACTTCCTTCACAAGGGTTGTTTACTTCAGTTAACCATACTACCTTACTACATCCTTGCTGTAGGTAGAAAGCCCTCTTGCTTGTCAGTTTTCAGTCCAATAACTTTTATTAGTCCTAAACTCATACCTAGAAAACGAAATCCCAATTTTGTTCCCATTCATCACTTAATTTCTCACTTACAACTATATGTTCATTATCTTCCTCTTAACTGCAACCAAGAAAAAGCAGGATGTATACCTTGCATAGTAGTTACATGTGAGAAGTCTGTGGAAAAACCCAATAGGCACAGATATTTTAAACTTTTTTTGTAGCATGTATTGTAATATATCATAGGTTTGAAGAAGCAAAAAAGTAAGCTGTTTCAGCAACCTTAATGTGGCTTTTAAATAGATCAGTAGCAATAGTTTCCTTGACTAATAAGTAAAGTGGCTTGGAAAACAGGGGACTTGGAGAAATGTTTGTCGCTACTGGTGCTTAAGAATATTCTTTGTGAACAAATCACAGTAAAGAAATAATCACTTGGCTTTCTTTTGTTACAGGAGCAGTATGAATTGTACTGTGAAATGGGTTCCACTTTTCAGCTGTGTAAAATCTGTGCAGAGAATGACAAGGATGTGAAGATAGAGCCTTGTGGACACCTTATGTGCACTTCTTGTCTTACAGCATGGCAGGTACTGTCATAGTTCAGTTAGTGGAGAAGAGGATGGATTTCTCTGTTACATCCCTGTTTACAGTGTGGGTATATGTTTACTTTTCCAGGTACTCAGTAAGAGGGTTCAAGGACATATATATTTAAAATGATAAACTTTTTCATTTTGTGGACCAAAATCTGTGAAAAATGAAGTTCCAGGAGTCGTTAAAATCTGGACTTGTAGGCTTGCCAAGGCCATTTGCTGACTGCTGCTAAGTGGAAACTATTTCCTGAGCACAGTGTCTACTCAGACAGTGAAAGCGGGGCATTTGGTGCCAATTCAGCCACCCAGGTCACTTCATGATGTATTCAAAAGGCATGAAGAGGACAGGTAGCAGCTGTGAGTGGATAAATGACTAGACAGCATTTTATAAGGAGACAGGATGTCTTTGGTGAGAGAAGGATTCAATCAGTAGTACAAGTCATGAAATGGCCTGTGGAAAAATAAGCTTAAGATTCTTGTGTTTCATGTTAATAATATGTAAAGCACTAAACCACCTAGCTTTAGACGGTTGTTGGGGTAAGAGATTGAATGGAGGGGAAACTCTAATCTCTCAACGCCATTTACAGAATATCGCAAAAAACGCAGAGACTTCCTGGTGACGCAGGTGGGTGTGTTTTGTCCATCTTGTTCATGGACATACCAGTCTGTGGGAAAAGGGAGGACTGGTACCTCTAGTTCAGCACAGTTAACAAGCATTTGCCTTAAAAATTAAAATCAAAAGCAGAGGTCATTCCTCTCTACAACGTCAGACTTTCCCCTAGTAGGTGCTTCTCAAACTCAATCAATTCTGCCTCCTTCTCTCTGCCCCTTTCTTCTTTCGTATCTGTATTTCGTGAGGAGAAGTAATGGTCATCCCATTCTTAGGCAGGACTGTTGCACAGTTAGGCACCAGTCTTTGGTTACAAATGTAGTGAGAAGAGTAAAAAGAATCCTTGACTCTAGTCCATTTTTGACCTGGTTTTAAATGAGTTCATCTCAGTTAATGAGTTTTCATTCTCGTGTTTGAGATATGAATTATAGTACTATAGTTTTTCTTTTCAAATTCCTAATTAAGAAATCATCATTGGCAAGCCAACACGATGTATCAGAAGTATCATTTGAGTTTTTCTTCCATTAGCAATAAAGCTAGCTGAAAAAGGAGTATTCTCAGTTTCCGATTTTGTGTTCTTTCTGAAATTTGAGTTTGATGTGCCAAACAGAAATCTTTCAAATTGCTCACAGATCAGAAATTCTGAGAAAATTCCATTTTAGACATACCCAAATAAGAATATTTATTTCACGACTAAGCAGCTGCTGAGCTGGAACAACATTTCTCATTTCAGGAGTACCCTTTCTCTGTTCTTACCAGTTTCATTCTGAATGACAAACATAGAGGTCTGACTATGTTAATCTTGACTTAAAAAAATTCTGAGGTCTGTAGCCTTCCCCCCCCCCCCCCCCCGCTTAGCTGAAAGGACTAAGCCAAAGGACTGAAATCTTTGTACTTTTGATTGCCGGGTGTCGCGTAGCATGGTAGCAGCATGTTCCGGTGTTGTGCCAGTGATTTGCTCTGATTCTGGAGACTTTGAGAAGCTAAGGTCCTCAGTACTTTGGCTAATGGCTAGGGATTCGGGAAGAGGACAACAAAGCATTTTAGGCTCAGAGAACTGACATGTTTGAAAACATCAAGCTTCATCAGAACATTGCAACCAGCTGTAATTGGCCAGGTACATTTCGGACTTCATTACAAATTTAACTTTTGTATAATTAGTGAGGCAATGAAGAAATATTACACTGTAACAGCATCAGCTGTTGCGAGCTTCTGCTGGGCTAGCATTTAATTGGCAGTATAATGGCTCATTAGACATGCCTCAAGAGGTCCAATACAGATGTTTTCACTAAGCAGAAAAAAATTGAGTAAGCAACATCAGATCTGCATAGAATACTAAAGACGATTCAGAGTTGTTCACCTTTATGGAGATCAGTCTCTCAAATAAGACTTGGTTTAACTGTTTCCTTTTTGTATTATGCAGCAGGAGTAAAATGTCATTTTCTTCCACAGAAATCTATTCTTGTCTAAAAACTACATCTCTGGACTTGATTCTAAAAGCATACGGGCATATATGCTGCATTGTAAGGTTCACAGTAGCTACTCTCTCAATGTTCTAAATAACCTTTCTGTGGGCATGGACAAACGTGTGTATTCATACAGACATCTTGGATCTCAGTTTTAATTTCTCAGTTGTATTCATACTGTTGAATACAAGTCTCTGCTGCTGTGATTGGTTACCCAATATATTTTGGTGAACTTGGTGCTTTTGAAAAGAAAGGAAGGAAACTGCTAGTACAGAACTATCTGACAACACAGCTACAAGAAAGCCTTGAAAATGAAAAGCTCTGTGCCTCATCTGTAAGGCTGTTTTTAGAAAATGAAACTGTAAAGAATTGTATGACTAAGGGAGGACTTCTGTTCACTTGACAGTGATTACCTCAGTAGGTCCATATAATTTGGAGGCACTCTTTGAGGTAGTAAGTGATGTTGACTAGTCCTTTGTAATTAGGATGCAAGGCTACCGGAAGTGGATTACATATATCTTTCCGTACAAAATGAAAATCCAGTACTAACCATGCAAATAGACGTGACTGTTGTCAGGAGACATCATTTATAGTTATCTGGCCTTGGGATACAGTTCTTCCACAAACTGTAAAATCGTCTTTCAGTTTAGTAAGACTGGCAAGTGTCAAGATAAAAATAACGCTATAAAAAAAGTAAAGCTGTCCTTGCATCTAAGAAATCAAAAAGCTGTGCTTGTTTGATGATATTTCAGGATAGGTAGGTTGTTTAGAATTAATTTTGGTGTTCGTATCTTTTTAGCTGTCTGTCTACCTGACTGCAAATATGACACAATGTGATTTGTTAATTCAGATTGAATTATCTTGGTCTCTCAAAGCTTCAGGGCTCTTTTGGGTGTGGGTTTTTGGGGTTTTTTTAATTCAAATCTACATTGTGCCTCTTGATGGAAGAATTTCTTTAAGTGCTTGAAAGACTTCTCTCTGATATTTTTGTTCGTTAGTAGTCCGAAATCTGCTTTAAAGGCTTTTTGATTACTTCTGACAAGGAAAAAAAATATTTCTGAAATGAGTAAAAGGAATGGAAATATGGCTGCTTGAAAATCATTTAACTCACTGTACCGCTTAGAAATTAAAATTCAACTAATTCTTGTTTCTGATAACATGTGAAAATAGTTCCTTGTTTTACATAATGTATTGAAAATGTAGTAAAGTCCTGGTTTGTTACTTGAAACGTCAAAAAATGTTTGTAGCTTTAGATGTTCTGTAT
This sequence comes from Aptenodytes patagonicus, assembly GCF_965638725.1. Taxonomy (NCBI): domain Eukaryota; kingdom Metazoa; phylum Chordata; class Aves; order Sphenisciformes; family Spheniscidae; genus Aptenodytes; species Aptenodytes patagonicus. The sequence continues at coordinate 97,821,583 of NC_134949.1, read as the reverse complement.
ACATATCGCTGAATGATGGTAATGTTGCAGCCATGATGGACTGTATATATGTTCTTCAGAGAATAAGAGCTGCATGCCCTAAAGCTCATCTGCATTTTCTAACTTAAAATGAAAAATAAATACTTTATGTTTAATATAAAAGATATATAATAAAATGCATTATCTCTGTCTACACACCTTGCCTTCTTTCCTCTGAAGAAAGAGGAAGATTATAATCCTAAAAGGCAAGGTGTTACTTCCTGATCTATAATACTAAGACAATTACAATTTTGGTGCTTTCTAGAGATAATGGTTGCATTTTGATTAGTTATTTTTAAGTGAAGCTTAATCTTTTGAAGAGAGACAGCTTTAAAAGTGCAGTCTTTTTACCATTTACTATAGTTAAATATCTATGAATCTGTTTCCTGTTCACTCAGTGCTTCTTTACAAGCTCTTAGAGACCTACTAAGGGCAGTTTTGTGTAGAAAGATGCAAGACCTACTTTTTAAACTGCTTCTATTTTTTATTTTTAAAAATTTATGTACTTTTTTTGTCTTGCTATAGGAATCTGATGGCCAAGGCTGTCCCTTCTGTCGCTGTGAAATCAAAGGAACTGAACCAATCATTGTGGATCCCTTTGATCCAAGGGATGAAAACTCCAGGTGCTGCAGTATTATTGATAGCTTTAGTATGCCCATGTTGGACTTGGATGACGATGATGATAGAGAAGAGTCTTTAATGATGAATCGTTTGGCTTCAGTCCGAAAGGTAAATTTTCAAATACTGTATAACAGATAAAGCTATATGTTTGTAAATGAAGCTTCCTGTAACTTTAAACAGTGAGAGGTTGCACTTCATGCTCTAGGTTTCAGCAACTCACTGAACAGTTCTCGGGTTGAAAAAGCAAAATGCATCAATATTGCAGCAATAATACTAAAGTTGAATAGGAGAAAAAAAAATTCCAGATTCTCAGCTGATATGAACTGAATTAACTCTGTTTATAATGGAGGAAGCATGAGTTTGCACCAGCTGAGACTCTAATCCAAAGTATGCTGTATGGACAATTCCCTGAACTTTTATTTGTAAGAAACAAAAAATTTCATCTATAGAGAATATATTATTAGTTTTCTGCACATGTGTATACACATGCACAGAATGTTTTAGGATTAATCTTGAGTTTCTAAATAGGTTATGAATATTACTGCTTTGTAAAGGTGACTTGGAACCCAATTTGTATTGCACACAAGTAGCTTTTAATCATGTGTCATGTGAGTTGTCTATGGGGTTTTTTTTCCTGTATTTTTAGTATTAGGTACTTTTAGCGGGAAAAGCGTATCTGAGATTATTCATGGTGACTTTGTGTTTTGGGATGTTGTTTGTTCTGAAAGTGCTCTATGTTACATTCTGGGATCTTTGGTCACAGGAGATTTTGTCACTGATAAATAAGCACTGTCATTAACAAAAGTTTGTTTTATGTTGGTAGTTTTCACTACTATGTTTCAGTCTGGAATAGATATTGTCGTAGGCCATGTAACACTGAATTTTACAGTGCATTTTCTATATTTTACCTTTTACTAAGGTCATCTAGGTTGAATAGTTGCCTTGGAATTAATTCTGTAATGTCTTACTCTTCCATTTCCTTACTGTTGTATTGTTTTTTAAAAAAAAAAAGTTTCACCCTCATATCTGAGAGTATCTGTCAGTTAATATGCATACTTCTGATATCCTTCCTAACCTCTTAAGTCATATGAATCATTCTTGTGTTGTGTATGTAATACAACACAGCCTACTCTTGGGAACAGTTTATCCTTCCTGCTTGGACTTAAATTGCAGTCTGCAGCCTGACCTCTGTGAGATAGCCTTGAATTGATGGGCTTTTACAACACTATCACTTCCATGATAAGGCAAAAATGCATTATGCTTTTATCAAAAGAAGGAACAATAGGCTTTACTATAAGGAGTCTTGTTTTCAGTATCCACCAAATGCTTGAGTGCTTTGGTGCTTGCTGTTTTTATGTCATTAATTTCATTGTTCAGTGAAAGAAACCTACTAATTATCCCTGAAATTTAGGAACAGCTTTTTCTACTCTGTTAGTCTCCTGAAGTCCTTACTTGAAAATGTTGAATTATCAGGTCATTCGGTGATTTTTCAGCTGCTTTCTTCTTCTTAAAACTGTTACCAATGGTTGTACAGTGATGCTCTTAGCCACGCTATCTGTGTGGAATATGGCATTATTTCTATACACTTTTTGTTAGTAATGCCTTCATCAGCCTTGTCTATTTCTTTTAATCATTATTTATTTTTCCTGCTAAACAGTGTTTCTTCAGAGCCTGCTAGAAGAAATTATTTTTTTCCTCTATGACATTATGTAGGATTTTACCCTTTTTGAATTTTCCTTCTGTTTCTTGTTAATACTGTTAATATGAACATGGTACTGCATAATGGCTGTTGTAGTCATTTGATTTGTTGAAACAATGGAAGTTAGATGACAAAGACAATAATTTAGTTCTTGCAGCCAACCTGCTGATACTGTTGTTACTTTGTAATCCCAGTGAAAAAAATTTTCAATTCTTATTTTATTGCAAGGATTGTCATCTGCTTTCTCAGCGTAAAATCCCTGAAAATCAAATGGGCTGATTTTGTCTCAAATCACCTGGCTAGAACACATGGTATTACTGAGAAAATAATCTTGTGGTATATCTGGCTAGTAGTGAGCTGGGAGATGTTAAACTTGCTAGAAGAGGAAAGTTCCAGGGACATGAAGTCCTAATGGAAGTGACTGTAGGGCTTCATGATGTATTGCAGAAATACTCAAATCGATCCTTACTGTCCTGAAAGCCTTGTGGGAGGGGCACTGTTAAAATGTTTCTAAGCTGTTACTACCAGTTTTCACTATCTTTGGGACTTGTGCTTGGAAATATATTTCTAACGCAAAGAATAGTTGCAGTAAGCTCATTTTAGAAGCACACACAGTCAGGTTCATCACTGATTAAGGGGCCTGGGTGGGTTTTTAAGTGAGCTCTTCTTGACAAAATGAAAAGCTGAAAAACACTTTTTGGAATTGTCGTTAAAGTGTAAAGAAGATAAATTTTTTTTTTTTAATCACCTGCTGTACCTGTATGAATTATCAATATAAGTTGGATATCAGAAAAATACCAATTCTGCAGTTTATCACTCTGTCTCTGAAGCGTACTCATAAACTGTAAGAGGTATCTGAATTAAGTCACTGAGGGACCTCAGACTTGAAATTGCTTTAAGGAAAAGAATAATCACAAAGCTGCTTACTCATTCTTTAATGGAATGAGTAAATGGATACACTTTAAGAAAAATGAATCATTCTTGCTAGGTGTTGTGTATGAGTCAGCAGCAGATCAGCTGTAACAGAGGCTTTAGAGAAATCCACTGCAATTAGTCTGTTTATCTGCCTCATCAAGCAGCTTATTTTTTTTAATTTCCAAACTGTCTTCAGATATTTCTTTATGAAAGAAAGAGGAAAAGTGGTGCCAAAACCTCTGTTAATTGTCTCATCGCTGAGAAATTTCTAGCCCCATGGTATCAGATTAGCTAATGCAGTTATTGCCTGAAGCGTTCCTTTTCTCAGCTCTATACCGTTTGTACTAGCCAAGCACAACATTATGAAATGCACATTAAAAATATGTGCAGATTACAGGCTCAGGTAAATATTAAAAATGGCTTTTTTCATTTTTAAAGAGAGCATTTGAGTTTCTAATAGACTATGTTTATTATTCCATGATGCTTAATACTCCATTGTCCCATGAATTAAGAGTTATCTGACACTTTACCTTGTACAAGACGTAACTTGACACACGTCTTTTAAAAAGAAAGAAAATAAGGAAAATGCATAGTGCAGGAGTTCTTGTTAAGAGCAAATAATTTTGAATTAATAAGTGCTAAGATAATTGTTTGATCCAAATAATATTACATGAAAACATAGAGGAAGGCCCTAGAAGTATAAGAGACTATGAGGTTTTCAATAGCTTAAAGTAAATTAACATTCTCTAAAAACGCTTTCTTCTAAAACTAGATGAAGTTACCTTGTCTGGGGAGTTACCGTCTTCTCTGGAATTAATTTCCTAGCTGTATGAATGCACCAAAACCTGACTTTGATTCACACTGTTACTTTAAAATAGTTATAGGAAATTGTCAAAGCTGAAAGCCACTGCTTCTTCCAGCAGATGAGTTAGGTCAAACTTAACAAATCATGACAAAAGACCTTGGTTCTCAAAAATATGAGCGGAGACTATGTTTTTGACTCCTCCCCCTCATTTCCATATTATTAAATTACTTTTTTCTGGTAACGAAAAAAGGCATGTATTGCACAGTAATAATGTTTTTAATTTCATCATATAAAATACAAGCATGCGTAAAAAAAGACTTCAAATACGAAGCCAGGTATTCCCTGCCGCTGTACATTCTGAACTCATACATACATGTCACTTCCTTCTTAATGGTACACCTGGTTTGTGGGAATTTGTTAGAATCATGCCACACAACAAGAGAGTCCTTAATTGCTTAGTTATTAGTATTTGAAAGAGGTGTAAATGCTGGGAGGCAGTGTGCCTCCCTTAGTTAAAATGTATTTTACTGGGCTGCGTGGCGCTGACTCTCACAGCCTTAACATCCTCTCCCTCCTTCACATGCATTTTCTTGGGTCAGCAAAAGAAACATCAAATAAAGAACAAGCCTGTCTATGTAAAAAATGTTTACAGCCATCAGTGTTAAGTGATGTAACTATATCCTCCTACAAATTTTTAGGTCCAGATTATTAACCTGTCTAGGTCACAACTTATCCTAACAAGAAATAACAAATATGTGAGTTACTCTTAACCGATTATAAATAAAGAAACTTCAGGGAACTACTGGGAAATGAAAAGTCCACTTCTGGTGTAGGTCTGCTTGGATGTTCTTAAATATCTCATGATGCAATTTGTAAATTACTGAGTTCACTCCAGCAGGACACTAACAGTCAGGATGATATTCCTCAGTCAGTCACTTGTTAGGATTTGTGTTGAGTATGCTTTTCATATGTGCCTATCTGACAGAAAGGCGTTTGAAGCTAAAACTCTTGATTCAATAGCCCGACTGCTAATATTTCCATCAGAAGAACCTTCACTAGAAATTGTAACCAATGTCAGAAGCAGCCTTATTCTTGAATTCACAACCACTAGGGGCAAACTGATACCAGTATATCCCAGTAATAAATACATCCGATTAAATAACACAAGTGTGGTCTGCTCTGCATTACAATTGCAAAGTGAGTCACAGCTGCTTTTCCCTTGGCAGCAGTCATGCCAACCAGATGAAGTCCATGTTGTTACAAAGGAGTCTGTGTTCTTTTCCTTAATTACATCTTTATTGCACAGGTCTGTGTGTGTTGCAGCAGAGCCCCTTTGTACGCTGAAGGTCTGTCTTCTGTCACTGCCAGTTCATTTGTATTAGTTTGTGTCTTGATCGCTGCTGCACTTGTCCGGTTCTATCATCGCTGCACTTTGCTTGGTTTCATCAAAGTTCATTCTTCATAGGTCTAGGTGATTCTTACTGTAATACTCTTAATATGGCACATAGCCACCATAGAAGTGATGACGTACAGTATTACGTAGTAATTGACATCATACAATTTAGTTCATTGGCTATTCTCACCCAAAATCAAATCCCCTTGAGGTAAACATCGGAATCCCCCACCCTTCCACATCACCTACCAATCTCTTTGTCCTTAGGGAGTCTGCCAAAAAGAGTACGTATTATGTACATCTGTTAATGCCCTGGCATCCACATGAAGTGCAGCCATCTTGTTGGCCTAGCTGCCAACAAACATCAAATGATGCAGCTAGACAGGTTGGATGGGGGTAGACAGGAAAAACATTGGGGTTTTTTATAACGGGAATATGGTGGAAATCTGATACTGAATGCTGAAGAAAACCTGTTTGTTGCTGTGGAATATTTTGTTTTGTTTGTTCTATTTTTAGTTTCAGTAGATCTAAACAAGGAATCATAATTCTTAGTTTCTCCCAGTAAAGCATTCTCTCTTATTTCAGCACCAAGCAGTGACATGTCTTAAGCTTCCTTGTAGGGGAGAGAAACTGCTTTTGCTATCAGCTATTTTCCTTTTCTTTTTTTTTTTTTTCCCTTCTCGTGCCTCATAAGTTATTCTTCAACCTGTTGGCCATCATCAGTTCTCTTTTTGAAATCTCTGGGGCCACAGCATGCTCTGATAGCATTGTGGCTGTAGGCAATTGTAGTTCAGGGGACTGAAAGATTATTTTGCTCTTCTGAAACAAGACATTGATGACAAACTTAAATTGAAGTCCCTTCACAAGCTTAAGACTTTGAAAAATTTCCATTTCATTTTGGCAGTTGTGATTTACCATTCATGGAATATGGTGGGTAGAGATAGCTAAGTACCAAATATATATGGAACCAGAAGTTTTTCACATAAATTAGTCTCCTGTTTCAACAGGATTAAAACCATGTCAGGTTCTAAGAAGCTTGAATTTTTAAATGAATTCTCATGTTCTAGTTTTTGTTATTGCCTACTACATATTAGGTGTGTCTTTCAGCCACTTGTTTCCATAAATCTGAAAATAACATCAGTCCCCAGTGGGTTTTAAGTGTGAATATTTCCATGATTTCTGTTTCTGCTGGAGCTGGACTGTTTTTATGGCAGGAGAAAAGAACTCTCACATGGATGAGACCAGTGGGCTCACTGAGGGAAGAGCGTATCATTTTGCCTAGTGATTCTGTACAGGAGAACTGCGTAAGAGAAGATTGTCATAGAGAAACAGTGATGGATGCTTAAAATGCTGATGATTTTGATTCATAAGTTTTCAGAAGACACATACATTCCATTTTCTATGGAAATATGATTTGAAAATGGGCTGTAGTTAACAGACAATATCCTAGGCGTACGGCTTTTAAAAATCATGTATAGAATTTTAGATGGAGTAGTCTCTGAATAAAAAGGTCATCAAGAGTAGCAGTACTACAGTAGAATCTCTGTCTACGTTTGTGATTGTTTCCTTTTGTATGGCAATGATTGCTTGTTTTTTAAACAAATTACTGAAATATATATTCTTTTATTTTCATCACAAGTTAACATGGATCTTAGTTAGTTTTGAGGTAGAATGACTTGTTGACTTCTTTTTCAGTAACCGTAAGCTGAGCATCTGTACTGTCTATTAATTAAGAGTAGCACGGTGTCCATTATGGTAAATGACTATTAGTAAGTACCTGACAAGTATCAAATGTTTTAGTCATGGAATGGAAGTTGTATACTTGGTCATCAGGTAAATACTAGTAATATTCTTTTTTCTGTTTTGAAGTGCAATGAGAGGCAGAATTCACCAGTGACTTCCCCAGGATCTTCCCCTCTTGCACAAAGAAGAAAACCGCTTCCAGACCCCCTGCAAATCCCACATCTCAGTCTTCCACCTGTACCTCCTCGTCTGGATCTTATTCAGAAGGGAGTAGCACGATCACCATGTGCCAGCCCAACTGGATCACCAAAGGTAAGTCTTATTGAACCATTATTTCTTTATATATGAATATTGAGAAATTGTATTTAGTTGTTTTCAAGGTGAGCTTGCTTTTTTGTTTTGGAAGATAGACTATTACAAAATTTTCCATGTGTATTTTCTTTTTCAGGAGTTTGCTCTGTCCAAAAGAACTTTAATTCCTTGTAGCTTAGAAAAACTTTAGATTAGATCCACATTGATTATGTCTCTTATCTCCCTCAGTTGACTTTGGCGAGTGCCTGTCCCTTTGCATAATACTTTACATAGTTAGATGTTTACAGCTACATGTGCTAGTCAAATGTGACCTCTGTCTGATGATTATATTGCACTTGGTTATGGTCAGAATTTTAAAGACATTGCTGTAATGGATCAATTCTGTAATAAACCCTGATTCATGAAAATAGATAGAAATAAAAGCTTTCCTGAAAATAGATTTTGCGGTCATTATATCATTTAGATTATATGTTGTGCTCTGATGATGATTTATGCTCAATTTCCACAGTATCCTTACAAGAAAAATATGTGCAGGTACCCTGCTTTCAAAACCTTAACTGGCATATATTAGGACTCAAGTTTCAAGGGAAATAATAATGAGACTATAGCTAATAAATTGTATGCTGTGTTTTGTGAAACTAATGATACTAAAGAGTTAATGATTTTTTGAGTGGATAAGCATGAATGAGAACAAATACTATGTTGCTCTCTATTATGAGTTGATCGTTTTGTTGTGATTGCTGTATAGAGAGGGGGAGTTAGGTTTAAATTTTTATTTTTAGATGATGAATTCAAATTCAAGTTCAAAACATAACTTGAAACATAACTTGAACACCTATTATGTGTGCTCATAATAATCCCATATGAAGTACCCTCATTATTTTGTCACTTTTTTACTTCAAGCTTGAAAATCAACCTCTTTAAGATCCTAGCGCTTTATAATTTAGAGGAAAAAATAGAAGTTTGAATAGTTTCTTTAAGCTTCTTTCATCACTTTTTATATTGTACAAGGGAATTTATGACACATTGAGGATGTATGCTAAACATTTGGCACATCCATTAAAAATAAATTTTACAGTAGCATATTTTTACAAAGTTCACGTCTTATAAAAAAACAGAAAATCAGAAATACCATTAATATTGCTTTAAATTTTTCGGTGAAATTATTTTGAAAATGCTGGGTTTTTCCTTGAAACTTTTCCTGAAGAAAAAAAAAAAAATTTGGGGGGGGTGAAAGGGAAATAAGATCGGGGTAACAAGGAATAATTTCATACTTTAAAAATTTTGTATTTTAAAAAAAAAAAAAAAGATGACAGTTTCGTCCTGCCAAGACAACTACTTCAGTCAAAAAACTCTTCTCTTTTTCTGCAATGGAGAACTATAACTATAAGCTATAACAAAAAATTTGGACCTAGCCATTATCTTCCTGCCTTGACAGTGAGAATAACTATTTTCCTTAAGTAGCAGCTGAATTAAACATTCTTTATTTAATATACTGTCCTATTTATATGAATGGACCTGAAGGTAAAATAACTTTATTTTCAATCTAAGTGACGTGTTGAGGTGCTGCTCGAAGAATAAAGGTGGGCTAACCTGTGAAGTGAGGGCAAATACTATTCTTACTTTAAAACCTTTGTGGCCTTCATCTCTTCAAGTGGTAATAATATGCAGGTTTACCAGAGTCCATGAAAATTCCACCTCCCAAGGGAAATAATCTTCCATGTATTTCTTATGGTAGCTGGTGGTAAGAGAAAAACATTTTGTAAAGACCTGGCCTGAGTGTTATTTTGTAAAATGCTGTTAGTAATTCACTCCTAATGAAAATGTTTTGGTTTTATAGGATTTGTGCTCTTAGAAGCTCTACAGCTACCTGTATAAGTTTGGGGTTTGTTTGTTTTTTTTTTCCCCGGTAACTTGGTTTGCAGCTTTTTCCAAACATTCCTTAGAATTCATTTCAGCAGTGATTCAAAGGACCAAAGCAAAGGATTCTGGAAAAAAGTTATGGATCAGATAAATCTGCCTCAGTCAGTTTTCTTTTATCCCATTCACCTCCTTCCTTGAGTTACTCATGCAACAGCAGAAATGGGGGCATGCTTTCTGAAGAGAGGCCAGGTTGTCTGCAGAACGCAAAGACAAGACTAACATTTAACCTACTGGCAAGTACTCTTGTGATGTCTTGAAAATATCTCAATTAGAAATGGTAAAGCCATACTTGATCATGAGAGAAATATGCATGCCTATATGTAACTTTTTTTTTTTAAACTTACTGTGTTGTTTAGTCTTCTCCTTGTATGGTGAGGAAACAAGACAAACCTTTGCCAGCACCACCACCTCCCTTGCGTGATCCTCCACCGCCCCCACCGGAGAGACCCCCTCCAATTCCACCAGACAACAGGATAAGCAGACACCTGCATCATCCGGAAAGCGTGCCTTCCAGAGACCAGCCGATGCCCCTTGAAGGCTGGTGTCCCAGAGATGTGTTTGGGACAAGTCAGTTAGTAGGATGTCGAATAGGGAGTGATGCTTCTCCCAAACCAGGACTGACTGCCATTTCAAACATAAATGGAAGGCACAACCGCATAAGTTCTGATCCAGGATTTATGAGGAAACACAGACGTCACGAGCTGCCTGCAGAAGGTGCCAAGGTATGAAATGAGCTGAATGTGTTGAATCCTAATTTGATACCCTACTGCAGCAGTCGTGCATTGGCTAAAGTACTGTTTATATTGGTCAGTGTTGATCTGCTGTTTCCGAATCTTTCCTGTTGATACTTAATAATAAGCTGGTCATAAATAAATGGTTTGTTAAATACTGTAATTTGTAAAGCAACAGTACATGAGGGTCTAAGTTACAATTTTAATACGAAACCTTCAAAAAATGGCTTGGAGAGAAAATTCCAGATTTGCTATAGTCTTTTAGCAAATTATCCATAGCTGGTCCATGATAATAATACAGCACTGTATGCTGTAGTATAGTTATATAGCATCTCAGGTCCACTTTGGAAGTGTGTTATGCCAAAATTGTGTATGCACTTGCTGATGGAATAGTAGACGTTCCAGCTACCTCTGTCATAGGTGAGGTGAGGACTTGTTAACCTCTTCAGACTGTAATGTATGCAATATATACAGATGATGTATACAAATACACTTAAATTGTCAGATAGATTGTGTGCATTAACATAAAAAGCTAAATGTTCTAAAGGTCACTTGTCTGTTTCACCAGTAAAACGTTATTTTCAAAAGAGCATTAAATCAGTCATGATGTTCAGTATACTCTAATGGAAAAGATCTAACCTGCCTTGACCCTAAGAAAGAGGAAACAAATACATCCAAAGCCAAGCTAAATGTAGAATCATTTATTGTATCTTTACCACTGGCTATATGGGCAGCATCCTTGAAAGTGCTCAGTGGCACAACCCCAGTATTGCATTGTTTGATTTGGTATTATCATCAATACTCTAAACCTTATTCAGGATAATTAGCATTGCAACTCCCTTTTTCTTTGGCAGTTGTTTACAGTACTACACATATCTTTAGCTGAATTTTTCCTCCTTTGTACTTAAATCAGAACTCCAGCTGCTGGGGTTGTACGTTTTTGTAATTTGTCCATAGCAGCTTTTGACTTCTCTTGGACAGATGTCCAGTGTAATGTCTAATAATCCATTTTCAGTGCTGAGGGTGTTCAGAGTTGTCACTTGCAACCTTTCCACTGATTGTTTAGCTTGGTTTGGCTAGGGGGCATCTGCTTGTCACCCACAGGAGAAGTATGTTTTCCTGTCCTTGGTTGCAGTGAATAGTATGTATATCTATAACTATGGTGTTTCTTCTACCAAAAAAATTGAAGGATTATTTCTGTGTGTTAATTGAAGATATCTGGGGAGGAGAACGTAGAGGGAGTAGTTCTGGCATTAGGCAGCTTCAGACAACTTGCAAGACTATGTACAGTTGGGGAGGCTTAGGTTTGAAAAGAGATCAAGTGGTGATGGCCTAAGAAAAAATTCCTAGTTCCGCTCTAATCAGTTTTATCAAAGCAGCTCAGTAATTTATTCATGGAGCAGGTTATTAACTCAAAGCTGCTGCTCTTTTTTTTTTTTTTTTTTTCTTGAAGACTACATAGCTTGTGCTAAGAAGGATGGATTTGTGGTTAAGTCACGGTAGTTATAAATCATCAATTTTTCTCCCTATTTGCTTTTCCCAAGGTCACAAGCTATTTAACCTTTCTGTCTCCATTTTAATTTTTTTTTTTTATATGGGTGTTTTGGTTGTTTTGAAAGTACGTTACTGAAATTCAATTAGTATTGGTAAAGAACGTTGACATGTATGATGAAAGGTGCTTAAGAAGTCCATGATCTTCTATATAATTAGAATGTGTCTTTATCAGCATTGAGGCAAAACACCAAAATTTTACTTACAACTAGGCTGTTGTTTAAAATGCTGTAGCTTTTCATCTGATTCTAAAAGGATACTGGGTTTATATCTTCATATAGCATTCCAGTTGTGGTCTGGTGCAGTATTGAAGCTGATGGAATGAATACTCCTCAAATCAGAATAACCACTCAGTATAGAAGTGCCATTGTAGGCTGGAGAAGTTACATATGTATTTCTTTAACCAAATACTGTTTGAACCATCATCTTCAGGTTATAGATCTAAGCCATTTGGTTAAGTGGAGCAACCGACAACTCTGAATTATCGTTTCAGGCTGTATGCACATTCATAAGGGAAACATTTAATGAATTTTCATCCCTGATTCAGATATCAATTGTAATATAATCTTTTTGCTATTGGTAAAAGCCAAGAATTAGGAAGACAATCCTGTGGGTAGGGGGGTGGATTCTGGCAGACACTGTATCACAGAGTTTTAAAAAACACTAATATGTTTAGCATGCTGTATCTGTTGTTTTCCCACTGTACTTACCTCTCTCCCTTCGGTCGGTTTGCAATCTTGAAATCTTAATTTTCCCCGAAGCAGTTCAGCTCTAACTGAGTAGTCCATCTAGTAGCCGTGATGTGGAACTCCCTCTTTTGGTGAAGTTTTACACTAATGTGTTCTGCAGCTCCCAAATGGGGTGAGCTGAAACAGGTATGAAAGAGTCACTTCAGATAACAGCTCTGTAGTGTGAACTCCTGGGAAAGCCCTTACCCATAATCTTCTCAAACTCTATTTTGTAATAACTAGTTGGTGAACATCCATGATGATAAATAGGAGGAGAGACCCATTGTAACACTTGTGTAATTTTCAGGTCTTTTCAAATGGTCATCTGATAAATGAAGAATATGATGTCCCTCCACGGCTTTCACCCCCTCTTCCAGCTGCCTCCATCATCCCTAGTATAAAGTAAGTTAACTTTATTTGTAAAAGAAATGTGTTAATTAACATTAGATAATAGCACTGATTCTCTGGTGCTAAAAGAACAACGGGAAAAAGAAAGAAATAAAATGAACTAATATAGCCTGGTGATACATTTTCCATGAACTTGAATGTTGCTTTACAAAGGAAACGTAAATTGTATTGATTAAGTGGGAGCAGTTCTAATGTTAATTGAACATACTGCATTTTTATAGGAAGAGAGAATAAATTGTGGCAGGTCTTTCTCACAGGTATTTGGCAGTGGGAGCAGACACTGTCTGGTTTTGCTTCTACTACTACAGAAGAAGTGTGGTCAGAGCTATTTGTCGCAGGAGATGCGAGATTCTAGGGAAAGTACTAAGGGTAAAGAGCACAATTTGTGTGCGTTCTGCCGCTGATCCCGTCATGCTTTCTGGGCTTTCTACGCATGGAGCTTTATCCAGGGTTCACACCAGTGTCTTTTCTTTGTTGTGGCTAAAAACCAACCAAACAAAAATATTTTATATCCGTTTTAAATGGAGTCAACCTCCCTGAGTTCCAGAATACGGTTTGGGAAATTTTGTCATTTCAAGTTGCAGACTACTCTTAGTCTTCCAGTAACATGGCTGTTTATTTGGTACCAAGATGCTGCTGTGCATAGCAAGTATCTTTGGACTCTGAATCACACAGGATTTTCTACAGAACAAGAGACATTTGAAATAGAAAGCTTGGAAGTGCTATAAAGTAGTTTGTCAATTTTTTGTGTTTTTGTAAGGAAATCAGAGCATATTGCAATGTTTGCTGTTATCCTGCAGTTTCTTTCCAATGTACTCCTTGTGACTCTTGCTGTTAAATAAAATAATTGGGCAGTCAGTACATATTAATACTGAGAATTTTCTCATTATTGTGTAATTTTGCCATATCTTCAGCAGTCGTTCCATTGTTGTCCTGTTAGTGGTAACATAAAAGACAAATATATTTCAGCATTTCATTAATGTGCTGTTTTTTCTCTTCCTAAGCACTAGAATAAAGGTGCAGTCGAGCACTGACTTTTTCATTCGGAAGCATGTGTTCAGGTGGAATAATTGCTGAGTTGAAGCTCTCCATGTTTACTTTCAGTTCAGAAGCAAATTTTAGAACATTATCCAGACATTTTTGTAACTGAATGTTGTCATGTAATCAATCCCCTCTATAGATTGATCTCCTTGGATTGACTACTCCTTCCATGATACAATGCAACCCCTGGGATGTTCCCACACCCTGTAGTCAGAAAGAGAAAGAAATAACTCTGATAGACAAACCAAATACTTTTCATATTCCAAAGCAAATTGAATTCGGAGGAGGGGAAGATTCTTGTTTTTATTTTTCATAGTGTTGAAATAACAAAGCATTCTACTTCATGCAAATCCCATTTTTTACTCAGATTTTTGCAAATGTAGCATAGAATCAAAGTACAATGTATACATACACCATACAGCGTTCATTGGAAATTCCACGGGATATCATAGCAATGTGGACAGGCACAAAATCCATGTCAAGCCAATCCAAAACTAGAATGTGTGAATTTAGCTTGGTCAAAAGAAGTATCTTCATTAACTGAAGTCTTCTGAATAGAAAACTGACTTATACCAGCCAAAAGAAAATCTTCATTTGCTAAAACCAAACTCCATAAACTTTTCAGGAAGAAATTAACTTTCATTTTTGGTTTGGTTTTCTACTTAAACATTTTAAAAAATATATAGCATGTTTTAAATTTTAATTTTTAAAATGTAAAAATATCAATATATAACCTAGGGGTAAGAAGTTCAAATTATCTAATTAACAACTACTAAAATGTCACATGGAATGGCTGTTAAAAACTGATCATTTTATGTTGTTTCTTGAAACACTAATATGTCTATTTTAAATTGATTTCAAATTAAGTTTTTGTTACCGCTAGAAAACACCCCAATAATCTATAATAGTGTGTGGCAATATGTAGGTGGAAAAACTAGGCGGGGGGAATCTTCAAAAATAGAAAGTTTAATAAGTTTAGTATTTCCACCAGCCACAACAATTGCTTTCAAAAAGATAACCTAAAAAATATTTAGCATAATTTAATTTGAAATGTCAGAGAGAATATTTTTACAACGTATTTTTTTCTACTGTTAAATTGACTGCACTAAGCCCTCATAAATATGTTGAACTGTACTTGATGCAAAATACCATTTCTTTCCCCAGCTGTGCTACTACAATCAAGCTGGTGCAAGTTTCTCATTTTTTTCTACTTTCCGATCTCTGCAGAGTTGTGGCTTGAGAGCTAGTTTGTTTCATACAGCTGCAAGGCATTTTATTTTTTCTAGTTATTATCTTAAGTCTGTAATTTCAAAGGTTTGACTGAAGGATACATTGTCCGTGAATGAAATGTCCTAGTCTAAATAATGAGGAGGCAAAATGTCCCTTAGTTGAAATTTCACAATTCTAAAATATCCTTACTTAACTTGTTTGATCATTTTACTGAATAAGACATTACAAATATGACTTTTTTTCTTTTTTCTTTACTAAATTACATTAATAGAAAAGCACTAGTGTCTCTTTTTTCTGGAAACAGTCCTGATTTATTTTCATTTTACTAAATTGATTATTATTAACCATACTTTAATAATGAATTGTTGGACTCATGTTAACCAAGCATCTGATTTTTATTTTCCACTCAGCCACTATCCTGCTGACCCTACATGTTAAAACAGTTATTCTTTTATTGGCGTGCTATAATTATGTCAGATTATTTTTAGCAGCTTTGATCAAATTGCTATTTTATTCTTGAAAAGATAAATAAAATTTTTATGTCAAAGATACAGAACCATTCTTCCCAAAACTTAGAAATGTTCAAGTTAAATAGTATTTGTTTTATTCCTGTGAGTAGGTCCCGTTTTGCTACATCAATAGAAAATTGGCCTCTGTCTCGAAAGTGCTTTATACCACCGTGATGTTTTCTGTGAGAGCATGTCTATTTTTGAGTATGTCATGAGACATCCAATTCCAAGTGCCTTTTTTATTCTATAAATCTGTTAAGAATATCTAGTTGCTTTGAGGTAGTTGAGGGGAAAGTAGCACCGAAAGGTATTTCTCCTCTTGCTATCCCTTCTATCTTGCTAAGAAACTTCAAAGGTGAAATCATAGTTCCGTTAAAGGCAACTGTGGCTTGGAAATCCTGGCTCCCTTGAAATCAGCCTTTGGCATGGCACTTCTCCAGCAGCGTTAGAAGGAGCACTGCTGACGTGAAGGTTCTAGACATCTGAGAGATGGTGCCCTGGAGGACACAATGTGCCTTTAGCTCATAGCTTGACAGGCCAGTGTGTTTGGATGCATCAGCTGTTCTGTGGTAATTCTCATTGCATTGCAGGCTTACCCTGTGACAAATAGAAAATTGTGTCCTCCTCTATGAATGAAGGTGAACTGCTTTGTATACACTTTGGTTTTAAGGGTAGAGCACACTCAAGGGCAGTTGACAAGTGTTGACTTGATCATGTGGTCCATATAACTTAACAGTTACTTTGCTGAAACAGAGTTTGCTTTTGAGGCCTTACAAGATTAATGCTTTTGTCTGCACTAGCAAGTAGTACTCTGCACAGGACAGAAGAGTTGATAGTGAGGACCTGATGTCTGTACTGTGCATGTTATGGGGCAGCAGTTCAACTAGCTATAGTCTTGTCCCATGAATGTGAACAGTCTTTAGCAATCAGAACATAGTAGGGGCACACTTGGAGTGTATCATGGATTTTAATTTAATCTGAACAGTATGCAAGTTGTGCACTCCTCAGTGCAAATCAAAGCATGGTAAGTGGGGAGATTGAAGGGATTCATTTCAAAAGCACAGTCCTGATCCAGACTGAAATACATGGACTGCAAGTTCATCATGTCTAAGTTCTGTGAATCAGTTTACCAGTAAATGATGGAAGGGGAACCTTTTTCCCTGAGATACTTCTAAATAAGTGTGAGATGTTGGTTTCCCTGGAGTTCTGTTTACAACTCAGCTGGACATGAAATGACTCAACAAAAATGAATTCTCACATCTTTTCCTATTTTGCCTTTGGCCCTTGCTGCTCAGTAGGATAAGAGAGATTGACATCTAGCCTTCGGTTCAACAAATCAGAAAATACAAAGTCATCACTTACCAGAATGTAATTCTGACTTTCAATTTTAAAATATTTCCACTTAAGGAGTAGGAGGAGAAACTAGAGAATATATAAATACAGTGTACTGGTCAGTTTTGTATTCCTCTGTACACAAATCTTCTAAAGATGTAAGAGTAATGAAGTGTTTTAAAGTGTAATTATAGAAAATTTCACCAGCTTGATAAACAGATGCCTAAGTGTTTCATGTCTTCGCTTATAATGACAATGTTCATCTGTTTAGTTACAAAAAACTGTAAAATATTTGTGTGTTTATCTTACTAGGTGGTTTTGTGTAGAACAATAGAGTTAGTCTTAGAACAATAGAGATTTAATAAAACAATTTGATCTTGAAGACATTTCAATAATCATGGAAAAATGGGATAGACATCTAGCAGAACAATGCAAAAGATGTTTGGAGTCAAATATCATTACAATTAGAGTAAATTGGAAGAGCAATATGATTTTTTTTAAAATATGAATGCTGAAATATTAGTAAAATATAATGTAAGTATAGGACAATTTTAGGACCCTAGTGGAGAGTAAATTAGCTCTATGTTAGTACTCTAACTCTTCTACTGCTTTACAACTCAAAAGCACCTTTCAAATATTAATCACATAATAATATTTACAACCTGGCAAATATTTTCCTTACTTTAAAGGTAGCGAAAAGGAGACATTCCTAGTGTGAAGGACTTTTCTAAGGCTACACAGTATTCAGAAGCAGGAGACTTGGAACTTATGTCTTTAATAGCTCCAAACTAGTAACAATTTCTCAGCAGTGCAATAATGTTGGGAAATTGATTTTGGCATTTATATACACACTGGTATCCTGTGAATAAAGGTGTAGCTTTGTTATATCATAAGTTAGGTTCTTGTGTCTACTGAATAAATAAGAAGAGAAGCAGGGGCATGAACTAGGTGAAGAGGGGAAAACTTCTTTTATATTCCCCGAGTATACCAAATTTATTTAGTTTGTAAATTGTCAGTAAGTAAATCCTCCAGCTTTTCTGTCTGAGAACTGTTTTTATCAGGAAGCTGATAAGACTAGCTATTATAATGCTGTACTTAGTTCAGGTGATGATCAGGCTCTTAGTTTTACTCTGTAGATGTCCTTAAAAAAAATTAACTGAATTCACAGTATTCCAGGAATCAAAATCTCTTCTATAACCAGCTTCAGATAGGGCCTTCAGAGAAGGGGGTTTTGGTTGTTTTTTCCTAGTAATAGCCTTTGAAGAGGGCTTCAAACAATACTACCAACCTGATTTGGTCAGTCTTGGACAGTTGCTATTGGACATTTCTGGTCTAGATATTAATATTTCAAACATTGCTATCTGCAGAAGCCAGCAGTTCAATTTGTGATTAGTTTCAAAAAACACAGGCTTATATATACACATATATATATAAAAAAAAAAATCTCCAGAACATGCTGGATTGCCATGTAAGAATGATTGCACATCCACAGAAATGAGAAAGTTTATTCTTTGTGGGACTTTCAACTGTCTACCTGAGAATGCTACAGAGTTCTCATTGTCCTGGTACATTTTTACCTTCTGTTCTTTAAATGGCTGTATAGCAGTGACACAAACCTCTTGTCCATCTAAGAAATCAAAGATGGAAAAAACAATTTCACACTGCATTGCTGTGTGAAATTTTGCTCCCTCTACAGAAGGTGGTTGAAAACTGCAATAGAGAGTTTGCAGTTCAGTGCCATAAATCTTCATTCCCCCTGTCTTTGGCTCGTATGTCTTTGCAAAAGAAGTTGGATTCCCATCTTTCATGAGCTTGTTTCTGAAGTCAGAAGTATGACTGGAGGCTTGCCAATGTGATGCCCATCTACAAGAAGGGACGGAAGGAGGATCCGGGGAACTACAGGCCTGTCAGCCTGACCTCGGTGCCGGGGAAGATTATGGAGCAGTTCATCTTGAGGGCGCTCACAAGGCATGTGCGGGACAACCAGGCGATCAGGCCCAGCCAGCACGGGTCCATGAGAGGCAGGTCCTGCTTGACCAACCTGATCTCCTGCTATGACCAGGGGACCCGCCTAGTGGATGAGGGAAAGGCTGTGGATGTGGTCTACCTCGACTTCAGTAAGGCCTTTTGACACCGTCTCCCACAGCATTCTCCTAGAGAAGCTGGCGGCTCACGGCTTAGACAGGTGTACTCTGCGCTGGGTCAAAAACTGGCTGGACGGCCGGGCCCAGAGAGTTGTGGTGAATGGAGTTCAATCCAGTTGGCGGCCGGTCACGAGTGGTGTTCCCCAGGGCTCAGTTTTGGGGCCGGTCTTGTTCAATATCTTTATCAATGATCTGGATGAGGGGATCGAGTGCACCCTCAGTGGGTTTGCAGACGACACCAAGTTGGGCGAGAGTGTTGATCTGCTCGAGGGTAGGAAGGCTCTGCAGAGGGACCTGGACAGGCTGGATCGATGGGCCGAGGCCAACTGTATGAGATTTAACAAGGCCAAGTGCCGGGTCCTGCACCCGGGTCACAACAACCCCGTGCAACACTACAGGCTTGGGGAAGAGTGGCTGGAAAGCTGCTTGTCGGAAAAGGACCTGGGGGTGCTGGTTGACAGCCGGCTGAACATGAGCCAGCAGTGTGCCCAGGTGGCCAAGAAGGCCAATGGCATCCTGGCCTGTATCAGAAATAGTGTGGCCAGCAGGAGTAGGGAAGTGATCGTGCCCCTGTGCTCGGCACTGGTGAGGCCGCACCTCAAATACTGTGTTCAGTTTTGGGCCCCTCACTACAAGAAGGACGTTGAGGTGCTGGAGCGTGTCCAGAGAAGGGCAACGAGGCTGGTGAGGGATCTGGAGAACAAGTCTTATGAGGAGTGGCTGAGGGAACTGGGGTTGTTTAGCCTGGAGAAAAGGAGGCTGAGGGGAGACCTCATCGCTCTTTACAACTACCTGAAAGGAGGTTGTAGCGAGGTGGGTGTTGGTCTCTTCTCCCAGGTAACGGGCGACAGGATGAGAGGAAATGGCCTCAAGTTGCTCCAGGGGAGGTTTAGATTGGACATGAGGAAAAATGTCTTTACTGAAAGAGTGGTTAAACATTGGAACAGGCTGCCCAGGGAAGTGGTTGAGTCCCCATCCCTGGAGGTATTTAAAAGCCGTGTAGATGAGGCGCTTAGGGACATGGTTTAGTGGGCATGGTGGTGTTGGGTTGACGGTTGGACTTGATGATCTTAGAGGTCTTTTCCAACCTTAATGATTCTATGACTCTGTGGTTCTAAGTATATTACTGATTGAAGGAAAAAGTGTCTGAGAAGTTACAAGTATCTAGGGAGCTCTAGACTGAATATATTCAGACAAAAGGAGCACATCTGCCCCCTTCTTTCTCCCTTTATTTATTTATTTATTTAGTCATTTAGTGACTGGGTAGTACTCATGGGAGTTAGTTATTTGTTTTTTTTTCACAGAATACCTGGATGTTCTGAAGTCATGTGCCATCATCTACAGTAAATAGTGAAAGATGTATATTTTTCCTTTGTGAAGAAGTATGCTGTGTGAGTCAGGTGCTGCTTGTGTTGAAAAAATGAGGAGATGGGCCTGGCCTGTCATTTCAGCTCTTGCCCTTATGATAAAATCAAACTAATTAGACCACAGGAAGAGAAAGTGTGTTCACTCCCTTCTTATATTTCCTTATAGTCCTTAAGAACTTCCCTAAATGATGTATGAAGTAGATGTATCTTGTAATGTAGCATGTAGTTCAGCTCAGGGGCCATTAGCCATCAAAATGGCTATGGATGCATTGCACATCTTTATCCAAGGTCTTCCAGCTGTTGGCTTTTTTTGTGGCAAAGAATAAAGGTGCTATTCACTGCATAATGTAATATCCAGATGATTTTTGAAGTTCTACACTTATTGTTCTTCATGTTCAGCTAGTTTAAGAATCAAACTTCTGTTTGTGGTTTTCATGTAAGGTCAAGCTGAAGTTAAATTAAGTCCTTAATGTAAGCTTTTGTATTTCAGATGTTTTATGAGTTTCTTATTTATCTTAATGTATTGGAGTAATTGCTATAAACAGAGGAGCTTTATGTATAAAAGAGTAGATTATGTTGATTGCTAGTCCTATAACCTAGCTAGTTATATTTTATGAAGGCCAGAAGATAATGCTGAGCTTGTTAATATCTAACAAAATTACTTTTCCCAGACTGCTCACTAAAATGAAGGTTTTGCCCATCATTTTGTTTACACTCATATAACAGAAAACTAAATAGTAGGAGTTAGTTTTTTGTTTTAAAAGAAATCTAATATCCAGCAGTATTCTCCATGATGGAACTTGTTACCTGTAAATGGAGATTGTAAAGTCTACCTCTTTCCTGGGCTTCCACTGCTTTCAAAAAGTGACATAAATCACTATTTGGGAGGACAATTAAAGACAATTATCCTTTGAAGTAAAAATAATTTAAAATACAGGCAAATTCTGGGAGTTTGATAATGTTATGGCTGGAACAAGACTTCACTGAAAGGGTGAATGTCCGCTGCCTCACTGAGCCCTGCTAAATACTATTTGCCCTGAATTAACTTTTGTTTAATTCTTTTGTTAAGTGCAAACAGGTTAAGCCTTGTAAGTGCCTATTTAGTACTCTAATTCTTTGCAATTCTCTGCTATGTGGTGCTGGCTTAAAGTAGCTAACTCTTAGAAGGTCAGCTGCCCTTTTCTCTGTGCATTCTCAGTGACAAAAAAGCCAGTAACCTGGCTTAGTTATAGTTTGACATAGTGTTTTTGTTACCTTATATGTAGCAGATGTGTATTAAGGATGTTTAGGCTAAAGAAGGGTATTTTCTGTATTATACTGAGGTCAATTATGTAACAGTTCAAGCAAAACTGATCTTTTTCTCATCTCCTTAGGTGCCCTGTTCCTTCAGCAAATTCTCTGTCTGATAAATCAAGGGATCACACAGATGATGATGATGAATACAAAGTTCCTTCTTCACATCCTGTAATACTGAGCTCACAACCACCTCATAGTCATAATATAAAACCTCTTGCTCGGTAAGGTCATTTAGCAGCCTTGACGGCATATTTACAGAAACACTGCTTTTTCCAAAATTTAACTGGATTCAACATCTATAATGATGGTTAAGCTTGTCTGCTTTCTAAAATGTCTTATCTTTTCAAGCTTGGATTACTTATGCCTCTGTTTCATTTGAGCACCACCACAGTCATAAACCTGTGTTCACTTTTTTGTATCTCTGCTGTGTCAGAACTGGGTATTTTTTGCGTTTGAATACCATTTCTGCAGTTGATCCTTTTTTCCCTTAGGTTGAAGTTTTCAGAACTGACCAGGAGATTCAACCCTCACAACTCTTGCAAATTTAATTTTTAGGACAATTGTGTGACTGAAATTCCCAAAGTCAGCTTTGAAAATCTTGAACTTTCACGTTTTATATAATTCATGTTAAGAAGCAACGCAGTACTGAAAAATATGTGAATTGGCAGCTGTATGTACATACTTTTATTTTCTTTTTGTCCCATGTGTACTATGTCTTTTTGGCTTTTTGAGCCTGTTTCACAGTATATTTTCTTTGTGCTTCTCAGGAAGAGAATGTTTTTTTTAAATTCAGATGGAATATATCTCTTTTGCTTTAAATGTGTTCTAAAATAATATCTCCAAACTGTCACAGTTCTGAATTATTAACGAATTATGGCAAGGAGATTTGGGACATGGCAACTGAAAGCTGTGTCATTCCTGGTGAACTTCTTGGTCTTTGACTCATAAAAAAAAATCTGAATGTCTGGAATTAAGAGAATAAGTCTTGGGAAAAAGAAGGGCCAATTCTCTACTGGTCTCGTAGGTCAAAAGTACGATTAAAATAAAGTATTGATCTAAAAAGTTCAGACTCTTCTGCTATTAAAAAAATGCAGTGACATATTGCATTTTTTCCTCTTTCTGTCAAGAATGTGATGTCAAGGACCCACCATCAATAAAGCTCAACATGTCTCTCATCCCAAAATTAGCCAATTACAATTTTTAGACCTCTTTAATCAGACATTTAGAACAGGTGGAAAAAAGGTCATAGTCTGATCACTCCTTGCATGCAGGTTAAAAATTCTGTCTTTATTAGAAATGCTGATCCAACCTTCACTGCGTAGATGTGAATATTACACAGTTGTCTGAGCTTTATAGTCTTGAGTACTTAAATTCCTATCTACCCTATAAGGCTTTAAAAAAAAAAAAAAAAATCAATTATGAATAAAACTCTCAATGTTGGCCAAGCAAAAAAAATGGGAAGGAAAAAAGAAAATAATTCCAAGGTCCTAATCCTTTTTACCTATGCCATTTTTTATCTGAGCGTGTTGTGCTTCTGCACGGGAATGTCTTTCTGTACCATGCAAGTCATCTGATAGAGGCTGAATTGCTTGCATGACTAGAGTTACACAGGTTGTAACCTTTCTTAGACAAGAAGTAGTCTGCAACAGAAGAGAGTAGTATGTGGACAGATTACCTTGGTTTAGCAGCTTCTGAGGGCTATGTCTAGGTTAGTAAGTAGTGTGGTGCAATAGGAGTGGGTCTGCAGAGGGCACCAATTGATTCCAAGGTCCTCACATCCACACTGTATGTTTTGGGAAGTTTTGGATTCAGACTAGCCCTAACATGGTCCTGTGGCTAGAATACCCTTTAGTAATTGGAGCACATTGGATGAGCTCCCGCAGGACATCTTTTGAGTTAACATCATCCAGAAGCAATTGAGTCTGCAAGCTCTGAGACCTCTCTGCAATGTAAACCAAAGTGCTGTAAGTGGGGATGACTTGTGGGGATTTGTTTCAATTCATACTCCTGACCTGAACTAAAATGCTAATATCTAGGTGCACCCTGAAAGATTCTTGAGATAATAAACACCTGGAAAACTAGAAACTTCTCTTTTTCTGGTATCCTTCTTTTGCAGGAAAAAAAAAAAAGAAAGAGTTGAGTGTTTTCAATTGGCTGGTACAGGATTTCACCAGGCCATTAGAATTATTAATGGAGACTGTAGATTGGAAAGCTGATTTCAAAGTTTTTTCTAGGTTTTAGTTTATTTGTTAGCTAGCGTACTTGGTCTTGCAGTTATGGTGGGTGTTTTGGCATTAATCCAGGACTTGCTACAAAGAAAATACCTCAGTTTGCCATTCAGATTGCTCTATGATTAAAACCACCAACTCTTCTTATGATATATTCTAATAAGAATTTTAACTCGAAACAAACCATTCTCCTAAGCATTAAAAAAAAAGAAAATCCTGTTGAATATTTGTGTATGAATATATATGATGTTCCATGTACTTAAAATGACTCCTTTTAGCTAATGTCACTGCTTAGATGTGAAAGCTGAGATAAAGCTTTCAAAAAGAACCTTGATTCTGGTTGATGCTGTATTCTTTTAATGTGCTTCTTTTAATCTCATGGAGAGGTGTGTGTCAATAAAAGCTTAACTTTTCAGTATTGTCTAGAAAAACTGTTAAGAACAATTTTTATTATTTTTTTTTAATTGTCATAAATTCTTAGCACCTTTCAGTTCCGTCCCCCAGTGTTACCTCTTATCTCTTTCCTAAGTGTTGCTTCCTCCATTCTTGGATAGTACTTAGAGATTTCAGTAAACTAAAGAGCCTACAAAATTACTTCTGGATGTTTTGTAATTTAGGAACTATGTCATTCTTCCATCCTACCCCCAAATTTGCATTGCCTCTCAGACTTTTTGCTCTTTTACCAGTAGATATGACAATGCTAAAAATATTGCAAGAATAATACAAAAAATGATTCACAGTCTTATTTTCTGGCAGATCAATTAATTGTCTGGTTTGTTACAGCTGGTCATCTCTTCCCAGGTATGGGGCAAGTTCAGCAATAAGAAATGGAGGGAAAAAATTTCAGCATTACTAATTAGGCTACTATTAGAAGAATGATACATTATTACATTCACTATCCTTTCCTAATAAAGGTTTTTCCAAAAGGAAAAGGACAGAAGGCTTGCTTGTTTAGTACTCATTTGCTGCCTTTTTTTCTGGTGTTTACTGTTGATGTAAACAGGTATTTCAGCATGATTTGTAAACTGATCACTTAACTGGGCTTATTATGACCGGAAGACTTCTGAAGTGGTGCCGTGTTAAGTTATCTTAGTGCCTGTGGCAGATGCAGAATAGATTGAAATTAAAGTAGAAAATGTCCTTAGTTATTTAGTGTATATGCTGAGGAGTCAAAAGAAGTGTTGCATCCACTGCATTTGAGAGATTGAACCAATCTAATTTCAAAGATAGAAGCAACACTTCCTCTACCACTTCCCTGGGGAAATTAATTCATAACAAAACAGCTCTTACCATTAGTTTTTTTGTTTTGGTTTGGTTTTTTAAGTCTTGTAATTATTCTTACATTGATTTCATTACTCCTAGTTATAACCCTTGGGACCACAAACACAATTTCACTTCCTCTTTCCTGTTCATATATTTTAAATGATTCCAGACCTTTATTCATCCCTCCTTTCCATATGGCTGAAGCTGATAGGTTTATTAATGTTTGTACTACTGGTAAAAACCCATGATCCAAAATTTTAGCTGTATATAGCTCTAGCAGATTTGCTACTATTTAGTAATAATGGTGCACGGTGGGCTGGGATTTTTATTTTTAAGCTGGAATTGTTTAGTGTGGTGGCCTTTTTCCAAAGAAACTCTGGTTCTTTCTGAATATGCAGGGTCCACAGTTACAATGACAGGAGTAATTTCCCAGTTCTTTCACATTCATTTAAACAACATATAATAATTTGAAAAGGCTTTTGTTCTGGTTTTCTGTGCAGTATTTGAACAGAGTCATCTTACAAAAATCATCTCCAATATTTTTCTGACAAGATTATAGGCAACTTTATACTGTTTGGTTTAGATGATATTCATGTTTAATTTGATGCTGTTTAATTTTGAGGGCGTAATATGCTTCCATTTTAAAAAACTAGTAAACTGTGGTAGAAGTATCAGTGAGACTCAGCTTTTTGATACAGAAATGAATAGGCGCCTTCAAAACTGCTTTGGCTAGTTCAATTTTTTTTTTTTTTAAAATGTTTGGCTAAGAGTTTAGTTGAAATTTGTTATTGCTAGTGGTGTGTTGTTCTGTTCCAGCTTTTTTTGTTGTTTTGTTTTGTTTTGTTTAATGACTTTTCTGTGTACTTCAGCATGGATAATTACCAAAATCCACATTTCCCTTTACCATATTTCTGCTAGGGAAAATTCAACAGCTGGGAAAGCAAAATAGGATTGAGTCTGTGACTGAACTGTGTGAATAAACTAATGACCTGAGCTCTGAAGTGAGGACTATGTTTAATGTTAGTTCTTCCTCTATCTTGTATTGCAGCCTTGAGTTAAGTTATTTAAGCCATGTCAGTATCCCACCGAGAAAGCAGTATAATTCTTCAAAGGAGTTTTTTGACAGTTAACCAGTATCTGCTCTCAATATAAAAACTGTAAAGTTTAAAATTGGTGCAGCTTATCGTCTTTCATTCGTTTCCATATGACTGCCAGCTTGGGTACTTGGTCACTGTGGGAATTTATACTTGGCTAACTGGTTGATTGCTTCCTGTTTTATGTCTGTCTTCAGGGTGTGTGAGAATGGTCAGTGTGCTGGAGTAACGAATGGGACACACAGTACTACTTCTGAGATGAAGAAATCAAAACATCCAGAGTTAGGTACGTTTTTATTTTTCATTACTTAGCAAGAAAATTTACTCTGTGCTGCTCTAGGGGTACAGCAAGAAAACATTCACTTCTTGTGATTGTGTCATTCAGGAGATGTCTATGATGCACCTACTGTTCCGGTACCTTTGCCACCTGCACGACCTCCTACCAGAGACAACCCAAAACACAGCTCTTTGCTCAACAGGACACCCTCCGATTATGATCTTCTGGTGCCCCCTTTAGGTTGCAGACTTTTTGCTGATTACATTTGATGGTTAACATTGCCTAGATGAACCAAATGCCATGTTTATTGAAAAACAACCAATGTTGAGTATGTTAAGACTACCAAACAAGCTATGGGCTAAATATTACAGCTGTAAGTCACTATTTGTGTCAATGATCTGTACTTGGTATCTGTCTGTGAGCCCTCATGGAAGACAGATGAAAAGGCATACTAAATCTGTATTCAAGCTATAAAGAAAAGCAAAACCATTTTTCTTAAAATAAATTATAATTTTTTGGCCCTTAATATGAAGTTTGAGCATTGCAATTTAATGCAAGAGTCGAGGGTTTTTCCTATTGTAGGAATTAAATAATTCCACTTCTTTTATCAAATACAAAGAAGAATGCCAAAGAGGTGGTATTTAAGTCAAAGAAAACTAAATTAAATTAGTAAGTTTGTTTCTGGGTTTTTTCTACTATGAAGGGACAGTTCAAAACTCACTGCTGCCTACAACTACCAAAAGCTATCTTTTCCAACCCCAATTTCTGTTCTGTTCTCCTACACAAAAGTCAGTGAGCTCTGCATATATACTGGGGCTGTTCTTGGCCACCACCCACACCTTCATTGACAAACTCAGCTGCATGATTGTTAGACTGCAGGGTATGTGTCATCATCCAATTTTCTGGTTCCATAAAACCTTTTGAACATTTGCTATGTTCCTGCACTGTACTCTCTCTGGTCCCTGAAGTGTTCCTGAGTTATGACAGTACATAGAATTGAAGGCAGAACAACACCTAAAAATCACACTGCTTGGTAACCCTAATCCTGTCTGCACCACCTTTGTGTAAGGGGTACATTCTTTTGCCAAGCCCTAGAAAATTCAGTTTATATCTGGGGTCAGAGCTTTAGAACAGCAGATAAAGATAATGCACAGTATAAATGTAGCAGATTCGAACACCGATGCTGACTACATTGAATATAAGTATTTTTGCTTAGCCACTGAAACATAGCTGTTATTCTACAGTGATATTCAGTGAAAGCTTTCATTATAATACACTCTTTGCAATTGAGCCACTAAAAGAAATCTCTTCCCCCATCCCAGAAAAGAAACTGAGCACTGCAAAAGGTCATTCAGAGCATGTTTTGGAAGAGGATTGTGCATAGTAAGAGTCAGGTTTACAATTTCATTACTGGAGTCACTGAGCTGCCAGATGAACCCTAGGAGTAATGGCCTCAGCAGCCAGAGAAAAATAAATTTTAAGCTTTGCTCTTTATTCTACAGTTCTTAATGAAGTTTTGCTCATCTAATAATTCTTTTCTAAAATGCAGGCGAAGATGCGTTTGATAGCTCACCCCCTTCACTACCACCACCACCACCACCTGCTCGGCACAGTGTGATTGAGCACACAAAACCTGCTGGCTCAGGTAGCCGACCTCCTTCAGGACATGAACTGTTCCTTCATTCTGGTAGGAATACAAAGAAAAGAACGTGTTTTATTTACTGTTCCTTTACTTCAGAAGCTTATCTGTTCTGTGATAAAGTTGTCATCAGGCTTCAGAAGTCTGTTTTGTCTATACTTCATTATACAAAAAATTAAAAAATAGGGGTTTTTAAATGGTGGAGATGAAACAACTCAATATAAAAAGACTTAACTTTTCATTATCACAAAGTAAAGAAATAAGGTCAATATTTTTATATCAGGCTAGACATTTTAGTAAATTGTACTCTTCTAGTAAGAGTTGTTACTTGTGAAGTGCCAAGTTTTCTGTTGTAATCTGTAATACTAGTCTATATGCTTTTGTCAACTCCATTGTTTTCTATAGTAAAACATAATTCATGGGGTTTATTTTCAAGTTGGAACTTGGGGAAAAACTGGAAAATAAGGGAAAGGAACATCCTGCTTTGTTAGAACTGTTGTAAAATTTTGTTGTAAAACTATATTAATTGTGAGCACAGTTGCAGGCGCCTGTGGTTCATAACCTTTTTGATAAGTCAATTTTTTACCTATCTCTCCCCATGAATCACTGTGATGCTTTTTCAGTCCAGTATTTTGCTTGTAAAGGATATAAAAGCTATGTTCACAATTTATGAATTTTGTCTTTGAATTGAAAAGTGTTTGATTGTCAGGTTAATTAAGTTGAATACATTTGCTGCTGATTGTACAGATTAAAACAGGATTTTTGTGGGTTATAGTGCATACCTGTGAAGTGACTTTTTTTTCTCTGTGGAAGCTTCCAAAGGATATTGATGTCTTAAGTTTACCTGTCCCAGGAATATTTTCAGTGATTATCTACCTTGTGGTGCGGTTAGATGTCTTCCTCCTTCTATCTATTTTTCTTAGAAGCTGTATGGAGAGGGATAAATGAAATGTTTTGGCAACGGTATCACAGGAATGCCAGAAAGTAGATGACAAGCAGTCATGTGCAACTCCATGATAGCCTGACAGGTTGTCAGGCGTTTGGCTGACCTTTGCGAATGATACTAGCTGTGGGATGAAAGTGAGCTAGTTTAGGTTGAACTGGAATGACCTTTTATGGAATGTTTTTATTATTCAGTCCAGTCTGAATGGGTGCCTCAATTGTATCACCTGATGCAGAAACACATACTGCGCCATTCAGTTCTAATGGGAATGGAGAGGAAAAATAGAAGCCCTCACACACAGATGCACACAAGCTCCGTTGATCTGTGTGCAGTTGCCAGAAACATGCAGAGTTTTAAATTACTAAGTGTTATTTCCAAATAATCTAAGAAACATCACTGATAGTGTTAAAAAACATTTAATGGCTTTTAGTTAAAAATCTGGAAAATGTGTCTGTGGCCATGTATTGTTCTTCATATTTGCATAGTGAATACAATCTTATAGTAGCAGTTTTAATTAATCTTATAAGTGTCTACATCTACTTAGGCATACATGGTTGTGTGGATTGGTCTTTTCTTATTCATATGGTATTTCTAAAGCCATATTACTCACTTTGCATCTTATCAAATAAACTGCTGTAGATGATTTATGATGAGTTTTGATGATTGGTTTCCGTACAAGTCTTGGGGGTGATTTCTCAGCTATCCATCAGAGCCTGTCAGATTAGAAGAATAATCTCATCATCAACAACAGCAAAAAGTTGCACTCACATACAAACACTCTTATGAGTCCAGAGAAGAAGCCGGGTGCAGGATGTTGTTAACACTTGCTCAGCTGCATCCTCAATAGCCAAATAGCCAAAAAAAAAAGGACACAATATGCCAGGACTATATATTTCTCTCATTTTAAAAATTCTGTTCCTGTAATCAGCAGAGAGAACTGAAAAGCCTAGTCACAGCCTTTACCAGTCCCTGTAATATTTACCCATAGCTGGGATTGTATGAATAGGAAATCTGCCCTGCAGTCTTTGTGAACTGCAAAGCATAGAAGTGTTACCAAGCTCTAACCAAACTGAATAGCTGGGATATTTCTAATTGTGCTGCTTCAGGCTTTGCAACCTCTGCCATGCTTTGCCAGCCACAATCCTAGCAGTGTCAGGGTTGGGTAATTGAAAGGTGCCCCATGGATGTAAACAAAAGAGCCATGGTCAGTGCAGGATAGACCACCTTTGAGCTGTGTTCTTGTTTTTGTCACTTCAAGACATAGTTACGTCTGCTATGCAAGCGTTGAATTTGGATGTATACGTGCATATGCATGTGCTATGGGGAACACCTCTGTTTGGATTCATGGCTCCTCTGTCTGAAGGGAGGCTATTTTAAGCCTAGGTTCTATGCATCAGCCCTCCCTGTCCCCCGAATAATAATTCTAATTATTCTAAGACACCTTTTTTGTTCTGTTATTACAGATCCCCATTTTGATCCGATAACTGGTCATGTTCCTTTGCCACCTGCTCGTAGAGTAGCTGGAGAAAACGTCAAAACAAATAGGACGTCTCAAGACTATGATCAACTTCCTCCCTCTTCAGGTAAGGTAGAAAACTGTTCTTGTAGAAAATTACAACTTTAGGAAGCAACTAACTTTCATCCATAAAGTCCAATAAGGTTTTTGTCATTCCAGGCAACAAATGGCAATGGTAGTATTGCTTTACAAAAATACAAAATCATCAAAGGATGACAGACATTAAAGTTCAGCAATAAAGGTAGAAGTGGCTACCTGTTGTCTGTAGGTGTACAGTTTCACCAGCTGCCAAACCGAATGCTTATGTGAGTTCTACTGTTCCTTATTTTTTGAGAAAGGCAGAGATTTTTCTGCCACCTTTAAAGCTCACAAGAGATCAGAAGTCCTGCAGGGACCATACGCATCTCACTTCCATCTTTGTTTCATTGCTCCTAAAAAAAAAAAAAAAAAAAAAAAAAGCTTCACTCCCTAAAGTATTATTATTTTCTGATCTTTTTTGCTAATATGTTTGTCTGAAGTTCTAAGAAAATTTTAAAATGTTTTTTAATAAAACAACAAGAACCAAAACCAATTAAAATTCAGTCTTCCATTTGCAACGGAACAGGTCCAGTAGAAGCAATTCCTCTGCCATAGAAATTTTGCTTATGGTTTTCAGGCAACACAAATAGTATTTAAAGGAAAGCTACTCAAATTAATTAAAATAATTATAAAATATAAAATAAAGTATTACCTCTATTTCAAAGTACTTACACCAATTCGTAGACAAATTTTCTTTTCTTTAGATGTGCATGGTATATGAGGAAGGGGGAGGATTGTCCTACCTGCATCATTTTGCTGTGTGGGGAGACCACACAAAGAAAGAGCCGAGTAATACTTTGAACCGTTATTCATTCTCCAGATAAGAGTGAATTGTGTGTGAAAACTGTTTTCTAGTTAGCATAAAGAAATGAAGGGACTGATTTCTCTAGTCTTTCAGTTGTAATGATCATCTGTGTTTAATTGCAACAATCACAAGTGGGAAAATGATAAATTTTTTAATTGTAATTATATCTCTCCTTAGGAATACGTAGTTCATCTCTGCTGTGGTATAGGAATGAAAGAATATATTTTTCCACTTAAAGTACAGGGGAAATTAAGTAAGCCTGAAGAGTGCTACAGAATTTTTAACGAATAGCACATTTGAGAATTAGTGTGATGCCTTTGGTTAATAGTAGCACTTTTGGGAGGATTCCTCTACTAATATAACAGTTAGGAAAAAAAAAAAAGTTTTATAATGCATGATTTATATGTGACACTGTGAAGGATCTATTTGTCTTACAATGTTAACCTCGTTTATTTAGGGCATTTTAAATTCTTTTACAATACAAATTACGACAATGATTACCTTTTAAAGCTGTGGAGTTTTCCTGCAATTCTTGCTATTCTGTGGTAGAACAATTTTTAGTTTTTCTAAATTACTGCAAGGTGTTTGCTACTTAAGATCTTGGAGCTTTCTGATGTCACTTAATAAATACTTTTCTATCTGTGTATTTCCCACAGCCATCTTCTAAAACACCCACATGTGTCGACCTTTGCTATAAATATCATTCTAAATCAGTATGATGTACAGCAAGATATTCAATTTAATTTCAATTAAATGAAAACTATGTGATAGATCATGTCATGCTCTTAATTGGAAAGTTGTTTTTACAGTGGCAGTAATTCCATAGAACAGAACTGATGAGCTTCAGGATGAACTGATTCACCTTCATCTATGATTTAAAAAGACAATGTAGCGGTGTGACTCTACTCAGAACTTTTGTTTTTGCATTTATTTTGAACTAATCAGTTCACTTAGGAAATTCTTCATTTCAGCCCTTTCGTATGGTGATTCTTGGAACCAGCTGGAAAAGAAATGTAGTTCACTCTAAAATCTAATTATAATTTAGCCACTGGCTCCCTAGAGTAGCATGGGGAGTCCTTTAACTTCTGTGCTTTGGTTTGACTGTTTTTAAGATTGCTGTCATGATGTTTAACCGGATCATTAACATGTAATGTTAGAAATTTATTCTAATTCAGCAATGTATTTAGTATTGAACGCTTAAGAAATCGTTCTCAACTATGCACCTAACTATCCTAAAGGCATAGTTTTTCAAACTTCTTAAATAAAACTTTTAAAAATTATTACAATAAAAGCAAGAGAAGGAGATACTGCTAATAGTTAGCATACTTTACCTAAGCACAGCCAATGATATGTGGGAAAGGTAGAAGAAAATTAGGCCTCTAATACAGATGTCTGCTGTTTTTTACTGAGTTTAGCTATTCTGAAAGAAGTGGATTCAAATGGCTAGTTAAGTATATTTTTCTGCTGCCTATTCACTCACCTGGCCTCATTAAAGCTCTTGCATGCAGATTTAAATTCCTTTACACGGAAATGTTGGGGGGCGAGGGTGACACATGCTATTTCAGGGTGGATTTCCTAAGGGGACTAATCTGCTGCAGTAATGCAAAATATGAAGATCGTACCTAGGAGCTTGATGGACCAATACGTGCAGTTACTCCTTTCTGACTTTCTCCCGGCTCTGTCAGTTCCTTAGTGCAGATGTCCCCTGGGTATGCTTTGTTCCTGTACCCCAGTTAGATTAGATGTAGCTGCTTGCCACTGCTCCACAGAGGGCCTTGCGCAACAAGCCTTCGTCACCTGGTTCTCTGATGCTTCTCAGTCTGTTGGTGAAAGACCATGGAACATACAGGAGAAGCAGCAAGGGAAGAACAGAAGAGGGCCATTTCACAGCAGAGAGGAACAGACAGTTGGCATCGTTACAAATATCCTCCTCCCACTGTGCCACAGAGCTCTCACCTTACAACTTCTTCCGCGCTTTTTAAACACTTATTAAATGAGCCTGTCTCTGCCTTTACACTAACCTGTTACCTAAGGGTTAGGTAACAGTGCTGAATTACAGAAATGTGAGTGATAGAGGAATCTCCTTGCTGTAGAAACTGTTAATTGAATTACACAATTAGAAAATCTATTTGAATTTTTAGTTAGGCATCCACGGTGGCTGAAACATCAGAGAGGATGGGAGGTTGGGAAGCAAAGTCCTGCTTAAATACCTCTATCTCAGTGTCCAGATAGACATGCAGCTTAGGCTTAGTATCTTTAAGCTCAGGATACAGGGTGATACCCAGCTTCAGCTAAAATTTTATGTGGATGTGAAGATACTGAAGGACATGTCAGCGCTTAAAAAAATAATAATGGGAACTGAGTTAGAGAGAGAGGGCTGAAGATCTCAAAGTGTCTGTGCTATAGAGAGATGTCACTGTAGTGAGAATAAAACGCCTATGCTGCAAATCTGCTGACAGAATTAAAAATTACCTTTCTAAATGATGTGATTGCTTAAGAAGGTATGTCTGGAAGCTGCAGCAAAGTGAAGGTTTTATATAAGAAATAACCAGTTTTAAGCCTGTATTAGACTGGGTAGAGCAAAAAATATTTCATGTAACATACACACAGAAGGATCTGATCTATGCATAAGGAATTTCTTCTGTAATTCAAGCCCAGGGGAAAATGTAAAGTTTGCAAATTAGTTTTGTTTCATCCTCTGTAGAAATGAAGTCCACAACAAAATGTGCATATTAAAACAGTTTGAAATGTTTGTGAAAGAAAACTGATTGTTTTTAACATGATATACCATTATTTTAAATATAAAGAATAGTCTTCTCTTAGTCTTGAGTTTTCTAAAATAAATGAAATGAGAAATTTGAACTTGTTTCTGATTTGGTTTTTAGTTATTAACCACATTTCCTGAGCTATAGTTAATTTCTCAAACCAGTGTGTTTCATGTATCTTCCACACCTTCATAGCAGGTTTGGATCTGCTTCAGGTGTGTTTACTAGAATGTTTAGCGTTTATATAATTCTTTTCATCTTCAGAGAGGAAAAAATGATAAGAAATATGAAATAGCCCTTACTATCTGTAGGTTGTGTCATAACTATTTGCAAGGCAAATAGGCAATAAAATTAGAACAAAATTAATCTTAGCCCCTTACTGTAAATTTTTAGTCAAATTTCTCTCATCCGTTTGTTATATGAATATCACCATCTGGCTAAAAGTACTATTTGCTTATCTTCTTTGAATTAAGAAATGAAATTAAAATTTATAGCAACATTCTCATCTGAATGCATGGAAACTAAGTTGAGAGAAAAATACACCTTGGTTAGACGTTCACGAATGTGAACTATTTTCATTCATCTGAAGCGTTTAATGCACTCGGTTGAATTACAGTTCTCTCTATCCAGTGTTATGATAAGGTAGCATGTTGTAACAGCAATACTAGAAATACAACATTCTTTCATCACTAAAAAACTGCCTCTGAAGTACTTAACACTGCAAAATGCCGTTGCTGTCAGTATAAGTAAACAGGAAGTATCACAGCCAGAAATTCCTCTAATTTATCTATCAAAGTCACTGTCGATGGAACTTTTTAGAACCCTTTTGAAGGATTAAAGACTTTTTTTTTTCTCCTAAATACTTTGCTCTTGAAAGTGTTTTCTGCTCTATGCCTGCTTGTATTTAAGCTTCTTATTGTGGAATCAGTGAGGATAAAGAGGTTTCAGTAAAGTACCAAGTTTACTTGAGTACGAAACTCTTGACTCTGAGAAGATTAGCAAGTTTGAATATTAGCTTTTTTCATCAGCACATCATGATTCTTAGCACCAGCATTAACTGTGAAGGTAACCTTTCCATACAAGAGGAGAAAAGGGACATATTTCCAGAGGAAGGATCGTGCTCTGTTCTCACCACTGAAAATAATTGGACTAGAGGTTTTTTTGAGAAACCAGTTATTTCTGTACTTATGCATAGCTGCTATGCATGAAATCAACTGCAGTTGACTGAACAGAATCTGCAAGACGTCCCAAAAAGTGAAGGATTTTTCTCCCTCGGGCATATTTGGCTGGATTCCTCTTCTGCACAACTTATGGTCCTGAATAAAATTGTGATCAAATTTGGGTTGGTTTTTTTTAAAAACAGACTAAGAAAAAGTTCTCAAACTGTGGGTTGAGAGTGGAGAGCCTTTAAAATTTTGACTGGCTATTTTCACCATCTTTGCTGTTTCATCATACGTTCTTTTTCTTCCAACTTTGGATAATTCAGATTGTAACTTGCATGTTCCTACCATATTATTAAAATAGTATTTCACTACATTATTTCCATTTTGGATGTTCTTGAGTAATTCAGCTTCTGTCCGAATTTTAAAATGAGATATATCAGTGAATTAAAATATCTCTTCATGTTTCTTTAGGATTTTACTTTTTAAACTGCTTCATGAGGCTTGACCTACCTATAACACTATTTTAAGCCAATTTTTAATGATTTCTATCTCCTTTATTTGAAACAGATGGTTCACAAGCACCAGCCAGGCCCCCTAAACCACTTCCTCGGAGGACTGCACCAGAAATACACCACAGGAAAGCATACAGCTCTGACAGTTCCACGGAAAATGTGGATGCAAAAATCGCAAAACTGATGGGAGAGGGCTATTCCTTTGAAGAAGTCAAGAGGGCACTTGAAATTGCCCAGAATAATGTTGATGTGGCCCGTAGTATTTTAAGAGAGTTTGTCTGTTTTCCTCCACCGGTCTCCCCACGTCTCAATCTATAGCAGTGTCAAGATATTCTTGGAGCATGTGAATTCTACATATACACGTGTGGATTGGGGAATGAGAGAAAGAAGAGAATGGAATATTTTTCTTTCATCCTTAGTAGAAGGGTGTTTCTTTCCAGCCATTTATCAAAGGCTCATGGCTGCTCTGATCAAGACTTATAAATATGCTGAGGCTCATGTATTTTTGCTAGCCATACTTTTTTAAATCAGGGTTGAACTGACAAAATAATTTAAAGAAGTTTACTTCCCTAGAACTTTTAATCTGTGAAATGCTTTTTCTTGTTTACAAGTTGGCAAGTTACAGTTTTCTAGTTGACGCCTGTACTATGTTCCTGTTCATATTCCCTTGTACTTGTGGTCAGTTCTGCTGTAGCATTCCCAACAGTTTCCATGCTGACCACCCCATCAACTAAATCATCACTTTCCAGAAGTTCTGTGTTTGTTTTTTTTTTTCTCTTACAAGATGCTTTAATTGTTTTTTGCATTTCAGCTCATCAAATGCAAAAAGTATGTGGCCTTCACTACTGATTTTTTTTTTTTTCTTCTGAGATTCCTTTGCTTTTGAGAGAGGAAATATCTGAATGTAAAATGCATTATTCTGTCTATGAACTGCCTTTGTAAAGGTATTTTGACAGTAATGTTGGGCAGCTTTCTGTTTAACATGAATTCCATGACCTGTAGTCCTCAAGGTCTTTTATACACAGTTTCCATAAAAAATTCCCAACCAACAAATAAAACACTTCACGCAGCAGTGATATTGAGTTCTGACATGTAAAAGCTTTTTCAAATTTGAGTATTTGATTGCAAATGTTCAAAAAAGCCAAATGCACATGATAATACTGTGTTTTGATTACACACTAATGGCACCAGATGTCTATAACCTATGTAAACTGAGGCATGTCAGACTAGAAGGAATCTTTTTGAATCATACTAATGGTATTCAGGTAAATTCCAGTTCTAGCTTCTGTAAAGTAGAATGCGGTTAATTTTTTGTTTGAGTGATTATCCTGTGGTTCATTGTGGCTTGGATCAGTTTGTATTAACATGGAAACTTTAAATCTTTGATGCACTGTTAATTCCTAATGCTACTGTAGCAATATTTTTTGCAAAGTTCTTTAGTAACCTCCTCCTCTGTACACTTTATTATTCTCAAGAATGTGTTTAATACCCAAATTCATTCACTCACTTTCCAGCTGCTCAGTTGGAAATACATTTTTGCTTTATGTAATTAGTGATACTCCAGGCTTTGACATTTTATTTTTGAGCCCAAATTGATGCAAGCCAAATTAAAAATCTTCCCAATTTTAGAAAAGAGAGAGAGAGAAGACAACTCTGTTCTTAGTACACTCAAAGTTAAGAGTCCAAATATTTCCAAAATAATTCTTAAGATTGCTGCTTTCTTGTTTCTTTAGGAAACTTTGAAATCTTCTTTTCTTTTATTACTATTGAAAAGATAAAGCCACGTGGTAGTTAGAATATTTTTCACATTTTGAGATGTGACCAGTATATGAGAATTTTCAGTGTGCTAAGCTGGGTGCGAGGTATATATTTATTGTTCCCTTTCAGCTGTCAGTGTTCTCCTTCACTCAGAGCAAGTGGTAAAAGTCGCATCACTTACAGGGTCAGATCTCAGCAGCCAATGCATTTGTTTTAAAGATTTTTTTTTTTTTTTTTTTTTTTTAAAGGCAGCAAATGGCTGAATTGCAGGATTCAAAGTAACTGGGAACACCCAGTGGAAATTACTGTGATATCTCAAAGTCCATCATTTCATCAAAGAACTTATTCTTAAAACTAATTAAATAATTTGTTTTGTAGCATCTCAAAGCATAGTATGGATATCATTAATCTGCTTCAGTGATAAAAGATGATCAGGAGAATTCAGGGTATAGGGAAGAGCTTCTGTTCATTTTGATTTAAGCAAATGATTCTGAGTTTATGTCCTAGAAAAGGGCATTTGCAACTTCCTTTAAATGTTCATTCCTTGAGTACAGCTTATGAACAGTTTTGGTTGAAGTTATATTCTGTGCTTTTAGTTCAAGTAAATCTCTCCTCTGTTTTGGGGGAAAGTTTTGTGTAGTCTTGAACCCTCTTGTTCATTTGGTTTCTTTACAACATCATCCTAGCATTTTAGCTAACTACAAATTCAGAATGATTCATACTATTAAATTAAACACTACGGTTGTACTGGAATTACTTAAATGAGGTTCTAGCATAGCTGCCAGCATAGCAATGACAACAGTGAAAAAAGAACGCTTTACAAGGATGAGCAAGCAATCTGCAGACTGAGTTTTGAAATTTTGAATTGTAATGGAGAACTCAGTTTCTTATTTTTATGCAGCAGCTTAGTATAAATGACAGCCTTATGTTTCAGTTAGAGGCTGGAACTGCTGCCTGATAGATTAAGGTTTTTAAATTTTTCCTTCTTTTCTGGTTGTGACCACCAGTGACACTTTTTTTTTTTTTTTTAGTATGTGTTAAAAAAAGCTTGATGAGGAATATTCTGAGTGGTAACTTGAAAAGAGTTCCATTAATCTTTAAATGAGTGTGCTAGTAACACTTCTAAATAGTGGAACATGAAGACTATTTCAAACCTGTTTTGGTTAATAGTTTTAAAGTCAAACAGAGAAATTGCTTCGCTAGAGTGTTGATGTTTACTATGCAGGAATTAATAGGCTTAAAGGAAATTAATCTGGCTGCAGTCTAGTTCTCGAACACATAGTTCTCTAAACATATTTTAACCTTTGAGAGACCTTAGGGGTTTCAGCCTGGCAGTGTGTTAATGCACATATATAACTTTCAGGAAGACTGACTTCAGTGAGAGTGCTTGAATGAACAAAGTTGCTTAAACTCAGAAACATGTGCTATCGTATTTCTTCCAATTAAATGTCATTGCAGGCTTTAGACCATCATTCTGATGTCTGTTGGCCTCACCTTTTATCTCCTTTTGGCTAAATTACTGCATTTTAAGCAAATTGGCTGAATCAGAAGTTGAGCAATGTAAGTGGACATCAGCAGTATGGATCTTTTCCAAAGACTATGAGTAGAAAAAAAATTGAAATAGTGATAAAATAAATGAATTTAATATGATTAGCCATGTTAATGGCTTAGCTGGAACCCTAAAATGGCCACTGGTAAAATTTGTTAATGTTCGGTATCTCAAGATTGCATCTGGCACAGTTTTTTTCATAATGTGAATTTAGGAAGTTTTGTACCAGGATCATTTCTTCTGTTACATTTCTCTCATTTTCAGCTTGAAGCTTTACTTTGCACTGATGACTCTGACCTGAAAGCATTTAAATTTGTGTCTTAAAGCTTGACAAATTTTGAAGCAAATGAACACCATATTCTAAGCAAATTCAGGTACTACCTGTTGACCTGGAATTTAGCGCTTTTAGGAATGACTTCTTGAAAAAGGACTTCAATAGTTTCCATTTTGAAGGATTTTCTTTCAAATAACTATTTTATCTGAAAATGCCTTTTATAAACTTGTCTAACATGTGGCAAACTT
Source organism: Aptenodytes patagonicus (assembly GCF_965638725.1). Classification (NCBI taxonomy): domain Eukaryota; kingdom Metazoa; phylum Chordata; class Aves; order Sphenisciformes; family Spheniscidae; genus Aptenodytes; species Aptenodytes patagonicus. The sequence goes on along the minus strand of NC_134949.1, from coordinate 97,781,705 downwards.
AGTGATGTGTTCAATTAATTTATATTTTATTCAACATTCTTTTTAAATTTTGGTTATTATGTAAGCTCAAGTTCTTTATCTGTTCTTGTAAGGTATTTTATAAAATTAATGTTAACAGAATGTTGGGTTGGTCCGTGATTTTTCAAGACTCTGTCTCTCTGTTACTGAATATTATCACTTTTCATATGCTGCTTTAGAAACATAGCCTATCCTGTGTAGGGGTCTTAGAAAACGTTGTTTTGTAAGCCAGAGAAATGAGGCCTTGCTCTGAAATAAGGTGAATCATTGCATGGAGACATTCACTTTATATCCCCATACTTTACTTCATTTCTAAATTTCAGCAGTAAAAATTTATAAATTGGCAGTAATTTCAGAATGTACATGTAATAGTTGTATGACAGAAAGATGATAATCATTAAATATTTAGAATCCCAAGTGGTGAACATATAGTCCGACTGTATATTAATTTACAGGATTTTTTTTCCTGAAGAAAATTACAGTAAGCTCACACTGATATTTCTTTAACATCCTGTGCATTTACATTCTCAAGCATTGTACTCTTAATGTAAAAAATATTTTAGGACTGTAAAACATTTTTTTCTGTTACTGTATTCCAACATTCTGAGAAAAGTTTAGAAAATCTAACCCCTCTACTATGCATGACAATACAACTATTACTATTTAAAGCCCAACACCATTCCCTGCAGGTCAGATTAGACCTTCAACAATGAGATTTTCATGGTACTTTTTTCAGTCTATGTTAAATCCTTGTCCATTATATAGGTCACTAGTCATATTACTAAGTAGGGAAGTTAACTGTTTGGTATACTTGTCCATAGTACTGTAGCTGCCTATTTATTTCATTTTCACTCTTCTGATGTGAAAGTCAGCTGTCACTTTATTGTGTTACGATCAAATGTTAGCAGCTGGGTGCTCTAGGAATGTTTCAGGAGTTTTTGTTTGATAGACCCAGTCATTAATTCTGTACAAGATACCTGCCTCCATTTATCAGTTGCAATGAGTCTCCATCAGGAAAATGATAAATTTAGATTTTAAAAAACTGTGTGCTACTTTGACACCTAAGCCTTCAGTTTGTCCTTAGATGATTTCATGTCTAGCGGAGAAAATTCTTATTCAAAATAAGTCCTAAATCCCAAATCTCTTAAATCACAAAATAATGATTCCCGAATTTAAAGGCCTCAGAATAGTACGAACCATTAGAAGATTCTTGCTTCCTAGACCTGCCAGAAACAAAAGCACAAACCCATTGAGTACTGATCTTCTGACTGTGACGCTGCTTGCATCTGTCTTGATCTGTGAAGGAATCAGCCAGTCTAACTACAATAATACTTGTTTGAAAAAAGTCAGCTTTTTTTTTTTATTGCAGTAACTGCCACGGTAGCCAGCAAGATGGGAGAGGAGCAGAGTACTACATAGAAGATAATTCTGTCCTAACAGTCCAAGCCCCTCTCTCTCGTTGGCGTACAAGATTTAGCTGTTTTGAACTGCCTGGGTGCCTAATACAAATGAAGGAGTATTTGTTAAGATTACTCCCGTCTTCAATTCCTGTGTCCTTCTCCAAGAAGTTCTTTAAAAGACGTGGTTTTGTAATGGGATGCCAGGGTCTTAGCAGCAGAGGGAAGTGTGCAATAGCACTCTACTCAGAATGTTTTTTGATGCTAGCAAAACAACCAAAAGCTTCATAAGGATTTAAGTGGAAACACCTCTGTTATAAAGCTCATCATCTTGGTTTTTGAAGGGTGTGTATATGCACATGCTAGTCTGGTGAAGCATGGAGGAGAGTGTATTCCAACTGATGCCAGCCTGCGGAGTTCAGAACCAGGCCGTGGTACTCACCTCTGTAAAATACCTGCTCCTTCTGGATAGCTGAACTGAATCTGCAGAATAATCAAGCTACTATAGTCATCCATGTTTTAAAAGGCAAGTTTTTCTCCCTAGATAGCTGGGGAGGTGCATCTATTTACTCCAAAACAGATAGCTTTCTTCTATGCGTCTGTGTAATGATTAGGATACTGAAAATAATAAATGCTCCGTAGTTTTCCTTAGACCACAATGCAGTAAGTGCCCTAAGGAGAACTTGTCTTTTGTTAATTTGCTAATTGAATATCACTGAATTTCAAATGCTGTACAAAGATAAGTCTACATCACCAGCCATTCAGAAATACCTCAAGGGTAGTGGCTGGCATAGTTTTCTGAAGCTATTATCTTGCTTGAACATGTGACTTCCAGGTGTTTCCTCTTGAAGTTTACATCTTCATTACCAATTCAATATGGTCCATGTAAAATTCTTGGACCGTTATTTCAAAATTTTTATTCTCTGTACTTTTCACTATGGCTGTTATCAGTAGTACCTTTATTATCTAGGTTCATACACTGAAATTCAAATTATCCTGCTCTCGCACATCCCAGCTTGGGCCAAGTTCAGCCCTGCCTTTGTCCCACAACAGATGCATCACTTTGTTTGCAGCCCCATTTGCTCCCTCTAAGACTGTTTTTCCTTTCTTCCTCCCACCCCAAATCTCTTCACAGTGACATCAACCACCAGCGCATCCTTCATCTCAGTAACGACAGGCACTTTACAGTTTCCCATCTCAGCTTACCACCACATCTGTATTTTCTTCTGTAATCCCTCATAAGCGTTCTGCTCCTCTTGTCTGTCTCAATCGTTATACGGATTTTCCATGCCATATCCAAATGGCCCCTGTGAGCACAGTCGTCCAAAATGGATTCAGAATTCTGTGAGAAAGCCTGTTTTCTTTGTTAATATCACTGGCATTTTTCCCTGCTCCCTTCTCGGCCTGGAAATATGCTCTTGTGTTTCATGATTTGTTTGTCAGGGATGGAGATGAAATCCACTGCTTATTTCGGCAGATCCCTATTCTGTTTCTGAGATGTGAAAAGAAACCAATAAAGATGTCCTCTCCTAATAACAGTCCTTGTGTTTGAGATGGCTTGTGTCTCAATATGAGAGTTAAGAAGTTTGTCCAACGAATGTGGTTTGTAGCTTGGAAAGTCACAATTATATTTGATGACTTCTAGTACTGAGTGAGGTGCAGGTTGAAGGGATGAATTTTATAAGACACGTTAACGAAGTTTGGAAGTCACTTGCAGATAAAGGCAACTGATTACCACGAGTGGCCGGGATAAAAGATTGACTCTATACCTTTGATGTCAAAGAAATAAGTATCATGTATCTTGAAAGTTCTCGCCCAGAAAAGGTAAAAATGCAACATCTGAATGATTCCACCAATGGCCTCCAAAAGACCTTTATTCTTCATTAGCCAGGTAACCTGGCCCACAGGTTGGTTGTGATGATGATAATTTTGTAGCTTTTTAGGTGAACTAATATTTGCGAGCATGACTGTAGATAGAGGGTTCCTGGTTTTGCATGCTGCTGCCTGGGGAGTATGCATTATAGATTTCCCAAAAATCTAACAGAAAAGGACAGATTACATTAGGTCTCATACAAATGTAGACTACCCACCCGGAAGAGGACGTCCAGAGACAAGACAGCTGGATGGTGAGGGAAGGGTTGAGAATGTACAAGCTGGGTGAGCAAGGAGGTGATGAAGGTGGTGTGTTAGAACCATGATTTATCTCGGGGGAGCAGGAATAGTGTAATGGAAAGAGGAGGGAGGGAATAGGGGTGAAGGGGAAATGCTGAGAGGAAAGTGTGGGGTGAATCAGGTGAGAGAAAATGGGTAGAAGTTCAGAGCAAAAAGCAGAAGGAAAAAAAAGTCTGACATCGTAGAAAAATAATTTAAGTGCTTCAGAGTGTGGGTGGAGGAGGGAATTTGAGTTGTAGTGTGCAAGGGTGCACTGAAGTGGGGGAAATCATACTCGCCGTGCTTGGGGCACAGCATGGTCACATGTAAAGGGCATTGCGTGCCTGCATGTATCATTCCTAGGTAACCTGTACCATAGTTAATACCCTTATTTTAGCGTTTACCCTCACACTACTACTCTTCACCCCCACCTTGCTGTGGTCTCTGGCACAGCTCTGAAATTCTGTGTGGCAAACTGCTCAGTCAGTTCTCATAGCAACATTTTTTTGCCAGTGGTTTAACATGTGGTGGTTTCCAGGCCCTTCAAGGCTTTTCTATGTGTTTTGAGGTTTAGTTCTAGCAAGAAGACTATTAGCAATAAACGAAGCTGGCTTGAAGTTAAACAGATTTGTCTTCAGGCATTGGCATCCTTTCCTTTGATGTGTTGGTGTTGCTGAGTAAACAGTCTCCGAGATTATTAGGAGAGGCAGAATCTTAATTGTATCTGTGCTTTGTTTTTATGATGATAGATACTGGCTGACCAGGGCACCGCTGCAGGCTGTGAACCTGCCATCAAACTGGCTCTTGGTTCCCTTTTTAACCACATCCCATAACAATTCCTAATGGCCTGAGACCAAACTAAAATTGCCTGTGGCTTCATTCAAAGATGTTGTGGGTATGCTTTTCACTTTTTGTGGCTCTGTAACTTGCTGTATTCACGTGTGGTGCCATGAGCATAATGCTGTAAAATTCAACCTATCCTGAAACCCATGTCCTTTCCATGCTTATTTAGTGGTTGATGTAATTTGCCTTGTGAAGTACACAAGGTTCCTGTGATGGGGTGCACAGGACAAAGGTTAATTTCTTGCTAGTGATGAGTACAGCAGTGTGGACTAAGAGCTAATACACAGAGGCTCCTGTTGATGTACAAACTATCTTAGCAATGTGGATTGATTTTTCTTGGTTGGTTGAGCTGAAATTTATTTTTCAGTGACCTGCCCGTATGGGACCTTGTATTATTCGTACTGTATCATCATTGTATTTGAGCTCTCTCCATTACAGTAATAGCCATGCCTCTTGAGACTGCCCGGTCTTCTCCCTTTCAAGACTGTAGCAAAGTCTGTCAAGATAGCTGTATGAGATATGTGGAGGTGGACTGGTTGGCTGATTTGTTAGTAGCATGTGTTTGTAGGATAAAAGGGATTTCAGGAGAAGCGTTGATTTTTTTTTTTTAAGAGAATGGGTTTTATGGTGGAAAAGCTTTTATTTTCAGTTTTCAGTTTTTGGAAGCTATCGCACATGCCTTTAATGAAAGGAAGGTGCTGGTGGTGCTCTTTTTCCTTGTTTTTCAAGGTATATATATTGAACAGTGGCTTTGAGGGAGCCACATGTTCTCCAGGTGTTTTTTTTTTCCCCCCCTTGGTCAATCAACAACTAAGAAAACTTCTGCTCTTTATATAGTTTCTGAAATGATGCCAACCTACTGATGCTTGTTCAACAGTTACACTGTTTGAACAAGACATTGTTATCTATGTCTTGGTGGCAAGTCAGTGACAACAGGGTAAAAAAGGTTTATCAGAGGAAACAGGGGAAGGAGGGATGTGACAGAGGTACCTGCAAAGGAAGAAAATGAAAACCGATGAAGAAAATACTCTTAAGAAAAAAAGGAAGAAAGAAAATTATTTGATGAACATTCTTTCACCAGAAGTAAATGAGAAACGTATATAACATCATTAGCTAAAACACAAATGGTGGTAGATAATACGACTTAGTAATTGTATTTAGTGTTGCTTTAAATTAACAGCAAGTCTCAGACAGAAAGAATGGGCCTTTCATTTGTTCTTTATATTATAACAGAAATATGTTTAGTTAACATCTTCTAAGATTAGAAAATATTCATAAAATTAAGTGGGTTTGAAATTGATAGTGAGAAAGTTCACCAAATCTTGCAAATGAATGACTAAGCAAAGAAAACCTCGTTTGTCGTTTGGCAGTTTTGTATCAGAGCCCAGTTTGGAGAACCTGTTAAATCTAGAAAATGTTGAGACCTTACTACAGCAGAGGACCTCCTCTTAAGTCTTGGGAAGGCTCAGAATACATGTAAGTTTACAGGGTATATTTAATTTGGGACTGGAATTGTGTGTTACAGGAATGTCTATTTAAGCCTTACCCAGCCATATAATTCCCACAATATTAAGTATTATACTTTATCCTGCATTGAGTGCCAGCAGCCTGAAGTCCAGTTACACATTGATTCTTCCTCCATGCAGAACTTGCAACAGGTTATTCTTTGAAATGGAAGGTGGTTTGGGGTTTTTTTTCTCAGCATTGAAATCCGGGTTTCACTTTTCAATGCAGTGGTGGAAATCATTTTCCAACTACAGAGCAGTCATGCTGTGATTATGCTTTATGCTCATCATTGGCATTAAATCATACAGCCATCAGGCATGCTGAAAATTATTATTCCACAAATATAATGAAATTATTTTGGGGGCAACTGGGAAACCTCAGTTTAAGGTGGTCCAGTTTCAAAAGTGACTTCCTGATCATCCAGCGTATTTTAAGATTTCTCAACTGGCGCACTTAAAATTATCTGTGCACCTAAAATCAGTAGCTGCTTTTGGTATCACAGTTTAAACATATTTATCCAGAGAAACTCTGTAATGTGCCCTTGGTAGGTGTTGCAGTTTGTAGAAGGCAGAAGGGGGGAGAGAGAGGGGAGGGAGATGCCCTCTTTCTGGTTCTATGTCTGTCTATAATATTTAATCTCTCTAAACTGTAGAGGTTTTATTTTCTGTGGTACTGGTAAAGCTTGTGTGAGTTTTGTCACTCAAGAAATAAAATTTACGTGTATTTCACTCAGTTTAAGTACAGAAATACATCTAGAGACTGCAGAAATTTGTGAGCCAGGCCAGTAGGGTAGTTTACAAATGTACAAAGGAGAGCACTCCTTCTGCATTTGTGTAAGAAACTCGGGAACAAATTGGACAATACTTCATTTGCATGTCCACTGAATAACATGTAGAGAGAGGGAGACTCCCGGAAAAAACAGCCTATTATAAGCTTAGAAACGCTTGCCTGATCTCTGGGCTGCATGTCAGCTAATTTGAAGCTGCAACGACAGTGGGCTTTCTTGGACTAGAGAATAAGAAAGAAGGGGAAAGTCCTTAAGACTTTGGCACTTTTTTGCATTCTACATTTGCATCAATGAATTGGGCCTTATTCAAACCAAGGGATCCGTTTTACAAAGCCATATCCTGACAGGAGGAAATGTTGCTAGGACTTGTCTTTGAGTTTAGAGAGAAATTGGACTTTGAGACTGAAAATAAAAATATCAGATAAAGATAATGACAGGATATTTGGTTGTGCAGATTTGAGTGGGGGTTTGACAATTATTTTCAATCCTTCACCTTGAAGTTCTTCCTCTTTAAACTCTGTTGAGTAAAATCCATGGTTTCTGAGGTGTTTGACTATTCCATTCCCCATTGGGAAGGGGGGACCTAGTTTATTTATGAAAGCTCTATCAGATTAATTTGGCGGGGGAGCAGGTTCCACAAGATTTGGTGCATGTGGTTTTCAAAATGCTTTGAAAGCTATTTTAGGAATGGTGATACCAGAACTCACGTATATAGAGGGAGGCATCCTTTGGGTGTAACGCAGTGTCCCTGTGGCAAGCAGTAAGAAGTGTATGAAGATGGTTTATGTCTAAGAAACAATCTCAATAATTTTGCTGATCTTTTGTTTAGCTGTAAGAGCATATTATTTCTTGGGAAGCATAGTTGTAGCTTAATTGTATGGTAATTGGAATTTAAATACACATCATAAGTGTAGCTCATTTATTTGCACTTTAGAAAGTGGAGGTTGGCATTGTACATCATGATGTACAATGTCCAATATACATGTCCAATGATCTTGGACATGAGGAAAAATGTCTTTACTGAAAGAGTGGTTAAACATTGGAACAGGCTGCCCAGGGAAGCGGTTGAGTCCCCATCCCTGGAAGTATTTAGAAGACGTGTAGATGAGGCACTTAGGGACATGGTTTAGTGGGTGGTGGTGTTGGGCCGACGGTTGGACTCAATGATCTTAGAGGTCTTTTCCAACCTTAATGATTCTATGATGCTGGAGACGGCAAACTGGCAGCCGCAAAACACCTATTCCTTGTTCTGTCTAGAGAATAAGAAATTTGCCCTTTCTACAATTGTACTGTGATCAATGGGAGCTAGGCCAGACTATAAATGATGGAACAAAGCATTACAGGGTCAGTTTTATTGTTTCTCCAAGCTCTCTCATTGATGATTTTGGGTCATTTCGCAAAGACAAAAATTTGATTAGTTCAGTTTAAAGGAAGAGTCAAACCATCGTGAGTTCAGCAGGAGATGTCATGAAAAGGTCAAAAGGCAGGTATTAAAAATGGCAATTGCTTCCCTGTGCTGGGAAAATAAAACTCACGTGGGCCAAAGGACAGAGCTTCTCATCATGTGGGTGTCTACGGTTTGTTTCCTTTCTCCCTTAACTATTCTCTCTCTTTTTCTTTAATAGGTTCTCTTCCTGTTTATCCAGATTTCTGTATGTGATGCAAGTAGCAGTGTTGTCTACATTCCCACTGTGCTGGAATGTAGAGTCTCAGAAACTCATGAAGCACTTGCTGTGGTGTAAGGAGGACAGGAGGCTAGAGCCGAGTGGCACAAGGATGGCCTTCTGCATATTAATGGTGGGGAAATAAAAGGAGAAAGAGAAACTGCTTAGAGGGAAAGAAGGTAAAAAACTTATTGCTTGATAAAGTGTTAAATTGAAGCTGAAAGAAAAGAGAAAAAATTGTCAGTATGTGTCCAGTGCAGGAACATGGTTTTACAGATGTATCGGGGCAAGTGTTGCTTCCTAGACACTACTGGAATAGCATATGTTAAAAGGAAGAAAAACATGTTTCAGTATCTGCCCTTCTGTTCAGTTGTAAGCTGAACATCTTTGTCTTAGCACTTATACCTGCCAATATATACTTTTTCTTAGCAAAATAAATTATCCTCTAACTGTAATATTTATCCCTATGGCCTGATAAGGTGATTGTCATTTTATCACTGTATGGATTGTGCAAATTTTATTGTATGTATGTTTATATATATCTATTGGTGCCAGTTTGTTTATTCACTTTCAAATACCAGGATTGAGAGACTGCACAATGCTTAAGGTACATAAAGTACTTGCAGCCTATCAGTACTTAAAGGGGGCTTATAAAAAAAGATGGTGGCAAACTTCTTAGCAGGGCCTGTTGCGACAGGACAAGGGGGAATGGCTTTAAACTAAAAGGGGGTAGATTTAGACTAGATATAAGGAAGAAATTTTTTACGCTGAGGGTGGTGAAACACTGGCACAGGTTGCCCAGAGAGGTGGTGGATGCCCCATCCCTGGAAACATTCAAGGTCAGGTTGGACGGGGCTCTGAGCAAGCTGATCTAGTTGAAGGTGTCCCTGCCCACGGCAGGGGGGTTGGACTAGATGACCTTTAGAGGGTCCCTTCCAACCCAAACCATTCTATGATTCTATGACAAAGGCCATATAAGGGAGGAAAGTTTCATGTAAAAGCAGATCCAAACAAGTCTGTATTATGGTTAAGGAATCTCAGTATTTCTAAACATACCTTGTTCAAGCACTTAGGACTCCAGCTCTTGCTGTTAGTTTCTGTTTCTTAGGCTTCCATCAAAATACTTAAGTCAGTGAAGGCTGACTTCTATGTGACTCGCTTCTATTGATTTAAAAATCAAATAGATAGAAATAAGGTACCTATGCCAAAGATCTCATGATTTGAAATGAAAGACAATTAAAAGCTGATGGTCTGGACTAAAGCCATTAGAAGGGACTTACGCTCTAATTAATCCACATATCTTGTCTCTATTAAACTTTTCCTAATATAATGGAACAAGCTTTTGTTTCTTATTCCACTCTGACCTTTCCTCAACCAAACTTCTACTGCCTCAAAGTCAGGAGTCGAACTGCTGAGATTTTTTTTCTGCTCTGCCGCCCCAGAAGACACAGAGCTCCATGAGGAAGAAACTGTCAGGATGTTGACGCTTAAATGCAGTGGTTTTGGCTTGCTGCTTTTCTCATCTTTGAGAGATTAGAGAAAACACAGAAATGAAAGATATGTTGCTATCATTCTTGCTGTTCATCTGATCCAGGACAAAGACTCTTGTTACAGTGGTGAGACGCGACCCTGTTGAACTAGATGCTGGACAAATGGAGAACACAGAATAAAAAGCCAGGTCCTCTACCAATAATTTTGTCCCTAGTGTAAGGTGGAAACATATTAATACCCTATTGTAGTATAAAATAGGAATAAGACAAGGGAAAATTTGAGAAAAATAGACATTTAGGGGAGTACAAGCAGACAAATATCTTGATGGGCACCATTTTTTCTATATCAACAACTGTGAAAGGTAGCATGGTAATTGCAATGAAGAAAAATTTTGTACAGTGTTGAGATACCTTTGTAGACATTTGTGAAATGCAATTAGATTTAATTTGCAGACACCTGAAATATGGCAGCTTCGTACCTTTATAAACCTTTAGGATCTATCTTAGAACCTCCATTCTCTCTTCCAGTCCCATTCTCAGTAAAAGCAGATACACATTTTTGAATTATACTCTTACAGCTCTCTTCTCATAGTGTTCAGCTAGTTGTCTCCCCTCAACTTCTTCAGTCTCATGCTTCACATTTTTCTCTTCATTCATCTTATATGTTCTTATACATTCTCTAAGCTTCCCCCTTCCCTTTTCTTTGCTCATTGTGAAACTATTCCTCTGTTATTACGACTTTCCTGAGTAAATTTTGAAACCGTGTGTTCCCATCCTTGCTGGCTATTGCAGCCTAAGTACCACAGCTGATGAGAGCTTGTGCCCCTCTCTTCAAGATCCTGATGTGTCACACTGTGATCTTCCTCCTCCTTTACAATTTTCATTGCCTAGGAACATTCAGTGACAATAATGCTTTGCTTCTTTCTTGCCCCTTCTGTCTTCCACGGTGAGTAACTGTCATCTCATTAGAAGCTGTTCATTATCTGTTCCTCAGCTGTTTGCGCCATCCTGAAGTACCTGGCTTCCTTTAGCTGCCTGGCCAGCTCTTAAGTGTTGCTTTAAGTGCAGTCATTTCTTGTTTGGACAGTCAAATATCAATGCAATGTTGAGAACCTTAAGCCTTTAAATGTGTCGGTGGTTTGTCTCTTTTTTAGTATTTGGCAGTTGGAACCATACTTGTCTGTATGTTTCTGTAGTGCTGTCATCTTTTCAGTGTTCTCCGTAACGCTGAATGGTAACTCCTATTCTATAGGTGAAGTCTCAGGTTGTGAACGTGTGGGATCTCTCAAATTAAGTTAAATAGACGCTTAGGGGAGTCTCAGGAAGAAGGCATGCTGTGGTTTGTGGCAAGGTATGAGCAGTGGTATAGCTGCTGAGGGTGTGGGCTGGACAAGTGCAACGGATCGGGCCACCACTGCTCCGTGTTGACTCCAGATGAAGGCTGCTGTTTAAGTCAACACTAATACGACTGCTTTGATCAGCCTGAGACGTCCTGTTGCCCTGTGGCTTGAAGGGAGGTTACAAAGTTGAGGGAAGTGCAATTGCTGGCTCGGCAAGAATTCCCATCTAATTCCTTGCATCAGACCCTGTGCTTACCTTACTCTTACCCAGTATGAACCAGGAAAGTTCATAAGAAAACGGGTAGAGGGACACTGTGGTGTGCCATCTCTGGGAGCAGGCTTAAGCTGGTGATCTTGGCCCCTTGTTATTAAAGGAGAGGGTTTCTTTTTTCTTTTTTTTTTTTTTTTTAATGAAAATGCAGATATTAGCATGTCCTGTGGTTTGTAGTAAAGTGTGATAGCCAGGTGCTAGCTGTTTTCCTGAGGTGAGTCAGAAGATACAAATGATAGAAACTCATCTGCTTGGCTTGGTGATTTTCTCCACAATGACTATTAATAACATGTAGTTTCACTTTAAACAGGAGCCCACTGAACTAGACGTATGAAAAACAGCTCAAATGTGTAAGAGCTTGCAGGTTGCAATAGTGCAGAGAAATGATGTTAAAGACAAGGGACTAATTTTATAGACTGGCAAAGTAACAGAGTTTTTTCTAGGTGTTTGGTTGTGTTTTTTTCTTTTTCCTATCATTTTGTTTTTCATCCACTTTTTAGCAAATCTTAAGTTTTATAATGAAATGTGGTATGTTTGAGTGCTTTGAAATGATCCAGTTTCTACCTTGTAACAACTTGGTCGTTACTCAACAGGGGAGGATTCCATCAGGTCACTGCTGTTTGAAAAGATTGTTTAATGGTTTGCCACCTCTTTTGTGGGATATCTGCATTATTTTAATTTACTTTTTTAAAATATTCTTGTGCATTGTTCACCTGCAGGGGCTTGGTATCTTGACTCTGCCCTGGAAATGAAGAATTTGCTTTAAGTGTGCTTTGATGGAAGACCGACTCTGCAGCTGCTGTGGTTTCTGTCTGTCTGCTGCAGAAGGTACTGTATGCACCCTGAGTGCTGTCATTCCTGACTGCACAATGTTCATATTATCTGGACCCTCAGTAGCTGGGATCTTTTTTCGAGAGTGTGTGGGTCAAGCAAGAACTTGGATACTTTTCTCCTCCTTTTGTCTAATTACCTGTGCCAATCACGTGCTTAAGGAAGACTGGAAGTCACATCACTACCCAAGTCTGTGGCCATGAGATCAAAAACAAATGGGAGACAACTATCAAATAAAGCAAAGTTGAAGATGGAAAGGACGTAGAATTGCAGCAGCAGTGAAGATAAAGGATAAAATTATGGCAAATATATAAAGCTGGCGGGAGAGATTTATAGCCATTGAGATGCTTTGAAGGGAATTTAATGACAGGCAAAAAAAGGCTTTTGCTGGAAGACTGATTCTTTTTGCTTCACTTTCTATCAAGAGAAAAACTAGCCAGAGGGAGGCTTTCCAGGATGGAGATCAGACAAAAGATAAACAGGTAGGAGGCAGAGGAAGGGGGGAAGTAGAAAGAGTCTTCCTGCTTGTGGTTGGTTTTGTTAATAAAAGAAGAAACAACAAGCAAAAAAGAGTACAGGAACTAGTTTAGGTGGATGCACAGCTCTTCTGAAGATGGTTTAGCACCAAAGTGTGGACTGTCTAGTGCGCTTAACCTTATCCAAAGGCATGCTCTTTCCAAACCTTGGCTGTCTGCCTTAGTTACTGACTCAGTGCTGATGCAATATCTATAATGCTCGCCTGCACCCATGTGGACTCTCACTTCAGCACTGGTTTCATTCCGTTCTTTCAGCTTTGTCTCTGTGAAGACTTTCCCATCAGAGTTCAGAATTAGTTGAATATGTGGGTAGTCACTTCTCCCCTTGACCTCAGAACTGTTTGACCGAAGTCTTACTAAAAGCCTGTGTCCTACAAAGCAAGGGGCCTAACTGTGTCCTCCTCTGAAGGAGCTTCCTGATAAGCTGAGTTGAACAAATCTGCACAGGCCACGCTCTGTGTGTATACTCAGCCCTGCCCAGAGCTTTTCTGAAAAATCCAGTCCCCTGCACGTTCAGTCTACCGTTCTGTGCCTGTGCACAGAGGGACATCCTCCTGAGTGTAGAGGATTTACTGCGTGTGTATAGTAAACCCTGAAATAAAACTGTTCCTGAAATACGAGGCTGGCTCTGCATGCGTTCTTCAAATGTGTAGCAAACACAAGAAAAATGGACTTTCTGCAGGATTGCTTGCATGCACAAGACATCTACTGCATGCCTGTGCCATGGCAGGCAGCAGAGGGGAGGGGAGAGGAGCTGTGGGGGTCTTGAGAGAGAGCACACCTACAGGAGAGGGGACTGCTTGGAGCAGTGCCGCAGGGCGAATATTAATTGCCCCAGCAAGCTGCATGTAGGCTTGCGGCTCATATTCGGATCACTTGTGTTCTAGTGCTGTTCAATAACAAAAGGGCTCTGGCCAAGTGGAAACGATCCTCTACAAGATTTTAATCTGAGACACTACAGGCTTGGCTTTCAGAGACGCCAATCACTTCTGTCTCCCCTTTTCTTGAGCTTGAGTTGCAGTGTCGCATGCTCATTTATAATAGGGTCTCAAATTATAGAAGAAAGTTTGATTTCTCATAAATGGCAGCCCCGCGTTTCAGCAGATATTTTGTGAGTCTAGTGAGTCTAAATCAAGGCAGTGTGGATAAAACTGTCCCTCTAATTTTCCACCTCACTATTGGAGGGTGTTTGTCAATGTAAAACTCTTTTACAGCCTGCAAAATACTGTCTTTTATTAAAATTCCTTTGAAACCCTTATCCATTATCTTGGCATTTTGCAGAGGGTACGATTATGTCCCAAAATATGGTTGAACAAGCTCCATTAAATGGATGACAACTTCCAGTCCTCTTCAGTAAGTAATGGTTCAATTTCTCTGCATGTTTTTTTTTTTTCCCCTTTCCATTTGATATCTCAGGCCAGAAAGCAGTATACATTCCTACCAATCTGAATTTAAATGAAGCAGACAGCTAACTTTGATTTGCTTCTGTTCCTTCCCATCTACACAAACTGGCTTGTATTAATCATATTAATAAAAATGGCATTAAAATTACCAAGTTTTAAAAAGGCACATGACAGTGATATTACCCACCAAGTTACAAGTCATTGTGCATGCATATTAATTACAAGTTGTCTAAGATTTCGGTAAAAGCTCAAAGGAATGACATTTTTCCCTGTATGTTGTTTTTAATTTGGAAAGCTCCCTTGTAATGCAAGATGTATCCTGTCCTAATGCGGTTCTCTAATCACAGCACACTTTAATTTTGATAGATGACCCCCAAATGCTTTAAATCCACTAAGATTTGCCGTAATTAGAATGATTTTTTTAATACTTGTTTCCTGAACTATCCATGATGACATCCATCTATCATCAGATGGATTTGTTTACTCATTCCCCTTCCAAAAAAATGAAAAATCAAGTAATTTGTATTGAGAGCTTATCTTTGTTGCTACGTAGTGGAGGGAGCATGTTACAATTTATCTCACTCGAGTCACTGCTCCCTTTTTTGAGGGATTGCGCTCTGAAGAAGTGCACATTTTTCAGAACTGTTCAAAGCCCTCCCCCTCCCTCCGAGTAGTAGCGTTGCCCCAGTAGGAGTGCAAAAAAGTCACCTCATCCACCCTGAGTGCCTGCCAATGGAAATTTGAAGCACAAAGTAGAAATCGCTAGGCAATTTTTTTCTCCGTTCCATGTTTTCCTTCTCCAGTTTTTTTTTACTGTAATGCTTCCTTGCACATACAAATCTAGCGTACATTTTCTGCACAGAGTATTTATTGACAGTGGTTGTACAAAACAAGAAAAAGTGTTGAGGATGCTAATCTCCTGTCATCTCCCCAAAACCTGTCCTTTCCTGTCCCCCTTGTGTCATTCCTCGTCTGTCCTTTGCAGAGCAGCATACCCTTTCTCAGTAGCGTTTCACTATCTTGCTGACGGTCGCTACTCTCTACTCAGCCGCTTTCCCTGTCCTGTGTTGTTTTCTCTTTCACCAGCCTTCCTTTTCTTCCTAGTCTGAATTTGCGTGTTTAGTCTGCTCTTTCAGATCTCTGCTCCCTCCTCTCCTTTCCCGCTCCTCAGCTTTTGTGTAGGTTTCAGATCTCTCCCTTATTTTCTGGAATGCATTTCCCCCTCCTTTGCTTGTTGTCACCTGCGCCCCTTTGCTCCCTGATGTGCCTGACATTGTTGCTCTGTAGCTTTTCCTCTCATCTTCCCTGCAGAGCCTCTTTTTACAAGGTTTCCTCCTTGTCCCTGACCCCCGGCCACCTCATCGCAGCCAGATGAGTACCGAAGGGTAGGATGCTCTCATGCTGTCGTGCAAAGCAACAGGCTGCTTGCCCTCAAATGCACCGCAGCCTTATCAATGCTTTAGTGCAGGGAGAGGCAGGAAAGCAAAGAGGAGCGCAGCTGACAGTTAAGTAATAGCTGCCAGCTGCAGAGGAAGCAGCAATAACCTCGCCTCACGGGGGAGGGTGGCTGGAGGAGCAGGCTGTAATCCAACACAGGCCTCTTTCTGGCAGACACGTGTGAGGGAGACCTGGAGCTCCATCAGACAGTGGGACTGATGCGGGAGATGCGAAGTGTAGCCCGGAGTGCCATCTATGGAAGCGCCTTTGCCTTTCCACAAGCATGACGTTTGCTGGGCTTTTGCTCATTCATGGCTGGTTTTACCCATTATTTAAAAGGTGACAAAACCCCACCCCAGCAAAACAAGATGGCAGGTCTGTACCACCGCTTGCCAGTGTCTGGATTTAGGCAGTGAGCCCAGGAGGGTCCTGACTCGAATAACTGGGGAAAAAAATATTTCCTTCCTGGGCAGGTTAATAATCAGATCATATTAACGAGTAAAATTTGATTAGGCTTCTGATTAGGAAAGAGTAAGCCAGGAGTTTGAAGCTTGTTGTGTCAAGAGAATAGATTAGCTTCAGTCTGACGTTCTGCTTTCAATAAGAAACTGGTGATACAATTACAGCGTCTGACTTCCTCCTGAGGTTCTGAACATGATACAGGGCTTTGAGACAATTGCTAAATATCACAGGATATGCACTGGGACTTAGTCAACAACCAGACAGAAGACTATCAAATCATTTAATTGCATTAAAAAATAATAATAAGGGAGGAGGGAAATCTTTGCCTTTAATGAATGCGGTAAAACTTGTATGGTTGGAAAAATCTGGCAGGTTGCTGTCATTTGCCTGAGGTGGCCAACTCAGGAGGGCAGATGTCCCAGCTGAAGGGCCCTGAGCTCACTGTTGTACAAGGCTTTATTTTGCAGAATATAGAAGCGTAAAAAATGGCTAAGCCATCACAGATTGCAGCCCAGTTCAATGCCGAAAAAATTCTGAAAACTTCTGACAGTTGAACCTTTTTATTGGAAAGTGTTGAAGTAAGCAATGTCACCAGCGCCTTGTGAACAGTCGCCAGCACCTTGTGAACAGGCTAATTACATGCAAGAAGCAACTGCCAGCATAATGTTACCTGGAATGGTAATGGAGTTTGGGTTTTTACTGAGAACAGATTTTAGAAGAAAAGGAGAAAATAATTCTTGTAATTTTTTTGTTGAGCCTGGATACTTTCAGCCAGGGCTTAGAAACAGCTAGCAGATCTCCACATGCTAAACTGTTGTCATTTTGCCATTCAAGCCAGTGTCACAGAAATTCAGCGCATCAACTGTTAAAACCGTATTTTAAATGCCTAACATATTTAGAAATATAAATAACGCTTAGCGTACTTTTCTCATCAGAATAGGATCCGGTGACAGTGTGATTAATCATAGGCTGTTCGGCATCAGTAGGGGGAAAAGAAACCTATTAACGCTGCCTTGCTCTCCAGGCACTGAGACTGTACTGGAAGGAAATGATCTCTGATGTGAGGGAAGACGGATTGCTAATTCAAAAAACAAAATTCCACCTGCTGTCAAGAATGATTAGGGATCAGAAGGGTATGTTTGTGATGATTGCTGGATCTTTGTGGCTAATAAAGTTAACTGTCTACAGTCAACCCCCCATTAATGTTAACTGTGATATTTTACATTGTACCTAAAACTTTCCCCTGCCCCAGATATGTTCAAGCGGGACAATTTCTCCCTCGGAGCGTGCTCGCTCACACTAGCTCAGGCACCAGAAGCGTGAGAGGGTGAACAGCTCTGCTTCTGCTGGTTACTTCAGGCACTGGTGCAACTGGCTTTGGACGCTCTCTCTACACAGTGCTTGGCTTTGCTGCATACCCAGCATAGTTAACAATGCTCTGTCAACTTTATTTGGGGGGCAAGGGGATGGGAGCAAAACAACACTTCTGCTACCTCTTTGAATTTCAGCGTTGTGGATTTAAATCAACTCATTTTCTGTGCTACATTGCAGCTAGACTACCTCTGTCTATTGCACAAATGATTCATTTGGCCGTGACCTCTATGGATTTTGTTCTCCCTCAGATCGCTTTGAGTTAACCTGTGGGAGGGAGCAAGACGTCCTGCTAGAACACCAGGTCTCGTATGCTAAGGTCTCTGCAGGAAACCTGCAGACTGGCCAAAGCACACATCAAGGGCAATGCTTTGTAATCCATCAGCAAAGAGAGAGCAGGAATGGCGTACGCGAATGGAAACAGTCTGGAAAAACAAGTTGCTGTCATGGGCACACTCATCATGCAGAAGATGATAGGAAAGTGCTTGTACTTAACTGGAACCAGGTAGTGGTATCAAGGCTCAAGTAGAGTGATCTGTCTTAGAGGGCGCGTAAGCTAAAGGTAACTGGTGTGAACCAGGCAGCTGTAGGGGAGTGTGTCTTGCAAGGCCACCCTCAGTTAGGTAACTGTACCAGTAATACCAGATAAAGCTGAGATTGCTTCGGTACTGATATCGGAACCACTGAATGTGGGTACAGATGTATCCGAACGGGGACCAATGGAGAAGTAGTAATTTAGAAGCAGGTTATTCATTTGGGAGGAGACTGGCTGGAGAAAAGCTGGGTTCAGAAATGGAAAAATGGGAAGTAAGATAGAGATCAGGTAAAGAACAAAGGAGGGCAGATTTTCCAGCAGTATGAACTTTTAGAGGTGGTAGTGTAGCTGTCCCACCGGCCCAAGGCCACCGGCATGCCAGAGGGAGCCCTTGGGGCAGCTTGCCGGACTACCCGTCAGGTCTGCTCTGGAAAGGCCTGTTGTGGGAGGGTAGAGCCAAGAGGGATAACTTGCACCTTAATGTTAAATGGTGTGGGGACAGAAGGGTGACAGATTTGTTTTTCAGTAGTAGTCGTGTGTAGTTAATAGGATTTAACAGTGATAAACGGTAGCTTTGTAGCTGTGTGTCATAGCAAGCCAAATAATGTAAATTGATAACAGTAGTCTGTTTATTAGTTAATTAGGTTATTTGATTTATTAATTATTAGTAATATGTTGATTAAACAATAAGCATTATAGTCCTATGGTGGTTTTGGCTGGCATAGAGTTCATTTTCTTCACCGTAGCTGGTATGGGGCTGTGTTTTGGATTTGTGCTGGAAACAGCGTTGATAACACAGGGGTGTTTTTGTTGTTGCTGAGCAGTGCTGACACAGAGCCAAGGCCTTTTCTGCTCCTCACCCCACCCCACCAGCGAGCAGGCTGGGGGTGCACAAGAAGTTGGGAGGGGGCACAGCCGGGACAGCTGACCCCAACTGACCACAGGGATAATTCCACACCATATGACGTCATGCTCAGCATATAAAGCTGGGGGAAGAAGAAGGAAGGGGGGGACGTTCGGAGTGATGGCGTTTGTCTTCCCAAGTCACCGTTACGCATGATGGAGCCCTGCTTTCCTGGAGATGGCTGAACACCTGATGGGAAGTAGTGAATTAATTCCTTGCCATGCCTTGTATTTCAAGTGGATTTATTAGGGATGGTGAGTAATGCATTTTTACGCCGGATTACTTATTATACACGTCTTGTGTCAAGATCTAGTTGGATGAAAGAACTGAGTGCATTAAAATATCATTTGAGAAGGGTTTATTAGTTAATAATACCTTGAAATGCACTTGAATACTTTTCCTCATGTAAATTTATGTAAATGTTTTTGCATTGAAAGCCGAATTATTATAATAAAGGCAGTATTATGTATAGTGAGGAAGCTGAGCAGTTTGGATTTGGTCACCGTATCTCTTGAGTTGAAGAGGCTTATCCTGTCCAGCCTGATTATTTTCACAGATCACAAGAAAGTTTTTTTTCTCTCAGGTCATCTCTGAACTCTGAGTTGAATTGTACTGATTGAAGAAATGCAAGCGTTTAAAAAGTTCTCTTGGTACCTACTGCTATGTTGAGGCTGGATTAGTGCTTCAACAAGTTCTGCTCCAGGTGCTTCTGCTGGTTCAGCCATTAGACCTTCCTTAAAACTTTGGAAGCAAATATATCCTGCTTAATGCCAACTCTCTGCACGCTTTCTGTAACGGTTAAAGTTACTTTTCAGTGTTTAAATCTCTGTCCTGCTGCAACTGGAACTAGATGGATTTGTTGTTGAGTTTACCTCTGCCCAATACTATAGATTGCTCCCCCTCTGGAGCTATATAAAGAGATTCGATGGCTTCCTCCGTTGGAGCTAAAGATGGCCACTAAGGGTAGCAGCTTTATAAAGGATAGCTCTGGCTGCCTTGGGATCCAGATCCATTTTTGGTGATAGCTATTAGCACCTTTTAGCTAGTGTAGATGTAGAAAAGCATATACAGAATGAGGAGAGAGCAAATGTTTGAATAAGCACTCCAGAGAGAGCAGTAGAGATAGCGTTGGGGCGGAGCACTGCACCTGTCTAAGGACTACATCCTTGGAGGGCAGTAACCACAGCAACATTCCCATCTCAGATTCTTTTTTTGCCCTTTTTTTTTTTTTTTTTTAAAGATTTGCACTTGAAAAAGACTTAGCTGCCGCTAAAGATAACTTTTAGTGAGTTATGCTCCTATTTACCAGCGATTTCACCCTTCCCTTCTCTCCCTCACCCCTTTTTTGAAGGACCAAATGATTGATTTTTCAGGCAGAGGCAGTGTGAAAGGAGGTGGTCCATGAATGTTACTTTCTCAAGAGCTTCTAACCACTGCTGGCCTTTGTTGCCAAACTTGTACTTCTTACCCCTGCCTATAACGTGTAAAAATTTCAGTGAAAAACCTCTGCTTTTCCACTGTTGTTCCCGATATATTTTTGGATTAGGAACCCAGCACTGTGCAGAAGACAGGCAGCAAACCCAGACTGCACTGCAAAATGGATTACTTCAGGTTACAGCAAGTCGGGGCTAGAAAGACATTGCACACGGAATTGAAACTACCTTATTCCACACACTGGTAATCTTGCTAATTCTAATTTTATCAGAAAGTCTGTCTGACTTGATTTCCGTATCCTGTTTCTCTCTGTTTAGTAAGTGCAGACGCTTTGGCCAGTTGTGTTTGTTGTGTGTGTTTACTGTCTTAAATTCATGGAAATGAGTGTGATCTTTCTTTATTTGGAGTAATAGAAACAGAGAGAGCTTTTCTATCAACATCACCAAAATTGAATTTGTGGAAATATTTTGTCTATATGAGGTTTTATTTTATTCTTTAATTCATTTCATTTCCTGAATTTAGATTCAATTATGTTCTTCCTTTTAAATGTATTCTGTTGTCCATGCTAGACTAGCTCTTCTTGTGAAGGATGCAAATATTAATGAAATCTCAGATCTGGTGTGTAGACGTTACTGAACACTTACAACCTGGATTTATATTTGCTTTCTAGCTCTGGAGAAAACAAATTGTCATCAGTGATGTACCTACGCAGGTGTTCACTTGACTGCTCCGGTGGGAATCTCAGGGGAAAAAAGGATTAGGATGATGCGAGTTTGAGCTTGAGGGAATCATCGCTCCTGTTCTGGATTTGTAGTTGGCCTCTTTTAATATAAGCTTTATTATATAGAGGGTTTTTCTGAGCGAGGTTGAATGTAGGTTTGTATTGAAAGAGGGACTGCTTTTTCCTAGAAAAAGTAAATGACTATATTGAAATAGAATTTAATCTGTTCCTTCTTAGAGCAATAGGATGTTACTTTCTCCCCTCTGCTCTCTCAAGTCCAGGGCTGGGTAGTACGCAATAAATCCTTGCATCACAACTACATGGACTGAAATATAGGAAAAAAAAGATCGCATCCTTAAACATAAGACTTGTGCTGGCGTTCCAGTACAAAGATTCCTAATGTTATTTATGTAACATTATTTCTAGTTGTATGAGTGACAGGAGAAGGGTTAGCCAAAAAAAAGAGTAAAGGTCTTAGACACATTGGTGCTATAGGTATCTCTTACGGTATTACAGTTGAGCCTTTGTAGCGTGCATTAGATTTTGTGCAATTTTTCCAAAATGGGGAAACTCCAGGGGACTCCAGAGCAGTGGATACGAACATGTAGAAGCCCAAGCATGGGGAGTTGGGTACGTTTCTGGTTTTCTTCCTGTTTCACAGCCCATTTTATGTTTATAGTTGTGTTAAACTGCTGGTATTTATCTCAAGGTGCTGCGGCATATGAGAACAGGCAAAACACTTGGGGGGTGGCTGTGTGATGAGAGAGGTACATTACTGTTTTCTCACTAAGGAACAAAATTTCCTAATAATTTGTCAGGCTTTACCTTTTCAAGCTGAAATTCATTACTACATCAAAATGAATGCCTTGCTGCTAACAGAATAAATGTCTCTATTTAGCATGTAAATGAGAAAAAAATGTATGAATTACAGGACATTTAAAGAATTGTGAGTGGCTGGGTGGATGGAGTTAGTCTTATTTTTAAAATTGACTTTGACGTAATTTGATAATAAGTAATAAGCTTAGTTTCGGATTCTCTGATAATTTGAAATGTAGCAAATCGTTATTAAACGTGTGTGCTGTGTTACACATGAAGCATACCCCGTTAAGGGCTGTGTGTGGCGGGTGTGTGGGTGGGTTGGTTGGTTTGCAACCTGTCTACCTCCCTTCGTGCCCTCCCTCTCTGGCAGACCACCGTGAGGGAAGGCTGAAGTCAGCCTTGCTCAGCACTGAATTATGCCAGCTTGAGGATGCTACCCTTTTCCAGAAGAGGGTGGGAGCCCTTCAGGGGTTAGGAGAAGCACGTAACTAGAAGTTATGTGCCTCCTGCGTTCCCTCCATCTTCTTCTGCCTGGAGGAGGAATTTGTTGGAAAAACCTGTATTGGGCAATTCTTGGCAACAGACACCTGGATGGAGATGCATTCTCGTCAAAAGAAAACCCAGGAAACATTTGCACAGATGTGGTTGACACAGGAGGTCGTGATCTCATTTCGTATGTCACTGCTTAATCTTAGCTGAGATAATTACATACATATGGCTGTCTAAACATGAAGTCAACAGGAAGGTATCAAGCTACATGTGGTACTACAAGTAAATCAGATTTAACTGCAACAGCCAGCAGCTGAGGATATTAGGTGAGTATCGGATGTTCCCTGACAAAATTTAACTTAAAAAAAAAGACAACAAATTTACATTTATTCATTCTTTGTCCGTCTCTATGGGCTGGTACCAATATGGATAAAACTCATACTAGTATCTCATAATGGTCAAGTAATAATCAATAAAGAATTTAGAGTTACCTACTTGTATATGCATTTCAAAACGTGACAGAATGAAAACTCCCTGTCCAGGAAAAGGTGTAACATATTGCCTAAACCATCTGTAGTGCTGGGTTGATGTTGGCAAGTCACGGATAATACAGAGATGATCAGGTGTGGATCGTTTGTTTTACTGGCAAGCAGTCTGGTAAGCATTTAACACTAGTTAAGGCTCTGAGCAGCTGCTAGCCCCAGCAGCGCAGTAGCTGTAGGTGCAGTAAAGCCCTAGGACGGACGCCATTCTGTAGCACTTGGAACCAGTATAAGAATGTCCCTGATGCTTTGCCTTTTTTTGTTGCGTTGGCCCTAAGTAGGTTTTTTGGTTTTTTTTTTCAGAAGGCCTCACCTTTTGGCCGCACTGTTACGTGTTTCTGTGAGAGTGTTTTAACAGTGGCTCGTATCCACTGCAGTACAGCTATAGTTCTGGTATTATTGCTTCTGGGGACCTACAGAGTTGCTTGGGAAGCCCGTGGGTATTTTTGCACGATGCTGCCTTTGCAGCATGCGGACAAACCTGTTGGTTTGTTCCAAGCTCAGTGGCAGTTTTCTGTACAGCCATGAACGGACACTACAAACCGTCCTCATCTCCCAACCCTAAAACAAGAGGATCAACACTCCCCCGTGCTGTGCTTTTAAACCGTTTGTGAGCAGGGATTGTTTTCCTTCCCGTGTGTAGTAAACTGAACTCCGGAGCGGTGTACAAAATCAGATTTCACCAGGCCCCCTAGGATTCATTGCTGGGGTATTTTTTTAACCAGGTCACAAGTAGGGACCTGCACGATGAACTTCCGGAAGGTTTCACGTGCCTGCCGGGCACGTGCTTTTCTCTGCGCGAGTGCTTATGCCCTCTAGGGCCTGACCCTCCGGTCCACAAGAAGGCCCGTACACCCACACCGAGCCCCCCTGGGCTTCGCGCGACTTTTCGTCCCAGCCAGACTCGACAGAGGCATGTTTGCAGGGTTAGTCAGCAACAGCCTGAGCTCTAGGTAAGCGCCCTCCCTCGTGTTCATACGTGTTCTTGTAAACCGAGATTGCAGACAAGCGAGTGAAGACATACTTCAGTTTTATTGTTGTTTAGGCATGGATAGAAACATCAATTCTTTTGCACTCTTGGTTCTTGAAACGTGCCGATAGTGAACTCGGAGCAGTGAAAAACCCAGCTCCTACGATTGACGATTTAAAGTGCATAGGAGATCTAGCAGAATCCCAAAAGGCGAGGAGCTGCTTTTATTCCTTTTTTCGTAGCTGTGGAGGTTGAAGGATTCTTTTTCTTCTCCTCTCCTCTCCCCTCCCCCGTATTCCCCAGACAGCGGTATGAAAATTTTCAGCCCTTCCCTATGCTTTCCCTTATGATCTTTGGAGGTTTCTTCTCTGTATTTAAGAACTATTTGTAGTGTTATAAAGACAGACAGGTGATGTTTGCACACTCCGTCACAGGACTCTGTTCCAACTTTTCCTGTTTAGAGTCACGCCCACTGCGGGTTTTTTTTAAAAAATGTGTATCCCTTGGCAGTGTTCTCGCACCAAAAGAAAAAGATATATTTGTATATAAAGTAACTTTCTTGTGTGTTCACGTTTTATTTTGGAAAAACAGGTGTTTAAAAATTTTAGAATTTTTTTAACAAAATTCTAAAAAGAAAAAAATCACAATATTTACAGAGATAACAGAATGGCTTAGCCATGCAAAACAAATTACTTTGGTTTTTCCCCCATTTTACTTTGGTTTAAATATGGACCAAGATCATAATTTTTTTCTTTTTGCCAAATAAAACAGTAACAAATCAAAGTTTAGAGGCATGTAACAGGATTTCCCTCTAATATTTTATACAGCATAGAGTTTATAGGACATCTTATGTATTTAATCCATGCCAATGCACTACAGGAAGCTTTTATTAAGACATCAGTCACTACTGCCCAGACATTTAACATTTTACAAATTTACAAGTAACAGTGTTTTCTTCCCCCTAAATAATGCAAAAGTGGCAAAATACATTTCCTAACGTCCATCTTTTTCTTTTTATATATTTATTTATTTATTTTTGCCTACCAGTCTATAAAAACTTACTTTGTCCCTGGATCTTTGTCAATGGAAACCTGATGTTCTGCTTACTCTACCGTTCCTCTCCATCAAAGCTGCCTGCTACTTTCTTCCAGAAACTAACCTTCCGCCTAAGAGGAAGCTTCTCTCCCGTAAGTACAGCTTTCTATTGGCCATTTACCCTAAAGCGTTTTCTCATCAGTACCATTCTAAAAATTCCCTCAAGCATAAAACATGTTTATAAAGTTACAAACTTGAATGTAACTAAAGATACATAGACATTTCATTGTTACAATTATATGTACTGTTTGATAAATTAGGTACCAGTTAAAAACACTAAAATTATCTCAAGGTGCATTCAATATCTGTAGCATAGTTAACAAAAACACACAAAAAATATATATATATATTCTATTTTTGTGGGGAAAAAAAATGCAGCTTTGACATGACCACTTTTTAAAAAAAGTTTCCAATTCTGACTGGTATCTTTTTGAAATGAAGAAAAATACAGTACTTTAAGGCAGCGGATAACATAAAGGAATCAAAATTAATCCAGAATTCCAGTTCCTTATCCTAATTCTAACATGAAAGACGACTGATAACGTATCAATACAATGTGTGTCTTGCTCTCGAAGAAAAGGATTATTAGCCACCGTCTGTACGTAGGCTAGGAATTTTTCATTGTGTTCCTTGCTCAATACCCAGCCTTCTCCGTGGAAACTCTTTATTCCCTTTTCTGGCTGCTTAGCTTTGCATGGTTTTTTAAATGTTCACTTTTATTAACAATTATTCTTGTCGCAGCTGTCACCCTTCCTTTTTACTGTGATTTCAAAGAATGAAAAAGGAGCTTGACGTTTTCCTTTAAGACAAGCTTACGCTCTAGGTACTTGCTACAAAGCAGAGGCTTCACTGATAACAATCAGAATTAGACATGTACCTGCTCAAAGGGTGTCATAAAAACAACTGAAATAAAACCATTACACTATACATCAGATTAACAGCAACTCCCAGAACAAAGCCTTACAGTGTATAAAAATAGCTACGTAAAAAATTTACATAAAGGCAAACAAAAAGAAATCTTCAGTGCAGACATTTACAAAAAAATATTTCAAACAGAACACAACATGGTGACCTATTACCACGGCTGTTGCCAAAATTAGTTTGTGGTTTTTTCTTTAGCTTGAGATAATTGTGTCTAAAATCCTTTGAAAACTTGGTAGTATGATCTGTTTAATACTTGAACCATGAATAGCTGTCACTTCTTTGTATGTGTTTAAATACAATCCACGTTCATGCTTCAATTGGTCTATATGTATTCTCTGAAAATATGAAAGATACAGCCGGTTAAACATTTTTAAGTATGTTAACCAAAATAACTACTCAGTATCTAACCTTCTAGTAAACAGCTACATGAATAGTACTTTCTTCTGCCGTTCGATGATGAGAATGTTTGCTTTCTTGATAAGAATAGCTGTTGCAATATTGTTCCTGGTAAATCCAGTAAGTTTATCTGCTAAGTAATGGATTTATGGATAAGCTTTCCGTTATGCACATCTACTGATCTGAAGAAATAAAATAACTGGAGTAAAAGATTGCACTGAAGGCACACAATGTTGTTTGAACTCCTGCGTTCAACAAATACCCTCAGCTAACTTCAGCTCCATCTAATCGCCTCAATATTGCAATGTTGCAGAAGGTACCGGGTCCAGAAAAAAAATACAGACCAAGACCTAACCGAGCAGGATTACAGAATTTTCCCATAGTATTGCAGCAGAAATGCTGGGTATTTACACTGCAACTTTTTCAAGATCGAAATTTATTTTCCACTTTTAAATCGTTCATAGGGCATAATTTTGGTATTCCCAATTCCCTCTTTCAAACTAGGAAAACAGCAATATTGCTAGCAAAGTGCATACAGCAGTGCTCCATCTCTTTATATACTATATAATCATTCTACCTAGTGAATTCTGAATATTTAGTGCAAAAATAGCGCCTCATACTTTGAAATTTCAGACAATACTAACATATTGAAATTATTAATAAGGAGAGCTGTCCTTATTTAAATAAGAAACTTGTTTCATCTAAATATGAAATGTGATAATTCCACTCACAACGCACCACCACTGAACACTTACTACTCTCATTTTTAAGAACAGGTGATGACTAACTCCAGAAACCTCAATATGGTTAGCTGGTTTCCACACTGTTGTGCTACCACAGTGTTAATTTAAAACGGCCTCAGTCGGTCAGAAAAATAGTCTAAACCCCTACCTTGGGTACTAAGGGGAGAGATGCAGCAGTGGCACACGTGTATGCAGCAGTGGTGTATATATATGTGAACAGTGGGTGGTGCTGTTGGTGCTCTGCAATGCTCCTGTAATTCCTAACAGAACTTCGTTGTCTACCTAATTATTGGTATACAGTTTATTTTCTACAGATGCCAGTTGGGGAAACTTTCATACCTGTTGCATTGTTACTAACTTAATATACAGTGTCTCTTTCCAGGATAAAATCGTTAATAGTACGAGTATGGGAAATCTTGAGTAAAAGAATGATTTTCTTCTAAGGAAAGTTTCATGCCTCTTGCAGTGATGATGAATAAAGCTGACCAAGGACTTAGAAACTGTTGGTTCCAGGAAGGGAAGAAGGTTCCTGTGAACATTTCAAGTCATAACTCAAAACCTTCTAAACTATACCTAAACATACTCTTCATATACATACACACACACACATACACCACAGTGATATATTATACAAATTTGTATTTTCATTTCCCCAAGTATGTGGATTAAAATAAAGCCAAGTACTAAGTTATGTCTAAATGTCAGGCTTCTTTAATATGTGCGTATGCAGGTATGAATTCTTAACCGGCCAGGGACTTGAGTCTGTCTGTCCTAATACTACACCACTCAAAATCACTCCACTGCCTAACCTCTGAGTGAGCGACAGACTCCACGCTACCACTGTGACCACTAGACACAGATCAGTAGAGAGAAATGGTGGACAGGGAGATGTTAAACGCTGCAATACGAAGCACTTACCTGGAATGATGGCTGACATTTTCTCTCTTAAGTTTCAGATTTATGATTGTTTTCTTCTAGTTTTTTGTTTTCTTCTATATTTCCAAGATCTTTGTCTACATGTTTTGACGCCGTCCTATAATGAAAAATTAAGGTCATTTTTACATGTCTACAGCGTTTTGTTCCGTCCTCACATTAACAACACTGCCTCCTCCCCTCTAAGTAATACATGAAATCCCTACAGTTCTGGTCTGAGCAGAGCAATAGGCTTGCATATGTCTGTAAGTAGACCAATAGCACCAGGTCCCCCACTGGAGTTCGTACCGCAGGAAGTGTTGCAGTGGGGCGGTGTACGTGTGTTTTACTTCTTGAGGAATTCAGAATCATTCTGAGCTAGGAGACATTTAGTAAGGTTAAACCAGTTGTGCAGATCCATGTTTCTTGACAAATTAATTGTGTAGCTTGTTTCAGTAAACAAGAGTTTACTTTAAGGCATACTAAAACATTACAAGTGTGGCTAAGATGCCTTGATCAACGTAGCAATCTTTTGTGTACTTGTAGTAATTGATTTTCAGAGCCCGTGCCAAAACGGAAGCTCTTTAACTGTGAAGAAATTAATGAAAATTCTGACAACACTGAAAAAGCCCGCTCTGGCTTCCAGGTCTGTGCTGGCTATGAGTGACAAGCTTTGGGCAAAGAAGAGATTGTGTAAATGTTTGAGTGGAAAAAAACAGAGGTATGCCTCATTTAAAATAGCAGGTCTTCCTTACTGCAAGTAGTGGAGATGAATTAATGAGTTAAGTGCTTAGTTTAGCTTAGCACAATAAAACCACTAAGCCATTCATTTAATGTGTGAGAAGCCTCGCTGTCTGCCAAGGTGAAAGATTCCTGCAGTGCTGCGATAACATTTTGAAGGCCGCAATTTTTAAAATGTAAATGGGCAAATACGTTTGAGTGGGACAAAGTAAATCCCTTGTGTCAAAGCAGATTATTGTATACGCATTTTCTCTATGGATAATTGGTTTCCCCTACAGAAAAATAACATCTGTTGTGACAGATTCATGCATATGCTCACCCTTGCTTCAGGGTAAAGACCCATAGTGATACCGACTTGCAAAAATACAATGAAGACACAGGTTAGCAAGATAGTGTGACATGTCACGCTGACACCATGCAGGTATGCACCTCCCAAAACCGCCGGTCTGAGTATCTGCTAGTGGAGTGTTTCTGTGCACATCCTCCATCTGAGCAAAGGCCGCTAGCAGTGGCTCTAAGCACTGTGTGTGCCCTGTGTTGCAGTGGCCTTGAACGGTACTGCTAACAGAATACAGTTTAGCTCGTCTCAGAAGAGCTTCTGACGGGGTGCAAACGCACCTCACCCTCAGCGCCTCTGGGCGTGCTGCTGAAATGCTGCTCTCTGGGCCGGGGAGCAGCGTGTGAGCTGGAGTGCCGGGGCCATGGGATTCTGGGCCCAAATCCCACCGATCACACTGAATGTAATCTTTTTGGTTTTAGAGTAGGTTCTTTCCCGAGTGGCTGTAAGTTTTAATGCTTCAGAGCTGCACTTGCCTTTTACTATTGGTTTTAGAGTGCCTCTGTTATGTTTGTGTGGCTGACAGCAAGGTGTCTGTGCTGAAAACCCACTTACTGCAAAGATCCAAACTTCTGCTTATCGCAGGCAAATTTAATTTTTAAAATGCTGAGATTGTATCACAAATAACTTGTTCTACAGTGGTAAATTTCTGTTGTGCAGTAACTTTTTACTTTCTTCTGGCATTCAAAACCTGAAACACGTGATGTGCACAGAAGGAAAGGATGTAAGATGCAACGAAGAAGAATATTCAATGCTTTGGTAGAGACTGACGTTCTGTGATCTTAATAACCTTTCACAAATCTCTTTAAGCCTAGTAAAAAAGAAACAAACCCTCAAACAAACAAATCCCTTAAAAATTAAAAAAATGTTTGTTTTAGCTAGAGCACAGGATCTGGCTTGTCATGTGGCTAATGAGTCTTTCCATAACTAAGCCTTACAAAATTGGAGACAGTAGGGAAAGAGATGAAAAGCTGAAAGAATCTGGACTCAGGCAATTACCTGAGCTGAAATGAGTTGGAGGTGAGAAAGCAGTATCATGCACATCTGCCCTCATGTAACCGCTTATGTATGTCCGCTCTTGGCGACAAGAGAGTGGACTGGATAGACTATTGGCATGGCTCAGTGTGATCCTTTTGGTTCTGGCCTCTTATCAAGAGTTTTACAGCGCCCAAAGCAGACTCGATTTCACATGACCTGACACTTAACAGCGGAGGGAACTGTAACTAGCATTACTGGTCTTTGATTAGGTTAAAATTGTTCCATGACTAAATCCGGGAGGTTCTGCAATGCGATCAGGTTTTGATTTTTAAAGTGTTCTACTTGAGTTCTGCATTCAATGAAACTGTTCCCCTCAGTAAATGTCACCTCTGTTTTCCTAAAGCCAAAATGGGTGAAAATGGGATATTTAAAAGGCAGGCAATCCAGGACTCTCTTGGAGGATGGTATATAACACTTGCTTGAAATGAGAGCAGCAGCAGTTTTTCATGTCTGACAATCAGATGGATTTAGATTCTCAGTGCCTGAGACTGAAATACAGCAGTTTAATTCTGGGTTCGGTGATATTGCTGACTTTTTTTTTTGTGTTCCCCAAATACTAATATCTAGGCAGATCACCAACTCAGCACAAGCAATGCTGCTGCCTTTTTTAGTGCCATCTAAATAGTGTTATTAAGAGAAAAGAGTAATTTTGCACTGAGTTGCAGCAGTGTGATCCATTGGCAGAGGAACAGGCGACCCTGGCATGGCACCAATCCTCAGGGCTCGACAGACATGGCCTGGGTTTGTAACAGAGAAATGGCTCAAAACATGGTTTCCATCGCTTCCTGAGGTGACTTGAGGCACAGGACAAATGGTCCTTTGCCAGCTTAACATTCAACAACAGTTGTTCCTTACTTTTTTTTGTGCATTAACTATTGCCAATGTGATGCCCATCTACAAGAAGGGCCGGAAGGAGGATCCGGGGAACTACAGGCCTGTCAGCCTGACCTCGGTGCCGGGGAAGATTATGGAGCAGTTCATCTTGAGGGCACTCACAAGGCATGTGCGGGACAACCAGGGGATCAGGCCCAGCCAGCACGGGTTCATGAGAGGCAGGTCCTGCTTGACCAACCTGATCTCCTGCTATGACCAGGGGACCCGCCTAGTGGATGAGGGAAAGGCTGTGGATTTGGTCTACCTTGACTTCAGTAAGGCCTTTGACACCGTCTCCCACAGCATTCTCCTAGAGAAGCTGGCGGCTCACGGCTTAAACAGGTGTACTCTGCGCTGGGTCAAAAACTGGCTGGACGGCCGGGCCCAGAGAGTTGTGGTGAATGGAGTTCAATCCAGTTGGCAGCCGGTCACGAGCGGTGTTCCCCAGGGCTCGGTTTTGGGGCCGGTCTTGTTCAATATCTTTATCAATGATCTGGATGAGGGGATCAAGTGCTCCCTCAGTAAGTTTGCAGATGACACCAAGTTGGGCGGGAGTGTTGATCTGCTCGAGGGTAGGAAGGCTCTGCAGAGGGACCTGGACAGGCTGGATCGATGGGCCGAGGCCAACTGTATGAGATTCAACAAGACCAGGTGCCGGGTCCTGCACTTTGGCCACAACAACCCCATGCAGCACTACAGGCTTGGGGAAGAGTGGCTGGAAAGCTGCCTGTTGGAAAAGGACCTGGGGGTGCTGGTCGACAGCTGGCTGAACATGAGCCGGCAGTGTGCCCAGGCGGCCAAGAAGGCCAATGGCATCCTGGCCTGTATCAGGAATAGTGTGGCCAGCAGGAGTAGGGAAGTGATCATGCCCCTGTACTCGGCCCTGGTGAGGCCGCACCTCGAATACTGTGTTCAGTTTTGGGCCCCTCACTACAAGAAGGACGTTGAGGTGCTGGAGCGTGTCCAGAGAAGGGCAACGAGGCTGGTGAGGGATCTGGAGAACAAGTCTTATGAGGAGCGGCTGAGGGAACTGGGGTTGTTTAGCCTGGAGAAAAGGAGGCTCAGGGGAGACCTCATCGCGCTTTACAACTGACTGAAAGGAGGTTGTAGCGAGGTGGGTGTTGGTCTCTTCTCCCAAGTAACAAGCAATAGGACGAGAGGAAATGGCCTCAAGTTGCTCCAGGGGAGGTTTAGATTGGACATGAGGAAAAATTTCTTTACTGAAAGAGTGGTTAAACATTGGAACAGGCTGCCCAGGGAAGTGGTGGAGTCCCCATCCCTGGAGGTATTTAAAAGACGTGTAGATGCAGCACTTAGGGACATGGTTTAGTGGGCATGGTGGTGTTGGGTTGACGGTTGGACTCGATGATCTTAGAGGTCTTTTCCAACCTTAATGATTCTATGATTGTGCCCCTCTACTCTGCTCTGGTGAGACCCCACCTGGAGTACTGCATCCAGCTCTGGAGCCCTCAGCGTAAGAAAGACACGGACCTGTTGGAGTGGGTCCAGAGGAGGGCCACGAAAATGATCAGGGGGATGGAACACCTCTCCTATGAAGAAAGGCTGAGAGAGTTGGGGTTGTTCAGCCTAGAGAAGAGAAGGCTTCGGGGAGACCTTATTGCAGCCTATCCGTACTTAAAGGGGGCTTATAAAAAAGATGGCGGCAGACTTCTTAGCAGGGCCTTGCAACAGGCCAAGGGGGAATGGCTTTAAACTAAAGGGGGGTAGATACAGACTAGATATAAGGAAGAATTTTTTTGCACTGAGGGTGGTGAAGCACTGGCACCGGTTTCCCAGAGAGGTGGTGGATGCCCCATCCCCAGAAACGTTCAAGGTCAGGTTCGATGGGGCTCTGAGCAAGCCGATCTAGTTGAAGATGTCCCTGCCCACAGCAGGGGGGTTAGACTAGATGACCTTTAGAGGTCCCTTCCAACCCAAACTATTCTATGATTCTACTGTCAAGCTTGCTCCGCTTGCAACTCAAGAGCGACTTCCTGGTGATATCTGAGCAGCTGGGCAATGCAGTCCAGATGGATGGAAATATTCCAGAGGATTTGCTAAAAAGGGCAAGACAGCCCACTTTGCCCAGGCCATCTCACACACTTTAACATTATCTACAGCTCCACAAACAAAGCCCACACCTTAGCATGCTCTGGCCATATTGTTCTGAAGAATGAGAAGTGGGTTGTATGAATATGAGTTTACTTATGTCTCTCGTGTTTTTTTTTTTTTTAAATTAATTTGTAAAACATGGATCATTCTGAGCTCTTGCTAAAATTATGACTCATATTTTACATTTATCTATGCCTGCTCTTCAGGAACATAATTATCCTCAGGGAATCCTAATCAAAATCTCTGTGTAAGTAGTACCAAAGTGAGGTTTATAGTTTTCTTTGGAGAGTGTGTGTGTGCTGAGAGGCCGTTATTTTCATGGATTTTGTTTATATTAAAAACAATGCTTTGAACAGTATCTAAAGACCATTTTCTACCTCAATTGTTTTGCCTGCTGTAAAGTAAATATAGACTGCATATAGATGACTCAAAAATTGTTGTTGGATTTTAATTCTTGATTTCTTTTAATCTCACAAGTCTAAGCCTCACCCTCAATACTGTTTAAGGAAAAAAAAATCTGCAGTGCTCTTTTGTTCTTGTTACCCAAGCCTGTGATAATGACAGGTAAGAGAATACTCGTAGGTGTAGTTCTGGATGCTGAAGCAAGAGCCACAAATTTCATTAAAGTTTGCATTACTTTTGAAAGGCATGTTAGACACTCAGCTGCACTTTTGCAAAATATTTTCTAGGAGCTAAGAGTCTTACACATCCAAATCTGGATTATTTGCAACCTCTTTCTATTTACCCCAATCTTGCCTTCCACTAATTATTTTCAATGTCCATCAGTAGGAAAAAAGGCGGAGATATCAGAAAAATATTCCAGTCATCAAGAAACGAGTGGCCATTTTTTAATTTGTGCCACTTTTATAGAAGTTTTGTGACATGAACTGACGCTTTCAGAGATGTTTGTAACTGTCTTTTCTCTGGAAGGGAATTGCACGAAAACCAATACAAATGCTGAGTCTTGTTCAAAACATACAGCAAGTTTCCTACGTATTTGGCCTGCCACATTTGGATTCATACACTAGTTTCCAATAAAGTATCAGAAAAGCAGAATTGTTATGCTTCCAGTGTTCAGTTTCAGAGACACTAGTAACATTCTTGATTACTCTGACCTAAGAAGAGTTTCAAGAGTTTGGTGTGCTCTGAGTATGAGCAATCTTAAGACTGCTGCTGTGCTTCAATTTGCCCAGCTGAATTTTCACTCACTGCATTTTAAACCACTTTAACCTTGATCTAGCCTTATGTGACTTGAGATTTGTGCACCTCCAAACCCGAGGAGCAAAAATGGGACAAAGATCCAATCCACACGCAAAACTTCCATGCCTAGAGAACAGAGATACAGGGTGCTGGGTGCATTATTTTCTTTCTAAACCTTTAATTTGGCTGTTTCTGACAAGGTGAAAATGCCATATGTGAAGGATTTACTGAAGATGGGTATCCTAGAATCACTTGACTGAGGTCTGACACAAAAATTTTAGAAAGATTCTGAAGTGCTAAGTTATATTCTGTTCGGTGCAAATTAGTTTAAAATACCCTTTTTGGAAAAAGGAGGAATCTGTAGAAAACAAGTCTTTGGCCTTCTGCTCAGATGAAGGAGAAACATAGCATGCTGGGGTAGGTAGCCTCAACTCTTTATTCAAGAGGGGGCTGGTAGCAGGATGTGGAATACAGATGAGTCCCTGATTTATGGGATAATATTCATAGTGAAAAGAATATGTGGCAATAATCAGCTTTTGCATCAAGTGGTGCTGAGGCAGTGAATAACTATATAAGTGATTTATTGTGAATATATTCCAAGGCTACAAGTATAATTCCTACTTAGTGCGGATGACAAGACAATAGAAGATTATACAAACCACAACACCAATAATGAAAAGAAAGTAATGTTTTTCTTGCCTCGGCAGACTTGGAAAGTTCTGTGCTGCTGCCTTCTCAGACTTTCCTTTGGCGTCACTTTGGGGATAGAGATTAGGTGAGTTACTGTTCAAGGGTGGGTTCAAAAAATAACTACTAACACTGTTGGCCTGTATGGAGATGGAGGGGTTGTGATTAGACACACGTTGTGTCTAAAGGTGTAACGTGCTTTTTGCAAGGTCTACTTTGATTTCTAGGCAAGAATTCGTGCTGAAAACTTTGTCAGAATAGGTACTGACACTCTGCTTGCTCTTGCAAGTATGGTGTGCAGAAAGCAGGGAGGATAACAACAGATCAAATTAAATATATGCTGAGAACAGGCAATTGTCAGTCACGACACATCAATTAAGGGTTTCAGAAGCCAGCAACCATGTATCAAATATGAAGACTATTATTTAACTATAAAGGGATTTTTATTTTGTTCCCAGTGAACCTGCCTAATCAATTCTAGCTCTAATTTTTACTCTAAGCTTGTAGAAGAGAAGTTGAGCACGAGGAAAAGTAGTGTTGTCCATTTAGAACATGCTGTATCCTATCTTTGAAGCTGAAAAAGTTATCTTAAGTCATAAACTCATCTCAGCAAAGGACATGCTACATTCTGAGATTCTTGTTAGCTCTCCCCACACTACATAATGGTACAAAAAAAGATACGTCACCTTCTCTGCCCTCTTTATACCCAAACCACCTCTTCCAAAAAAACCCAAACCAGTGAATCACAGTTTCATGATTCCACATTCTCACATTCAAAAGGAAAGGCAAAAGAAAACTATCCTAGACATTATTACACTAGGAGCAAAGTGTGGGAGGAGGAGCTCAACATTATTAGTACTTTTTAATTTCTACCAAAAGAAGCGTAAGCTTTGCAAAAAATATTTTTTTATTCCTGTATAATATCTGAATGTGGTTCTGTGCTTGGGTAATTTATAGCAATTCTTTGTTTGAAAAATTTCCAAAACCTGCTCAGTTATGGCTGGAGTAAAATCCTTACGTATTATTCAAAAAAGAGTATTTGCAAGCAGATGGAGAATTCCTTGTTGTACTTTCACATCAATGAAAACACATTTGTTCATAGTAAAATCCCACTGGTATATTTTAGATCTCATTTGACCTAATTTTAATGAAAGGTCATAGGAAGAACAACTGAACTTTAAGATTGCTTCTATATCTGTACTGATTTGTGCATGTTGTGCACAACTACCTTAATCTTCCCTGTTAAGAAGCAGCTGTAAGGAACCCTTCAGAGAGCAAGCCTGCCCTCAGTTCTCCCTGGAGACAAATGTATGCGGATAAGGCCAAATGGCATACAGTCATGGCCATCTTTAAAAGGATGGAGAAACATGGTTACTGTTTGAGATCATCCAGTTTATTTTCTAAAGCGAGCCTGTGTGATAATAAAGAAACTTGAAAGCAAGCAGGACTCACTGGCAAATCCTGTACTATGCCTAGGATGGCTAAAAAGTATTGATTTGGACGATAGCTTCTAGTTTTTCAGCAACACAAGGTCTACCTTTACCAATTTTACTTAAGAGATCTCGAAGTATATATGAACAGATGAATTAAGGATCTCTCTTCTCCCTGAGATGGGTTAGACTTACTCTGTAACGTATTCCATCTTTAAAGCAAACAAGCTACCTAACTTAGAAGACAGGTTTCTAGTACCAGTAAAGCCACACAGAGGTAACATCCCACAATTAAGTAGCAGGTACTATATGTAAATGCAAGAATCAGCACAGACTTGGCTGTCAGGAAACAGGACCTCATTACAGGTGATGATCTATGAAAGGTCTTGGAGTCCCACTTCCAGGAGATGTGTCCTGTTAAGCATTAGCACAAGCTGATCAGAGGTACCAGGTTTCCTTTCTCTATTAAATGCACCTATTGTAACAACTTTTCCCCACTCAGATTACTGGAATGCTGCAGGAAGGAAAACAGGTAAACATACATTTCCGCTTATGAATTTTTTTTTTCAATTTAGTATAAGGTTTTCCATAAATTCTTACTTTGATTTCTTCACATAGAGCCAGTAGACAACACCTGCAACCAGTGCAGCCAGCAGAAGACCGACTACAATCCCCACTATTAGCTTTGCCTGGTCATTAACCTTTTCGCTATTGTCATCTGAAGCAAAGAACAAAAGTTAATGAGAGGACCTATGATAAAGTAAAGCATTACACCATTTCTAAAGAATTTCCATCAGAAACAAGGGGTCAGAAAGTAAAAATTTTTAAAAAAGTAGGCATTGTTCTTAAAACCACATTTAAAGCTTCAAGAAGTTGAGATTCTTAGCCAATCATGGCACTAGCTATTTCAAATCAAGTCCAACACTGAGGGACTGTGGAAATTGTTCAGTGACACTATATAGGTCTGGAACTGAGACAATCAACAGAAAGGGTTGTGGAGATAGAAAGCCATACGTACCATTTCTATCCTCTGGCTCATCGTATTCTGGAATACTTACTGAAATGAAAATTGATAAAATTAAAGACAAAATGTGTTATACCTGAACATCACCTTTAATTGCCTATTTACAGCAATGACAGAAACACTGAAACTTAATGCAGTGTTTGCCAAACAACAAGGTAATTAACCTTATCTTTAAGCAGAAGTCTTTCCTTTGTAACTATAATATATCCAATTGAAGAATCTCATTCAAAACCTGTAATACTAATCTCAGAAATATTTCTGACTGAGTATTTCTGTGCTACCCTTCCACAAACTGTAGCTTCTCACCACCTTTCATCATTGAAAAGTGACATTTGATTTAAGCCCAGTATGGCTGATTTCTGTTCTGAATCAAGTCATACCAGTAATAATAAACTGGAATTTGGGGACTAAAAGATTATGTTAATTTAGTAACAAATAAAGAGTTTTGCCTTCGTAAATAATGTCTTATTTTGCAATATTTTTGTACTATTATGTTGTAATATTATTTTGTAATATTATTTCCAAAAGTAAATAATAGATTGCATACATGAGACAGCTAGCCAAGAAAATCATGAAGACTAAGTGACTTCATCCAGAAAGCTATCAATAAATTTTATGTACTACTGATCCAGACTGGATTGACAATTGCTTGACTTAAGACAAAAAGGTTAAATATCTTAGTATCAACATTACTATGCAGACCTACTCCTCATATGAGCGTGAAGTGTGGGTACTTTATGTGAAACTACAGCTTTAAGGAAATGGTCTTTAGAAAACACTCACTAGCAGAGACGTTCAGGGAGGTCACAGTCCTTTCTAGCTGATTTTCTGCAATGCAAGTTAAGGTCACATTTTCCTCAGGAGCAATTACAATTTTACTGGAAAATTTTCCATTAACATATTTGGTTTCCTCTGTCTGAAAAGGTAAAAAATGAAGATTAGTATCCTTGAAAAACGCAAAGAGCAACACATGCATTACCTGTATTACACATTGAAAGTGTTCAGAGGAAAATAACTTTCAACTAATATTTCAGTTTACCAAACAGTAACAATAGAAATAATGCATTATTTTATTAAATGGTAATGTGAATATTTGCAGAAAACACTTTGGCCAAGATATCCAGTTATAGTTACATTTGGTGTAGTGTGCACTGTAAGACCACTGATGAAGAGGCATTTTGGAGAAAGTTCACCACATCTTGTATTTGCTATTGTTTCTTTTGACTATTTAAAAAATAT
Source organism: Aptenodytes patagonicus (assembly GCF_965638725.1). NCBI lineage: Eukaryota > Metazoa > Chordata > Aves > Sphenisciformes > Spheniscidae > Aptenodytes > Aptenodytes patagonicus. The sequence goes on along the minus strand of NC_134949.1, from coordinate 97,743,033 downwards.
TCCAAGTGACAAAATTCTTAAAGAAAACCCAAAACCAAACTTCTAAGTTTTCATTTCTTTCTTGCTGTTTTTCATTTATGTCTTTATAAGGAAAATAATCACTGTACGTTTTCCACTTTCTGACATTCCAAGTTGTTTCCACACTAAGCATTATTTTGCCAAGATACATCTATTTAGTAGTATCTGCAGTATCTGTACTGTGAGTGAAGTTGTTCCTTAAATTTGCTGTACATCATTCTTAGATTACTACAATGTCCAGAGAAAATTCTTTTCAATCATTTACATAGCTTCAAGATAATTCCTGCCCCATAACTTCAAGTAAATGGACAAATTTTGACAGCTATACATAATTTCTGTGGGACTAAAGCAAAACCTAATGGAGTAATGAAATCTACAGGAGCACTGTGCATTGTACCTGCAGCCTCTGACTGCTTGTATAAATGTCTCATTTATTTTTCCTGCTAAGGCAAAATGTGGCAGTGCTTTGCATGTGATTTGGTAATCAATATGAAAATACTTCAGTTTGCTTATTTTCCAGATATTCTTCCTGCTGCGTATGGGTACTCCTTATTTCTCCCCCAGGATGACTGCATTACGGTTCTGTTTCCAGTGAGAAACAACAAGTATAACCACACAAAAACAACTATAAAAATTAGGACAAAAACCGCAAAGCCCATAAGGAACTATATTGACTGTATTTTCTGACTCGTACTTGCCACATTTCATTACATTTCACCCAGTTAATGCCTACATCAAGTACCCATTTGCTTTCTAATGTAAGTTCTATAGTTCCATCATTATTTGTAAATTCTTTATGCAATGGCAAAATCACCACATTACCCAGATAAAATGACTAAGTGCCCTCACTTAAAAATGCATATTTCATTTGTAACCTTTTCTTCTTCCTTCCAGCTTCAGCTTGTAGCCAGTGGATCTTCTGCGCCTCTACCTGCTCTATTCAAAAAGACCTTTATCGTCAGAAATCATCCATGTAAGTACCATGTAGCTACAGCTACCACTTAACCTTCTCTTAGATAAATGAAATAGACTTAGTTTCTTCAATCTCACTGCCTGGAAAATGTTCCTTGACTTTAAATCACATCTCCTATGCACTATCTTTTGGTGAATAAAGTAATAAGAAGATACTTGCTTTATTTATGATGCTTCCACTACCGGTAACTGTCCATTGCACTGCTGGTTTGGGGAAACCTTCCACATGGCAGATAATTGTTTTAGACATTTTATTTGTGTTGGTTTTCTTTGTCATTTTGATTTGAGGTTTTCCTACAAGAACAATATTACAGTTAACCATTTTGTTTGAAAAGGACAATTAATAATCATAGCTATCTGCTCCCTTACCTTCCACAATAAGTTTAAGTGTCTTTCTTTTCTTTAACCCTTCAACCTCCTGTAGAGTAGTTTCGCAGATGTAGTTTCCAGCATCTTGATACTGCAGACTTGAAAATGATGGACTTGTTTGCATTCTGGTATTGTCCTGATAAAGTAAGGAGTTAATCTCTGAATTCTAACTCAGAATACATTAACCTCTAAATTACAAATGTGACTACTATCAACAGAATTTTTCACATGCTTTGGTAGATTAGAGCCTCACTCTTAAAGTGTTCCCCCATTAATAACCACATTTGAATAGCCGACAGCAACATAACAGCATGAAGAGTGGAAACTACTGGAGGTTTATAAAAGCCACCTCCCTCCTTCTTGAACAACTTCGCTTTCAAATCAAGGGCATAGATGTGATCAATTGTTAGTTCTGAGCTTTTCTAGTGGGCTAGACAAAAACACGAGTGGTACAAGCTGCTTGAGACACAGACAACTCTCCTCTAGGAACCAGGCTTATGAGACCAACATATGCTACTAAACAACCACCAGGTATCATTATTTTTACTTTCCAGCAGTATAGGTTTAATTTAAACCCACGAGCTATGATAGCTACCTTTTTCACCAGCCACTGAACACCAGATGCTAACATCCGATCTCTCAACCTGCCTTGCCCTTTTATTATGTTTATTGGACCCATGACCAAGCTTGCCTCTGAAAAAATGATTAATGAACCCAATTCCTCCAAATGGGCTTTCCTTCTTAGAGGGATCCGATTCTCAGAGGGCCTTGTATAGACCATTTCAAAAAAGCTGTATTTGTTTTACAGTAGGCTTTACTTCTCTCCATTTGAAAACTGAGCCGATAATTACAGTAGCTGATTTTCAGTCATCAACTTGAATCAGTAGCTCTCATTTTAGCAATATGTGTAAGACTCATTTTAACAATATTCTTTAAAAAGCCCAATGAATGACTTCCTTCCTTCCTTCCAAAACACTGAAGTAGCAGCAGTAATATGAAGAGGTGAACACTCGGATGAAGTGTGAAGTAGATTAATTACTGACCTTTATCCAAAACACAGTTGCATTTCTACTAGAAGAAATCGTGCATGACACAGGCAGGGCCTCTCCAATCTGTTTTGTGACTTCCCCGCTAGGAGTAAGCTGCAAATCCAAATCTGGGATAGAAAGAACATTTGTCAAAAGTTCATCTCAGAATGCCTGGCCCATTTCAAAGGCTTACCAAGGAAAGAAAATGTGACTAACTGCACTCATGAAATTCAAGATTTCAGTTCTTCAATAAAATCTAAATCAATTTTACAAGTAAGGGAGAAGAGAGAATTATTCTAAAATAGGCACTGCAGAACATTCACATCTTTACTGTAATTACAGGCTAAAAGGAAAAGCAAAAACTCACTAAGCACTAGAGAAATGGACACTTTTGTTCACCTTGTACTGCTGAAAGAATGACAGAGGAGGTACAAGAAGCTGAAGGAGTACTTCACATAGCAGCATGTGCACCTTGAAAGGGCAAGCACAGAGTGCTGTGAGGGTAGATTGCTACGGGCCAGGTAGGAATGTACCTTCAGGGGAGGACTCGTGCAGGTGGGGACAGATTAACCTAAACACTAAGTGTGGAGAAGAGGATAGGAAGACAAGGGGTAACCTTCTCGAATCTGATAAAACAAGTTGATTTTTATCCTCAGCATCTGGAGAGGATGAGGACGGTCAATACAGGGTGTGTGAGACATGATACTGACTGAAGGGGTGAGGGGTCTGAATTATAGGCTTGGGGGGCCACATATAAGGCCCCTTGATTTATTTGTTTTCGTTTGTAACTTGAAAAGCTATTTTTGTGTAACTCGGAGTCCAAGCTTTTGCCTGACCTGTTTTGGCTCCAGAGAAATTGCAGAGTCAGTGCTAGCTGTGTTTGGCACAAGGCAGGGTGAAAGCCAGTAACAGAAAGGTCAGGAAACACTGCTCTAGATTTTTCCCAGTATATGGATTTGGCGGGCTACCGATTCCTTTTTCAAAAAAAAAAAAATCCTACGCTGAAAGAAAAGCAGAGTTTGCCAAGCTAAACCTCTATTTTGCTTCCCCTCTCACAGTGCCTTGCTTGTAAGCCAAGTTGCCTGGTTGAATGACTACCACAGATGCGTACAGACACACACAGACTCAAATGGCAAGCCTGCATGATTTCATCACCAACATAGTACTTGCTGGAAAAGGACTGCAAAACATCCTTTTGGCTTTTAAGCAGAGTTTAAAAAACACTTAAGGCAAAATCACAGTTGGTAGGGGAAAGCGAAAATAGTAAGTCTTCCTTAATAAAACAGTGAACTTAGCTACTGGCTTCATTCAGTGGTTGCCCTGGGAACACCATTATAATTAAAGGCAGAACTTCAGGGAACAACTAGGGTTCATCCTGTGCTATTAGTCTGCGTTATTATCTGTGTTACGAGTCCAATGCCCAGTCTGAGAGGTCACAAGAACTGTACCTTCATCTGTGCATTAGTAAAGCAAAGATCTTACCGAAGAGGTAAAATGGCATTTTGTTTCTATATTCCTATGGGGATTTCTCCCCCTGCCTCCCTAAACTAGTAAATGCAACCCAACTAACAAGGTACTCCAGATCTTACCATTGCTTCCACAAGAAAAAAAAAAGAAAAAAAAGACAAGACTCAGCCAGTTAGCATTTGTATATCGATTCAGGTGGTGCATGGGATGTGTTTCTTCTTGCTCTGTTACTCTTGAGCACATACTACCAAGGCAGAAGGGTAGTTGAAGAAAAAGCTAAGATTTTTTTTTTTTTTTCTTCCCCTCAGAGTGACTTTCCTTCAACATCTACTTAAACCTTTTGTTCTTTGAAGCAAGATAGTACCTTAAATCCAAGAGATCACCCAAAGACCATACAGGAGGGATTCCTCTCGCATACGCCACAGGAAGCAGAAACTCATTAAGTTTTTGGCCTTCATCTCAAGCAAAACTGACACTGAGCCCAGAGCAATCCTTCAATCCAGCGTTCCTCCAAGGTAGCATGCCTGCACCCCCCGCCCCTCCCCTTTTTGTCATATAACTGAGACTACAATCCCTCTCACACAGTGGTCTTGGTTGCTATAGAAGTTCAGGAAAATTTACAGTGTGCGAGATGAACTGCATAGCTCAGAGCAGTATTTGTAAGGTGATTTATGGAGGCAAGTACAGAATTAAGCTACTGTTTAACACAGGATCCCCTCTAGGAACTCAATATAGGGCAATTTGATTTGGATTAATATTCTGCCAGTTTATCTGTAGGGTCCACAAAAAAAGTGATGTAGATACTTTTACCTCTCAACTTATATGATCCATTAGTAAATAATCTCTCCTTGGTACAGAAATATGAGGAGAAAATATTTCTTGTACACAGAAGACTGTCAAAATTCATTTTCCTTGCCGTTGAAAGAAAAACTTTGTTGCAGGAATTTTCCATACATTTCCCGTTTAGCTTTGAAATGTTCTCCATAAACAAACTTCTCAACAAGCACCATTTTCAATATATAGCACTTAATATGGCCTCACTTGAAGCCTTGCATCGATTTCAGTGCTGCCTTTGCATACCAAGTAGCACAGGGAAGAGGCAAAGAATGCGTTCTGCCTGTATTACCACATCATGTGAGAGAGGTATGGAATTAACGTGGGGAAGACTGGAGCAAACATTTCAGTTTTGAAACTCTATTGCACATACAGGACAGGTTCCCAGAATTTAAAGGAAGCCTCCGATGGAATACTGTGCTACGACTGGGAAAACTACGCACAGCATTTGCCTGTAGTCTGAACTCCCCAAGTATACTAGCAGACAACCAGAAACTTCTCCTAGTATACCGAGAATAGATTTTTCCATGAAACATTCAAAAGGTGATTTCCCCTGTATCTTCAATGAGTCTGTAGCACAAGAAAAGACTATAAAAAAATACCTACGGAGAAACACAAATGCTAAATTTCTAAAACCTTTAATTTACTGGAAGGTTTGCAAACCTATTTCCCCAGAAAACACATCTTAGCAGAAAGGAAAGCATCACTAAGAGGAAGTTCCACAGCCCTATTCCATACCGGGTTGTACGTGCAGAAACAATTATAGCAAGAGACAAAGAAAAGGGACTGTGGGTTGAAACAGTCACCTGCTTCTTCATAGCTGAGGGAAGGTACACGACCTGTCCTCTACTGCTAGGTGCTTTCCTTGCCTAGCACAGGGTATGCTTCTATAGCAGTTTAAGTGATTGTAAACAGGTTTTGCCTCAACCCCCTCCCTTTTTCCTTCCTGGCCTCTGCCAGTTTTGCTCACCTGATCCTGGGCAAACTCACTCAAGGAACAGAGCTGGCAGAAAATTAACAACCTAGTGTAAAAAAAACCCAAACCTGCAACATAGATCCTGTTCTGTTGCTCCCTCTGTTGAGGGACAAATCACACCAACCACAAGCGCTCAGTTCTGCCGGACTTCAAACTGGGACCTTGCTACACAGATCCTGCACCTGCTCTGAGGGGCAAGAGCCCAGGTTGTCCAGTTGGTCCCTTATGTTCCGTGGGTAAGGAAGAGACTCCTCCTTCCCCCCTCAATTTGCTTTATAAATAAAGCATTTCCCTAAACATTATGGGTAACTCAGATGCTTTAACATCAATTTTCATCTTTCTGTGAATCTCATAATTTACATTCATCTTGGAAAAAAAGAGCTTGGTATTGAGCCAGAATATTTTTCTACAAAAATATTTAAGGGCTATAATGTGCTAATGTATTTTCATACCAGCAAGAAGCTTTCCCTACCTAGACACTGAAAGGAACCAGTGTAATTATAATGCTCAATAAAACCTGTTTGGGGAAAAAGCACTACAGTTGAAATGTTACAAATTACTATAAGTAGATTCACAGATTTATACTAAAATTATTATATTGCCTGGTTTTTGTTGTGGTTTTTTTTTTTTTAAGTGAAAATAAAAAAAAAAATCTAAAGTGCCAAGATTGGATGCGAGGAAACAAAAAGCCCTGACTCAGAATGAAGGCTTTTTCAGTGTAACGCCATAAACAGGAATATTCATCCACATGTGAAAAGGTAAGCAATAAAGGAAAAGAGAGAGGAAAAAGTAGGATTTGATGGGTGTTAATAAGTATTGTTTGAAGGAGAAAAAACACCAGGGAGGCATAAAAAAATTCTGAAGATCTAACAACAAAAATATGTAAGTACATTAGAATCAGAAAGTACTAAAAATTAGGGAGTTATGCTGGAAAATTAATATAAAAGTAAGCAATTAACAGATGGAGAAGGATATTACAAAGCATCTACGGATTTTATGACTTTTTCAAGGAAGTCCCCCTCACTAGAAAACATGCTGCAGAAATGCTTTAGACCAGCATAAGACAAGACACTGAAGTAGCTTTAAGACAGATTGTCACACAAAGGTCTGGGCATTCAGAACGTTACAGAACTACTCCAGGCCACTGCTCCTCACTAAGCAAAGGCTTTATTGCAGATAGAGGTCTTTAAGAAAAACAAACGAAAACGAACCCTAAGTGAAGCGAAGCAGTAGGGTACTAGATTGTACCTACGAGTTCTGAGTAGCTGCACTAGCTGCCAACACTGGAAAGACTTCTGTCAAGAAAATACATACTTCTCTTGTGTAGTAAAGCTCTTCTGACATGCAGACAAAATAGCGGAGAAAGGAAAACTGGCTTGTTATAACTTGGAGCTGAAGAAGCCATTCTTTAGAGTAACTATTTATGGAACTACAAGTAGACATGCAATCCACTTGGAGTAAAATAAAAGGGTCAGTTATACCACAGCAAACTACCAGCAAGCTACCTTTGATATTGGGCAGCTAGCGGCAGTACTACGGAGCTCTCTTCAGATCTTACATACCCTGACTCTTGGCAAAGAGAAGGGGTGGGTAGGAAAACAGCAGATGACCTTATTAAATGCAACATATCCATTAAATGGAATACTGTAATTATTCATGTACAGATACATTCTGCATGCATTGTACCTCTTCCAAAAAAAAAAATCAGAACCAAGTATACAAACATGAAGTTTCTTTTTATGTAAAGTATAACTACTCTGGAAGCCTTTAAACTTCATTATCCATCATGTCCCTCTGAACCTGTAAACAAAGGTATTTGTGCTACTGGGAAGACTACAGACCATCAATGTTTCTAGGGGAAACCTAGTACCATGGGACTGAGCCTCATTTCACAGCTGTGATAGTACAAAGTTTGAAGGAGTTCCTGCTCTTGTTTTCTCACATAAAGAGATTAAAAGCAACCATTGAAAAGCAACCATTGCTTCAATGGTTCAACCAGTTCAATGGCTGCTTTTAAAGTGGTGCTGATAAAGTGTGAGTAAATACTCTAGTATCCAGCTAAAGAAACTTCACTGAGCTCTGTAGCTCTCATCATTCTGGGAAAAGTGAAAAAAGCAGCTTGTCCTATGTGAACATAATGCATTCCTAAGCCTCTTCTCTAGACTCCTTACATGTTAACCTCATTGAGATAAGATGAAAGGATATTAGACTAATGTGAATTTGACTATGAAGAATGACCTTCAGTGATACCAGTGTGGGCCAGCTTGTGTGTTTGACTACGTTATAAGGCACAGCTGGAGCACAGTAATTTGCCATATATATATATGTTCACAAGTGAAACATAAAATATCAGAATTTTCACTGTATGTGACAGTGCAAGAATATAATCTACTATACAAAGGTTACGTAAAGTGAATCTGTATCTAAGCCAATGAATTGAGAAAGTTAAAGTTTTCAAACAGAAATACATCAGAAAAAGTAAAAAAAAAAAAAAAATCTGACACTAAACCAACCACATCATTCAGTTCTCCTGTAGGTTAACTGGACTAATCTACCTAAGTAAAGGAGAGAGAGACCACCCCAGAAGGTGCAAGATAGTTTTGTATCCTAACTCGGAGCACAAAATGCAGTGACTTACAGTGCACAGTGATGGTCGTCGAGTCCATCATGCTTTTGTCAGTCAGAGAGCACTTGTATTCTCCTGTTGCATTTCGCTTCACATCTGTCATTACGTAAGTATCTGAGCTTCTTATACCTTCTGCTTCTCCCTGTGGATGGAAAACAAAACTTCTATTGTATATGGGCCTGCTAAAAACATGCATTTCTGTTGAGGTTTTTTATTATTATAAGGATCCTGAAATACTCCAAAATATGTAAAGACACAGCATCACTGAAGTGTAGTTGCCTACTAATAACGTTAAGGTTTATTTCCTGCATGACAGCATGGTTTTAGAAAACACCTACAATTAAAAGCTTACTTTTTAATTGAATGACTAACTTATCTTAAGAGGACATTAAAGTATAAAATCTGAAAGTTTAGCAGAAAGAAAATGGGAAGAAAACAAAAGACTGAAACAGTCTACAAATAAGAACGTTAGAGAAATCACAACAGCAAAACAAGTTGTGTTTCTAAATCTGTATCTGAAAAGATATACTCAGTTTAGGAAAAACCATGAAATGAATTGTGCTGCATTACACATTTTTAAACAGCACAAGCAAACCTTGCTCTATCCATATCATGGTACGGAGCCTGATATAACTCAAATATAATATGAGTCAGTATACACTGACTCATGTGCAGTTACCTACAGAAACTGGTGTTCTGAATTAGCCAGAAAATGTTGCTTTCTGGCTGTCCAGTTCCCACCTGATTACAACTGACTGATTTAGGTCACCTTTGAAACGAGCATAGAATGATACCCTATTTCATATCTCTGAATCCAGAAAGAGATTTACCAGGTTTGTCACAATATCCCTAGGTCTTGCAAAGAAACCAGCAATTCCAGCTCTCCTTGAGAGAAAGGACTAGTATCAGGTAACAGGGAAACTGAAGATAAGACAATCTGGGGTGTTTAGCTCGCTCACTGTGATCCTGGAACAAGGAGAGATACCACACACTTTTCCCTGGCATATAGTGAGTTCCTAGGGTGACTCACTGAACCTAAATGGCTGTTCTGAGATAAGAGGACTTCAGCTCCTAGTTTCCCTTGCTGCTCTTCAGCAATTCAAACATGCCAGGAGTCCAAAGTAGATGAGGATTATGTTTAAAGGGTGACATGCAGTTTTTGAAATACCTGAAAGCATGCCACTGCTTTTGGCCTCTCTCAAGATCAGCTCTGCTCACTACTGCAGTAGGAACAAAAAAAGGGGTATAAAATAGGAGAGAGAGAAGCAGGACACGGGAAGCAAGACTAGGAATCTCAGAATATAAAGCCACATCCGTCTGTGGATTTCACCAATACTAAGAAGATTAATGGAACCAAAGCCTTTATTTTTCTCAATTTGCATCTTATGCATTTGACAGATTTGTCCTACGCTTTCTCTTGCACAGTCGCACTGGTTCTTTTTTTGTGTTATTATGCCACCAAACAATTAATTAATTACATTGCACAAATATTCATCTGTGAAAGTCCAAAAAAAGCTGAATTAATTTCCTGTACTTTCACTGCTGGATCTTTGGCTGTTATGACCGAAGGTGAGGTGATTTCATTCAACGTGCTAAACCCCTTTTGTCAAAACTGCTTCTTATCAAAATATCTGATGTTGGGAAATGAAGCCTAACAATTTTTAGTAGGTCCAAACCCCAAAAAACTTCAGGTGGGGTGGGGGGAAGGAGAGGTTCTTTCCAAATATTTTGCCAATGAGGCGTTCTCAGAGAGTCTGATGTAATGGCCAATGTCTTATCTTCAGTTTTAGTCACATCAAATTCCTTCCTTCATTTGGTATAAAATCACGTATACACTGACACATAGCAATGTCTGTATGAAGGGATGATACAGAATATTTCACTATGCAGTGACAGCGAGGCAGGACTTACTGGAATGTAAAACAGAAACTCCTGTGGAGGAGGGTTGCCATTTCCTGAGCACTTCAGAGTGATGTTATCGCCTTCTTTAATGGTACTACTTTGTGACAGCACTTGAATAGTCACCTTCTCTGTTGGATCTGTGAAAATAATGTACACATTTAATAGCTTCTGCAAAAAACCACACAGTAACACTATGCATATGATATTCATGGCCGAAGACTACGTGATTTTATCATCAAGCAGGTGAAGGTATTTGCATGTGTAGATCTTTTTATAAAAGAACTGAAGTTAATCACACTTCCTATATTTTTGCAAATGAAGTAAGTGCAAAGCAGCCAGATGATACAAAATTTGTTTTTCTTCGCCAAAATACCTGTAACTGAAACAGCAATTATTACAAACATCATGTGCTTAAAAGAAAAAAACCCTGATCAGTATGAGCAGTTTCATGGTGTGATTTCATTATGAGGGATTAACTTGTGAAGCTCGCTGTTTGGAGGACTGCAGCAATCGGAAAAACAACTGAAGCTCTCAACGCCTTGCGTTCGTACTAGATAATAGCCTTCTTGCATTAAAAAGAAAGAAATATGAACTAAGCGACTATGTTCAGCCTATTCAATATGCTGATCACTACAGGCTTTCAGAAAGATCAATTTGGTGAACATAATAGGACCCTTAACATAGTCAACAGAACTGTAAATGTAACATATTTCTGTCACGTTCAGTGAAGTTGAACTATAACTTACATTTTACTTTCGTAATTTTTTTAAGGCGAAGACAGAGTATACTTTAATAGATGCTATTCTTCCTAAGTAGAAGCCTAAGTATAATTTTTCAAAAACAAAGTAAAATGAACAAAATTAAAGGAAATAATATAGGCAGATAACTCTCACTGTTTTAATTTCAATGAATAAATAAAATTCTACCGAAGATGCCAGTCTTGCATTAAGACACAGTACAGTGCACCTTATTAGACACTAAAAGAAATCTACACAACAGAGAAACCCTTGCCTGACAGTTGATTTTGGGTGTTTAGTGAAGCATGTGCTCTACAGCCCTTCCGACCCTTAAGGCATTCATCATGTGTGTCTTCTGCTATGGGATTTCTCAGTAACAGGAGCTGCATTCTGCTGTGGCCTCTCAATGACTGAAAGCCCTGACACGGCTTCTCACTCCTCATAGGATTGGTGGTACCGGGTTTCAACAAGCCACATCCTCCCTCCTTCAGGTGCAATAGCCTTGGCTCCGTTCCACGTCCAAACAGCTTCCAGCTCAGTACCTTCAGAGCTGAAGCGCAACTCTGCCTGCTTAGGAAAGGGAAGTCCAGCATCGCTGCTGGTGTGAAATACAACAGATGCGATGAAGTAGCTGGCCAGGAATTACACGCACGCCTCTTGGTGGCTGCTGGGCCAAAACCCCAGTTTCAGGGGGCTGTCTGGTGAGCTAGCCTGCTGCAGGAGCTTGTCAAGTTTATGTGAAGGTGACCGAATGTGAAAAAGTTATCATAAAGGATGTCTAGATATACCCTGGAATCATTTAGGCTTTGTCTCAAGACTGAAAAGGGATCAATTATAACGAGAAAGACTTTAGTTTGGAACAAGTTTTTCCACAGAGATGAACAGAACTGGATTAAAAATGGACACAATTAAACAAGAATGACACTCTTGCAAACCACCAGACTTTCCTGTAGGAATATCTTACCCTTCTGTCTTCTGCAATCAACCAGGAGAAAATTTTTAATTTCATTCTCTAAACTGGAAAAGAAAAATAAATCTACAGAAGTAAATAGCAAATGACTAATTAAATTGTTCTCTAAGCTGAACAGGTCACCCTTCTGACGAAGACAGAACCTGATGACTGGAAGACAGTGTTCAATGCAATGCTGAGTGCTGCTTAGCATGAGTAATGTGCTCCCCTGTTTTCGCTAATAAACAGGAGCATCCTGGTGAAGGTATATCTTGCCTCTTAGTGGCACATACACCTGGCTTGGCCCATCTTACCTTGTGCTTTTGTAAACCTGAGACTTTGTATCCGCTTTCTGCAAGAGCAAAATTCTAGGAGCCAGCACCAAAAGGCAGTTATTTAGTAAATGAATGCTGCTATCCCAGACTCGCCATGGCCACAACTGACATCATTCTGCACAATTTCAAGAAAACTACCAATGCTGGAAGCAGCATGAGTATAAAGTGTCTTTGAGTCTAATCTGTTATGTAAAGGACTTTATCCATAACAAGACAGACACTTAACAACAGGGCATGATTGGAAAGTTTGCCTGACAAACATTATCTTTTCATACCGATTAACGCTGAGCAGAGCCCAACACAACTGGAGTCTAGATAATTTAGATATCTGAGATACCATCTAACCATCCAGCTCCAGGAGTTCTCTTGTATTACTCATGTTGATTTCGGTAGCTTGCTTGCTACACAGCTGCAAACCAGAGCCCACAGTTAAGTGCTGATAACTGCTGCTAGCTGAGCTAAGTTATCCATTTCCAACTAGCATCCAGCTCGGCAGGAGCTAATTCATAGAATCATAGAATCATTAAGGTTGGAAAAGACCTCTAAGATCGAGTCCAACCATCAACCCAACACCACCATGCCCACTAAACCATGTCCCTAAGCGCCTCATCTACTCGTCTTTTAAATACCTCCAGGGATGGGGACTCAACCACTTCCCTGGGCAGCCTGTTCCAATGTTTAACCACTCTTTCAGTAAAGACATTTTTCCTCATGTCCAATCTAAACCTCCCCTGGAGCAACTTGAGGCCATCTCCTCTCATCCTATCACTTGTTACTTGGGAAAAGAGACTGACCCCCACCTCGCTACAACCTCCTTTCAGGTAGTTGTAAAGAGCGATGAGGTCTCCCCTCAGCCTCCTCTTCTCCAGACTAAACAACCCCAGTTCCCTCAGCCACTCCTCATAAGACTTGTTCTCCAGATCCCTCACCAGCCTTGTTGCCCTTCTCTGGACACGCTCCAGCACCTCAACGTCCTTCTTGTAGTGAGGGGCCCAAAACTGAACACAGTATTCGAGGTGCGGCCTCACCAGTGCCGAGTACAGGGGCACGATCACTTCCCTACTCCTGCTGGCCACACGATTTCTGATACAGGCCAGGATGCCATTGGCCTTCTTGGCCACCTGGGCACCCTGCCGGCTCACGTTCAGCCGGCTGTCAACCAGCACCCCCAGGTCCTTTTCCGACAGGCAGCTTTCCAGCCACTCTTCCCCAAGCCTGTAGCGCTGCATGGGGTTGTTGGGGCCGAAGTGCAGGACCTGGCACTTGGCCTTGTTGAATCTCATACAGTTGGCCTCGGCCCATCGATCCAGCCTGTCCAGGTCCCTCTGCAGAGCCTTCCTACCCTCGAGCAGATCAACACTCCTGCCCAACTTGGTGTCGTCTGCAAACCCACTGAGGGTGCACTCAATCCCCTCATCCAGATCATTGATAAAGATATTGAACAAGACCGGCCCCAAAACTGAGCCCTGGGGAACACCGCTCGTGACTGGCTGCTAATCTGTCACTCTTCTTATACTATGTTACAGTGGCTGGTTGCTTCCAGGATGTCAATTAGCTATTAAACACTTAAGTACTAGAGACTGCACTAACCCAGAGCTAAAAAACCCCAGTAAAACATTTCTCAAATCCTGACTGAACAGGTCTTTAAAAAAACTCCTGTGCAGGCATTGTTTTAAGCATACTCTCCCCATTTCTTTATGATAAATTGGTAAGTTGCAAGGAATCATGCTAAATACCAGAATGAAGAGCAGGTCGTCTTTATGATTTTTTCCTACTTGTTTCAGAGATGCAAAAATAATAGTTTTGACAGCCAATCTGAAAAAAAAGGCTGAAAGAAAGACTTCCATTTCTTAGAGTTGGAGTCTGCCATTTTTTTTCATCTGCATTACATTCGACTCATTAAAAAAAAATATCACATTTATTTAGAAAGAAACTAGGATCACTGAACCAAATTAAAAAACAAAAACAAATCAGACATGTCATTATCATCAGTTAACATCAGTCAAGAAATCCATCTGTTGAAGCTTTGGACATCTATTAATAGAGTTTCAAAAATTCATTTGGAGATGCATTTGAGCAGAGTAAGGAATTGAAGTTACAGCAAATGAAAATACTCAGAAAGGACATTGGGTAACCCCATACTCTAAAGCCAAAGTTGATACTTGAGGCCTCTTCAGTACTGAAGGGGTACTGAAGGGTGTGCCTGCCTCCCACTGCTGGCTAATTAGCAGTACAATGATACTGTCCATCTCTGGAGGACGAACTATCTTAATTAAACTGTGTGTTACTAGACCAGGATTAAAAGAGCTAGTCTAGCAAACATTAAATCTTTAATATGGAGTGTACGTGATATCTGGCGCAGTAACTATTCTGCAGTGCTGTGCAGCCTTCTTTTTCCTTCACGTTGAGTAGTTCTTAATTGCAAGCGCACATAGTACATGCATCGCAGAAATCCGCAAGAGCCTCATCCTCAACAGGTGAAGCAGCCTAACGCATGAAAGCAGTGGGGAAATGGGGACAGCAGAGCATCTCTTGGCAAGTAACAGCAACAAGTGCTTTCTGGTCATTACACTTCTGTGACACTACTGTGAACATCTGCATTCACAGCAGGAGTTATTCACAGTCATGGGGCTCCACAGACGACAGAAAAAAAACTCCAGTGAAATTTGGTACCCAACTTTAAAGCAAACCAAAAGTTTGGGTCACTCTAGCTTTAAAGTGACGGGCTAGGTGTCTGCAGGCTTGAAATCTTTGTGTTATTTCCAAGGATAATGGTTACTGTCCCAGAGGTTTTCTCCTCCATTAGTTCTGCTGGTTGTCGTTCTGGAGAAACAGCTGGTGAAAATAAGGCCTTAATTTATACTCTGGCTTCACCAGGTGAAAACAAGGAGCAACTGCTCCAAGGTTTGATTTGATTTGACCAAGGTCAAAACAGATCCCCTACTCTGCTCCTCAACAAATGTTACCCATGAAGGAGAAGCAACTAATCATCTAGGTAGAACATACCCTGCCACTTCAAGCCTGTAGCTTTTGTTTTCAAGGCAACGGAACACACCTGCTAGCTGGAGAAATCCAGTGCCTTACTAATTTTCTTTGTATTCAGCTGGATTACAGAGTTGTCACACAATGTATACTAAGACCCAATTAGATGTCTGGACTGTATACTTAGACCCTATCATTCCCAAAACAGGGACTTCTCTTTTATAAGCTGAGGTATTACCTGAAGTGTACGGAAAGATAACACCTGACTGGACATCTTGCATATCTTCTGTTCCTCTTCATCCTGCTATGACCTGCTGCCTTCTACAGTCCTTCAGAAGTGTCATTTTACAATGAAACTCCTCTTCCCTCCTTTCTAACTGCTGCCACCCCCTCTGACCTTTCCTTGCCAACTGACTTTATTCAAAGGAGAATTACGATTTCCACATCAGTCAGTAACACAGTAAGGGAGTTGCTTCAGGACATAGGCCAGCTAGAAGTAATGATTTACACAAATTCTCTACTTAAAAGTCTACCAGTATTCAAAGGATACATTTTAAATGTAAAAGTCAGCATCTAACAGCTGTGGAGAAGCCACTGCATTTTGTGCAAGGTAGTCTGCCAGTATTAGCTGTTTGGTGCTGACTCTGCAAAAACGAAAAACATTTCAGTATACTAAAAAACTATATTGTGTATTTATTGTGTATTTCAGGGGGCACAGGCAGTGACTCTAATCAACCACTCTAACTTCTGTTAAAGTTCTGAAAAGCCCATTTCACTGTAACTTTTTGTGGTTACCACTTTCCTCTTGTCAATGCAATCCTGATAGTCAGTATTCTACTGTTAGAAAGGAAGAATTCTCAGGTAAATCTGAAGATAAGTAAAAATTACACAGACAACGTACTCGGACCTTCTTGCTGCAAACCAGCTTTGAAGAAACTGTCTCGACAGCCAAGCAGCAACGTCTCTGTAATTTTGTAAACTGTCTCTGATTTTGCTTTTTCCCCACGAGGTAGACTTTGTATGGCAATAGATGCTTTTTAATAACTTACAGTGAACATCGAAGACAACTGGTTTAGACTGTATTGTTTTCTGGCCAGATGGTCCATAATATGTCACAATGCAAGAAAACTTGGCATTTGCATCTTCCTTTGTTGGCACGTACTGAAGAGATGATGTCATGGTGAAGAGTCCAGTTGATTTGTCCACAATCTTTTGCAAATTTATGACCACAACTGAAAAGGAAATACTATTTCAGTGTCACACAGATAGAATTTGCAACCTTTTTCCTACATTTTGTTGCCTGCTCTGTATTTGTTATCAGGCTGCAAACATGCAAGCCACATGACAAGTTACCCAAGAGACTGTACAAACAGTTTTCCTCCAGTATTGCCACTGACGTATACCAGGAACATTTTATCAACAACATACTCCTAACATACTGTACATTTTAAACCAAATCAAAACAAAAAACTCATTGCAAACTGGTCAGTTTTTTTTACTATAAATCCCAGCTTACTTTGTAAGCCAGAAAGAAGGCCTCAAAAACGCTGGCAAAAACAATTTTATACACATTTATAACTTAATTTTGTAAGCATTCTCTATTTTATGGAACGTAAAATATTGTGGTCTGATCAGCCTGTCAAAATCAAAGTTGAAAGGGAGGGGGGGAAAAAAAATGTTCTTCCTAAATATCCTGGAGAGTAAATACCTGTATAAGGAGACTTGATCTACATGGTCTAAAACACAATACTGGACAGGTGTGAAATTGAGACAGTTAATACCTTGTAAGAAGTTGGGTATTAGATACAGGTTTCTACTAGCTACATAGGCTCAAGAATAACTTTGTAATAGCATTAACAAAAGCAACCCTCCACCCCATAATGTGGTTTTAAAGCTGGAACTGTAAGAGAGGTATTATATGGCGTAGCTTGGGTGCTCTGAAAGGCCTAGAGGTTTCCTTTCAGCTTCATCCTTCTGTATGAGTAGTCTTCCTCAAAGGAACAATACGTTAGACTAAAGCAGAGCAACTCTTATAAAAACAGTTCTTCATACATGCACCTCTCTGTGGATTCAGAGACATTGGCCATTATTGAAACGTACCTTCTTCCACGGGCTGCAAAACTCTCCCATTTTTGTACCACGTAACATTGCCTTCAGGATAACTATCTCGTGTGACGCACTCCCCGAGCTGCAAAACAGATAGGAATTATTCGCTGTTTTTCTCCACTATGTTTTAATATAATTCTATTTTTGCTTATGCTGCTTTGATAAAAACTTCTAGAAAGTTCAAATGCTTAACCCCAACCATTTTTCTTGAATAGGACAAATCCCATCAGTGAGGCTTAGGTACAATTTAGAAGAGGGTTCCGTGGTGGGTTTAAGATCAGGATGTCCCCTGCTTGCAGAATCAGGCAGGGCTAATACAGTAATGGCGAGGGAACTACTCTGTGCTCAGCCTGGCTATAGACCACAATCTCTCACAAGCAGGTCTGCACGCACAAACGCACACACACACACGCCCTCTCTGAGCCTCAGTCCATCACCTCTCTCCGTCTTGACTGCAAAGGGACTTCAGGCAGCCATCAGGCACATAACTTTGAGGGAGAATGCTGCTCTTACCATTTGTAGCTTCTCTGTTTCTAAGAAGTCTGCTTGATGTAAGATTTCTGGTTGAGAGGGTTGTTCTAAAACATAAATAGGATAAAAGTACTAGTGAAGGGAGCACAACCAGCTGTTTGAAAAACAAAAAGTTACTAAAAGATACATAGACTTTGAGACTAAATAGAACAATCTGGCCTGGTATATTCTTACCTACACTTTGCCATTAAAAGAAGAAGAAGTGACATACTTCTACCTCAATATTAGCAAATGGATTGAAAAGGAAAAACCATCACCTTAAAACGTGTCATACTTTCCATAATGAATTCCATGCATTCTGACAATGTATATTTTAGCCAGGCAGACTAGTTCAGCACCTGGGAGGAGAGAACCTGATCTGCTCTATCTGATTTATATGATACACATGCTGGAGAAGGAACCAGTGGTACAGAAACTATAGCAACAGAAAAGCAGCTTTACTGTGGATATTACTGTAGCTGAGCTGTCACGTTATAAGGGAACAAATTCAACCTAATCATTCGTCTAATGTTTATTTTTCCTAACTGGGATTGTTACATTTAAGAAATTTAGATGATAGAGATAAGTGTAATTACTTTAACTGATTCTGAGTTAGTTATGACTCTCTTAAAAAAAATAAACTTTTTCTTCAGTGCCAGTATGTCTTCTTATTTACTTTTATTATGGTAGATGGACCTCTTAGCTTGCCAAAGTGGAGGATCTATCAGCATTTCCATCATAAAAAACTACTTTCTGGAGACTATATAACTTGTCTGTTAAAATAGTTTGGCCTGAAGCCCGGAATGCAAATTTTTATCTCCAAAAGAGACAGTTTTCCTCACAATTTTAAGAGGGGGGGACGGGACACCTCAATGTTTATACAGTTGAAGAAAGCCTCTGCACCCTAGCTATACTGCTTAAATAAGCCTACGCATTATATACTTTCACAGACTGAAACATTCTTAACCATGCCAGCTTACAGAACCTTTTTCCCAAACCAAGCTCCCTATGAAATAATGTATGTATATCAGTAATCGCAGCCCAAAGTGAACTTCACACCATCTTGCCAAAATCTCAGCACACTGATGAAGTTACTGATGTGCAGGTGTACTGCTCCTGCTGTCACAAAGATAGCAAGCCAACATGTTTCCACAATAATCCATTCATTCTGTGTGCATGTGTTTGTGTGCACACAAATGTACAGATACTCTTTGCCAGGATGGAGCAAGAACAACAGCACAAAAGGGAAATGAAAGGCAATAAAAGAAGCTGTTCATTTGACATTTTCAAACAACTTTGCTTGTGGCAAAAAAACCAAAAAACAAACAAAACAGTCAAAGCTATATACCAAGACCATCACAATTTCTTCAAAGGGCTAACAAAAAAAATTTTTTTTTTTTTTAAAATATGTGCATGTTTAATTCTCTTTTGTTAGTTTTAAAGGAAAAAGGTTAACCTATTTTCTGTAAGAACCTGTCAAGGACAAAGCATTTTCATGTCAGTTCAAGCAAATTAGGTTTTACAAGACCATTAACAGGCCTTCTGGTTCAGATTTTCGGGTCCCATAAACAGGTATAGTTGGCTGCCTGTCACGGTCACCAGTTGATTAAACCACAAACCACAACACTTTCCCCCACCTCAGCTTTGCTTCCTTTCATCTCGTGTCCCCCAGGAGCAGTTCAGGAAGACTTACTCTGTGCTTTGGACCCACCCCACAATGCTCCTACCGAGGGAAGGGGAGGACCTCCTGCTCCGTATGCTCCTGTATGGCTCTCCCTGTTTTGAGTGCTCTGGTGACCGAGCAGATGCTCCAGTTGAGAGGCCAGCACCTGCTCTCTCAGAGCAGCCTCCGAAAGGACACACCTGCTGCCAGATCCCCACAGCTGCAGCATGTGCGCCAAGGTAATTCACTATAAAAGACTTATTTGGCATTTACTAGCTCAGCGTCTGAAGCGAGAAGAAATTTTAAACTTGGCAACAGCAGAGCCCACTTTGGTGGGTTTGCAACTTCAGCACGCTGCTTATCTCTCAGCTTAAGAGCTTGCCAGAGTACTTTGCAACTCTATATAGGCCCTATAATAGGGGGCAAAAGAGCTCACCGCCTGCAAAAGCCAAGCATTGGTGTAGCAGGACAGCAGCTCATGTGCACTGGGCTGCCCTGCTTTGGAAACTGGCCATTTAATTCCAGAAAAAAGATGCTGACAGGATCCATCTGGAAAGCTGGTAGAGCTTGTTTGAGTAGTCCGGTGAGTGAGACTAGCAGGTGGTACCTGTGCAATGAGCCATTTCAGCTCGTTAGTTCTGAGTTAATCAGGTAGCACGGCTGAGGACGTGACAAGCTCCAGTGAAGCCCAGCTTCAGTCAGGGCTTCTGGGATACAGCTGAGTTTCAGGTACACAAGACTTTTGGTTTATGAGGGTTCGCACCGCTGCAGCCTAGCGCTGTATCTGTGATTCAACAAGTTAGAAACTCCACCGGTTGAATAAATGAAGCTTGCAGTCTACTCTTAACTCTTTCGTAATGAGAACAAGCAAGCAAGCAATAACAAAAAATGAAACCCCCAAAACCAGACTCAAGGAAGTTAAATGCAAAGAACAGTTAAGAGAACCCTAAATAAAGTTGTGAACTTAAAATGAAAAGCTGCAAAGGTAATTTTTTCTTGCAGTGCTAAGTCGGCCATATTACATGCGTGGCATCCTCTATTCTTATCTTCCTTAGTAAACAGAAGCTTTCTCTATTAGTATTAATGCATACAATAAAACACACAAGCTGTGCTCCGTGGCTGAGTTAGCATTGTGTTAATATCTAGTATAGTACACAGTAATTCAAGCAGTTAGCATTTTGTTTCACCATATACCACTCTCATCTACATTATTTACTGCTGTGCGATAAACAAACATAATTCTTTATCATTTCCTTTGAAGCGCTGTGTTTACTATGCACGCTCTGAGCACACTCCTCCGTGTTGTCATTAATTCGATTGTTCTTGCAGTCAAACTGAAAGTGAAATGAGGGAAAGGAATTACCGTTGACTCCTAGTGTAGCTTCAAACTGATCCATGCCACTGACAAACTTCTACCTAGACACCACCGACAACTCCCTGACACCTTCTCCCTGAGAGAAGAGTAAGGGTGCCCTTCCAAAACATGAATTCACATTTTTCAAGCAGAAGTGTGATGTTTGAAACTGCCCATCCTTGCAAGCAATGCGTTCCCACAACAGAGACTTACTCTGACTGTGTAAACCTGCATCTGTGTAAATCTGCATCTGAAGAGCAACAAAGACCAAAAAAAGCCATATAAAAACACGAAGCTGAGGAAGATATCCACTGCAGTCACAAGGCAGCATTTACAAACATTAAGCTTAGCCTCTGCAGATCTGCGCCCCTAAAAAGGAGTAACGGACGCCTCCACAAGCTGAGTCAGGGTTTGAGGGATTATACGTCTGCTCTGAATCAGCACCAGGAAGAAGCCAGGTTTGTCCACGCTCTTGTGCAAGCTCAGAGCAGGACTGCGCCTCAGAGCACTGGGGTTCGCACTGTGGATCAGCCTTGCAATCAGTTTGTAGTGATATCAAATGCTAATAAACTTTGCTGTGCTCTAAAACGGAACTGCAGACTGGTCTTCCTCCTGATAGTTCAGCAGGGGACAAAAGAAGGGTTTGGGGCTAGCAACTTGTTTTCCAGCCTCTCACTCGCTCACTCACAGTTCATACCGTTGCATACTAGCTGCTCGGAGCTGGTTTAAACCTCTCCACTGATCTAATCCTGCAGACTGCACACAGTTAATGCTTCCCTCCTGCAGAAAAATTTGCTCGGAGAACAACTGGAAAATAATCAGTGCTAATTTTACATTTTTCATTTCCAAGGCCAAATGACATCACATAAGTGAGTCATTATCAAAGCCTAAAATTCTCTTTGAGCCAGCACTTATCATGAATAAACTGCAAGTGCAGGCAGTCCTGTTATGTAAATGCCACCAGTAGATTACATTTTTGAAAGCTGCAGAAATTTGCTAGTCTTAGTAATTTACTCAGCCAAACTTACTTTCTTGGCTTTAATCTTTCCCTTAAACAAAATTTTCCATAATTTACAATTCAGATGCTGATGAACGTTAACGGTAGTAACAACTAGATTTACTTACTGAAGACTTTGACTATCGTTGGCTCTTCGGAAACATCATCTTCTGTAACTAGCATACATACAAATCTCTTTTCATCACTGATTCTTGCATTCTTGATGGATAATGTGTAGTTTTCTGAGAGACTCAACCTGTCTTTGTAGTCTGGTACATCATCATATTGTACATTTTTTTTTGTTGATGATCTGAAGGCAATAAATACTGGAGATCCATTTGGCATTTCCTATAATAAAAGGATAAACACCTCTATTTTGTGTAAACACTCATTTAGAAGTTCCTGAAGATCTGCAATTGGTACAAACCCATAATTTAAAAAAATCTGAAAACTACACCAGATGGCTTTTTTCCCCGATTAATTTCTGCTGTACAAACAAGAAATTCAGTGTAATACGAGAGCTAGTTTAAGAGTGTCATGGTACACATTGAGAATATCATCAGTAGAAATAATTTCAATCCCTTGGCTCAATCTCAGCATAGCATAGGGCTTTCTCTGATGAAGGCTGGTGGTTCTGGCACCACCTGCCTCTGTGTGTATGAAAAAGTATTTGAAATAGAAGCATTTGTGAGCTAGGCTCAAAAGCTTCGGTTTCCTTTTCTTTCGTGATTGTTTTACATATTCATATTGTTTGTCTGCAATATTCAGACTTCATTCCAAATGCAGGATTTAATCAGACATAACTTCCTATTTTATTCTAAATTAGTTTTTAGCTTTTTGGTTTGTTTTGTTTTTAAAGGACCCAAGAGCTTGTGGCATGGGAATATACATACAATCAAATATTGTTATTTATGCATCTCAGGATAATCTGCAAAATATCATTTTCTAGACATCCTCCTTATATTAATAAGCATGCAGTTGCCATCCTAAGAAGGAATACAAAGTTGACAGCCTTGCACGAACCTACCATATCAAAAATTTTTTTTTTTTTTATAAGAGACAAAGTTACAGGCTGAGTTCTGCAGAATTTCATTCCCTCCCCACCCCTCTGTTCCCCCCGAGCAGGGACAGACACTGTCTGCCTTTAAATTAAGTGAGGTGAAAGGTTGACTCCATCTTTACGTTCAGTATTGTGCTGGGGGCTGGAAAAGGTTTTCACTCCCTTTTATCCCTTGCACCTTGCGGCACTGATGCGAGTAGTGTTCCCAGCACAATACCTCAGCTTGACTGCAGAGCCCACAAAAGCATGACAATGCTGTGACAAGAGATGAGTGGTGTCAGAGCCAGGCAGGGAGCAGGAGGCAACAGCTAATGTGAAGTTTAAATTCCCTTATAGCCTTCCTTCCTCTCCCCCTTTTAACTCTCGGATTACTCCAGATGTCTGTCACACAGGAAAGAAAGCTTTGCCTTGACTCAATACACGCAAAGTTGGCTGTCAAGTGCAAACGACCTTTTAACTCCGTAAGCCTACCCAGTGCACAAGCATGCACAGGTAGACACTAAAGGGAGCAGCACCTGCTCCTGCCATGGTGCAAGTCTCCCAGCGCCCCCAGGCTCCCAGCAGCAACCTGAATTGCTAATTCCAAGGCAGCAGAGCAGAAAACGGAGTTCCTCCTTCTTCCAATGAAATAAACACCCAACCAAAAAAACCTGAACTAAACCGTCCCCCTGCTAAAAACAAGTGTTGCAATGCTGGGAGCTGCCCTGGGAGAATGGGTATCGCTTTCACTTGGTTGTGTGGGCTACGTCAACAATTTCATACAATAGCAATTGGACGGGGTTTTCTGCACATTAGGTTTCGTGTCCCTTTCCATTTAGGAGAAGCTATAACGTCTCCATTTGCTGCTTGGTACTTGTCTGAGATGAGCAATCCAAATGCACTGGAAAGAGACAATGCATTTCTTTTTCTCAAAATAGCCTTGCATCTTCATACAGATGGACTTTTTCCCAAGAAGAGTCAGCAGGCTAAAAAGCACACTGCAAAATGTAGGCCCTGCATCTTCGGAACGCTTATGTGAAACAGTTTCACTGTCCCTTTTAGGGAAACGTCCTCCATGGACTTCTGACTTCATTTCCCAAAACATGTTTGCGGAGCAGGAACTCTTGAGTAGATGAGGGCTGCAAAAGCTGCAAACTTTCAGGTCCAAGGGAAGGAGCCGGGGGGGGGATTATGAAACACCCCAGTGGCAGACCAGTCTGCTGTAAAATAGGCAGGTGGATACCATTTAAAGAGAGAGAGAGAGAGAGAGAGAGAACTATGTAATTTTAAATCCACTGTCAGAGTAAATATCACCTGTTATTGCTGGTAGCATTTTGGTTAGAGCATGAGAGGAATTTAGATGAACTTTACAGAAGCAGGAAAACCCGTTGTCCTGATGTCAGTCTGAGAAGCAAAAAGGTTTTGGCATCCTGGTGGTTTCTTCCAGGTATGCTTCCAGGTTTCATTTGACTTTGATACGCTTATTCTCCTTTTGGCACTGGATACCGATCACATATAGGAGAAGCGCATCCTGCGGTGTTCCCACTGCAGGCTGACCGAGGCAACCAGGAGAGCACTGGCGTTTTTGCCTCTGTTCTCCACATGCCAGAAATGGCAGAGTGAAACCACCAGCAACTCTACCAAGGTCAGCTCTGCCCTCTTCTTCGCTGTGCATTAAACACACTGAAGCATGAAACAGTATTGAGTGACTGTCAGATCAACCAGACCCAGGGACAGTGCCTTCCCAGGGATGAAGCACGCCCTGCTTCAGGCAGCCCACTTCATAAGTATTCAAATGTACAACGATGGTTCTGTCAAGTGAGTGAGACACCACTAGGTAACATGCCAGATCTCTAATACAGGTCGGCAGAGAACTCCCGAGTAATTATTTCTCTTGAACAATGAGATTAATTCCTCAAACCTCTAATCTATGCTTGGCAGAAATGATGCAGATTAGAGTCTTGCAGTCTTACAAACACAGGAATGAATGTCTTCGTATCCAAGGCAGAAACCCTATCGATTGGAGTCTTGTAATCTCACACACAAAAAATACATATCTTCTTATACCAGTTCTAATGAATGTAAAGGTAAGCTATACTTACGTATTTCCATTTTCCAAACATAAGTCCATCTGGTACTTCTAGACGACAAGGCATAGTAATAGTATCTCCATATACAGCATTTACTGTGTACAATCCCAGAGCTAGAGGAGAAACAGAAAGAGAGGAAACAATTTTAAGCATTTTCTTGCATTCCCATATGCTAGCTATGTTTGGTTCACAGCTATTACAAAAGCAGAGCCATGTCCTTTGTAAATGGATATCTTCCAGCATGTAGGATTTATCCCCAAACCTCTGACAAAACAGGATTCCCGTCACTAAATTAGTTTACTTAAACATTATGACCTTTTCAGACCCATGTTTTCTGCTGCAGTCAGTGGAAGCCAAGTGGATTTTCAAACAGGCCTGCACCCGCTCAACCGGATGAACACGTACACTACAATCAGTACCTGCAGCTATTGGCCCAGACGTAAAACTTGAAGAAAATAAAGGTTTAGGGATTTTCCTTTTCATCTGAAAAACCAGCCGCTTCTGCCTGGAGAGGTTATATTGCAAGGCAGTATTGTGAGGAGGCCAGAAGACAAGCAATATTCTGACTGCTGCACTGCATAAAAACTTAAATAATACTCTCTTTCTTTCTTTTCTAAGTGCTGGGTTCCTTTAAACCTGGGAAACAAACTAGTCTGCACATTTAGATTTTGGAAAAATGAAGTGAAATGCTTCTAATGAATTATTTAAGAATAGCTTTTTTTGAAACCTCAGCATGATGTTATTATGCTAATGCATACAAATTTACAGAATAAAACTGACCCACTTATTGTCATTGTCCAAAACATGTGAATTGTACAAAACCAATAGCCCCTAAAGTGATGAAATGTTAAAATGCAAGGAAGTTTAAAGGGGGAGATGTTACAGCTTGGTGCATTTGCTATAATGCAATTTTGCTTTGCTGCTATTTTCTGTAGTTCCCCCTGTTCTTGGTGATGCTCGCTGCTCCTTACACTGGAGGGAGGTTTTGCCTCTGGTGCTTGCCTGCTGTCACTGAGCAAGTGCACTGGCTGCCTGCTCTCACCCACACATCTGCAGCTT
The DNA here is from genome assembly GCF_965638725.1 of Aptenodytes patagonicus. Lineage (NCBI taxonomy): Eukaryota > Metazoa > Chordata > Aves > Sphenisciformes > Spheniscidae > Aptenodytes > Aptenodytes patagonicus. The sequence goes on along the minus strand of NC_134949.1, from coordinate 97,717,020 downwards.
TTGTCAGGGTCTTCTGCCCAGAGACTCAGGATCTCCCCCCTTTGCTCTCCCTTCATTTGCAACTGGAGCTACAAAATCAAAGGCTTGCTGCCAAAGAAACCTTACTTAAGAGAGAGCAGTAGGATGCTGGTGATGTAGCCAGGGCCACAGAAACATCCAGGCTTCTAGAGACATTCACTTTTCCAGAGATTCAGCCCTTCTTGCTAGAACTGGAAAAAGCAAACCTGTTCCCACGCACCCCCAAAAGACCGGAGCCGCAGACCCCTTATCTTAGGAAGACTCCCGAGGCAGCCACTGGGATGACCTGACAATTCTCTTGCTTTCTGCACATGTGCACTCTATAGGGAGGTCTTCCCAAGGGATTTTTTTTTTCTTTAAACAAAATCATGTATTTTTAAGAAGCCAAACACTTAATTCCTTGCCTACAATTTAAATTAGAAAGACTCCAGAGCATTTTTCTCAGGTGAGGATTTCGGAGCTCACTGTTAGCACCAGCTCATATTTATCATTTGTATCACAGTGACAATCAGGCTGTGATTTGTGCTGCGTGGTACTGCACAAAGAAACCGTATTCCAAAATCCTGCCTTAGAGAAGCTTACAACCTAGACGCATGGTAAGGCAGAGAAGCAGGCTGGAGCTCAACGGACTAAAGGAATGCAGGAGATAACAGGCACCACTACCCGCACATATCTTAAACTTTCTTTCCTTCACACCGCTCCTTTTCAACTAAACAACTGCTGATCTTCTGATTCCGTTACATAGTCACAAACATACTTTAGGTACATCAGTCACACTATAAGGACTGCATACTCTAATTTGCTGTATGGTTTACTAAGACCAGCTGTATTCTAAATGACAATAGCAGTCGGTCCACTAGATGGTGCTGAGTAAGTACAATCTCTAAAAATGAAACAAAAAATGTTTTGAAGAATTAGGCTAACTTCAATTTTATGGAAATAGGACCGATGTTTTATGAAATCAAACTATAAATGGAAGTAAAATTCAAAGCTGGAACAAATTTTTCCCTTGGCCCTCTCTTGCACTCATCCTCATTCTGATCTCTAGGAGGGGAACAACGCAACTTCGGCTTTGCAAGTTGAATCCCAATTTTCATTTCTGCTAGGGCTAGAAAAAGTCCTTTTTGGTTCCTCTCTCCCATAGGTGCAAAATTACAAGAGACTTGCAAATAGATATTCAATTAGTAAGCTGGTTAGTACCCGTTCAAATTCCAGTCAAGTGTCATTTAGTAATTTGAAATTCTGTAATGGTATTTTGCATCACACGGAAAAGCAGAAACTGCTCCTCCTGCTAGGAGATATTCCCTGTCATTAGGGGAAAACAAAATGACCCTGTGGGATCTGTAACGTTGTTCTCTCCTAGACACCCGTTTAACCCCTGCAAGTTGCTAAGGTAACAAGTATACGCTACGGAAGACTTGACAAACAGCCTCTCGAGTGTGAATGAAACTGTTTCTGGAAAGGATTTACATTTATAGCGTTCAGAGTAGGTAATTGATGAATGGCCTGATAAAGAGAAAGGCTGGCCTCTGATTTTAGAAGAACTCTTTCATCTTGAGGCATTCCTCAAGATGGACAACCCCCCCCAAGATCATGTCTTGCCATAAATTCTGCCTAAACTAAAAATCATACAGTTTTGTAGGAATTCATTAACACAGACCCAGAAAGACATAGGTTTTACTTTAAATGCAGAGAATGGTCCTTACAAGAATACAGGACGTTCTGCTGTAAAATTTTCTCCTCCCACTTCTGTAGCAACAAATCTAGGACATTTAAGGAGTGCAAACTAGTTGAATAATTGCAAACTTTCACTGCAGGAACCGCAGTAATCTCCGCAAAACAACTTTGCAAACCTATACATTTGAGAAATAAACAAAAAACCACCTCAATGAATTTGGAAATTCCTCTCTCTGTTGCTATTAGATATATTTGTAAAATGGTGGGATGAAGAAGAAAATAGAAGAAAATGATTGCTTAACTATATGACAAGTGCTTACCATCAACCATCATTTTCTGAGAGCCCTTTACGTAGTTTCCAGCTCATTCTAAGAAAACGAAAATGAAAGTGGGATATACAAACACGTAACAAATTGCTCCATGCCCTAACACAACACAGGGTCAATGTCAAGACCCTCGTATCTCATTAACTACAGGAGGGCACAAAACAAACTGCACGGAATAACGCTGCAAGAAGTCACCAGACATCACGCCCTGCCTTGCTGTATTTCTGATGCACCTTTCTGCAGCTAATTAAGAGCTCAGCCAGCTCCCCTGCATGATTTTCAGATGTTGCCTTCTAAAACTGAGCCAGTGCTGTTAATAACAACACTAATTCAGAGGCAGGATCTCATCCCATGCATGCCGGGAAAAGCTCTAGTTGAACGAGCTATGAATTACACCTATATACCAGGTTAATCCAGCTCACTTCCCTTCCATGTTACCTCCTCAACACACAGGTTTGAGCAGGCTGAGGTTTAACTCATTTCCCCCTCTTTGATCCAGTGCCAAAGAAACTCTACTTTGAGCCAGATTAAACCTCTCCATGTAGGTTTGGACATGGGAAGAAAGCAGCAGCATCAGGAGGTATTACGACTCAGAGAACTCAGAGAAACATCCCAGCAGGACACTGCTAAATTGAGATGGCATTTGCTGTTGATGCTGTTAATTACAGTACTTTCCATGTCCCCATGGCAGTGCTAACTGGCATCTTCTTTGCTCCCCTCTCTGCCTCTGTATCACTGGGGAAGAATCAAACAGTACCCACATATTTGGGTGACAAAACAAAAAATCTGACTACTTGGCAGAGAAGGTGTTGTCGTTATCTTAGATCCTCACCAGGAGTATATGATGCAGGTCGTAATTTAGACTAACTATTGTTTTTTAAATCAACAGGGTCATATAAGAGGAATGGAATATCTAAAAAATCAGGATGCTGCTGTTTTTCCAAGGAAACAACAAAAGCTGTAGGAAGTGTGTGGAAATGTGGAAATGTTTTCCACCTCTACCTTCCATTTGAAATACTGAGTATTTTTCTTGACACAAACACCTTTAGGTGCTTTTAAGAGTCACATTTTGTGACAAACACCCTTTAGATGCAAGATCCACTGGAGACTATGAACCTGTATTTGAAAACTATGACTAGCAGAGGTACTGCCCAAAACTCATCTTCACCGGCCTGCTCGGCTGCCTCACAGCACAGCTTACTTCCAGTTACTAAAGCAATGGAAAAGTGGGCAGCTGAGCCCCCTTCAATACCCCAGAGTCCACTAATTTAAATGATGTTTTACATCTGCAAAGATGTCCTGTATTTTCATTCTGCACCTAATTTTTTACTGCTTATGCTTCTGCCCCGGCAGGTTCCGCAATGATGGTTTCTATTACATTTTCTGGACCCAAGGAGCAAGGTCTCATTACCAGAGAACAGCAGGACATGTTGGCCACCGTGGTTCTTGTCAGCAGTCATCAGCGGCAGGCAGGAGAGGGCAATTAGCAGCTTCTGGAATGGAAGCATCCAAACCCAAGAGCTCTTACATCTATTTAGCTGTCTATTTAGCGCCTACTTCAGAAACTGTAGTTAACTACTTAGGAAACTGTAAGTTAGGTTTGGCACTCCATGTCTTTACTTGAGGTCTTGGCCCTCCCATCTTATCTTCAGGTAGCCCAGATTAGCTTGTATGTAACACTTTGTGGGAGGGTAAAAAGCTCTGCCTAATGAAGTAAATATTTGATTTAGTTGCTTGTTATCAGCTCTGAAGGAACAACAGGTGGATTCTTCTTTCTGCCCTCCCCACCACTTCCTAAAGGGATTTCAGCTATATAGGCATACACACAGGTCCTCTTGAGCATCCATTTAGGTACCAGCCAGGAAACGTCAGCATTTCACAAAAACAGTAACTGTGTGTTCTTAAGAGCAAGAAGTCACCTTTTATTAACAGTACTTGTTTGTGGTTTTTTTTAAAGGACAAAGCAGTATATGAATGACAGCTGGGTGTTGGTCTAATGCAAAACATATTAGGAAAAAAGTATCCAGCTCTGAATGAATGAGACAAGACTTGACAGCAGGTACTTACTGTCCCAACTGTTGATACTGATAATGCCTTAAGGTGGATTTTAACACTGAAAAGTATTTTCCATTTAATTAAAAGCACTATTTAGAGAAAAAATTAAGAGAGTTCACAGAATCACAGATTGGTTGACATTAGAAGGGACCTCTGGAGGTCATCTGGTTCCAATCCCCCTGCTCAAGCAGGGCCACCTATAGCCAGTTGCCCAGAACAACATCCAGACAGCTTTTGAGTATCTCCAAGGATGGAGACTCTGGGCACCTCTGCCCTCTCTGGGCAGCCTGTGCCACTGCTCGGTCACCCTCACAGGAAAAAAGTGTTTCCTGATGTTCAGAGGGAACCTCCTGTGTTTCAGTTTGTGCTCATCGCATCTTGTCCTGCCACTGGGCACCACTGAAATGAGCCGGCTCCATCTTCTTTGCACCCCCTCTTCAGGTATTTGATGAGCTCCACCCCGGGGCCTTCTCTTCTCCAGGCTGAACAGTCCCAGCTCTCTCAGCCTTTCCTTATGTGAGAGATGCTCCAGTCCCTTCAACATCTTCACGGTCCTTCATTGGACTCTCTCCAGTATTGTATGTCCATGTCTCTCTTGTACTGAGGAGCCCAGAAATGGATACACTGCTCCAGATATGTCCTCACCAGTGCTGACTAGAGGGGAAGGATCACACCTCCCTCGACCTGATGGCAATACTTTCTCTAATGCAGCCCAGGATACCATTAGCCTTCTTTGCTGCAAGGGCACATCACTGGCTCATGTTCAACTTGGTGTCCACCAGGACCCCCTGGACCTCTTCTGCAAAGCTGCTTGCCAGTGGGTCAGCCACCTGCCATGCTGCATGGAAGTTGGACAGTTCAGACAGGACTCAACTTTTAACTACTTTTTCTCCCTTTCTTTTCCTTACCTGGCAAAAAGTAACTTTTCCAGTAAGACATTTAGTAAACTTTCAAGACATTCACAACACTGATCATGGGAGCAGAGAAGAGAATATACAGCAAACATGTCATGGACCTCATGTTTCCCCACCTGGGCCTGACAAAGTCAGCTGAAAAAAGGATAAGTCCTGTATGGATATAACAGGACTTTAATCATCCTTTTTGCTGAGCCACAACAGCTTGGGAGCCAAACACCACTCAGCCTTGAGCCAGCAGACCTCTGCAACAGAGGCCCAGGTGCCATTTTTTCAACAAGCTCATCCTTGTGATCTAGCTCGCTCTACTGAAAACAAGCCTCTTTACATGAGCTACAACAGGCACTCTTACGCACAGCTCACACAGACATGCCTGTGGTCATTAATCTTCTGACATAGCACAGAAAACACAACATGCACTTCAGGATGTCAAAAGACTGGTTAAAGCAAGGAAAAGAGAAAAAAAAAAAGCGGCTTGTGTTATCAAAATTCATGCATATGACAGCCCCCATTTCAGTTTTGTGGCTACGATCATTCCTTGTTTCATATGCTGGGCATCAAAACAGGGCAGCAGGGCAAACACTTCCAAGAAAATTCAAACATTGATTATCTTCATTGTACAAATATGATTAAAAACAAAAGAATGTGTGTTTGTGGATGTGTTATCTGATACAGGTTTTATAAACAGTATATGGTTTCTTATCTCTACCTGTTTAAATAGTGAAACAAACCCACACGTGGATGACTAGGACTTCAAAAGGACTATTAGTTACAGGAGAATCATCAATATTACCCAAGAGGGAAACTAACTGTAGATAAACATATCCAACAGTATTTAATGTAACATACACTTGTAAAACAACATAACAGAACTTGCTGAAGGGTTTCTTATACTTTATCACGGTATTCCTTCAATGAGTTTTAAACCCTGAATAGTATTAGAGCGCAAGCAATTTTAACACCAAAGGAAAAAAAAAATTCTTTATCATCTTATAAGCACTGATACAATGGACAGCAATTACCCTTTGGAATCATCACTGCTAACTTGAGCTCTTTGAAGATGAGAAGTAACTGAATGGGAATGCACATTCGGGGTTGGAATTTTTTTTTTTTTTTTGTAAGACCCAACTGAAAACATGGTTGTGACTCTGGAAGGTGTTGAGTTCCTTTTGACAAACTGGTCAAAGAAACACCTACTTAACTCCAAAGACACAAGTAGCCAAACCCACACAACAGGAGCACTTATGTGCTTAACACTGATTTTGGCAAGTACACAGGCAGATTAGGGAGATGGGGCTTGGCACCCAGCAACATCAAGGCATCAGGCAGCACACATCAGGGAACAGGCAGGGTATTTAAAGCTAAAGAGATACTGAAAACACCAGAGAGAAGGCATTAAATGCCAGCAGAATTCAGCTATCATTACCCTACAAGAAGCACTATGCTTGTTTAAAACACGCAGAGTTTCTCCTTATGAATGAGGACAAAATCCTGAAGGAAAACATGTCAGCACTTTGGAAATCCTCTCTCCTATGAACACTAACAACTAATATGCTCCTACTCCTTTCTAATTCCATATAAATCAAACGTTTTCCTTATCAGTACAAAGAAATGAGCTATAATTAGAAACTAGCTGAGATAACCTGCCCCATCTGACCAAGGCTGCATGGGCTCTATCACCTTATCGATAAATAAATCCTCAGCCCCCTCCTCCATCTCTGGTCTAGAGGACAGAGGTCAATGCATACTTCTCACTGGCATTTTGCTCTATAGTTCAGCCAGTCGTGCACTGCACGGGATGCACAGTTTTCCTACACATGCATACAGCTTGGCTTTCTATGTAACCCTAAGTGCGAGCTCAAGGCTGGGACCTCCGTGAGTTTAGGTCCAAAATCCCGTGGAGCACTTCAACCACAGTTTTCAAAGTCCTACAACATGACCAAATAAAACTCTGGGTGCTGTGTGCCTCTTCACAAACCAGACTACTCAATGCTGTTTATTTCACTGAGGACTATTTCTGCTCTAAGATTTCAAAACATCTAGCTGTTTCAGTATTTCGGTGGCTATTTTCCCCGCTTCCCACAGCAGAATACAGCTTTTGCATCTGTACGCTCCCTTCCTGTAAGCTTTGCTTGTAGCACAATTTGGAATGATTTTAGCACAAGCTTTTGAAAAGATTGAGGGAAATTTCAATCTGCAAAGCAGAGGTCTTAGAAAGTTATGTACTTTCAAGAGCAGATGGTTTTGTAGTAGAAGCTACAGTGTGTAGTTTACAGAGGTTATCGTTACTGTAAGTTTTACCCTAGGGAGGTTCACACTGAGCATTCCTCTGAACATTTTCTAGCATCATCGCTGCTAAAGGAGTACACTGGAGAACATACAGAAAAAAAGCTTCTTCAGTCTGAATGTACCAAAACACCTAGATTGCATCTAAATAATGATGACTAATAACCTCTTGTCAGCTTAGAAACTTCAAATGTTATCTATAAAGCAATAATCATGACAGTAATCATAATCATCAAAATTTTCTAGAATTTTTGATAGGTATGCAAAAGAAATTTGTACATAGTCATACTCCTTTAAAATTCAAATGTCCATCATTAAATGCATTATCATTGTCACTTAAGTAAAACAGATACTGCTTTCCAAGTCAGCAAAGCTTTCAAACCTCATAAAAAAGCTGTTCCTAGCATTAGCTTCTGCAAAGCTTGAGACCAAATGAGCAGTTCAAAGCTCAGTAACTGATGCAAAATGCTACAGCAAAATGAATTACTTGTGTCAGCACATCAACCTTCCTACCTTCCCACCTCAGCCTCTGTTCCAATGCCCAGCTCCAAGAAGACAAAGGAAAATGCTAAGACCAATAGCTCTGAAACAGGACCAGCAAAGCTCTGCTTTGCTTGGCAGCAGTAAACACATCTCTGCTTTTTAATCTGGTCCCTTTTAAATCAGGAAGGCTCCAAAATCTACTAAAGAACTGGAAGGAAAACCCATTAAAGCCACCAGTGCCTCTGTACCGCATGGGCTTTGTTATAGCAAAATTTTTCTTTCAAAGGGAAAGTCCTAAGCTTCTTTCCACAAACCACCACCCCAAAACATCACCTGTGATTTCGATGGCCTTCTAATCACACTATTTTATGGAAACCCTAGCTTTTGGCTCAGAATTACGTAACCCTATTTCTGGATTCGGTGCTAATCCAAAACCAGCCAGATTTGTTTTGCAGGCTGATTTGTGAGTTTAAATTTTCAAGTCCTTTGAGTAAATCTTACAGGTTTTAAAAAGTTACATATATAGTTGTGTTGCTGTAAGTAGGAAAAAATGTAGTGTAATTCCAAGCAAATATTTACAACTAGGGCTTAGGGAGAAAAAAATCTACCTACTTAAAAATGCTTGAATTAGTATAAGGCTAGCAGAGACAGTGTTTCCACAAGATCTGGGTGGAACCACGTCAAAAGACACGTCCAACATTGGCAAGTTGTGGTCAGCATCAAAAAACCCAATTGTGTTTTTTATGAGCATTGTGCAGTGGGGGGAAAAAGCTATCTTTCCCACAGATGATGCTGCAGCTGAAAGGCCACTGTTAATGATTTACTTTGATGCAATTTTTTACGAAACATTGCTTAGGATAGTTCTTATAATTCAGAGGAAGAGATAAGATGGCCAACATATCTTCTTATAAATACTTCTGTTCGAGATGTAGCCATGACTAAAGGAACTATGATTAGGGTTGGTTTTTCTTTTTTTAACATACTGGAAAATTGAAAATAAATTATTAAAATAGTTACCAGCATATGGTGTGATTTTTTACAAATGGTCTGGCACATCTGCCAGGAAAGTGAGTTGTACCTTACTAAAGTTTGATGATACAAGCTATCTGCCAAGAGATGAGCAGCAAATGTGGGAAAACAGTTTCTGAGTCAATACTGCAACAAGTTTCAACTTTAAAGGGTACACCTAATTACACAAAACGGGATCAACAAAGCCTTTGTGGCTTGGTGGGGCTTCTCACTCTTTCTGAGGATGCTCCTGCAGCATCCTTCTGTTATGCTTCTCAGTTGCCCTTCCAAAGCACTTTTCCATTTGCTAAAACTACTCCAATTGTTTTTTATCTTCTCATTATGCTAGTCAGCAATGCTGCTACGTATCCAACAGCTTAAAGGGACTTAAAAGTTTCTATTAAGTCAAATAAAACCTGTAGCTCAAAAATAATTATCTAAAATCCCCCATTAGATTTTGCTATGAATCCTTTTTTCCTTTTTTAAAAAAGAAGTCAATAGACAGTATACTAAAAACGAGCTGGCCCTCTTGCTTTTTCAGAACTTTATATTGACAGTGTGGATCAATATACTGCACAGGCTAATAGTGCAGAAAAAAACACATAATTTATACATAAATGCTGAATAAAAGGCTAAACAGCATGTTTTTCATATCAGAACTATGACAGATTTTGTTTTGGTACTCTAAGTAAGAGTATATTGCCCTGTCATCCTAGATTTTAAGTCAATGTCAAGTTGGCAGTGCACCAAGGCAGAAGACCTTCTGAAAAAGGAGGCTGAACTTTTGCCACTTCTATCCTTCCCCTTGCGTGTGCTGCTGCTTCACTTGTGCAGCTGCAATCATGGTGGCACCAGAGTGGAGACGGCAAAGGGGGCCCAAACCTTCTGGCTCCTTCCAGGGGCACCTGGAATCGAACAGACTGTTTCTCACAGGGTGAGACACTTGGGCTCCCTTCCTACCACAGACATTAACTTCTTCCCATCAGCCTGCGCAGGATTAAACCAACGAGAAGAAGGAACTGCAAGATGACAAGGAGGTGGTCACTGCATCCCACTTGGTCAACGGCCGTTTCTGGGAAGGTGCAATCACAGCAACATGTTAAGACATCCCTGTGATCACCATTTAACGAAAAACAGTACTGCACCTGAGTCCCTGACCCAGGGTGCTCCTTTCTAACTATGGAAACCACAGGAGAAAAAACCCTTTTCTTTGACACACATTATAGTCCGCATACGCTACTAAAGTATACGCTAGCTTTTCTATATACAACTATCCCTTGTAAGTACATCCCTTTAGATTTTGGTCTGTGAGGACCCATAAGCAGATAAAGAGGACAAAGAGCAGATGGACCTTCCGTATACAGTTGTTCTGGAGTTAGGCACTAAGAAACGTAAGCCTTATTGATCTATGCTCCAACTCTTGTGTCAAAACAGAGGAAAAATAGTTCAAGCAAGTCCCTAGCTTTGGAAAAGCAGCCAGTAAGCAGCGTTTTATTCCCCCTGGCATTGGCCAGATGCAAGGAAGCACACAAAGACTACAGCATCATAGGAAAGTCTGACCCTGAATCCAGCTACTCCTAATCAAATACATGGAAGGGCTCCATGGCCACGTTGGCAGAGCCAACAGCAGCATTAAAGCGACTTGGTTTTCCTCACTTGCTTTCTGCACCTTTTCTACTTTCACTTAGTGAGAATTGCATGCTTAGCATACCTAAGGCTTGGCAGTGCAGTAACAGATAGGAATTATCCATACCTCCCACTATAAAGGTAAATAAAAAAGTCTACTGAATTTCTTGATAAGTGAAAACTAAGTAACAATTTATATTTTACAAAAAATTTACTTCCCAAAACATGTATACATTTCTTATGCTTCTTTAAGCATGAAGGAATCTCAAGAGAAAACTCAAGGTACCAGAAAGCAAATCAGAGGATCATTTTGCAAAGTATGACAAAAAAAAAAAATCATTGATCGCTCTAGTTAAAAGAAAATAAATGCAATGGAAAAAAATTAGGAACTAGGAAAAACAAAGTAACACAAAAATTAGAAAAAAATAATGTAGTTAAATCAATGCCGCTGCAGTCCTTCTATGCAAAGGAATCTCAACAGCAGACACTGTTCTAACTACTTTCCTCTTGTGAGTTGTCTGCATTCTGCCTACGGTCCTCCTTATAAGAAGAGGCACTTCCCTTCTGCCTGGGGATCTAGGATCCTTCCAAGTTGAAAATTAGCGCCTGACAGTTTTCAATAATGTAATTTTTTTAACCATGCTTGTTGGTCCTCTACTTGAAATCATAATTTGCTCTGTTGAGTAATCCTAAAACAAAGAGAAAGGCCAGATCTCTACTATTCAGTATGTTCCAGGTCTGCAAACCTCACCCTCTCCATTGCCTGCACATTCACCTGGGCATTTGCTTACTTATGCAAAGCTATCCTAAGGTTCAGCTCCCCAGCTTCCGCTGTGGGCTTGCTATCTGCTATCAGCATTCCCCTCTGCAGCAAACGGGGCTTCCAGCAAGCAGAGAAGAATCTGTGTGGAGAAGGCATAATTTTTGCTTATCTTTCTTTATCACTGCTCTGAAACATTTGCAGAAGGTCCAGCTGTATTCCTGTAATAATCCCATACAGTCCAATAAGTAAGAAATAAAACATTTGGTGAATGCAAGTTTGATCGGCAACTTGCAGAGTGTACAATGCAGCTTCCACTGAAACTCTGCTGAGATGGGCACCCAAAATCATGCATCCACGATATTGTGTATCACAGAAACATGTTCTTCCTACCTGCCCTTCATCAAGGCTGCGGGGTCCACAGCTAATTAACAGCCAGTGTCCTGCCACACTTCCATACTGCAGTCACACTTACCAGACCTGCTGCTTGCTGGTTTTAGCAGTGTTTATTCCCAGAGAAACCAGCTAGATTTCACCAACAGAGCAAACCATAACCTGCTACTGTAATGTGTACAGAATATTATTTTCAGTGAATGAGCTTCATTTACTTGTGGTGAAAACTATGAGCTAATCACAAAAAAAAAAAAAAAAAAGCAGCCTTACAGAAGTCACAGCTTTAAAGGGCATAGATGAAGGACAGATTTATCCTTCCGTAATGCTGAGTGGGTGGAAAAAGCTGTACATGCTTTCAACAGAAAACGTCCAGCCCTTCTGAATTAGGGAAGTAGATTGGTAAATGGAAAGCATCAGCTTTATATGCCATCAGGTGGCTCTGGCTGAATGGACAACCCCCCAGCTGATGATAGGCTTTTGGCTGCTCTGTCTGTTTTCCAACTGCATTCCCTACTGATAAGGGAGAGGGCAAAGTGACACAGATGAGATCATAGAATCATAGAATAGTTCAGGTTGGAAGGGACCTCTAAAGGTCATCTAGTCCAACCCCCCTGCCGTGGGCAGGGACATCTTCAACTAGATCGGCTTGCTCAGAGCCCCATCCAGCCTGACCTGGAATGTTTCCAGGGATGGGGCATCCACCACCTCTCTGGGCAACCTGTGCCAGTGCTTCACCACCCTCAGCGCAAAAAATTTCGTCCTTAGATCTAGACTGTATCTACCCCCCTTTTAGTTTAAAGCCATTCCCCCTTGTCCTGTCGCAACAGGCTCTGCTAAGAAGTCTGCCACCATCTTTTTTATAAGCCCCCTTTAAGTACGGATAGGCTGCAATAAGGTCCCCCCAAAGCCTTCTCTTCTCTAGGCTGAACACCCCCAACTCTCTCAGCCTTTCTTCATAGGAGAGGTGTTCCATGCCCCTGATCATTTTCGTGGCCCTCCTCTGGACATGAATATAGCCTCCCTGAATCATCAACAGGTCTTCGTTACCTGGAGACAAGACTTATCGTTTCACTGATAGCACAATAACATAGGTGTGAGGGGGGGCGGAAGCTCACTGAAAGTATAACGCTATAGATCCTTATGACTTATGCTAAAATATGTGACTGACAGCTCCTCTGAGGCTCTCTTTAGATTTAATGGGCTCCTCACAGACACGGCTTTTTAAATTTCACAGATGCCTGTAGCCAGCACTGGTACTGGCAACTGTCTCCTGCTGCAGGAGGATGAGCTGAAGCAGATGTGCATCTTCACCAACGGGAGAAATCAGCATCACTTTCAGTTCCGAAAGTTTCGTCTTTGCCTGCCTTACTTAACAAGTATGTTGAAAATTAACAGGTGTGTCAGCAGCACAATCTGCAAACTATATATAAAAAGAAAGTTAACATTACACAGATGCTTATTCAATGGTGAAACATAGACACACGGATATGGAAATATATAAGGCTGGTGTGACTTCAGTGCCCATCATTTCTACTTGTGGATATTACTGACATGTGCAATGGTACGAAATGCTGCCAAATATCAGGGTCTGTTTCCACCTCATATGTATTTACGTATGTACGTGCACATATAAGCTAGCATTTGATGTGCTATTACTTTTCTTCTTTGCATGAATTCTCTATTGTTTTTACAAAAAAACCCATTGCTTAAAATAATGCTGCATATATAAAACAATGCTGGAAAGGACCACACAATTGCAGCTCAAATCTGGTGGATGGGCTCACAGCTTACAATGATTTTCCAATATAATATAACTTTAGAACATACAGGTACTTTCCAGTTATCGAAAAAAATGCTGTAAGTCTCAGCTGCCCTCTGGAGAAAACCATGAAGTGTTAGAAAATGCAAAGTATGGTTCCTGTTCATTTTTTAAATTAATATATGAGTTACTTTCTAGAATTTTTAAACTGTAGGCATTGCTTTCTGCACATACAGTGCTGCTATAAAGTTTAAAAGCAGCAGCATACATTGTAAGGCCTACCTGTAGTCCCAAAAAGGGTACCAAAGAGTTACTGTAAGCGTGTGCAAACAGAAGGAATGCAGAAGTTCAATCTTTCAAATACTTATGCACATATTTATCTTCAAGAACAAATAGTCCTACAGCACGAGGACGAGGGCACAAAGCATCAGCATTACTACTAGAAAACAGTTACGCTGACTAGGCTTCCCTCCCTATATGTATATGTATAATAATATACATATTGTGGTAGCCTCCTGGAAGTCCAGGACCCCATTTATAAGATAATAAAGAGGCATGATCAACTGATTGCTCAGGGACCCAGCCCAGCCCAACCTTTAGTGGAGCACTTCAGGACCCCGGTGGAGCCACTGTTACTTCCAGAGCGTAACCCCTGCTCAGTGAGCCCCCCAACCCCAGGCATGCAGCACGTTCCCCTGCTGCAAGTAAAACCTGGTATGTGGTTTGCAGGAACAGAGAAGCTTTGACTATCCAGGTAATAAACTATGCTGGCTTTAGGGAATGTGTTCACTACATGCCAATCATTTCGACATAGTTCTGAACAGCAGTATCAGAAATGACAGCAGCTGCACGGACTTGGATGCTTGTAATTTTAGATTTCGATGTGAATGGTTGAGTAAACAGCAATTCCTTCAGAGTAGCCCTCCTCAGTTAGATGCGTGGCTTCCAGCGCAGAGTGCCCACGCTTACTCTGTCATTGAAATTCTCTGTAAACACGTATCTTGGTGTGAAAGTCAGCCGCTTTCTCTAAATACCTGTCAGAAACTCTTGCGGAGAAGGCAATAGTGTTTTAGTTAGCATGACAGCTTCTACAGCACATTATGCCCTTGTAAACAGCATTAATGCCCAACTGCACTTTTAAGTATGGTTCAACATGCTGTTTTGACCTACATATTTGGGCCATAATTACCAATTTCCTTACCTAGGCGCTGCCGCCGCCCATATCACCACTACTCCCTGAGCAGGAACACAGAAGACAGGTCTCCCAAGTTGTTCTTTTGATTGGTGGCAGGAGCTTTTCTCTGTACACTGCTAGTTATCCATTTTTCAACACTAACCACGTACTCAGAGCATTACCATTTTGCAACAACCATCGAAGACAAGGTGTTTGCTACATAGCCCATATGTTGGCCAAGCACACAAGCTACTGCAGTGCCAGGCTGAAGCAGATCACCTACTGAAGGGCAGAGCCTTCGTGCACATCTTTATACCGCAGTATTGCAAAGTAAATGAGAGGCACCTTACTTCTTTCCTAAGAGCCATCTTGTGTTTTCTGCAGGTAAACAGCATTCGCACAGGGCCTGGCGAGGGACTGCTTCAGCTTTTGGTAAGTTAAAAGCATCCCTGAGCCAGTCAGCCGCAAGTCATCCTGCTGTCCTGTGGCTTGGCTCTCAAAGCCATCATGCCCAAGGAGGCTCCTGGAGCACCCACTACCTACAGCCCTTCCTAACCACTGCTCTGGGTCAAGAGGAGGGCGACCGTGCTGGATACTTGGCAGAAAACACTTCTGAAAGGCCAAAGGCCAAAACAATCTCACAGCTACTTCAAGCCATCTCTTAGTGTCAGGAGGGGTGCTAGGACGGCTCAGTGGGACAAAGGATCTGGCCCCAAAAGACAAAAACTTGTTATTCTGTCTTTTGTGAAGCAGAATGATTTTTAATAGTCTCCAGCTTCTGTAAAAACATGTACTAATTAGCACACATATTTAAAAAAATGCTCCTATACCTAATTATTCTGAAGAGATCCTGAAAATTAATTATTAGTTCTGGAATCCTTTTTGGAGCCAGATGGTGCCCTCCCTAAAACACCAAGGCTAGGGAATTATTTATGTAAGCTTTGACCATGTCTGAACAGCTCAGGGAATGATGTATGTTTTTAATGCCCCGATACTGACAACAAGCCTTTTTACTCTAAATTAATGGGAAACAAATGTCACACAGTGAAGATAAAAGTGACTTTCCAAAGTTTTATTCTTTAGAAGTTGCCTTTTTTAAGAGACCAGGGTCCTTGCAGAAATGTCAGTATTGGCTTGTCTGACAGAATGGAGGGATGCCATGGCACATGCGTGTGCTCATGACACGTGCGTAGTATGGTTTGTGTGTGCGGGGGGGGGGGGGAATCAATAGTATTTGGGATAATGTATCTAATTTTAGGTTGGTCTTAATTGGGTCTCGCCAAAAAAACCCAAAAAAGCAAAAAACCACCCCAAAACCCCACAAAACAAAACTAAACAACCAACCAGGATAACCCAAGCCACCCTTCAGCAAAGTAGCTGCTGCTTTTACTTTCTCATAGGTACAAATCAGCTTTTTAGACTGATATGCTTTAACTTTTTTTATATGCTTTTTTTTTTCCTTAAATGCATTTGATGTGCAAATTTAGTCTGAAAGATAGATAGATGTTCACAGCCTAAACCAAATCCACAGAATTAAGCGACAGCAGTGAAAAGGCTGGGTTTTGAGACCCAGTGCAGGCGCCAGGTGTAGCCTCCCTGGAGCAGGGCTTCAGCACACCCCTTGCTCACCAGCCGGTCCTCAGTCATTCCTTCCTGCCAGAGCAGGACGGGGACCTTTGAACAGGAACCCACAGCTTCTGCAACACAAGGGCTGTGAACCTGGACCTTCAGAAGCAGCACTCAAAAGTATTCTTTTAAAAGAAGTCAGTAAGAGCCTAAAATATCAAACTTCCCACTTACAGATTACTGTTTTCACCAATGGATCTGAATGCAGTTTCCCATGGACGTAACTGCTATTATACTTTTTTTGAAACAGCAAAGCAAAGGTCCGCAGACATGCAATGCCTTGCCCACTATGGGTGAGGAGGGCTGCCAGCTGTGGCAGACCTGGGATGGGTAGGAAGAAGCCATGGACAGTTGGCACAAAGAAGCTTTGAATTGGGTGACAGACCACCAGGCTGCAGAGGTGGTGGTCTGTAAGAGGATTTCTGCAACACCATTCACGTTATACCCTTGGCATTATCCTAAGACACCGTTTAATAAGCGGTGTCTGCTCTGACAGAGCAGTGTTCTGTTCTCTCTGACAGAGCGGTGTTCAGCCTCTGCTTTGAGGCTGAAATACCAACAAGTCCCTAAAAGTAACTTCACACCTGAACCTGCCTTCTGTGCACCAACAGCTGCTCCAAGAATTATTTTTCCTCTCTAGACAGTCCTTATAAGTATCTGAAATTGGCTGCTGCAGTATTGATATGAGTCTAACATAAAATTAATATCCATCATAGCTATTTAAAAAAATCCCTCAGTATATTAAGTATTCTACAATCAAAACCAAGGCACCTTAAATCAAGCTGAATGCATCTGAGTAGGTTTTCATTATCTAGATTTGTCTTAGGTACATATCATTTGTTTCTCATTAAATTGCAATATGAGCCATTTTGTACATATAAAAATATTAAAACATTTTCTTCTCAAAATGACTAAAATGTGATAAAAGCCCACACAATACTTCCCTTGCCCTGATGTTTTCAAGAAAGTACCATATGGCTTGTCTGAATCCTTCAACAAGAGGTTTCCTGAATTCAAACCAAATTTGATTTGGCAGCTCCTTCTTTAGAAAATATAAATTCCCATAATGCATTTTAAATTATATTCTACCTAACAAAACTTTGTTTTCTTGTCATAAGTACGAGCAAGCTTTTACACATTTTTCGTTTTCATCGTAAAGGTAAATTCTTCAGCTTTTAGAACTGGCAGTAGTATTATTTTCAAACACAGTATCTCTGCACATTATTAATAAAGTAATATTTCACAGGTGCGTCCATGCCTCCCCTATATCTCACGATATTAGGCATTCCAAAGATCTGGAGTATGTGGTAATCTCTTTCTCAAACAGCCATGCAATCTAAGTAAGAAAGAAAAGGAAAGGAGAAGAGCCCTACTGAAAACCCTTTTCTTCTACAGGGAAGCGGCAGCACAAAGCTCTCGTGACCAGCGGAGGCCAGGCAGGCAGCATTTGGCAAGATGATTACTTTGGGTTGGGTTCTCCACAGTCCTGCTACAGAAGACCATCCTTCCTAGGACTTGTCTCACAGACCAACCAAAGTAAGAAAAATCAACAACTAAAGGCTTTTCTGAAGAAATCAGCTTATGGGCCCAAATGAAATGCAGTAAAATATTCTGGTTTTGTCCTGGATTTCACACCAGGCTGAAATCACTTCTTTATTTCTCAGGATGGATACAATAGCTACAACAGAAATTGCTATTTAGTTACACTTCAGAGAACAAAGTAGTTTGTCATCATAGGATGCTTCTGTACTCCTAAAAATAACTGGAATACAATTAGTATGATACATCTGCTTTAGAGCTGTGTTAGAGGCTTTTCTTTCCACCTAAAATGAAGCTTGCATGATTGTGCTGCTCATGGGTACCCTCCACAGGAAGCCAACGGGTCAAGAACTTGACAATTTCCATTAACGTTTCACAGGGAAATAGGAGATACTTCATATCCAGAAGCATCGTGAAGCTGGGGAGGAGGGGAAAAAAAAAAAAAAATAGTGGCCAGCTGAGAAAAAGGCTGCAAAACAAGCTTAAATTGACAGGCTACCAGAGCATCCACCCTGCGGAGAAGTTTACAAGGCTCCCAGGAGGATACAAGCTTCCACAGGAACCTCTACCGCTTCGTCTCCAGGGGAAACACCGATGGGCATGAAGCCATGGCAAAAATAGCCATTATTAGCTCTACTGCCCCTCATTTACTTAGTTACCTCTCCACACCTCTATTTTCAGTCATTTCTGCGGAGAAGGGTAACCTGGCACCAGCCATAGCTCTCAGGGAGGCGGGCACCCAGGAACGTCACTCTCAGCGTAATGGACAGACAGCAGGAAGATACAAGGGAGCATCAACCCCCTCCCCGGTATTTGAAGAAGTCGTTCAGCTGAAATGATCCTTAACAGACAAGGTGAGCTACGACTGTAGACCCATTTTTCTATCCCCAGCTATCAAGGGACAAGATAGTGGTATACTGTTCTAGCAGAAGTATCACTTCATTAAAGATATTATTTGAAAAGCAGGAAAAAAACCAGGAAAAATGGTCTTCCACCCCAAAAATGACATTCAGGGAATTCAGACGGTGCAGCAGATTTGCTGTATCAAGCCACAATCCTAACTAATCTTACAGAAGCAATTCTAATTAGGCAGGAAATGAAGAACAGTTCCTTTCAGGCTGGCTGAAAGAACAGTGGGATTGATTTAAATCAAATCACTGATTTTAATCATGGATTTAAATCAACCAAGCAGGACACCTTGATTTAGCTCATCAGCTTTAATCTTGTACTTTTTTCCTAATGAAAGCTCATTCATTTTGTTAAGATAACGTGGGGAATTGTAAAAAGCACATGCTTTATGTTAAAATGGATTAAAATTTTTATGCTCACTCAACATCGATGACTTGCAACTACAAAGCTTGAGCTAACTGATTTTTTAAGAGTTAAAAAGCATCACTTTTAAAAATCATTTGAATTTGAAAGCTCATACGTGAAACACATTGCAAATTATTTTAGAGATTGTAACAATTTTAGGCCTTGATAAATATAAGGTTTTCTGCTTAGTTTTCTTCTAAAACTATTTAGGTAAAACACCCCAAACTTGCAACATCATAGACTTTTACCTATTTGTGTCAAAGGACATTAGAGCCCGGTAAAAGGTAACGCATTATGTTATTTAGGGACACCTATCGATAGTATGAAACCTGATATTACCCAGTATTCTCTTAAAAAAAATTTAAAAAGCTGTCAAGATGCTATTGCAGCCTCTGTTAATTTAAAAAAAAAAAAAAAAAAAAAAGGAAAGCTTTGGTGCTGGGATCACAACGCTGAACTATTCAGAGTACTTAGAATATGAGAGAGAAATTCTGACTAGATGCTACCCAGAAAAAAAAGAAGCTTCATAATGTATTGCGGGGAAAAATAATCCAAGGCAAGTGTCAGCAGAAAGGAAGAGGACACGTACAGACAGCATGCATGCTGAAAAAGACCCGGAGGTGACAGAAGAGCAGAGGGGATTTCATGTGTAGGTACCTGTAGTACAATGTGGCAGCAGCGTAGGGAACAACAAAGTGTATTAATAAGAATGAAAAAAGAGACATTAAAACAATTTAAAGGATGTTTCAGGAGAGTAGGCTGACAGACACATTATACCTGGTATGCCCAAGCATTACCAGTGTACAGCATTAGTGTTTCATTCAATATTGTTTCCCTTTTTTCCTTTATTTAGAGCCTTGCCAGAGACAAAAGTTGTCAGAAAACACTCATTTTGTACCAACACACACCAAGACATACTTCTCCGCATAAAACTCTGCAAACCAAATACGAAGTTACATGAGCTAAATACAAGACAAAAGTGCACAAATCTTGTAGCCGAGTAATATCTCGTTTTAATTGTACGTATAATTCTGACTGTTTTTGTTGAGGAAAAGTTCGTGATGAAAAGTATCAACTCTTAATTCTTGTGAGCTACTATTTAAATCTTTCACCAGAGTGCTAAGGCTCTGCTAAAAATGAGCAATGAAAAAACGGTGACGCTTTATTCGTTAGTCCTGCCCTCAGTAGGCATTCAAAGCTGCGGACTCAGAGCTGCTTATTTCCATGTCAATGTCTTAAGCGCCTTTCCCTACTCCCCTTAGCTCTGCAAAGCGTTGACAGAAAGATGGGGATGGAGCCCATCCCGAATCATTCGGAGCCAAAGCAAACCTAAACAAAACTTACAATCCCCACAAAAGATTAAGTATGTTTGATTTGCTCAGCCATATTCTACTCAGCAATCTCCGAGGAAAATTTTTCCCCTTTTCCTGACAATGTTTCTGAATAAGAAAAGATTTACATTTGAATTTGAAAAGTTAAGGTAACTTTGCCATACTTTTCCTTACAAACTGAGGGAACCCAAAGCACACAAGTGATAAGAACAGTCAATCCAGAAAGAACATTCAGAATTTTAAAAAAGCTATGGTGCATAAATGATGAAGATTTAACAAAAACTCCAGATTGTTGGCCTTCAACGTACACGTGTCAGATAAATTGAAGTACAGCTTAAACGGCAATACAGAATCTCTTCTGCTTTATGATTAGGAGCTTCAGCTATTTAGTTTTGTGTATTTGCTTGAGAGAGAATTTTCTAAGGGCCAAGCTACATAACCTATGCACTAGTAGGACTCTAGATAATTGAAGTTATCTACTTGCAGCTCTGAGAGGTTAACAGAAGAACACAGCTGGGGGTTGATTTGTTGGGTACCACAGCCTTGGAGGGTTGAAGACTATGCAGATCTGCAACAGAAAAGCTTTGCAACATCTCGAACAGGTCCACCCTTCACATAACAACAGCATGTAACTGTGGCAAAAGAAACACTATCCAAAATCATGGGTATGATGCCACCAAGTTAAGAGTGTAAGTGGTGGCAGTAGGGACAGAGGATATGCCATCTTAAACCAAGTTTACATTCTCCCGTGATAACAGTTGCTTCTAAACAAGTGAATAAAATTATTTCCATTTATAAGTTGTTTTGCTGGTTAAAAAAAAAAAATCCACATGAAAGAAGCTGTACAAGTGTGAAATTATATTAAAGCACTCATTACTCCTAGCAGGAAAACCAAAAACAAACCCAAAAGAAAATTCAAGTAGAGTTTGTTAGCATTACACTGAATATTTTAGGCCAAATACTAGATCTTTCATACTTGATTTCTGCCTAAAGAAAAATATTTTTAATTGTAAGATTTACACATTCTGTTTTAAAACAAATGCACGTGTAATCTTTTTAAGATACTGAAGTTCTAGCTATCATCTTTCTGGAGGGATAACGCTAAAATTTATATCTGGTATGAGCTGGAGCCAACATATCTGGTTTTAAAATAAAGTTACATTGCAAATAATTAGTTCAACATTTCATGGATATATATGATATATTCCTAGATTTTGAATGATTTAAATATACATGCCATTAAGTGTACTCTTCCTTCCCTGGTTACAAAATTTTATAGGCTTACTATCCTGAAGAAAAAAAAAAAGTGTTGTCAAAGACTTGAAAATTTAAATTTTGGCAGATTTCGGCTGGAAACCTAACAGCACTTAGGTGTATTCTGTAACTTGCTTTTGCTACTGTTGAAAAACCACATTTGTGACCAGGTTGTGTCTTTTCCCCTCCCTGCCACCAGTCTAAAAGAAGAGAAGAGAACCAATTCACCTCTTCCAGGGCAACCAGTCTGGCAAGTGGAAATTCTGAATTACGAAGACCTTTATGCAATTCTGCAGAACCCTACATATAACTAAACAGAGGCCTATAAAGATGTCAAATCTTTGATCTATGAGGATTCATTATTATTTCAACTACAAATTCCTCTCAGATATCATGGAAGGGGGAATAAAATAATATGAAAGATTCAAACTAGCAGATGAATATGGGAATCATCAAAATATTAAGCAGCTGTTGTATATACTCTACTGAAAAAAACCACAACATTTTAGATAGAGATTTTATATTTACGGTTTCTGGAAAGAGAAAGGGGGTTACATGTAGGGTACGTATGTACCTACACACCTGTTTATGTATATGTACAATCACACTATAAATACAAACTGATTTAATGCAAAATTTTCTTTTCTATCTCACACTCACATATTAGTGAAGCTCCAAATACAGTAGAGAAAAAAAAGAACAGGTTAGTGAACTCATTACAATCTCTTGAGATTTCAGCCTTCAAGTTCCCCCTCTTTAAATGCATGAAGAGAAGATGAAACGCAATAGTTGTGGCTTGGGTTCTGATCTCAGCTGCAGCTGCACAAATTGCTGAAATTTAAGAATTATTCCAGATCTATACTAGAGCAACTGCCTCTACATTTTTAACGTCGTCATGTACATTTTTAAAATCATAGTGGAAATTTTGTTACGGCCACTAAAACAAAACATTAAAAGCCAATTATTTCAAATCCTTATGTCCTTGCCTCCCTCCCTGCTCAAGCCAGTAAACCCACCACAGCATTATCTTCCATGCTGCTTCTAAATTAATTCTCTTAAACACACCAGTCCGTTTTCATGTAAAGCAGGGAGAAAGACTTTACGTAAGCCGAATACCTCAATTTGAAAGATTTACTCTAGGAAAATTATGTGTTCTATATCTAGAGTAACAAACAGAGTATCAACAGAAAGCCACAACCAATCTATGAATATTACAGAAAGGAAGGTCTTTTGGCTAAAGATCTGAACAAGGAACAAGGACACTCATACTCTTGTTCTGCCATCAAAAAATAAATCATTGTGCATGCAGCACTTGGGGCAAAATGCTTTCAAACCTTTTATTTTTGTGATTAAATAACAATACATTTTATTAAAAAAAATCATTACTCTGTTAGTACAGTAAAATGATCTAACACTTGATTACTGATATGCAGTTCAGGTTTTCATGAAATATCTAGTTTTAAATTCTGCTAGGTTAAACACTGAGGTTGCATACTTGATAAATGATGACAAACTCTATTCTGGCATAAAGGCAAATACTTGTATTTCATTAATGTAAAACAATTACTGTATTTTCTATATCATTAGAGTTTTAGTATGAAGGGCACGATAAAACCAACTCATAACAAACCATCCATGAAGCAGTCCCAAGTTAACGTGCAGAAAACAACATATCCCCAAAATTAAAAGCTTAGCAGTAGTAGTAGAATGGTGACACCCACGATGCGTCACAAAAATGAAGGAGAAATAAAAAAATAAAAATAAGAGAAGTCTTGTATGAGAAGTAATGTTTTAAAAGGATTAGGAAAATGGTGAAGCTCCTCAACAGGGAATCTCTTCGCTACATTTAAGCAAATAACTTTTTAATTGCTATCCATGAAGAGTTTGCTACAGCTCAGTACATCTACCTAATGTAGTCACCTGTGTCTTAGGTCTGTCTGCTTTTGACTGCAGGCACTTCAGATCCTGTGCACGTCATCTGGGAAAGCTTCCAGTTAGGAGAACAGCTCTTTATACAGCTCTCTAGGCTTGTGTAAGTGTAGCTCAATGGTTAAGACTCAAGATCTTCCTTCACAGCTTGCCTACTATGCTCACAGTTCTTCCTACCTACAGGGGTTTTAGTTACCCAAACACCACATAGAGTTAAGAGATTACTAAGCTATATAAGGAAAATTAAAAAAAAACAAATCCCAAGTCCTAAGTATTTTACAATAAGAAATTTAGGTGAACCAAGACACACAGGCAATTCTTATTTACAGTGAGAATATTTCTAAAATATGGCTGAAATTCACAAAGATAACTCTGCCTTCATATGGCTATTTGTTTGAAGTATATTCAGATCTAACCCAGGTGCCCAAGTTAGAAGACGGAAGTTGGACAGCAGTTTTCTCATCCGACATTTTCCTCAGACGTATATAGTGCACTTAGATATATTTATTGGTTATTGAGTGTTGGCTTTACCTACAGATCGTGAAGCAGGTTGGACCTGTCCTGTAACATCCTTGAAGATCAAAATGGACTCTAAAACAGGCTGGTTTTAAAACATGTCTACCTAAATTTATATAGTAAATAACTTGCTAATGCCCACATACTTTGGGAACAAAAGAAATCTTGACAAACAAATGCATTTTTGCCTTCAGTCTTCACTGAGCAACTCGCACAACACTCTGTTCAGCCCCTTTCAGATGAATGAATTACTTGTTTCACAACAAACAGATATAAGTGATTTTGTTGACTTTTGCCAAAACAGGCCAACACATTCAGGTTTAAGACAGAACAATGCAGGAAGCAGTGTCGGAGGCCACCGAGGCACATCAAGTTTTACCCAACCCTTTGTTACTGGATTACAGCACACGTGCTCCTTTGGCTGATTTGTATTTCCACTCTAGGGGTATAAACAGGAGCAGCTGCCTCTGAAGTAACCATGAAACATGCTATTTAATCCAGCTTCTAATAGGCATTGCAAAATAACCTCCTGCCAATGCACAGTTAGTATAAAAATTCACCAATTTCCACAGAAAAATCTGAAATTGGTCTGATAATGACAAGTCTGCAAGACTTTTCTGGGGTTTTATGACACGTCAGCATTATATATCTGGGGAATAAATAAATTGAACAAATACAACAATAATTTTTCAAGAGATTCTTTAAGTCATTCTATATGTATTCTAAGTTGAAATATGAATTTATAAACTGCTTCTGAGATTCTAACCTCTAGCTTTAATTGCAATCAGTAAAAAAAAAAAGTTGTAATTCAGTGCCCAACTGTGAAAACAAAAAGCCATTTTCTCTTTTGAAAAAACAAAACAGATTTTGCTTTCGGCTCATTCTTCATGAAACATGAGGTGGGAAGAAGCAGCTTTAAACTGCTGCTTGTAAGTGTCACTTGGAGGCATGGCTACTTAGAAAATTAAACCCATAATACATTATATTACAACTGCAATTCCAGGTCTCCTAGGTATTAACCTCATGTTCTAAACCCAATTTAATTTGACTGGGCTGCCTGTCACAAAACTACAGAAAGCAAGATTTTATAACTTTTCCACTATAGCACATTGATCAGTTCTTCTAACAACTTATTGCTATATTCCACTTATACATAAAATTACCGTGTGCAAATATCAGAATTACTCCTCTTTAGTTGCTTTTATATTTTGTTCAAAAATTATGTGACAGCAAAAAGCAGTCAGAGTAAGCATTAACACACATATATAATCTACTTGATTTTACAGAGATGTCAGCATATTTTTTTATCTGTTATTACAGATTTGCAATCTTTCATACTGCTCAGATAAAAGATACTACAATTTCTCTCTGCATTTCAAATGTTGGCATTGTTAGGACTTCTATTACGGCGGCATGAAGCAACCTGAAGGCTCAGTTTCCACCGTACCAGGCGCTACACATCTCGGGAGGCAGACTGCCACAAATACCTTGCAAAACAAGCAAATAATGGAGGGAAAAGATTAAAGGTAAAACATTTCTTCTTCCATCTCTCCTCCCCACCTCCCCACACCCTCCCCGCCCTTAAAGTAGCCATGGAAAGTAGGATCCAGTGAGCAGACACCAATCTGCTTTTGAAGTGCAGAGCTGTACCGTGGAGCTGGGACTGTCACGCCCTGTGCCACTGCCACCGGGCTCTTTGGTTTGCCAAGAGACCTTACACTGCGCACACGCCATTGCAGAACAGGTCACACCTGCTTCTCACAAGCTGTCTCACCTGCAGATAGGAAGCTGGAAACGTCACTCTTTAAGATGGCCTTCCTTAAGTCAAGGCATGAAATTGTGGCAAGGGGCAGACCCGCCTGTTACACGGGGCCAGAGACTGAAATCATCTTCTCCAACAAGATTAACCCAGGAATTCAATTCTAAATATAACATTTCTGTAGTACCTTGGTTGGTTTGTTTTAAGCGGTGAAGAGGCATCTTGAGGGACATGGGAAGGGGTAAGAGGCAAGGACAGCGTTCTGCCTAGGGACAGCACATTTCACAGATTCGAGAGATCTTAAAACCCATTATGTTCAGGGCTTGCAGCCACAAGCTCTGCAACAGTGCAGAGGCTGGCTCCAGAGGAGTCCAGTCAGACAAAACAGACACTAAGAGCAGTATCTATTTCATGCCTCTCTAGGTCTGGCTTACACAAATGACACCTCCCTGTAAGGTCTCCTGTTAGCAAACCCCCATGGATGATACCACCAAGGACTGCTGAAAAATGAAGCATTAGGAAGGATTCACAATCTGCATCCTTTGGTGCAGGATGATCAACCATAAGCAAGTGATTCAACAGAATACCCAGTGATGTAGTGTTCTGCTCTACAGGTATGAACACGTACCACAGGTACCTATGCTATTTTTAGGCCACATTTGTCTCAACTTTATGCTTTCGATCTGAAAAGTGTACAAAAAGGGAAGCACTGTTGGTAAAGCTGTTCCTAGACAGTAACTTTATTATTTTTTAAAAGAGAGGAATAAATAAAAGTAGCAGAAACTACAATACAGTAAGCCTTAAAAAGCCACAGATATATTTTAATTCAGTTCGTCATTAACAAAGAACATTTATAAATCAGACTCCTCCTCAAAAACGTTAATTCAGAGATATATTTCTGTACAAGCATGACAGCACAGCCATTAACATAAATTTAGAGAGTCAGTATTGCTTTTTGGGTGATCAAAGTGATATATAATGGAGAAATCTGATTTCCTGAAGTTGCCCCTCAACCACACTCTGAGAAGATATCCAGCTCGGCATCCCAAGGTTAAGCACAATCAATTGCATAGCTACTTATGATTATTATGTCTCTACACAACATAATGTCCCCCAAGATTCCGTTGTCATGGGTAAGTGAAATTCTGCAATCTGGTGCAAACCCATAGCATCCTTTATTAATTATATTAAAACTGCAATTAATATATTTAGAGAGAAGAAAAAAAACACAAACCAAAATCCATCCCAACTCAGCAAATTCAAAGCTGCAAGTTACCAAAATAAACAATTTTTTCTTACTATCTGAAGATATCTCAGGTTCCTAGAAGGACAGAAAACAAAACCCTTCTACACATTTAGAAATTACATTTTTTGAATCAAAGCTTTTGAACAAGGATTTGTAATATTTAAAATACAGTTTAACCTTAGTTGTGGATTTCTTCAGCTTGCTCCAGGACTTTAGGCCCCTCATCTTAGAAAACAAGCCAAATGGAGCCAGCTGAAGAGCACAGGCCCTTTGGTGTATGTCAAACACACACAGATGCTGTAAATTAAGAACATTTTCCCCAGCTTTTGAAAGGTGTCATCAGGCAACTCCCCATCCACCACAGGATCCACAAGACAAATTGTTGATAGCTACAATCCCCACACTTCCCTCACTGTTCTCTTTTTTCCTGCCCAGTTGCAGAAAATTGTAGAGCACCAAGTGTTCCCTCTTTGAGTACATAAAATAAAAGTTCAGGATATAACTCAGCCTGCATTTCCTTAGCTAAAAGCTAACCTGAATTGGACTCATCTCCATCGAGAAGGAACACATGACAGGACATTATGGGGGGGGGGGGAACGGAACCTCACAGGGGACTCATTATAGACCCAACCCATGTGATTTTTCACTAATGTCAGTCTCCCCACATAATCTCACTGCACTCTAAAAACGGAGTGTTACAAAGGTAAGCTATATAAATACTTTTTTTTTTTTGCTGTTAAATATGCCTGAAGTCTTCTATGTCATATTAAACAGTCTTCTAGTCTGAGGCCCATCACACAATTTTTAAAAGGAACAAAGTAATAAATTATTTCTTTACTCCACTTACTGTCACGTCTGCCAGGAGCTCCGTTAATGTTCCCAGTACTCCTTTGGTTTTCTACTTGTTGCTTGCAGGCCTAAAATGCTAACAGTAATGTGCTCCGAAAAGCTAGCTCTTGCCAAGTACAGAAGCAGCACTCCCAATTCTTTTGGTGTGCATCACTTATAACTTTGTGTTATACTGATGTTTTTGCAAGAGGTGGGAATACAAAGAAGCATGAGCAGAAAGTTAGTCAAAAACACATCTTTAGGATTAGCCAGCTCTAGGTGGATACGTACCCACCGTGCACCTGAAGATACTGCAGAATCACAGACTCATAGAAAAGTCTGGGTTGAAGGGGGCTTTGGCCCTGTTCAAAGGAGGGCCCAGATCAGGTTATTCATGGCTCTGTCAAGCCAATTTGTAAATATTTACAGTGAAATACTATGCTTTTATCTAATTCTCCTTTTCAAATTAGGTAACAAGTTTAAGAAGAATACTTAAATACCAGATGGGTGTTGACTTTAATGGAGGCCTTTCATTTTGACTGATTGTCATTTAAGTCTTTTCACTTAAGGAATGACAACTTCTAATATAATTTCAAAACAGAAAGTAAAAGCAAGGTTAAAAAGTTGCTTCAAAACCACCCAATATCCTTCTGCTCTAGAGTTTTATAATAACGTGGAGATAACAATACCCATAAAGAAGCAGCTCCACAGACTTGAGGAAAGCATCCTAGAGACCCTGTATTCCAGGTGCCATTTGGTGCAAAATCCAAGCCACCGCATTGTTTTCCAGTTGGAGACAGAAAGAAGCTGCTGAGCTGTTTTATAATTATTGTGAGACAGCGAAGACAGTACTCGAATCTCTCTTTCGTGTTAGACTTCGGTCTGTCTAAAGCTTGCTGACATCAATCAACTTCAGTGAGTGTTGGATCAGATCCACACCTGAGAATTTAAGCAATTTAATTAAGGCTTTATCAATCTCAAAGTTTGTTCAAGAAGCAGCTGGCCATTAACTGAAGAGGACAGGTTGTTCTTTTAAACTTGTAAGGCTCTCCCTCCAGGACCAGAACAAACATTTTAGGTCCTTAATCTACAGTTAAGGTTAACCTGTTTTAACAATTTCCTAATCAGCTAAGATGCACCGGGTATTGATGAGAACGATAGCAGAACACAGCCTTGATTAACTGAAGGGCAAATTAACTTTTCATCTGAATCCTGGGACACCAGAAAAAGAACAGTTGGGAGAAGTAAGAAAATTTGTCTCCTGAAGAGTAAGGAAAGATCTGAAACACTAACTCTCTGAGCAGAACAAATAGCTACAGGAAAGGCACTTGGAAAAAGAAGAATTACAACCAATCAAGACTGGAAGGCTCAAAGGGTGGTTCCATTACAAAACTCAATATTAGATTAAGACCACCAGGAAGAAAGATCTTCTGAATGTCAGTTTTGTTAAAAGGAGTATTTTAAGAAAAAAAGAAGAGACAAGAAAGAAATGTTACTTAAAGTTGTGAAAGAAGGGGTTTTTTTGCCCTGAACTCTGCATCTGATTGCTAAAATAGGTGCTATTTGCACTTTAAGTAGCCAGCTCTACAGATTTTATCAAAGACTTTTAGTGGGAAACCAGGATCACCATCTACTTGTTAGGAAGAATTATGCCAGTAGCATAAGAGATGCCTGGACCTCCAGTCTCCAAAACTCATGAGCAACAGCTGGGAGGGCACTTCATCTGTTGAGGTTGCGATTAACTATTCTGAACTTGATGCTGGGAAGCAAGAGAAATAGACTCTGCAGCCAAAAGATGAAGTCAAGAACTTAACACTTGATCGTGAAAGAAATCATTCTCTAGCCCATATGCAGACAAGACGCAATCTATACCATCAAGTGTGTATGAAGAAATGCCTCACTTCATTGGTATCATAACCTATCACTAGCCATAGTATCTATTATGCTAAGAAGTAACATTTCTTTTAACATGATCTGCAACAAATCAAATGAAACACATCTCCAAAATAAGTATGAGGAAAAAAATGCTGATTTACTCTTTTAGTAATGTCACTTTAGAGCAATCCGAAATTTGCTGTTCTTGTTACTCAAAGTTCCTCTCATAAATACCACTGAAAGAAGCAAATATGAACATGGCATTGGCAAGAAAAATATCAGTAAAAAAGGTGAGGAAGTAGAAGCAACTGAATAACAAGAGGTTAGATGGCAAAAAATTTTAACTGATTAATTTTTAACTGAATTGAATGTGATTCAATACCAAACACTGGCAAAATTAACAGGTCCCATGAAAAATTGTTTCATGCTATAAAATAAAATTTTAAAGAACACTGAAAAAACTTAAGAACCCTAATTTCTTCTGACTCTATTAAATCACTAAATACTTTGAGAATCTTAAGCTTCCTAATCTGTAAAGAGACATTTGGGTACTATAAGACATTACAAAATTCTGTATTAAGTTTTTTCTGAAAATTATCGAGACCAGCATCTTTTGTGTATCTGTTGAAACTGTGGTTTAGTAAGTTGGGTTTTATGAATGTTGTCTGTGTGTTTTAGCAACGTCAAAATACTCTTTTTTTTAGCATACAAATTAATTCTGACTCATGAACAGTCCTTCTTGAGCTGTACAAATAAGTTGTTTCTACCAGTATTTGAAGCATACAGAAAATCTACAACAAAAATGCAGCTGAACACACTACCACTCTTGCCTTTTCTATTCATGCTGTAAAATTGCCACTTCAGCTCCTCAACAACTGCTTTAAGCTACACCCCCACTTTTCTCACTTTAAAAGGTAAGTATTATCAGGGCTAAGTATGCATTTAAAAAATTTCACTGTTTTTTTTTTTTTTTTTATGCTGATGTAAAGCTTACCAACTAATTTGTTATTAAAACACAGAGTCATGAACTCAAACTCTGGATATTTATCACACTGTATTTTTGTAACCCCCAACAGAACCATCTACAGCCATTTTGTTACTTTAAGAAAATTAATAGAGCAGTAATCTCAGGTACAACTAATCTCACCTAACTGTAATTACCTTCGGTATAACACTCTAGCATCACCTTTACGCTCAGATGAGAGAAAAAGGCACTTCTAGGGAACTAATAATGAATAGTCTTCCTTATAGTGAATCATGCCCTCTTTACTGTGAACAAACACCATTTAGACAGCTGGCTCAGATGTACATGTCCCCAAGTGGTCAGATAAATTCCGGTGACTACTGTACTCAAAATATTTGTAAAAAAACCCAACAAAAAACCCCAAACAGACAACAGTCATTATAAAGAAGTTCTCAACAGAAGCTGACAGTCAAATATACTGTGCATAAGCTTGCAACTGTTCCCAGCCCTCCCTCGGACGGTACCATTTAGACACCCTAAGCTACCAAAAATCCTCCCTACAGAGCAGGGCTACCCAGCGAATCCACACTCGCCACTGCTCCAGGACTACGTGCAGCAGACCTCCTTCCTTAGCTGTGCAATCAAGTGACTTTGGGTGTCCAAGGAGGTCCACGTACACAAAACAACACAATATTACAGAGCCTGAAAGACTGTTCACGTATTTATCAAGTTTTGGTTCATATGTTTGTAAAAAAGCATCCTCATTGCTATCACACCGGTACAAACGCTCATGCTGATTTTGTAAAGTCACTTGTTTGCAAGCTGAAATACTGAATACGCAGTTTCAGTATTTTACAATTTTTGCTGACAAAAAGTAAATATTTCTAGTAAAAATGCTGACATTAACTTGCTGCAAAGTACTACCAATATCTTTAAAGTTATACAACTAGGAAAAAAAAATACACATTTGCAAAATCATGTAATAGATCAGTGTTGAGAGTATTACTTTTCACAGAGAACGTTAAGTGATGGATTTCTTTCCCCAAAGACCAGCAGGTATTTCACAGACATTGAATACAGAAGAGAACACTACAAAGGCATTTCATCTAGTCTGCAGTATTAAAACATTCAAAGTGCTTAGAAGATGTAACAATGACACCAACGTATACAACTTCATGTCATTGAGACATCCATATATAGCAATCTACATATAAACATTCTCTAGATATCTCAGTTAAAAACCTACATAATTTTTGAAAGATCTCATTATTACCATAAGTCACCAAGATAAAAAAAAAAGTGCAATGGTTTATGTTACTTCTTCAAATTAATTTAATAGCTTCAATTAATAACAACTAGAATTAGGAACACAATTTCACTGTTGGCAAATACCAAAGAAATTTCCTAGTGAACATTTGTGACACTGCAGATTTGGCCCTTAAAATAAGTAAATAAATGTTGTAAAGTAAATGAGAAAAAAAAAAATCTGTTTATAGTTTTAAGACTGCAATAATTAAGAACTTGTGAACAGCTGATTTTTCAAAGGAAAGTCTGTTCCTGTGAGAAAGGCAGGATTAATGAAACGAGTCCTTTCTCCTATTCACTGCTCTCCAACACAGGAAAAAAGATAGTACCTTTTTGTTTATAACTCACAGAAAGGACAGTTTCTGTTTCAAAGGAAGAATCCCAAATTTTTCCTCACTTGTTTTCCAACAAAGTTTATCTAGGAACATTTTGGTGAGACTAGCAATTTCAACAAAATATTTTAATATTTATCTGTTTCTATCTACCATCCCAAACAACATAGTCATCCTCCACATGCTCTCCCTTAAGCATTGTAAGCTGCTACTCTTATCTTTTACAGAGCTGTTGGCTCTCTGCGATTTCTTTGTGATCTTCTCTTCCTGATCTAAACTCTCTTTCCGATACATATGATTTTTCAAACTTCCTAGTATTTTTTTCAAGAAAAGATCACCCTAACTGATTATGACTGAAGACTATCTCCCAAAGTGGTGAAGAATTGAGGGAAATTGCTTTGAGAGACAGCCAAGAAACTTCTAGTTTCAATGCTTAAATGCGCTATCGTCTCTCTCAGACCGATGTCTGATTGTAACAGATCCTTTTTTGCAGACTGTGCTAACACAACACCTGAGCACATGTTTGTTTTGCTGGTGAATCAGTATTACTTGAATCAGCATCTTTTGCCCTTTGGGGGAAAGAAATGAAAAAAAAAAAGTATCTGCATTATTTACTACCCAGCTATTTTGCCTCCTCAGAATATCAAGATTAGGTATTTGGATGAATATCTATCCGCTCTACTGAACAGGGAAATTAGCTGATACCTACTGATCTGGGAGACGCTTACAGGAATTTCATTTTCTCGCATATCTGCACTGACTGACTATCGTCACTGATATCAGTAACTTGATGAACTTTATTAACCAATACATGACCCTTCACAGGGAAGGATAAATGCTGCCATTCTTTTTCTTTGGGGAGATCACAAAAGTAACGTATAGAAATTATTGTCTTCTCCCCCCATACGAACAAGGATAATTTATGTGGCACCATGCGTTGTCATCTCTGTTTAACCTGATGGTAGAGAATACTACTACTGGGATGAATTTTTTTTTTTTTTTTTTACATGCCCTGACCCATGTCTGCATTTTCCTCCTACAACGAAAGAAATCGATTGGACAAACCTCTTGAGTGCACGACAGAAGATAATCACAAAGGCTGACAGATTGGGATACAGTGGGTTTGCACAGGTTTTTGTTTTTTACTGGATAGATAACTGTTTGTAGTCAATTCTTTATGGTCATTAAAATCATACATTTTATTTCAAAATCAGGATACATGCTCTTGAACATGAAATGAGAGCAAACAGACCAGAGGCTAACTCTGCTGCTCCCCTGCCCTTCAATTCCAGTACCATGGGAAATGCTTAAGGAAGTCAGAGGAGAGAAGAGACAGTACTCTACGGAGACTTGAGACACAGTTGTCTTCCCTTATCATGAGAACTCGGGACTGAAAGAAGTCTAACTTTATGTGGCAATTTAAAAAAAAATGTTTTGGGGCAACTTTAAGTACATTAGTTGCTCCTTGAGAGATGCCAAAAAGCAAATTAAGAAAAAAAACACTGCATACTTACTGGCTCACTGACATGTTATCTGGTCAGAATTAATTTTCTCATGCAGTGGGACTACCCGAGTGATCAATTCTCCAAGAGACAGCTGTCCAAAAGCCCGAAGGGTCTCCTGCTGGTGAACTTCAAAAGCATAGCTAATCCTGGCTCTGTTTCTGGTCAGGAAGCACTTACCCTCCTAGTTTCATCTGGGAGGAAACAGAGGAAAAGCATCAGCTGGTCCGGTCAGGGAAGCATCAAGGAGCTTCAGTGGGCAGTCGTTTGTTCCCAGTCTTGCTTTCCTACTCTTTATATCATATTGATCTACCTGCTACCTCTTCTTTTCTCTGTAGACAAGCCCAGGCCATGCTTCCTCACTATAAAGTTTCCAAAACTAGAGTGGGAAAGGCAAGCAAAACCAGACAGCTCATCCGGACACATTCCCTCTTCCTCCTGCCCTTTGCTCTCCCCAAGCAACAAACTAGACGCTCTGAACAAAATGAAAGCCGGTAAGTTTTCTGTAGATGTCTCTGTTCCACCCACCAAAAGCGCATATACAAATTCAAAGCAGAAGACAAGGCCACAAGTTTCATCTGATCTAGAAACTACCTCTGGAGAGATTCGTCTTAATTAATTACATCCTGCTTTACAAATCCAGCAGACAACATGACACGTGCTACACTGGTTTCGACGACGCTGGAGAAAACGAATTAGCTGACAAAGGGGAAAAAATTGCCTTTTCATCCTTTTTCCATTTGAAATTAATTGTAAAACGTGTACCAGTGTACTGTAAAAATGCTGAAGTCAATATAAAAATTGCACACGTAAGGACCCCCATGTATTTGATATATATTTCAAACCATTTTATTTTTAAATAACAAAGATTTTTTTAATGAACCAGTTTACAGGCATTTTTGTTACATCTATATGAGCTACCTAGAAAGTGCAGTATTACCATTTCTATTTTTCAGGCACAGAAGCTGAACAAAATAAAAGAGAAAGATCAACTGTTTAACAGAAGTTTGAGCTTAGAGAGTCTGGACTTCATATCCACCAGAGTAATAAACTTGCAGCCAAACATGGAACTTTAAAGGTCATATCAGACCACAGTTCAGGGTGTTTATGTACAGGGTCACCAGACTGACAGACACACAAACATTTCTGCAAACATCTCAGGTCACCGGCCTGACATCAGTGGGACCAGCAAGCAGAAAAGGGAGGTGCAACTGAAGGACCTTAGAACTGCCAGGCTACGCACCACAGGGAGGCAGCACCTCTTGGCAGCCTGGGTAGCCCCAGCTCTTCCCATTTCCAAAGCAGCTGGAAGAGGAATGCAAATGGTGACTCTCTGTATTTGTAATTACCAAAAGCTAAGTGTTAACGACCTAACTTAACAGACTGAAATTTGTAAGATGAAGGTAATGGGACCTGACCTTACTGCATTAGTTCTAGCACTTATCAGGTCCTTTAACTTCACACTGTTTCAGATGCAGTAAGCCATTCACTGCTTTCTAAATAGGCACAATAGTTAGCCCCCAGTGTGTGAAACTTCATTTCAAAAAGGAGAAACAAAATGACAACCCAGAATATTTAGTTAACCTGTCCAGATCACATAATCCCTAGATTAAAGCCCAAGAATTTGAGAACGCGGGCTTACATATTTATGATAAACTACAGATCTCTGAAAACAAGGCTAGTGTAAGACTCTCTGGACTATACATGTCCATGTGGCGATAAATCCATTTCCGGTGCCAAAGTAGTTTTCCAACTTACACCGCTGAGCCCTCTGGAAAAATCTTGCTCCAGTTATTCAAAATCATCGTGATTCAGCTTTGGCAGATGTTTAGCAATGAAGTACAACACTTGGTACCTTATTTCGATGTTGAGTCCAGATGAGAGTGGGATATAGCAACCGAAATACACAACTTTCTCAAAGTAATACCCCTAAACAATAAGGTAAAAATTACTGGCACATTTAGAGAACGTTGAGTACTATTGTCTTTAGTGATGATATTTCTTATTGCAATTGCCAGCAACTTCTCAGGAAGATCCTGAAATAACAAGAGTTTCAGGAGTGGGAATCGAACAATTGAAAAATTACAAATTTGCAAGGAAGGCCTGTCAAGCTTTCGAGCGTACAGACTTTCAAACTCTACCCTCTAAATTATTTTTGCCCAAAGAAGAAAAGTCCAAGAAGAGAAGTCTCTGGTCACAAACCCACAGGAAAAAAAGACAGCAAAGAAACAGACAATTTAGCATACTTTTTTTTTTTCCGCTTAGAAGGACAGAGCACATGATACCTGTCAGCATAATGGCTTATTTCAATGAAACTGCTTAGATGATCTATTTGTCAGTGAAAGTAAGGGCTTTTAAAGACCCCTGTAGACTAAATACATCAAAAGGCATACATGGTTTTCCTTATATTAATGTTTTCATACAATGTTGTTGGAGGGAGGTACAAAGAATTCATGGCTGGCTAGGAGACACAACATTACAATTATACATTCACATGAAAAATAGAGGCCACACTGAAAAAAGATCAACAATGTAGAGCATCCTTCTGACAAAACACAACTGTCTCACATAGTATATAGGTACATACAGCATGCATGAGTTCTCCACCTTGACTGCTTTAAACAGTTCAAGTGACCTGGCCTAAGTCATTCCTTTTCTGAAAAACACACAGCTGAGAAATGGTTCCTGATAAACGGGGGAGGGGGGAATGCTGAACATTAAGTTCTAGTGCTTTGCACTGTCATTCATACTAAACTGCCTTTTTATGAAAGTGGACTTGTCTATATTGAGAATTCAAGAGCCACGTTACAGCGCTCTGCATAGAGCATACCCTTGGAGGTTTGATTTCAAAAGTCGTATTGTCTATTCCCTGCTGACAAGAAGTCAGTCAGAGCCTGTTACATCACTTTTCAAAGAGTGGTAAAGCAAATGCAGGAAAACCCCCCAAGTGATCTGATAAATGATTTTGTTAGTTTGGCACCAGTGTGTCTGCTATCTAATACTTACGATACACAGCCTACCAAGTACACCGTATTAGATTCCTGCTATTTTGTGTCAACAAGAAATGTATGCTGTGACACAGGCCTTTGTAGTAAAGTATGGGAGGAGAGAAAAGTCAGAGGGGAACACAATACATTTCCCAAACACATAAGGAAATCACTGAATTGTGCTGGGATTGTATATTGCTAACAGGCTGCCGTTAGGAACAAAAAGTCACAATTCAGATTAACTCCAAGCATACCACATTGCACCAGCATTACCTAGTTTTCAAACACAATTTACTAGTAGACAAACCCCCCAAACCAGGGTTTCAAAAGATCTTTTTCTCCTCTTACAATACATTTCATGTAATCTTCACGTATATCCAATATCAAGACTACGAACGAAGAAGGGAAGCCAAGGAAGGACAATAATCCAGAGATTAACCTATTTCACAGAATCATCACAGAGTAATTCAGGTTGGACAGGATCCCGGGAGGTCTCCAGTCCAGCTCCCTGCTCAAAGCAGGGTCAGCCATGAGATCACATCAGGCTTTATTCAGGCAGATCTTCAAAACCTCCAAGGATGGAGCAACACACAACCTCTCCAGGCAACCTGGCTCCTTCCCAGTGAAAGTATTTGTTTTCTTTGCTGTCCCATTTCAATTTAAGACCACCATCTTTTATTGTCCCCCTCTGAACCTCAGTACTGAGCCTGGCTGTCTTTTCTGTAACCTCCTCACAGGGAGGAGGCTGCTGTCAGGTATCCCTAAAGCCAGGCTGCACAAGCCCCACTCCCTCATCCCCTCCTCATACGGCAGGCCCCCCACCCCAATTGCTCCAGTTTATCCATGTCTGTCTTGTATTGGCAGGCCCAAAATCACATGCAGTATTTCAGATGTGGTCTAGTGAGTACCAAGCAAAGGGAATAACCACTTCACTTGACCTGGAGCTATTCTGCTGTTAATGCAGCCCAGGATATTGTTTGTCCTCTGCTTCAAGGGCACACGGCTAGCTTGTGGTCAGCTTGTCTACCAAGCCTTCCGAGAGACCCTAGTGAAAACTGAGGAGAAGGAGGCTCTGAGGACTTATCTGTATCCACTGTCACTGAATCACCTGGCCTGTTCAACAACAGGTCCACATTTTCCTTGTTTATTCTTTTACTGCTCATGCAGTGGCAGAAGCTTGCCTTGTTGCCCTTGATGTCCCTTTCCACTTTCAGCTCCAACTGAGCTTTGGCTGTCCTAACACAATCACTATGTGCCTGTGCAACATTTCTAAATTCCTCCTTTGTAGCCTGCCCCTGCTCCCACCTCCCCAGTACTGTCCTTCCAAACTGAAGCTCAGTTGTGATGCATCTACTTGTTTCCCTGAATAACAAGTATCATAGAATCATAGAATCATTAAGGTTGGAAAAGACCTCTAAGATCATCAAGTCCAACCGTCAACCCAACACCACCATGCCCACTAAACCATGTCCCTAAGTGCCTCATCTACATGTCTTTTAAATACCTCCAGGGATGGGGACTCCACCACTTCCCTGGGCAGCCTGTTCCAATGTTTAACCACTCCTTCAGTAAAGAAATTTTTCCTCATGTCCAATCTAAACCTCCCCTGGCAGAACTTGAGGCCATTTCCTCTCATCCTATCACTTGTTACTTGGGAGAAGAGACCAACACCCACCTCGCTACAACCTCCTTTCAGGTAGTTGTAGAGAGTGATGAGGTCTCCCCTCAGCCTCCTTTTCTGCAGGCTAAACAACCCCAGTTCCCTCAGCCGCTCCTCATAAGGCTTGTTCTCCAGACCCCTCACCAGCTTCATTGCCCTTCTCTGGACACGCTCCAGCACCTCAACGTCCTTCTTGTAGTGAGGGGCCCAAAACTGAACACAGTATTCGAGGTGCGGCCTCACCAGGGCCGAGTACAGGGGCACGATCATTTCCCTACTCCTGCTGGCCACACGATTTCTGATACAGGCCAGGATGCCGTTGGCCTTCTTGGCTGCCCGGGCACACTGCCGGCTCATGTTCAGCCAGCTGTCAACCAGCACCCCCAGGTCCTTTTCCAACAGGCAGCTTTCCAGCCACTCTTCCCCAAGCCTGTAGCGCTGCATGGGGTTGTTGGGGCCGAAGTGCAGGACCCGGCACCTGGTCTTGTTAAATCTCATACAGTTGGCCTCGGCCCATCGATCCAGCCTGTCCAGGTCCCTCTGCAGAGCCTTCCTACCCTCGAGCAGATCAACACTTCCGCCCAACTTGGTGTCATCTGCAAACCCACTGAGGGTGCACTCGATCCCCTCATCCAGATCATTGATAAAGATATTGAACAAGACCGGCCCCAAAACTGAGCCCTGGGGAAAAGTAGGAACATTTTCATGCTTGGAGGAGGGGGTGGGGGATGTCAGCCTTAAGGACTTGCCAGGTCACTTGAGATCCCCTCAAGATCTTGAGCTCCATCATTTCATGGTTGCTACAGTAATTGATTACATCACCAACCAGTTTCTCCTTGTTCATGAGCCACAGACCAGAAAAATACTACCCCTAGCTAGTCCATTAGTGTCCACGTTAAAAAAAGTAATTCTAAGTCTACTTCAATATCAATTTTATAATTCTACGGTATTAAATCTTGTGTAAATGATGGATTTGTGAAAAATGCATTTAAGCTGCCTCTAGAGTTTAAAGTCTCTGAGTATTTGAGTGATTTGTTTTAGCTACTTTGCTCAGTCACATACTTGGGGCCGTAAGAATTCAGACAGAGAGCTGCACTTGATAGCAGCGGTCACTGTATCCACACTTAAGGCAGTAATGAACCTTTCAATGTCTTGAGATTGGTCCACACATTAGAACAATAATGTAATATGAACTTCCAGGCTAAGAAATAGTTTGGTATTGAAGCTTACGGCAACACACAGGGAAACAAAGACTAAGCTGAAAAATACTATCATCAGTATTTCACCTCTTTTTACTTAATCTAAAGCAACCAGATGCGTGCAATGAATAAAAACGTCTATTTTGCAGCATCTCAGTGAGTATTAGAAAAATATACACTTGAGTACACAAGTTAAATATTGGCAGAGGGAATCCTGCATTTGAATATATGATAGTTTTGTAGGTCACGCTAAACCCAAAAGAACAAACAGAAAGAGTGCCCAATTCTTCTTTTTGTTAAATAGCACACTTTTGAATGAAAGGTAAAGGAGAGTATTTCCTTCACAGGTAAAGCATTCTATAACTAGTTTATTATTAGCAAAAGGCTTCCCCCCCCTCCTCTAGACAGCACTGGGGTTTTGTGCAAGAGAAAGCAACCTTCCTACTCCAGCCCAACCTAACTTTTGGGTAACAGGGAGTAACACCGGTCTTTTTTAGCAGTGCCATCCTTGATACTTTTTTTGGATGAGGCTTCCATTTAACATATTCAGCTGTGGCTGATGTAGATGACTGTCTGCTAGGAAGAAGACAGATGACCCCTCTATATTACCGTGTGAGGGAGCTGCATTGATTTTGCAATACCACCTTTTCACTGTTTCAGTTCACAGTCTGGCATTTTTGTCAGTATTGCCACTTATTTCTCATTCTCTTTCTGTGAAGAATTTCCATCTATCGTTCCACTGGATGAAAGCCACAATGGGTTTTGCTCACCTACAGTAAGCACTGTCATATACAGAGCCTAGTGTCTTATGGAAACAAAGTCTATGTAATCATACTGAACCATGCACCTGTCCATCCATCAGCTGAGCCCTAATTACTTTGCCCTGAAAATATCTCAAAGTTGATACACAGCTACCAGTCTCAAGGATGTTAAGTGCTTACAATTTTTCCTCACTTAACAAGGAAGAGGACTATATTAAGCCCATATCCATTTTAATTTGTTCCCCTTTGCAGAAATGAAGCCACGTCTGGCTGATTCTCCCTGGAAGTGGGTCAGGGTTGTCATGGAGAGGACCTCAGGTCTTCAGCAGTTTGAGGAGGTAGAAGAGAGGTGTGGGATAAACAAGACGAAGCTGTAGGAAAACAGACTTCCTTTTTCTTCTGTTTGCAGATGAACATGTTGAATCGGGAATATGCGTTAACTAGTATATTCTAACCAACATGATGAAGATGCACAGTAGCATGTCCTGAGTTCTAACATCTGGGAAACACCATCCCTGACAAGTATCAGTGGAAAATTTCTGTAAGAGAACTCTATGGGAGGTCATATGGAAAAAGGAAGTCATATTTATTTACTGTATCTCTAAGTTGATTTTATCCTCTCCGTTCTCTCACAGATTTCATTCACTCACGCTCTTGCAATTCCAGACTTGGAAGTACCAAGGCACATGTGTCTAAGTGGTCTGGTCAGGATCTCTTGTGTGCAGCACAGATAATATGCAATGCTGCCTATGAAGTCCTTATGATGTGACCAGTTGCTGTCAGTATTTGCTA
Organism: Aptenodytes patagonicus; assembly: GCF_965638725.1. NCBI lineage: Eukaryota > Metazoa > Chordata > Aves > Sphenisciformes > Spheniscidae > Aptenodytes > Aptenodytes patagonicus. The sequence goes on along the minus strand of NC_134949.1, from coordinate 97,675,822 downwards.
CGGCACAATCCTTTGCTTCAAGATGTTGCTTACTTCAGCCTCCATAAATCTTAGGAGGGGTTGTTGCTCATTGTTCGTTTCTCCTTGTTTGTTTGAAATATGTATTTGCTTTTCCTTCATGAGTTAACAGGACAGAAAAATCACAGAGGTGACATGCTACAACCTCATTGTCATCGTCCTGTTGCCAGAAAAAGACACTGTGTTCCGAGTAGTCACCTATGTTGCAGTCCTATCAGAGTGCAAGCCCTCTGGGTCTTGATATGAGCCACGTGTTCTTTAATTTTACTACTAGAAATGGTGTCCTCAGAGCAGTATCCCCAAACTGTGTCTGTTGTTATCAAGACAGGCCGTTCTTACAGTCCTCATCCGGCTCCTTCTTTTGGCACCTTCACAGAAACACACACACGTACATGTGGCACTTCCACTTGCACTTCATTCAAACAATCTCGTAAATTTAATTAAATTCAAAGTATTAAGACTGAAATGTGCAATTTTCCTTCCAAGTTCACGTAACTTATGAGGTAATCAAGACTTGTCACTTTTGAAACCAGCATTTGTTGCACTCATGGTATTTTGAGAGTCTGAATAACACTATAGGTGTGCAAGGCTTAACTTTGACAGATGGCTTCTTTGTAAAACCCCAGAACCAGAACCCACATCTTCACTGTCTCCTAGATACCCACGGAAGAACTTTAAGATCTCTTTCACACAGATCCAATACCCAAAATGCATCAATACCTGCGTTTACAATAATTACCTGCAGTGCCAAGATGAAAACCCTCCATGCTCACTAGATTTGCAGGTAGCTTTTCTGTGTCTAGAAAAGGTAAAAATCAATCCTCACATTGTCAGTGTTAATGAAATAAACAACTATCATAACATAACTGATTTCACTTTGGTCTTTACCTTGTACTGGTACTTAATAAACATGTGATGATCAGTACACTTGAAGAGACTTACGATAATAGTTAAGGCGCAAAACCTTTCCAGCATTTATATTACACATTGTTTCCATGTATTTTGTCTATTTTTTAGAACTGCCTCTAGAACTTTCACCTAGACCCTGAAAGGCTGATTGGTTCAATTGAGCTAATAAAGCAAAAAAATAAAGCGTATCTCAACCTTCACTTGACATTAACAAAAGTGTTTACATGGCACAGTTCCTGGCTTTCCTAGCCAGCAGAGCCTCTGCAACACAACCGATTAATTAAACAGTGCTGAGAAGTTAACACTGAAGGTTACTGATTAATTGTATGTTAGAGCTGTCTAATCAAATACTCAAGGCAATAAACAAACACAAAGATAAATTATATACTGATTAACACAATTACTTATAGTTTTATTTTTAACTGCTTGCTTGCCACACAGCAGACTTCAACCTGAATAAACAAGGGGGGAGGGTGATCAGGATCACTTACTGCATTTCCCAGCTGGCTATTATGGCTGTTTTCCCTTGAAGTGAAACATATTATTATAAATCCTGCTTCATGCATGGCCACCACATAGGCATATATGCTGAATGAGCAGCCATACAACATTCATTTATCATGTATTTTTGAGTACTACTGCTTGCTAATGCATGTCTCCAAGGACTTAAATTCAGCATTGCAAACAGCTGCTAGCCTTCATTAAGGGAAGCAAACAATCTACTCTAAACACTACAGCCTTATAAGAGGACAAGATTCAGACCCAGAGATGATCAACAGCTTTTTCTCTAATTCACAAGCTCTTCTGTCTAACAGTGAATCTCTCATTTCAGGGATCTTCGCTTCAATGTTTGAATTTCCAATCCCAAAACTGCAACACTTTTCCATCTGGTAAGGCTATTTTCATGGCCTCCTCTAAATCATCACATAACTCATTTCTCCATTTGACAATATCAAGAGATGAATACTAAAATGTGCCCTCACTCCATAGTTCCTGTGTTGTCCATATACACCACAAAATAAAACTTGCCCCAATGCTTACAAGGAAAAGATTATTTACCCTTACCATGGTTCATATAGGTCTTTTGAAGAAAATGCTTCAGGAAGGGCTCTGAAAGAAGGAAACTACAGAATCATTATTATTTTCCCCAAGTCACTGAAAACAGAAGTTTGCCTCCTGCAGAAGTGTCATCAGTTCTCCTCTCAGATGTACCAACCCTGTCTGATTCATACCAAGAGGTCAATAAGACTCTGCCCCTTTTGCGTCCACCATCCACCTCTCTCCTCCTCCCCTGAAGAATAAAAAAAAAAAAAAAAACCCAACAAACTGTGCCTCACAAAAGGCAACAATTACTGGGAAAATCCAATGGCTTTTACCATCCCCTAGTACTTTCCCCAGGATTTCCACTGTGCCATAGAAAGATTTATTAGTCATTTTAATGGGAAAAGCCCTTTGTCAGTCTGCTCTAAATATAGTCAGCACAGCAGTCCAAGTACAAATGTTTATTCTTGTCCTGTACTTCTCTTTTAAGTCACTGTATATCCAATATAACCCACAATCAAATCTGCCATTAAACAACTTCTCAGCTATGAGTGAGACAGTTCAAACTTTCCCTCTGTATCTAAACAGACTCATTTCCCATCTTTATTACACTAGTTTTAAAGGACTCCCTGCCACAAGACTGGTTTAAGACAAGAGGCTCAAGCACACTGCAGCAGCTAACCCTGTGTCCTCTAATTACACATCTTCCACAGCGAGCCATGAATCTCCCTTTTTCTGTAGAGTTGGTGTGCATGAGATCTGACAGCTCCAGCATGCTCATCTTCCCCTGCCCTCAAATAACTGCTATTTGAAGCTGCTCAGAGGGGCTGAAAATACAACAAGCCTCAGGAAGAGTAGATCAGCATGAAGTAAAAGAGAAGGTCAAAGGCTGATTGATGTCACCACTGAATACTGTAATAAAATATTAAGATTTGGTCAATTTACATTGACAAAAGTCACGAATTTCATACTAGTGCCATTGGGTCTATTTTTTTTTTTTCATGTTAAAATTACCTTTAAAATTTCTCTTTACCTGTTTTTTTAAAAATCTGGTTGCAATTACAATCAATCAAGAACAAACAACCCCATCCCTTATCTCCTGAATTATGGATTCTGTGACATCAGTGTAAATTATATATTCAAAAATCTGTCTTTCCTTGTTTCCAAAAGTGGGTAATTATGTAACACTGGAGAACTGTCTTTTGGAAGGCTAATTTTCGTAAGAATCTTTAAATGTGCAATACCTTGTTTCCTTTAGAAAACAATTTTCACACAGCAGAAAAGAACAGTGGGAACATCCAAAGAATATTGAGCTTCATTCATGTATTTACCAACCCTGTAAAGATGGGCCTCATGCTCACGTACCAACATTTCTCCAACCAAGAACTCTCAAACCCACTGTCTGACCCATGCGAGCACAGCTCTCTTCAGCACCCTAGGTTTCCAAGGGTTACATGAGAGTGTGTCCCCTCTCATGAAATTTTACATTAAACTTGACCCTGGAACACCTGTTCTGCACATGCTAACATACAGGCAACATGCTAAAGCAGGCAGCCTACCTCCAACAACTGTTACCACTCACTAAAAGAAAACATATTTAATTAACCAAAAGGCAGGCAACAGCTACTTGTAAAAGATGTTGGGTGGCCATCACTGTCAAAACAAAAATGTATCAATCCTCTGCCATTAAAAAAAAAAATCTCACTGTACGGTTGCTTCAAGGCCAGACGCAGAGATTATATGAGGTTTTTTCTTACTTTTTCTCCAGACTGATTTAGCATAGGTATTTAGTCTCTTACACTGTTAGTGTAGTGGCTATTGTTGTACTGCAAGTTTAACTGGTTTCCTTAATTTTGACACAGAAAGGTAAGCTAATTTTGTAGTAATCAAACACACTTGCTTCTTCCTTTAATCATATAGCAACTTTTATTCCAGTTCTTTAAAATATGCTAAGGAACAGAACATTGTTACTTATCTTCCAGATTTCTGTGGCTAATAATTCTCTCTACCACCTTCTCCCATCTTTTCCATGATGCTGTCTTGCAACACCACAATTCTTCCATGTAGCTTTCCAGTTAATTTGTCACAGAGTATTTTTGTCACAGAGTATTTCCTAAAACTAAAAGTAAATGGGCTTCAGGTAATCATTCAAACTGTTTGCACAACCCAGGCACTTTTAAAAGCCTATATTAATATGCCCTACAGCTGATGAAAGTTCTCATAGCATACACGCCAAACCAACAGCATCACAGAACAGGCGGGTAAGAGTTCCCAGCTTCAGCAAACGACACCCAGATACGGCAGAAGTGTACACCTTCAGTCAGGAGACTAAGTTTCGAGCAGAGCTCTTTCCTCTGTCAGTACAACTCCTGGAAAATGTGTTGGATAACGGCTCATTTCTATTTCAAATGCCTAGTGACACTCGGAGGTTTCAAAGCACTTTTTAAGGGCTTGTTTCCTAGGGGACATTGCACTCCTGGTCAAAGAACTGAATGAGTGCTTTTGATATGGGTAACTGCAAATCTTCACATATTTTTTCATTCCAGGGACAGAATGACTCTGAGTTCTTGAGCTAACCCATTCAACTGACTTCCCTTAAATTTCCCCAGCAAACCTGTCTGGACAAGCCCGTAACAAGAAACAAGTTATGTAGTCATTTTACGATGCACGAAGACAGAGCTGTGCAGTAAGCATTAAGCAGATATACACTGCTTCTTGACTAAGTATCTGAAAACGTTATTGTCCCTGTAGCGCATAATCAGGAAAAAAAAAACCCATAGGTAAAATAATCCCTGGCTTAGGGGTTTGTATTAAGAAGATGGCCTGGTATTTAACAACCAACACAAGGCACAGTGTAAGTAATCTCAACAATCTTAACAGTACACACAGACTCTTCACAATCCTCATTTGAGAGGCAGCAATGAAGTTGTCACCATTCTTCAACAAAGCTGTATCTTCTTAATAGTCTCCAATGGCAAAGCCCAAACACTAAATCCGAGAAACATTCACAGTGACATTCACATGGATCAAAAGGCAGAATTTTGTGTAAGGCTGTTTATGCTAAAGCATTTAAGTTTTGATGTTTCCACACAGGAATTTCAAAAGAGCATATCTGTGGGTGTTTTTTGATGGATTATGTATCACAAAGAGCAGAGAGTTGTTAAGAAAAAGCTACAGGTGAGCTCAAGATTTGTGTTTTTAATTAACCAAAAATGACCTGAAACTTAAAGTTATTGAATTCAGTGTACTGTACGCTGGCACTACCCTCGTAACCTTCCTCCTACAATAACAGATCTAATTACATGTCTTGCTATGAAATTTAGTTACTTTGAAATACCCTTTGAACACAAAATTAGCTTCATTGTTATCCTTATTGTATCATCGTTAAATTGCACCTGTGCAAGTGCCTAAGTGCTCTAATTGTAGGTTTATAGGATGAATGCCTCAGAAAGTAACTATCTGAACTACATAAAGATGATTAGGGCAATTACTCTTGGGTAAAAATGTTTAACACAATGTCAAAACCATACAGCGTTTGCATATGTTAAGTATGCTGTTCCTGTTGTTGCCTACAACCATCTTCCATCCAAACAGTGAGGTTTCTCTCAGGGAAAACAGAAAAGTCTTCTAGCCTTTCTAGCTTCCCCCCCCTCCTTTTTTTTCCCCTCCCCTTCTTCTAATGCTGGTACTAGACTCCCACTACAAGTCAGAAGTCATTTGCAATTTGCAAAATAACTTGTAAACAGGAGTTGCAGGAAAATCCAAAAAACATGGCATCTTCTGCAATGGTGAATAAAAACCATAACAAAAATCCTGCTATTCCCAATAGAATATGCTTCAGTTTGAACTTTGACCTAAGCATGTATGAGCGAGAAACTTCTGTTCATCAAGGAAATCTCTGCAAAGCTCTTAATGCCCTAGGTAAGAGGCATATTTATGAGAAAATTGTGTTGTTTACATCTTTAGAAATATTTTAACTTTGTCTCCGATTTTCCTTTTCTTTTTTATGTTAATGGGAACGTATACTGATGGGTCTGTATGAACAAAATAATACTGTTCTACAACAATGTCACTATTGCAAGCAAACACCAGAAAGCTCATATACTTCTATTCAGTGGTCACACTGAGAATTTAGAACCTCACCCTGTTTTTTAGCAAAGAGTTTTTCCTGAATAGTAGCTTACTGTTCACACGTGTGAGGTTAAATACTTGAATGGGGTCACAAAGCAATATCCAAACTAGATAGTCCAAAAACACTGGGTCTGCAAAGGTAAAATTAATTTCTAGTTAAATCTTTTGAACACTAAAAGCTTCTATTTCAGAACAGCTTAATGGAGAGACATACTCCTCCATTTGCTCCCCAGATGTAACCCCCAATGATAAATAAGGATGGGGTGGGCTAACATCACACAGGCTATGTCTACGCCAGCCAGCTAAGCCGAGCAAGGGCACAGGCTCCCCATGCCTACAGCTGTTTGGTGGTTTTGCACGTGCTCCATCCAGCACAACGTGGCCACGCCGAGGCAAAATTCAGGCAGAACTGCACTGGCCAGACTTTGCTCCCAGCCGGACATTTGGCTGTTGGATGTACACCATGTTCTACCACCTGCCCTTTCCACTGGCTAGTATGGATGCTGCCGCAGGAGGGAGTGCAGGGAGACTACAGACAGCTGCAACCACCCTAATGGGGGGCAGTGGGAAGAAGCAGAAAGGCAGATGGCAGGAAACACCACGTCTCTAGGGAAAGGAGGGGAACTGCTGGATAAGGGAGCTCAAACATTTAGTCTTTGAGATTAAAGATCATTAACAGCCTCCCCCCCTTCCCCACCTCTGCGTATTAACGTTTTAATCTAGCTTTCAGAAGAAAAAAAAAATCTTACAGACTTTTATTCATGGTAATATGATCCATCGGGGTCTTTGAGTTTTAAAATGGAAAAATAGGTGTTATCCAATTTGAGAACACTACCACAGCAACCCTCTATTTTCATGGGAATACAAAATGGCTTTGGTTCTGGTCGGTTCAGACTTGGGATGGGAGGAGTTAATAAAGAAAAAACAAAGCTGTGTCATGTAGATGCACTGACCTACACTTTTTGTAACAAACCATAAACTAAACCTGCATATTTACTTTGCAATTTAAATTACTGCTTCATAAGTAAAACAGTGAGAACTTCTTAGCAGGACCACTTTATCCTTTGTGTATTCCCATAAGTAGGGCTTATCGAACTTCTAGACTTGGCATAAATTAATATGGAGATTTACAGGCTTAAGAGATTTTTTTTTTCCAGTTTTTACAGACTTGATAATAAGTGTACTTCACTTGTTAGTACATGACATTTTTATTTACATTTCTTTTACAACACAATTTTAAAAAATGGAAATACAAAATACTTCACTGGGCTGAGACTAAAAACTCAGAAGTATCAAAGGAGCTAAGTAACCCAAAAATTTAATCTGTGACCCCATATTTTCTAGAATTATACAAAATTGCCAGCACATTCCAACACTCAGTTCACGTATTATTACTTTTAAATGTTTAACAATTCCAATTAAATGTTATGTTGCTTGAGTGCTTCTCTTTGTAGCTCTACTAATTACTGTACACTTTAACAAGGGAATCACAAAAAACACACTCACAGCTTTTATCAAACAGTAAGAACTCTCAGACCTACCTTAATTTGAATCACATGGGGAAAAAACAAGCCTGCTTATTACCAATCTATCTTTCTTAATAAACCAAGTGCTTTCATATACTTGTAATTAGCCAATTGCTATCACACAGAGAATTATAGTGACTAAACCCAGACATCTGAAAATGCTAAACTAGGAAAGTTCCCTCCCAGCGCTTGGACTAGCCCATGCCATTACGCAATAATTCTCATTTCAGATATTATATAAAAAGGCACTCAGAATCTGTTCAGAGCAACAACATGAATGTATTTAAAGTTTTACCATGCTAGTTTACATGAAGTCAATCATCAGGAAGCACTCAAGAATTTATTCCAGAGCATGTTTTGCATCACAAAACATACTGCTAAATATGAATTTTAGTTTTGCTCACATCATAAGATTATGTTAAACAAATGGTTTAGCCATGTAAAGTTCTCTATCAGGTTTCTTCTGAAGTTGAGTAAAGTTGAATAGCATTTCAATATGGTTACCATCAAAAAGAACAGATCTATTGTTAGAAATACACAACCTATTCAAATAGATGGTTATTCACAGGCATTTGTAGCTACGCTATAAAATCACAGTTCCTTTTAAGACAGTCAGCCCCAGTTTAAATGGTGGTTTTGCTTTTGTTTTGGTGGAAGGTTCTTAACATGTGGCAGGATAGTTTAAATCCAAGATTTATTTACAGCTTGTAAATTTAACAAAAAAAATCCACTTCGGACAGAAAAGTTAGAAGGAGCAAGAGCAGCACTTTATTGTGTTGGAAGCCCAGCAACAGTGTTTGAGAGTTTGCTCCCCTATTTCTGTGTTACGAGTAACATCCCTCACTAAGCAAAGATTTTGCTCCAGCCCATCTGACTTCGGCACAAAAAGGACACAAAATCTGTCAAGTAAGAGAAAGTGTTTCTCTGTTGTTCTCCGTCACAGAGTTTGACGAATTCTAGATGCACTCATTTTCAGAGAGAAAAAAAAATGTCCCCGTCTTTTACTGCTACCCTGCCCTTCAAAAGGGCTAATCATTTCTGCAGTCACTATCAGCCACATAGCCATATACTCTACAAGGTAGGTAACAACACTGACTACTAAATGAAGACTGATTAAATTCTTAGGGTAACATTTCCACAAGGAATTTCACTAATCAAATTAGGCATTGCGCACATAGATGAGATTTTATTTTTAATCACTCTTATCCATTTGCATTCAAAAACCCCATTTTTTGCACAGCCTTAGAAAAGTGAAGCCACTTGTAGTTACTGGGATACACTAGAATAATAGTGACATAAAACATGTTAAGTCACAACTTCTCAAATGTTCTGCAGGGTTGTCAGGACCCACTATTCATGTTCTTGCTCTCTTTTTAAAAAAAACAAAATAAAACAAACCCCAAAAAAACAGAAGTAGTGTGGCTTTCAGCACATTCTGCCCAAGAAAGCCAGCAGACTCTAAGTATTTGTCAATCTCAGTTTCTTTTGTTTATCTTGTGTACGTATGTGCTAAGAAAAATACTGGAACATGAATAATGGCAAAAATATCTAGAATCAGACTGATTTTTCACAGGTATGTAGTTTAAAAAAAACCAAACAAACCCCTTAACTACAGCCAAAGTTGTGCATTTCTTAACATAAGGAGCTTAGCTGACACAAGCCAGAATTCCTCATCTTTGTCCAAGGTCACAGCTCATCCCTAAGGAAACCCCCCTGCAAGAACACACACAGACATCCTCAGAAGGAAAACGCGCAAGGAACTGCTGAGATACACAAATATCTCCTCGCTAGCCAGATGTTTTGTGCCTTCTTTCATCTCTTGCTAATTCTAAAGTCATTCACCAGGTAGAATTTGCCAATGCAATCCCCGTTCAGTCCAATATAGATGTCGAGGGATCAGACCGCATGTCTTTCACAAGGCTGCAAGTGTACACCCGTAATCTTCTCCTCCCTCATGATGTTTCATTGACCTAACTTTTAAGGCCTGAAGTACTTTCATTCATAGCGCACACTATACTTGATATATTTGCATACCAGTGTCCATTTCCTCTATTCAAAAATATATGTTTTACTTCTATAATAAAAAAGGAGAAACTGTCTATTGAGAAAAAATTACATTTCACTGTTTTGGTCATTGGTCAGAAAAGATCCCTTCACATTCAGCATCTTTCACCACACTAACCTTTTATATGGTACCAGAGAATTCAAAATGCATTTGTAACCTAAGCACACACCATTTTTAGAAAGCTGTAAAACTTAACCTTTGTAGGATATGAATAGCGCTTCACAATAGCTTTTAAAATGGCTATTAAAACTTCACACTTCAGATAAAAAACAGTCTAACGCTTCAGATCCTGACATCGACTTTATACAACAATTTCTTCCTGCTAATCAACTGTGGGGAAAAAACTCACCTATATTCTAAAGATTACATCTTTGGACTTTCAAAAAGTAATCTAAGCAACTCCTGAATTTGAAGTCTGCCAAAAAAAAAAAAACCCAGCAGTAAGAAAATAACTTTATCTAATTCCTGCCTTCTCTGCTCACTAATAGAGATGGATGTCAATTAATTAAGACTTTAGTGGTGTTTTTAATTTTATGAAAAGCTTTTTCTGCAACTTTCAGATGGCAGAGAAGGAAATACCCTCCCATTCCTTCATCGGTTCGTAACAGCATCCAAAAATTAGTCTTTGCCTACCCACTGAGAAGAGATTAGAAAAAATTAAGTGAACAAGGATTTCTTCTGATACAGCTGTGGGCTAGATTTCCAAAAGATGATTTTTTTTTTTTTTTTTTTATGAAGCACAGCCTAGACAATTAACTGACACTGAACCAATAGATCAGAAAATCACAGCAATCTGTTAATCTAATACTGGCTACAATAAACTGTTCATTTTTTAGGTCAGACCACATCTCTGTATGGGAACATACAGGGTCCTTGGGCTCTCCTAGGGGCAAAAAAGCCTCCACATTGTATTGTCAGTGTAGTAAGCAAGGGATCATGCTTTTCTCTTCATACAGGAAAGCAATAAAAAACCGCAAAAACAATCAAGGTACAGGGCTCATGCCTCCAAGGATCTTGCCTTCCAGCAGGAATCTCTTTTCTCATGTCAGATTCATGCAAGCGCGCTGCACACCACAGCCATAATCTACAATTTAGAAACAAGAACAGTATGGGTGTTGGCACACACAGAAGGTTTGAAAGAGAGGAGCTATGGCCGGGCAGTAACTGTTCCATGCTTTGGTAATTCTTCAAGCAGAAGCCAATTCTAGAGGTAAACACCCCTCCAACCAAATTTGCTGGTTTTGCTGAATGAAAGAAAAAAACCCACCCAAAACCCACCACTACCCACCAATTTTTTACAGGCCCATTTCAAAGAATATCAACCACAAAATAGGTAAAGCATGCACTTTTATTTCTCCCTCAACTCTTGGGGATGTTTCAGATGCTCAGGTTCAGTTTCTTCGGCTGGCCGGAGCAACACTAGCACATCACGGTAGCAAGCCCAGCTGCAAGACTGGAAAGCCACAGGAAGCCATGATCCTCTCAGTCTCTCTCGTTGATGTGCTGTTTCTGTAAGAAAATTACTTCTTCTGGGGGTTGAGATGCTTTCCTAGGAGTTGATGCATGCAGGCTCCACTTCCGCAGCAAACACTTACGAATATACATGGCGTAGCTGTTCAGATCCCCATCCCTACCCTGCAGGTCAGGTACTGGCCAAGGGGACTCAGACTCACCTCTCCAGTTTCTCAGAAAATTAAATCGTGGCTCCTGTGCCAAACAGCAATTGCCCTTACTGCCAAGCTGAGCGTCTTTAGCTGCTTTGTGAAGTTATTTAGTTTGGGTTTGCTCACATTATTTAAATGTTTCATTTCTAACACATCAGTTTATATTTTCATGAAAAATTCTAACTTTGAGTTTCTTGGTTAGACAGCTGAAGTCCGAAGCCTTCATCTGCACAGATACATTCCTTTTAGCAGACAGATCTCTAACCCGATTGCGTTACGTAGGCTTTCTGCCAGCTTTATTTGATCACTTTATCCGTCCTTTCCTTCCATGTCCCTCCCACACAAGGTGGGAGTGGGAAAAAGGCAGCAAGACATGCTATTTATTCTTGTAACAGTCTCTTCCCACACAACCATAACAACTCAATTTATAATCTCAGTATTTGAATAAGACTTCTCAAAAAATTTTTGCAATCATGTTAAACATGAAAGAGATGTCCAGTTTCAGCCCTTCAGCTTATTAAGCTCTATTTGAACACAATTTTGGAAGCTGGGCACATTAACATTACACTTATTTTACAGCTAGATGCGATTTCAGTATAAACCCCGTCTTTCCATCTTCTCTTGAAGATTTACTTCAGCATAAGGAAAAAGCCAGAACTGAATTTATCAGCTAGTCCCAAAAACTGAAAAGTCACGTTATATAGCTCGTTATAGTTCAATGTCTGAATGTAAAATATAGAGATTTAAGGATTTTTTTTTTTCTTGATAGCCTATTCTCCTGACTTTTTTCTTAAACTGTTAGTGGGAAAAACAAAACCATCCCCCACACTGTATAGTTTTTACTCATGAAGAGTGGTATTTACCACTTCCCAGGAAAGTCAGTGCAGCAATTTTAAAAATATTTCTACACTTCTTCCAGGGTTATCTTTATTATTTAAAAAAGAAAAACACACCAAGCCAACACAATACCAAACTGAATAAATAAGTTAAAATAAACTAGTTTAGCAATTCAAGACTGCACATTCTCTGCTTTATAAGAAAAATACTACATGCATAGGCTGTCACTGCCTGCTACTGCAGGAAACCAGCTTTCATAACCAAGGAGGCTGAGATTTCAGCAGGACCAGCCATTATTGGTTCCCACCAGCAATTTCCTTGTGCTGGGGAGAAATGAATACAAAAGCAAGACATTCTACTTATCTTCTGTATTGCTTTGTCTTATGAAAAAACAAGAGTTTTGATTGCTAACTCCAAAGTAAAACATCAAACTCCAAAGCAGTAAGCTTTACTGTTTGGGGTTTGTGTTTGGTGGTGGCTTTTTTTTTCTTTTTAAAGAAATTCAGAAGAAGAAATTACTTCTTCTGCAATTTATTATGTCACTAAACAGCCAAGGTCAGCTAATGTTTAGTAGAAGTAATATACAATAACAAACATTTTGCAATAGACTATAGACAGGCAAACCTAAAGCTAGCATGAGTCTCATTACAATGCCATTTTTGAAAGTTACGTCCAGCTGTGTGTCACTCCAAAGAATTACACATGTTCCCTATTTAAATCAATTAGCAGACAGGACTTTTTTTCCTCCCCTCCTTTTTCATGTTATCACTGCATTTACACTAACTGTGTGGGTAGTGGCAAGAAATGATGCATGTTAAGAAAAGGAAAGCCATTAGTCCTAATTTCATAATTACAAGGGAGTAGACCCTGGCTGTTTGGAATCAGCTCTTCATGTTGGTTCACAAGTGCACAAAATGAGCAACCTTTCTTCCCTCTAAGTGAGAAATAGCAGGGCACTGCTTTACTGGCACTCAGAAAAATGACTGCTTATTTTCAGTAATGCCGAGGACAAAATAATTGGTGAATATACAGAGTATCAGGGGAAATACATTCAGGATCATTCTGCTCACAAGATGCTGGCTGGGAATCAATATTCTTCCACAGTCTTCTAGTGTTGTTACTTTCTCAAATATTCTCCCTCCTTAAAAGATAAGCAGCTGTTACAGATACTTGCATCCTGACATTTGTGAAAAAAAGGAGTAGGCAGACTCTCAGGAAACTGGGCATCCTTCAGTCCAGCCCCCTTGCGGTGAAATCATGCAGCCACCCTATCTCACATCAGTACTTCACTGCTCTGCTCCCTCAAGGTCTAGTTACTCAGCAGCAAGAGGAACAATTTATTTATTTTTTTAAAAATGTGTGGGTGGGGAAAGCTGGATGTGTACAAAAAAAAAGCATGTCTTCTCACAGAAGTGTTACTGAGACACTAGAAAGATCAATTTTAGTTTCTTCACTCAAGTCAGAAGTTTGCAATAAATCAGAGTCTCTAGACTGCTTAGATCCCTTCTGTCCTATAAAAATGCTGTATGTATGACTGAAATCAGCAGATCTGACATTGATAAGAGAATATAGGAAACCACATCATACTGACTTTTCGTGTGGAATTTTTCACCATACTCAGTATCTTCCTTTCTCATTTACCTCCCATCTCTCTCACTACATTACTTTTTCTACTGCGTTTACGCTCCATAAAACATTCATGCATTAAATTTTATCCCTTAATGTAACTGATATTTTAAAATATAAAAAATTAGTTTTAATGATATAGTCAGAGCAATGACATTATTTCCTACTTCTGAAATGCTGTAAAAAGTGATCACGTTTACCTTCAAGATTCCTGTATGTTCTTTGGCTGAAAAAACTTCCCCAAACTTTGTACCTCCAACTATGTGAATTCTCCTATTTCCAGTGAACAGAAGGGGGTGGGGGAGGTCATCTTGGACATTGTAACATCAAGGACAGTGAGCTGAATTGTGTCCAAAGGTGTCAGGTATTGATTCTGAGATTTAAGACATCCTAGATCTCAGGATGTCTTTGGATAGGAAGAAAGACACCCTTTCCTCCTACCTGAAAGCCAGCTGTACATTTACAGGTTCCTTTCTATCAGCTGTAGTAAGCATATATTCTTGCACGCATGCAAACTAACAGAAAAAATTTACTGATGACAAACAGAAGGGAAAGAATATACCCAGTAACATCTGAACTAGGTTCAGGTCTGCATAGCTGTGAGAAAAATCACATATAAGCAGATATGACTAAGTCTTTAGAACAAAAGTCCAGCACCTTCGTGTGCCTTAACAAATACCCACCAAGTTTCCTACCCACATCCATCTTGCTATATTCATGATATTTTCACAGATCAGCCATTTTTCTCTTCTAATAAAATGTTTTGTTCCCAAAACTCACAATATTTGTACTTACGCTATAGAGTGTTTGATACTAGAAGAACGAGCTAACCTTCTAAAGTTAAGCATGCTTCAGGAGTTAAGACATGAAGAAAATGCTGTATCAACTACCACAGCTTCAGTCAAGAAAATGGCACTATACAGCTCATAACCAAGTCAACAGCTCTACTACTCTTGTCATTATATTCATTCTGAAAGCAAGTTTTGACAAGGATGAATACTAAGTTAACCACACAGGAAATAAAGCCTAACCACAAATGGGAGGTTATCAATGGACTTCTCAAAATACTTGTCTTGACACCAAAATGCTTTATTTCAATTCTCACCAATGCTCCTTGCAGTGTGCTAATGAGACCCCGCAGGCTGAGCAGAGTGGAGAGACCTTGCGATCAGAAAAAAAAGGAGAACACCACATGGAAGAGCTGGGATTGCCTTAGGAGTGGAGTAATAGAAACAGGACAAAAAAGTTACAGAAATGCAAGGTCTCCAGGGCATCTCACTTGGAAGCGCTGTACAAGCAGACAAACTTAGGCATGACAGATAATGACACAGCAACGATGGGCTGACAGCTCACTGGAAACAGAAGTAGGAACCTGGGGACATAAAGTATTAATGTCACTGTACAATGACCATGGTGAAGCCTCATCTCAACAGCACATTTCTGTTCATGTATTTTCAAGAAGCCCTGATTTAACTTGAATAAGTAACAAAGATTGTTTACTTGCAGGAAGGGAGAGTCTATCATATGAGAGAAGACTAAGAGAGACGACTTTGTTCTCTAAACCTGCGGGGGACAGACCTGGTTAAGCTACAGTTCAAATACTGCCATAAAACTTTAATGTATTATCACTGCATTCTGACAAGCCAAAGTTTTCTAGCCTTTTGAAGGGAAGAAGCAATGGCAGAAAACGTCATCATTTTTAAAAGGAGTCGGTCAATTAATGAATGGAATTTATATTATTGTCTGCGAGCATGTGGACATGGGCTTAGTGATCCTAGATGCCCCTTCCAGTTTTAAGTGTGCACCTCTTTCTTGCTAACATCACTATAAATCTTCCCAAAGGAAATTCCAATGTAAGTATAAACCACTTGCTTCACCCGAACACACCATGCCCTCTGGCCTGAAATTAGCAGTGAACACTTGGACTGGAAACGTAAGACTCCTCTGAGCCTACTTCCATTTTCCAGTCTGCTGAATTTTTAAACAAATTCCCCTATAAGGAAGTGCTTGCTGTCTAGCCCTGTATACGTTTAATATAGATCTGCCAAAAATTTGTTTCTGTCTCTCCTTGCTCTCCCATGTCTTCACTGTTTTCTTGCTTAAAATATCTATCTGTCCCCTCTGAATTTATTGGACCTATAACAACATACTCTAGACTAGTACTTCAAGCGGAAGCTTTAGAGGTTGCCAGGAGCATGTTACACACCTGGTACCCTAGCACTTCTCCCTGCAGCACTGAGGATGCACCACCTGCCTGAGGAGGTGCGGATTCACCTTTGGTCATGCTTTGCACTCTGCCTTCTCCTCCCCCTTTCCTGTTCTTCATTCTTTATCTCGAAATATGTTTCTGAAAGAAAAGTTTTCTGAAGTGATGTTTTAGAAGTGACATGCTGTTGCTTTTTTAGCATTTAATAAGCCAGTTTAACAGCAAGTATTTGTTTGCCTGCATCTTCCACCTGCAATTTGTTAGTGATGATGCTGGTGCTGCCAAGCTGTAAAGTTTCTCCCAAAAAAGCGGTATTAAACTAACTTCCAAATTACATACTTAATTTTATATATCTTCTCCCACATGTTCTAAAAACATACAGAAATATTTCTTTTGCTCATTTAGAGTAAATTTAATCTAATTTTATTCTGTGGATTAGGGCTTGTCAGTACATCATCTCTGCTTAACTCACACATCATATATACCAGATATTACTGTTTTTTCAAGACCACTAACAAGTAAAATACCAAAACTGTTACTCTCCACATTAATGCAAAGAAAAAAACACAACACTTCTGAAACAAAGTCCTGATTCAAGTCTGGAAATTCTAGATTGAGATTGGTAGAAAAAAAAAACCAAGCAAACCCCAACGGCACTTTTTAAATATAAACCTAAATTTTGAACAAGAAACCTAGAACTTGGCCTTATACAGATAAATAGCGTGTCTCTGGAGGCTGCAGTAAGGAAGAATGTACCTGCATACCATTTTCTAATTGAGTATCCAATTCAAAGTTTCTACTTGTGCATTCAAATGCAAATTAAACTAGCTAAAGCACAAATGCCCAGCCTGAGACACAAATTCAATTATAACAAGGCAGTTGCTGAATTCTTAATATGGATGCTTTTCTATACTTACGTATTTACATTTTAATCTAGACACAAAAACAACCCTGACGAGGCATATGCAAATTAGACTTCATGGTCCTTGATGTATATGATAAACTAAAAAAAGCAACAAAAAGAGCAGACAAATAGGAGCGCCGGGATTTTTTTTTTTTTTTTTAACAAATGCTTTAAGAACATTTTTAAGCAACAGGCATTACCATTTTTGTCACTTTTTGTGAAGATTTTTCCTCTCAGTGAAAGAATTGCAATCCCAGATGTCAGCACAGAGCTATGATCTCGGACTGGTATTCCTGATATGACCACAGGTAGCTGAAATGATAAAAGAGGTCCTCAATCTGAACTACTGCAGCTTTTACTCTACTTCCAAATTACTTCATCCTCTTAGCTTCTGTAACACTTTTCAAATTTCAACTAATCAAGAGCTGATGTTCTTCATATGATCACTCCCGCAGACACCCAAGTCAAAGGGCTTTGGGAGGCTTGTTCCCTGCACAGAACCAAGCAGCCTCTGCAGCAGTTTAACGCACCGAGCCAACCCAGCAGTTAAACACCACGCTCAAGGGCACCAAACACATAGAAGTGCAATCCGCACCTCCATTTCTAGCAGATGCCCACAGCTCAACAGCGAGTAGATCCTTCCCACAGGTTACATGGCTGGTCCACAAAAAGCCAGGCCTCTCCAGTGGAATACTTCTCGCCCTACTTAAACCAGCATTTCACAGACGTGTGCATCGGCACTACTGATCTGACCCGCTGGTAGCCCACTTCAGTAACAGGCAGCAGAGCTCTCACAACACAGTATTGTGTGCTTTGACAGTAACAAGCCCAGTTAACACAGTAGCTTAAATAATCCATTATTGCCCTCTCTCATAGAAATCTGTGAATCTTGTTCGATGTGGTGTGCTCACAGGTCAATACGTTTTGCCAGGTCCCCAAAGAGATGCTCTCGTCTTGTGTTGGAAGCATACAGATGTGTCAGGTGCCCTTTCTGACACAAAATAAATCAAAAGCAAAATACATACATGTCTTCCCTTCGCATGCACATACTCATCTCACTCCCGCTTACAGTGTTATCTGAAGGCTGAACTTAACGGACTTGAATACAGTGGTCTCAGCTGACCTGTAGCCACAGAAGCCTAATGTTACAGTTTGGCAGATTTTCAAAGATCAAGGGTTAAACCTAGAACAGACAAGCAAGGAAGAAATTCCATACAGCATTTGAATGGATGGCATTTAACCATCCAACATGAGCCTAAATTTAGCTTTACATCATCTAAAATCTATCAATAGACCCAGGTAAAGATTAAAGAGCTAAATGCAGCCTTCCATTTAGCCAAACACCATCACAAGCCAAACTCAACCCCATTCTCAACACAAGCTTTTAGCAAATTATACTTTGATGGAAGAGAGTTTTACATGGTCCAGATTTCCCATTGAACAGTTAGATACACTTTGTCCTATAAATTTTCATTTATATAAGTAGCAGTTTCATGAACGTACTTTATTTTGAGATACTTTCTCCTGCTCTCCATACTTTATGTATTTGCACCAACCCCCCTCCCGCCCCCCCCCATTTCTGTCCTTTTATCCTTTCGTATGACAGTTTGCATTTTTTCCATAGCTCCATGATCTGCTCACACCTTTTTGGCATTAAAAAACAGCAGAAAGACTTGAGATGCTATGATATATGTAATTCGAAGTGGAGGAGAGAAAGTGATTAACTTAAGTTTGTTGCATTGTAACTTTTGCTTGGGTGCTTTCTGGAGAATTAAAGTGTGCATTAAGCTAAGCATAACACTTTTGAAAGCGTGCAATTATTCATAAAGATCTCTTGTGCTTCGCTTTATTTTTTTTCCTAACAATATTTAGTGCAACTTGCAAACATCAATGAAGAACACAGCACCTATGAATATCTAACACACCCACTTAAGGTACTATATTGTCACTTACAAACTAGCCTAGTAAAACTTCTGAAGGGCAAACTAAAACAAATGCTTACAAGAACACAACAGCAAGAGCAAAATATAGCAATCAATCTTACACCAACATACCAAGCTTTCATAGTCACCAAGACATTTTCTTGAATGTATTACAGCAGGCTATTCAGCTCTAAGCACTAAAAAGCCTAAAGGAGAACTTTCATGTCAGACTGGAAGAGACAGAAACAATTTTACTAATTTATAATTTAAAGTCATTTTGCATGTACAATATACCAGTACAGAACTTCACTAGTTTAGTGTTTTGTTTTAATAGAGAAGTTACACATGCAACACACAAAGCAGATATCGGGCCACAGTGATCTCGGTGGCGGCGTTGCCACCTGGTAACGGGACAGAATTAGTTGGCTGCATTGGAAATTACCAGAGAATTCCTTGTTTATTTAGCATGTTTAATAATAATAGAAATAATTAATAATAAATACAAAGAACCCCCACTATTTGCAATGGTGAAACTTAACTGACATGTCTGCATGAACTATTCCACTGTGAGGATTCACACTGCTACAAAAACAAAATACTTTAAGATCAGCGAAAGAAATTAAGACAAAAGATAAGCTCTTACTGGGACTTTAAAAAAAGCAAAGCAAGCAAGCAAAACCTCAGCAGGCAAGGTGATTTGATTTCAGTTGACAGAAACTACACATCACTTAACTTCCACTAAGGACACCACTGCCTACAATAAACAAGCCCTGCAATTTGACATCAAAGTAGTTTTGAAAGAACGGTACATTACATGAGGAAACCACTATTTTTCTTCACTAAAGTTTTACAATGACTACCAAAGGGACACGAGAGACTTTAGTCTTAGTCAAATAAAAATCTGTAAAAAAAAAAAAAAAAAATCCTGTTTTACTGATGTAGGCAACTTAATTGGAAGAGCTGCTAAAGTGACCTTCCAAGTGATGAGGTATAATTAGGATGCCCCACTTTCACAGCATGTAAATTAATTAAAGCAAGAGAAGGTACTGGACAGCTTCCTTAGTGCTTAAAACACCCAAAGGTGTTTTTGAAACCAGCTGTGAAGGGACACATAGTCCTTTTCGGAAAAACTTCTCTTAAGAGGACAATTCAAGAGCACACAATTAGCTGGAAACTGTGCATCCCGAGAGCAGCACGATGTGCCTCTTCATTACCTTGCCTGATGAGGCGAGGCTGTAAGAGAGCTGTACTGAAACAGGGGAGTAAGACAGCAAGATTGTCAGGGACTGGGAGGGGAGAAAGGGAAGGGAGGAGAGGAAAAGGAAAAAACAGTCAGGCATCAGTTTCCTCAAACTGTGGAAAAGAGCAAAAAGTCTGAAGCACAGGTATGCTTTTAAGGACAAGAGTCTTCAAAGCGGCAGGTCCAACTTTGGCAACAAGTCACTCAGTAGGAGGAAAAAAGGCTCATGATGTCGAGAGGCAGACCATGCCAGTGCAGAAACCACTGCTGTGCAGTGGTATATTCTGCTTCATCAAGCTCCAATTCAAAACATCATCTAACTTGTAGATATTGTATTTTCAATATAAAAATGCAGATAGCAACAATAAACTATAAGTAGTATCAGGCATGCAGGAAATAAGTCACACACTATATGAAAATACAGTGATCAGGAGTCCACTCATAACCACTGTTTTTCACCTCCTTAAAATGTTTATACTGTACAGTAATAGACACAGGATAGTTTCATTAATATGGCAAGAACACATCCGCTTCCTTGAAGGCTATGTAGGTACCAGATGAAGAGTACAATAAAAGAGGACAGTTTCTTTGTACGCATGTCTTGCTATTAGCATACAAAAAAACCAGCTCAAACATATTCTTATCCCACATAAAACTACCTATTGGACAACAGCAGGTAACAGCGAAATTAGTCAACTTTTGTAATAGCCCTGCCTCCCTCCCCAGGCATTTAGGTACATCACTCTTAGAAGGGAAAAACCTCTAAATGAAACTAAATTTATTCTCCTCCAGTCATTTTCTTATAATAGATCCCTATTACACATCTACAGGTAGCTGACACTACTCCTATACAGATAAATCAAAAAGAAATCATCCACAACTGGCTTTTGATTTGATCAAAAGTAGGTTTTGACTCTGTAATACCTTTTAAGTAAAAATAGAAGTGCAACATCTAAAACTCTGAAGATAAAGCAACTTCTTCACTATTTACCCAGAAATGAGAAATTATTTAAGGAGTTATTCCCAAGAGGCCTATCCCAAACGTGGCACTTGCAAAGAACTTTGAGAAGCTCCACTGATGGCTGAAACGGAATTTAAGCTTGATTAATTATAATTAAGTATGATCACGGAAATAATCTTCCAGCTCTCTTTGAGCTGATAGAGGAGAACTGCCCAAGCATTTTGTCGCTGTGCCTTACTACTCTTGACTGATCAACATCAACTAAGAAATCCAAAGAGCTACAGGAGAAGGAACATGGTTATTCTAGAAAGAAGCCATCCATAACTGCAGGCAAAGGCCAAGTTAACAAGCCCCTACTCTCATTCACAGAGATGCTCTCCAGCCAAGGAACAACGGACTGCTCCATTGCTTGAGAGAGGCAGACTAAGACCCCTTCACAGACTCTCACGTCAAGACGAAAGGACAACTGACAGATGAGATTTTCAGTCAATCATGATAGGCTATGCAACACCACAGATCTGGCTGTTTTGTCCAAGAAGAACTATGAAACTGCTGAGAGCAGCTCCCATCTGCAACACCATCCTACCACTCTGCCAGCTGTAGCCTGGCTGTCATCCCATCAGCCAGCCACTTTCTTTTGACCACGGAGTGAACAACAGTCCTTCATAACTGCTGTTTGTGGCTCAAAATGTTCAAGCTATTGTACTTTTTGGCCTAATTCTGACACATGAGAATAGAAATAATCCCTGAAGGAGGGATCCCTGGGGGAAAGCTGCAGCAGGAGGGGAAAAGCACGGTTCTTCCCCCACACCCTCCAATGTCTAAAGTCAACAACAGAAGAGCACATCGCAAGTGCTCTGGACTGCATGCAGTCCAGACCAGAGACTGTGAGCACAGCTGTAGCAAATCCTCCCCACTGGAGACAGCTTTATCCTAAGTTTGAAATGGTATTAGGTATAACACCAGCAAAACCCTTTCACAACTGCATCCACACCAAACGCTTTTCCTGGTAGAACTCTTGAGCTTAAGCATGTAGGTTTTTCCATCTGTCACTCTGACTTTGCTATGCCATGAAAACATTCAAGAACAATTTAGGTAAATGGATCAGAAAATTCAACAATAACACAGAGATTAGAGGATAAATTTCTATGGTATAACTTACTACTATTTTACCTCCCCGTTCCAACTTGTCTTTCTACAATGACATCAAAACTACTTCACCATGACTCAAAAAGTGACCTTACACTGCATGAAAATTTAAAGATTAAAATAATATCTGCATTTCCGTTACGCTTACTTAAAACACATTGGGGCTTTTAAGTGTAAAATAGCTTTCCTTCCCCTACCAAGATTTTTTTTCTTCCAGTTGCATCTTCTTTCTTTATATCTATTCCAAATTTATTGTAATGGCAATGATCTGGAAATTATTTTGAGTCAAACTGTCAACATTATACCATAACTACATTTTTCTTGCCAACCAGTTAGTTTCTTCGTTTTCAATATTCCGAGAAAGGTAGGTATACCTGTGTCTATTTCATAAACCTATGGAGAAATTAAAGAGTATGAGAACAAAACGCAGAAAAAAAATTTAATGCCTGTTAGAACATTAACATCAAAAGAAATAGAAAGCTTGGAAAAATATATAAGTCGCCAACCAGAGTGCTTTTTATTGAATCATCCTTTTAAGATGCATGACTGCCTTCCTAAGCAGTTTAGTTGGCCATTCAGTTGTTTGTAAAGCATCTTTCATCACTGCTTCCCATACAAGTTACTCTACATCCCAAAGGAAGGACAAGAAAAGAAGGCATCTGCGGAAGTACATGTTAACCTGTAGGCATCAGGTTATGAAATTCTCTAGTAGAGCTTGCTTTCCTTGCATTTGAAGTTATGCAGCTTTTGAGGAATAAAGCAAAACAAAGAATCTGCACACAGTAACATTAGAGTTTAAAACACATTCAGTCAGCATGCCTAAACCCGCATTGAAGGTTTAAAAAAAAAAAAAAAACTATGTTTCCTTAGTGAGACAAAAAAAATGGAGATGGCAGTGTTTGGATCATCATCTCTGTCGTATTGCTCTCTTCTACTCTGTATTCTGAAAAAAAAATGAATTGCCATCAAAATGCTTTATGTCATTGATTTTTAAATTAAAAAAATACTTTCATAACTGATCATCAGGAGAAATTTATAATGAAAAATGGGCTTTAATAATATTCACTACACACAGAATCACAAGGGTTTATTGGTAATAAAAGCCTTAATTACAGACTCAATTATTGATAGACATAAATGAAGTACAGTTATATCATTTTTATAAGCTGTGCAAAATATAAACTAGAAAGCAAAGAAACCATTCCTGGGGTTTATTGCCTAATGCCGGTAAGAGTTGGTTTGGGGTTTTTTTTTTGTTGTTTTTTTAAATGAAAAGGAGTTCTACAACAGCCCTCATGGCCTCTGCTTTTCCTTTCCTTCAGCTTTTCCATCTCCATCCAATTTGCCCTTTCATCCAGTAAGAGAGTCCTTCACAGGCTCCTTAATTTCTTTCATTCTGTCATTTTAGAAGACAGGAACGACTTCCATTGAGTTTTCTACCTGGCCAGAAGCGAGCCAGCCAGTTACTGCTCCCCCAGCCCACCTTGTAGCAGCACTGCTTCAGGTGCAGCAGCAGCATTTGCTAGTGGGACAACCCCACATGGCCAGGACAAGGAAAAGGTGGTGGTGGTGCTGAACTGCAGTAAAATCCAAAAGCCTCCTCTCATCTCTACAGAGTTGACTCTGATGTCCTCCTCCTGTCCCCACAGGACTTTGAGAAAGAGTCTTGTAAGTCTCCGACCACTTCTGTATAGCTCAGGCACCTCTGAGCTGATGTTCTACAAGGCAGCAACAAAACTAGAAGGAAAATCACCTCATTGACAATGGCAGCTGTGCAGCACCTCCATAAATCAAGTCCTAGCACAGCCTTACACTCATGCAGCTACCACCTTACCACACCGGAGTGCTGTGCTCATTCAAGGATCCCTGCACAGCCCCAGGCAGCACTTAGCACCCCAGAAAACCACTGCCAGAAGAAACTTACCCTACCCTGTAATCCCCTGCTCACCAAAGAGCAGGGTTTGTTAAACCATCTATGTGATCTGGATTCCCTGCTGTAATTTGTGCAGAACATTGGGGTAACTTGAGAAGACTTGCACGATCTTGGAGAACAGAGAAAAACAGCCCCACTGAATCTAAATATAGATATTGAAACCTGAATGAGAACCGAGCCAGTCAGGCTAGCAGAGGTTGCTATTCTTAGCATTGCTTCCAGTTAAATAAAGATTTCTGGGTAAATAAAGATATCAAGTGTAACTAGAAAATGCTTTCATTTTCACTGCTGCTGCAATGTGCAGCTGGCAGTTGAGTTTCCCAGTGAGGACCTGGGAAGCAAAAAGCAACAAGAAAATTCTACAAGCTTAGAATGACTGATCATTGCCAGAGATTCAAATAAATGTTATCCATCACTTTTAAAAACAGAGGAGCAGTCAGGCCACTTTAAGTCAGTTCAAAAAAAAAAGCCAACAAAAAAAAATCATACTGGACAGAAAATGCAGTTAACAAGAGCCTGACTAGTGCCAATGAAATGCCCTTTGAAATACAGGAGGCCAAAATACACTGTTATTCAGAAGCTAACTGGTCTATAAAAGCTAGCCTTGAACAAGAAATAATAAATAGTTGTGGTAAATAACTATAAAATTAATATAGAGCAAGATTTTTTTCTTAATTAAAAGAAAACTAAAAATGAGCAAAACCTCAACAGATACAGTAAGCAGTTTCAGTAATTTACAGGGCTCATGGAGAAATAAATAAGAATTAACATAAAAAAGAGGTACAAGACCACCAATTTCACCAAAAATTAATTTTACCCTAAGCAAAATAACTGAAAAAGACAAATCAAATATCCTACTGGTAAATAATGCCTGCCCTTGTGGGCAGGCATTGAAAAACACAAGATCTTTTTTTTTAAAAATACTTCAGTGAAAGAAGCTATGCAGAGGTGTGCAACTGACAGGATATGCTGCCATCCAGCAGAAAAGCAACAGAAACAAAACCTGCAGAAGCCTCCAGAAATACAATCAGAGAAGAGAGTCAATAAGCAAACAACGGTGCTAGAACATTTGAACAAAAATAAAGGAGCATTTGATAAGAAGGTACTTCATGGATAGGAACATGAAAGCTATGTGTATGAACAGCGAACGCTGGCTTGAATGGGCCAGTGGGACTGGAAGATTGGCAATTTTCTGGCACAATGCATTCATAGCCTGTCACCAGCAACAAATAACATCTGCACTCAAAGAATTTTGGATCCTTGTTGAGAAAGTCAGAGAAAAATAGAAATAACAAAAAAAAGAAAAAAGCTATCCTTCGTTACCATCCCCCTTATTTGTAAACTCTGACTGATGATGTGGATAAACTAGCCACACAGGGATGCAAACCTCCTTTAAACTCACAAACCTGAAAGTAAAGTAATCTATGCTTACAAGTGGAAAAAAAAGTGTTTGACTAATGAGAAAGTATATGCCATCATCTTTGTCGTGGGATGAATGCAAATTGTGCTTAGAAATTGAAGGGCTTGATCCTCATCTTTCACATGCCAGCTTAAAAGACTTCAGGGAAGAGAAACGTTTCTCCCTCATCTCCCTAAAACGCAGTGTGTAGAAATACACTGAGATAATGTGTAGGCATTTACTGAAAATTATTACAGCTTCTAACCTTTGCTAACAAGTTCCAGGGCTAGGTAATTGATTATAAAAATGAAACTGCATTTACCATTTGCTAACTTCTGATAAGCAGCAGCTATATAATTGATTCTCACTTTCAGTATGCATCCAATTGCACTGATATGAAAGCCTGTACGTGAAACATTGGTATTTTATCTAACAGTTCATCTGTTTCACTGCCTACTTTCCCTCTATGAATGAAGACTGAACTAAAATCGTGACAAAAAAAATTATATTAACTACTTCAGTGTATTTGGTGTTATTACTGGGTAAATGACCCAAGACAAAATGAGATGCAAGGTTATCACAAGTTACTACTTTTTGGGAGGGCATCTAGGAGTCAGGAGCAATCATTAGTCATTGTCCCACAAGTCTCCCAAGCAGATCTGTGTCACAGAAATCTGGCAAACCTCGTAATTCTGTGTTTCTCCTGGCACCACCACTGGAGAGAGCACCCAGAGCTCCAGTAGGACCAAAAGGGAATGGGCATGCTACTTCCACAGCTCTGAAGATACAGATAGATGTCCACCTCCCCACCACCTTTCAATGACTTTCTCTCAGAAGACAGAAAAAAAATGCTCCAGCCTTTATTTCTTCCACTTATTCTCTTAAAAGTTTTCTGCTTTCCCTTCTCATTTCTTCTTGTTTAAACATCTGGTCTCATTTTTCTCCATGTGCTTACGGAAAAATAAAGGCCACAACTCCTTTAACATATTTCCTCTATTAAACATCAGCAACAGTGAGACTCCACCCATTCTCTGTTTTCTCCTTCAACACCTGCAAAAGGACTATAATCTCTGAGGCATAGCTTGGTAGACAAATTCTGATTAATTAGCTGTATCAGAATAGCCTGCTAATATAAACACAGCTCGCATCAGCATATGTATTCCTGCCAGCATAACAAACAATTCTCCCTCCTCCTTCCTCTCCCTTGCTTTGCTTTTGACAGTGCAGTCTGCTCACGTAAGTGCATCCATGCTAGCGCCTGGGCTAGCATAGAAGCATCAGGGAAACACACATTATACTGTTGAGCAATGTGATCCTCTAATAAAATACTCCCTTTAAAGTCTGTAAGATAATTAGCCCTGATTATTCCACCTAATACTTTATCTGATGTGTTTCCTCTCTAGATCTTCACAAAAACCCCAAAGCTTGTGTTTAATGACCCGCAGGGAGAAAAGAGCATCCTTCTCTCCTTTACATAGTCTCCTGCTGGCCTAGAGCACAAGGCTTTCCACATGGTCACTCACACAAATAGGTCAAGGCAAAGGACTTTGAATCCTCATCACGTTCACTTCTGATGGACTCTGACTTCCTTCACAATTTACAGCTGATCACTTTTCTCCATGCCTTAATTATTTGTAGACTGGGAAATTCTGCAATCAAACAACTCCAAGGTGTTGTTTGAGATGACAGATGAGCCTGTGATTAAAAGATTCATGTTTTCATGCTATTATAGGGATGGTTAGAGCAAGGCAAAAAAATATTTGTTTAACCCCATTCAGATCTTCACTCCAGTTCTTTCTTTAGCCTAAGCACAAGTTCAAGTAGAAAGCACTATGCCTAAAAATCAATCTTCCACTTACGTGCCCGTCCGCTGCAAAGAGAACGGGGTACACAGTGGTGTTTAATAACTCCCACTTTCTCCCAGTAAACTTTCTATAGGTCTTGCTTCCCATCATAATTTTATGCACTGTGAGCGAAGATTTTACAGGTTTCTACTTACGTCAAGACTTTTTTTTTTTAATAATTTAAGTCTCTTGTAGCTAGTCGTGGTGATCTTTCCTTCACTTACATTTTACAGTCTTGCAGTCTGATGAAAATGGATTTCCAGGAGTTGGAACAACCTAAATGGTCATTATTCACAATAATCTAACAAAATATGCTTCACTGAAAATTAATACTGAAAAAGATACAAGCTCAAATTAAAACTATTCTGGGAGTTTATTTTAAGTAGCAATAAAACACTACAATATCTTGTTGAAAAGTGGGACACAAACAACACATGAATGGGACCGTAACTTAATTAGTCTACACTGCAAAATAAACAAGTAATCATCATAGGATTTGATAGCCATGCATTTAGACATATCCTAATCTCAAAACTAATAAGAAGGCATAACTATAAAAATAGATCTCTTATGTTAAGTCTCATAAAAGTCTCAAAACTGCAAATCTGCTCTAAAGGATTTCCTCACATTTTAATTAACAATCATAAAAATATTGTGATGAGATAATCTCAGTTTATATTGAATCATTTTCTCCATTTAAAATTATACTCAAGAAAGCTTAGTAAGCTGCATATTCCCTGCTGACAGGCACAAAAAAAAAATCCTCTCTCATATATTATATTTTATATATGGAAAAACCATGTGTGTGCAATTTAAAAACGGAGGCTTAAAAAGTCAGCCAAAGTGGTGAACTTGCATCATACTCGGGAAGACTGAACTAGATCAACTCCCTGCCTAAACCTTTTCTCTGCAAGCTGTGCTAGCCAGACATCCTCTGCAACGAGCAGAAAGATGCTACGACTACAGCCTCTATGTCATCACCTAGGGCTTACCGTGTCCTCCCGGGTCCCCTCTGTAGGGACCCTGCTACCTCTAGCCTAAAAATTAGGTCCTTAAGAATATATTTAAATACTTGAATAATTTAAAAGCTGGGTGTTCAAACACATGCTGGATCATGGCCCAAAACTATTGCGTTAGCTTAATTGCTGTGACTTAGCACAGTTGCCCTTGTAGATTTACAGTGTCTGTCAACTACCACAGTCTGATGCTCCCCACCTCAGTCACAGATGCAGCATGAAAAGGCTCAGACTAGAAAAATGGTTGATAGTTGCAACTTCAGCAGCAGTGGCTCATACGGCTATATTTATTACAGTGTTCATATTAAACAACTAATGTTACATTTCTTCAGAATTGGTAAAAATGCATTGTAAGAATATGGGCTGCTTCATTCCAGAGATGAGAGTTTCTTCACCATCTTGAATGACCACAGTGTAAGGTGCACAGTACTCCAGAGAACATCTGATGGCTCAACAGGACAGAGCCGGACGTTTAAGCCACCCAGTGATGATGCTCAGCATACGACACCCTTTCCCTGACACATTACCTTATACACCAAGCCTCTTGTGAGGACTAGAAGAAAACATTTAGGGTTTTTTTCCCCCCCAAAAAAAGACTGTTAGCATGAACAGATTTTCAGGTTATCTGTACTGGCCCAAGAACAGAGAGGGGAGTTTGTCCAGAAAGGGTACGTTAGTCCAGGCGGTCACCCTACGAACACAGGCCATGTAAGCCCAGGGTAGGAGCACTGAGTTTTGAGAAATTCCTGTGGGGAAGCAGATGTCTTCCTGAGGCAGGAAATAACACTGAATTGTACGGCTGACAAGAGGGGAACATAAAGAGCCGAGTACAGTGGCGTGGCAGCACACAGTCTTGACCAAGGGGGACGGCCTGCTAATTACATCAGGTGAAAGGAAAGGGGGGAGGCAGAGTAACTGCCAAACCCAGGAGAGCACGTGGCGATACAGACAGGGAAAAGCAGGCACTGCGTATCTTGAGACTGGGTTTTCCTCTGCTCTCTGGTGTCTTTTCTACCTGCGTCTGCTCCTCTCCCTCAAAATACTCTTATCAAGGGTTCTCCTTAACGCTGCTGTTTTCCAGAAAGCTTTCTATTCTCCCTCCACAACTTGTTTCACTTGCAAGCAAAAATCCAGCTGCCCTTTCTGTGCAGATGACTTACCTCCTCCATCCAGATTTCTGCCTCCACAAGCCTGCCGGCTACACAAGAGAAAGACGCAGCACACGCTGGCTCTGCAGAGCTGTGACCGGGGCCCTTGGCTTCCTTCCTCCTGCTGCCGCCTGCCTGCTCTCTAACCCCCCCCAGGCTCTCTACTGCAAACACCACTTTCCACTACCTCTTCAGCAGCAGTGGATGTGACAAGCCAGACCCAAAAGCTGGGTTCCCCTCAGGTTCAGCTGACTGTTCTCTGGAAACTCACACCCACGAGATGTGCAAGTCTCACAGGAGCTGTGCCAGCTACAGCTTCTCCTGGCCATCAAAATGGCTACCCGTCCTGTCCAGGCAGCATCCTTCTAACAGGCCTTCCCAAATTACATTTCATCCTTCCTAGTCTCTGTCGCAAAGACCCCTTTCCATGATTTTGCCATATTATTTCTTTTCACAGGCTTTAGGGATATACCTAGTTTAACATGCTGGAAGTAAGCTATTTGTGGTTTATTTGTGTATGCCACTCCCTGCAGAGATGCTGATCTGTGTCTTTGGCCTGATCATCAGTTACTGACAGCAAACTTCTCTTTCAGCTCATTCATATGTGCTCTAGTCAAAAACATTTGCTTACAGAGCAGTGGGAGAAAACTGAACTTTTAAGTATAAAAACAATCCATCTTCCTTTTCACATTAATACACCCTGTCAAAGATTCAAAGTGCTTCTCTTGCAATTCTAAATACTGTAGCTTTCCTTAATTGTTCTTACCTCTAAAGCCTTCGCCCTCCAAAACCTACAGATCATAGAGACATATACTAGGTCAATGACACAGTGAAGTTGAGGAAACAATACGCTAGCAAAAAATATTTTCTATTTCTCAGCCTGAAATGTTCCCAAATATCTTTTGATGTTCAAGTGCAGTTTATAACTCAAAAATGCCTCTATTATGTTATTTTGTTTTCCTTAAACCAAAGATCTTACACTTTTTTTTCCTTAAACATCAGATGCTAAAAGAATAAAAGTCAGCAAGTAAGTATTTCAGCATTCCATTTTTGTATCTTTTTCCCTTTCCTATGATCTTGGAAAGACAAGTTCAGACTCCCCTCCAAATAAAATGGCAGAAAAGCAGCGGCTTTTTCAGTGTGAATCTGCATGCCAACTCACCTCACAAAATTTTAAACCTCCACTTGCGTGTGTCATCAGTAGAAGAGATCACACCGGGTGATACACACAATGCAGGACCTAGAAGGCATAATTAAAGCCCACAGGAGGGCTCAGTCCCAGGGCTAAATCACACAGCCACTGATGCTCCTCAGCTGCAGCAGTAGCTGCTGGCTGACACTGCCAGGCTGCCTTGAGAGTCACTAAACATTCACCCTAGTCCTTTCCTGCAACAGAGGGAAGAAATACCATTTCAGAGGAATCACTGCTCCCACTCCAAGTCCTGGCAGGAGTTGGACCTCCCTGAGCTTTCTGACCTGGACATGTGCTGCGCCCCACCTTCCGAGCCTTGCAAGGAAAAGTTTGGCTACCCCTGACACAGGGAGAGCTCTTTAACATACAATTCATCTGGTACATCTGCAAATATAATTTGCACAAGGTTAAGCATTGTGGATTCACAAACAGCATGTTGGCAATAGCAACTACCAAGGATGTGAATCCATTGCAGAAGTAGCCCATATAAAATTTTCTAGCCTTGCAGTTGCAACTAAAGTATTACCAAGCAGCCAAAGGCCGCAAAGTGTTCACTATGTTTGAAGTGTAGCTCAAGCAAATGCGACAGTGCCACAAGAAACATAAAACTCAAATAATTTTTTCACCACTGGAATATCAGAGTTTAGGTTACACCACTCAAATCCTCTTAAATGAAACACATGCTGTGGTACTTCCACCCTGGCTTAACAGCCCAGGAAGGCTGACATGCCCAAGGGAAAAGTGCCTCTCCCAAGCCACTGTCAGTCCCAATTCACAACAGTTTCCTTCTGTCTACAAATATCACTGTTTGAAAAGCCTGGCATACCGTGCCACTTACTCCAGAGACCATTGATCACTTTCCTCTTTCATTAAATGATATTAAAAAAACCCAAAAAACCCTCAACCCATATCCAGTCCTCAGTCTTCTCTGAGCAGAGGGAATCAAAAGAACTTTGATCAAAAGAGGGAATCAAAAAAACAGGGTTTTTTTTTCCTTTAAAGTTGCCATTGAGGAAGAAAATGGGAAACTGCTGAGCCGAGCATTTTATCAGCAGATGGAAGATTTAGGTCTTAACCTCACGCCTGGAATTAATGCAAGCCTGGATAAAACTTTTGTTTTTCTAGTACCTAACCTTCCCTCCTTTCCTAATGGTAGAGTGATGGTCCACCTTTAAAGAAAGGAGGAAAAAACCCCCAAAAAACACCAAAAAACCCACAAAAAAAAAATCCAGACTTTACGAAAAGTTTTAGCAAGAAAATAAAGATTTTCATTGCAATACTCCCCTTTAAGCTTCTATTACCATTTTCAATTAACAGGGTCCCTCAAGTTTTATGTAGAGTTTACCACACTCCGTTCACAGAACTTGCAGGCTACGAGCCACCAACCTCCTTCTGTGGTTATGAAAAAAAGTCTGTGCTGTACACTGTGTCCAAAAAAGTAACAAATATTTATTCTTTTGCATGAAGAGAGCCTCCTCACAAGGAGTCACGGTCCCCGGCACACTCAGCACTCTGCTCTTTCACGCTTATATGAAAAGCTTCTCAGAACAGTCATTGCTGTTTACAGACGACGACACCTCGAAGGAAAACTAGCAACCAGTCGAAAAACAAGAAAAAGCAAGCTATTTATGAGGCTTTTGTGAATTGGAATCCACACCTAAGACAAGGCACCCCACCATACCAAAAGGGCTAGTTTCTATATATACTTAAACAAAACTTCCAAATGTGAAGCTTATACGTGGCCCTTAGGAGTAACCATATATAAAACTGTAACAAT
The DNA here is from genome assembly GCF_965638725.1 of Aptenodytes patagonicus. NCBI lineage: Eukaryota > Metazoa > Chordata > Aves > Sphenisciformes > Spheniscidae > Aptenodytes > Aptenodytes patagonicus. The sequence goes on along the minus strand of NC_134949.1, from coordinate 97,643,314 downwards.
AATTCACTTCAAGAAACAGTTTAAACGCACTACTTCTGCCCAGAAAAATTAACAAGCTTTTGGGCTGAACCATCAACTTCAGTCTTCAAAACTACTCCCACATCTAATAAAACTGGATTGTGAATTCCAGCTAAAAATTATTCACCTGCCTCTCCTCCCCCATGTGTGGATATCACCCCTCACAACACCCCGCTTCTTTCTGGATAAAGCTTCTGGCAGCTCACACTCACCCATTCAGCATTCATTAAAGAAACACACTGCGTTATTCATTCCTCTGTGCCCTGTGCCGCTGATGCAATGGAAAGAGAGCCAAAGATAGTGAGCATACCGAGTACACTGAAGCCTGTCCTTCCTTATCACTGCTGTACTCGCAGATAGACATGATGATTAAAAAGTGACCCCCAGAGTGCTTTGAACACCATTCAGAGCAGGAGAAAAAATTGACGCCCCTAAAGTAAGCAGATACCTCTCTGCAGCAGTTCAGAGGGTAAGCATGCCCCCAGCAAAAGGAGGGAATTTCTCATGTTTGGGAGGAATACAGACCCTTCCCTTCCCCCTCTTACGCAGTGGAAAGGAAGCCACCACCATGGACACTATAGGTGACCACCATTACAGAGAGTTTCTGACCTCTGGCTCTTGAGCTGCATGCTGCCCAAGAGTAACTCCAAAGCTGCCCTCACCAAGCCGTGCTGCCATGGTGGCTGCAGCAGTGCTCCAAGTCCCTGTCTGTGGGAGTGATGACAGCCAGAGGCTCTGCAGAGCCTAACGCCGCCAGCATGCCCCAACACCCAGCTATGGCCCCACTATTGCGACAAGACCTCTGAAAAAACACAACTCTCATTCCCCCCACTCCTACCCCTTTGACTCTCAGGCAGACATGATACATTTCTTATGGCCCTCTGATAGACCAACATTTTGATACATAGGCCAGAAAGTTTGCCTTCCCTGGTCCTATAGCAGCTTCCTTGTGTCTGCAGACACCAAGGGCTTACTGCTCTTTTGAGATAAGGAAAGAACTTTCTTTCTAACAAAGCAGGCATACACTATGTTAAGATGCACAGAAGACGCCAAAGAGATTCTGTGAATCTAAACTGAAAAATGGTTAACCTGCTTCTTCTACATCCATGGTATCACCTTTGCAACATGCCACTTATTTTCCACTATCTCAAAAGCTTTAGATTCCTCTCCCTGCTGCCCCCAGAAGCTCTGCAGAAGTTTTGGATTTAAGATTGCAGGGTAGTTAAGAAAGTGATAAGCAATGACAAGTAGTGACCTGCAGACACAACTAAGTCTGGATGAAATACCAGAACCTGACCCTTACCAAACCTGCAGGTGAACTTTCAGAAGCCCCACTCTGACATCAGAGATTCACGTAGACACTTAGGAATTTGCTTCTGTGGGGCACCACACATTAACTGGGGTTAAACCTTTAGGGTAAAGGTTACACTAAGGACTTAAACTTCAAAGCTAAGGCAGAACCTGTTGCATCATTCAACAGTAGCGTGATGAGCAAGGTCAAACTAAACTGTGGAACAGTTACCCCTCCAAAAGGCAAAGCCCTGTTACAGAAGCCATATCAAGAGCTAAACTACTAGAACAAAACATTTTCTGGAAGTTTTAAATGTTTAACAAAAAACCCACACTTATATTGGCAACAAAGATGCAAAATGTAAATTTATGCAATGTGAAGTCACTGTCATTATTTGCTTTTATATTGGTGACTGTTTCAAACCACAGAACTGTCTGCACAGCAAGCTCTGCATTACTAAGAGTTCTTGTCTGTAGAAACACAACAATAAGAAACGTAATTCACTCATATAAACTGGAAGCTGGTGGGACATTCATAATACTGACTTCCTTATTGCTTCTGTGTGTAGGTAGGCTTCAAGATTAGCAGTAAGTTGTCCGGTAGTTTGAGAACTGAGGAGTAATGTTAAACAAACCTGACAAAAATCTCAGTCATGAATTAAAGTTGGAAAAATTACCCCTTGCTAACCTTTCAAGCTGTCAAGTGTAAGATGCAAATGTTTTCTTGATTTACGTCACCAGTTGTCAGCACACCGCTTTGTTGGCAGTGTCAGAAACTTTCAACTTCCCCAGTTTAAGAAAGCAAATCCCATAATGCTGTGTCAATGAGTGAATTTTAAGATAGTATTTACCGTATCATTTCCTCTATATGCAAGCACTTGTTATACGACCTGGTGTGCTGTATCAAGAATGAAGGAATCAATTCAGAATCCTTCTCTCTTCTGAAGTTACACGGCTACACTGAAGTTCCCCAAATCCTACCTAAATATTCTGTTCTTCATCCTTCTTTTTCTGTTCCATGTATGGCTTTGTAGGTAAAGGCCATTAAGTTCATCTCTGCTCTCCTAAACAACTAGAATAAGCCAACAAACAAACATGATTTTATCTGTCGCAGAACTCACTTTGCTAAATGCATGCTGGTTTCTACATTTCATGAAACAAAATTCCATGCCAAAATGGAGTAATACCTAGCCTAATACTCTAATCAACAGCAAAATAATTCTAAAACTGCAATTAAAGAACCGCATCTCACAAATACCGTTAAAACCTCACACTTGCATTCAGCTGTCCATTTTTAAGCCCAGTTCAAGCCAGGTATTCTCTGTAAGCTACCCAGTTACAGAGCCTTACGCGAACATTTACCATTCCACCCTGCGGATAAACTGCATCAACCCTCTCTAAAATATGAGCCTTAGCAATTCTTCCTGGTCAGCATGATAAACTCACTCAACTCAGCGAGTTCTTGAAAAATAAGTTGTTCCACTTTCTAAAGAAAACCCCAAAAATTCACATTAAAAAAACCCAACAAAAACCTGAAATAATGTCAGTTGTACAAAATGCCACATTTAACACTAGCTGTATACAAGCTACATCTATTTTGTTATCCAATATCTATGGTTATTTTCTCTAGTTAAATTGAAAAATTAGGAAAAAAAAAATGCAACTTCTGCATCAAGCCAAATGATAAATGGCATTCGTGCAGGATTTGTCCGATTGCAGAATAATGCTGAGTTCACTACAAGTTTACTTGAAGGCGACTCAATTTAAAGGATTTTTTTTTTTTTTAAGAGGGGCTGGTCCTTAACGGGGCTTCATAATTAGGGTCAGAATAGTCTGATGAGAAATAATATTTTAAAAAGTAAAGGATCCAAGACAAATATGAAGGCCTAGGTTTGCAGAACTGTTACCAGCTTTCTGCATGTACCTGGTTCTGTATTAGAGACACAGAATGGGTTAAAAGCATACCAGCACATACGTAAGCTGGCTTTCTTTTACAATAGCCCAGAATCCAGACTCAGTTTACAGAACGGCATACATATTCCAATTTTCCTTTATGATCCCAGAAGAACTTACTGAAAGAATCTTTTTTGTTAAATAAAGGTCCTACTTAATGCATCTTATTGGAAGCGTTCTACCTTTCTCTTGCCACAACAGTCTATATCTAGTGCAATCATTCCCTTATCTTGTTTGGAAGAACGCTGCGAAGAAACAAAGACTTCTAACATAACTTTCAAGCTGAAACCAGAGGTCTGGGAAAAGCAGAGATGCGCTGCTTCGAACAGTAAGGTAGTGGAGCTCCCTCTATTGAATTAGCTGCCAATATCTCTTCAAGTTTAAAAGATGCCAACTATGGTCAGAATCAATGTTCAGTTAAAAACTCAAAACTTTCCAGCCTGGACAGCTGGGACGCACCCATCAGGTACACCATATGAGAGCACTAGCCGAGGGAAGGGGACAGCCACCACACAGAGCTTCTGACACATGACAAAATGTCACCAACCTACCAGGGCTTCAGCCCTGGGGACTTCTGCTGTCCGTGAGACCTGAGGAGATTTTTAAAATTTGACTGCTGTTTGAGCACTTTCCCTCAGGAGCAAAATTGCTGTGACCCATACCCGTGTTTCACGATGCCAGGAGATTCTACAGATGGGGCTACCACAGCACAAAACGCAACGCATGAATGTGGTTCAGGCATTTGAAGTTTTTCTTCACAATAAGGAGTTAACTATACAGAATACAACCTAATTGAAAACCAGCGATATGAATATACAGACTGCTGAAACACTCATTAAATCACCTAATGCACTTTTTGCTTGTTATCAAGGGAGCAGCTTAGTATTTCCATTGCTATTGAAAGCACTTCAAATGCTTTCTAACCAACGTTACAGAACTGTTCTAACCCCTGATAACCTCTAAAAATCATACCCTAAAGCTGCAGACACGCTCTCTTGCCCTCTCCACTGTTTTATCACTTTCTCCCTTTTTTAACCTCCCAAAAGAGGCATATTTCTTATCAACAACAAAAATACCAGTTCAGTAGAAGCAGCAGTTATTTTCATAAGTAAATATTTATTTGCCTTTCTGGAGACCCATACGCATGATAAGAAAAGCAATTTAATCTTAAGCTAGGCAGATATTCCTCAAAAGAGCCGCCACTTTGGAGCAGTAGATTAACATCCACTGGTGTAGGACCGACTGTGATTCACGTCACCCTCAATAAAGCATGTTGGGGAAGAAGAAAAACAAAACAAAACCAGAGAAGAAAAAAGGGAAGAAACTTGATCCGATTGCTGCCAGTAGTGGAGTGTCAGCATACCAGTTGTACTGCAATCTCCTCTCTAAAAGATGAGATTCATTTTCAAGCGTATTAAAGACAGGAATGTATAGCCTCCTTTAATATTCATCCTGTTCTTATTAAAGAAAAGATACCAAGATAAAGAACGTGGAGGTCAAAGCCTTGTCTTCAGGGAAGATAACGCTCAACAATTTCAAATCAAGGGAAGTTGTTAATGTTCAGTTTTTCCTGGAAAAATCACGTTCTGCTCGAGTCAATTCTAATTGTCACCCTACAGCATTTACTGTTCTTGAAGAGTCTTTCATTTGAGCATCGGTGCATGGAAGCGTAACTATTTTTCTTGAAAGCAGAGGAACGCAAGATAAATCAGCACGTTGCAACAGGTCCTCAATTCTCTTACAAGCGTGGCCTTGCAGTTTACATACATTTTCTAATAAAAAAAAATTATTGTATTACCAGAGGAAAAAGCTATATACTAGCCAACCAAAGGAACCTTGAGGAGCACTGAACAGAAAGTCTGAAGATTATGGTTTTTAGATACGGGAGTATCTCTCAAAAACCAGTACGTAAAGTCTAGCCCTGTATCAGAGTTTGCAGAACTGAACAAGATCATACTAAAAAACCATACTATTAGTGATGTGAAAAAACAGTTTCCACAGTCAGCAGGGTAATATTAAAAACAAACAAACAAACAAACAACCCCACACACAAATTAAAAAAACCCCCAAACCTCCCATGTGTAAACCAGCTGTGGAACAAGCACTGCAGACCAGACCTTGAGCCAGCTTATCTGTGACCATCATGCTCACGGTCATGTAGGGCAGGTCACAAAAAGGGGAAATTGAGTATTGATCATCTAGTGTTAGGAGATCCAATTACAAATTATAGCTCCTACAAAGTCAGCAAATTCAGTCTCTCAACTGTTAACAGGCCTGAAGTATATACAGGTAGGACTGACTCCTCCGTAGCCGGTTCCCTATTCTGCAGTCTGCTTTTGCTTCACTCAACCAGTCCAAAACCACTTTGACAAAAAATACTCTCCAGAAAGTCCCTGTGGTAGGAACCTAAGAAAAGCCCGTGGTGGTATGATGTGGTACAACCAGCAAACGCATTAAAGCTATTGCCACTAATCCTTCTTTTTATATGAGGTCTTTCTGCACCATATGTAATCAGATACGACGTTATGGAAATCTGCAGTGAGCACTCTTACAGCCTAAGAAGGGGGATCCTACAGAAGTAGGGTATTTGTCAGAAAATAGAGAAGATAGGTTTAACCCGACCACGCAGATGTAATTTGCATTATGTAAAATACTTAATGCAATTTTCTTTATTTCCCCCCCTCATCTCGCATAAATATTTAGAGATCCTGTTCCCCAAGACTTTCTGCTGGAAATAAGCCAACAAATAGCTTAACTTCTACTACAAAGACAGCTGAAACTATTTACCCTGGGATTACACATTAGTATTGCAGGTTACTTTCGGGAAGAAGAATGGATGGTACTGTAAGGAAAGGTATTACTCTTCCACAGGTTGGAAAATGGAAATAAGATATCTTGGAATTAAATATGACTTACAACAGAGATATTTATTTCATGAACAAAACAACATATATTTTCTTCAGTAAAAATCAATGGGCTGAAATTTCAGAGATTTATAGACCCAGATGATTTCTGTTGTTGCCTCTGCCTTCGAGAAGTGCTAGAAACCCAACAGAAGAAGCGAGAGCACAAGAAGAAAAATAATTTATGTTGCAAGACTTCTCTAGCATATTCACACCAAAATAAAAAAAAATTTTTTAAACATATCAAACACTTCCCAAAGCAAACAATTAAACAACTTATAGCTCACTTAAAAGTGAGTCTGGCTTTGCTACCTGTATATTGGACCACAGACACGTAGCGTATCAAAACATATATACATGGTGCAGATGCTTCCTGACTTCAGTCTCAGAAAAACCATGTGAACTTCAGATCTTAGTAGAGAAAACCAGTTTCCCTAGATCAACATCACACCAGATATACCAGGAAAAAAAACGTAGCCAGGATTGAAAACACAGTGTCATGTGAATGAGAAGACTAGGTATTACAGTCTCACTACCTTTACGCAATATAGCAATATGTAACAAGTCTTTAGTAATAAAACATAGTATGAGAGGCTCTGAGCTTCTTAGTTATAATTCACCAGAAAGCGGGGGGAGGGAGAAGCTTTACAAAGGTCATTATTTAGCTCCTGATTCACAGTTGACTTCCTTTCCACATACAGTCATCTCCTCTAGAAAAGTATGAGACTGCGATTGGTATTCTCATTTAGTCTGACCTAGAGTTAGTCTCCTAGTACCAAATGCAGACTTGGACCCCCTCCTTTTTTTTTTTTTTTTTTAAAATGGGTATCTTCCTAGGCAGTTTGTTCTGTGAAGAAAGAAACTCAAAATTTCTCATAGAGATCCCCAGTCAGCTTGAATATTGCTGGAGAGATCTACACCTGATGCACATCAACTTTTAACATGCTTTTAATAGCTTATCTATTACTTTCCATCTGCAAACCTGAAATGGAACTCCCAAAAGCCAAGCACCACGATAGAGTAATATATCCAGAATTTGTTGTTGGTGATAGCAAATTACCGATCATCTAAAATAGCTGAGATAGCAAGGAGAAAGAAATGTGAAGTATACAGTAATATCAAGACCTTTTTATAGATATTTCTGTATTTAAGTATCTTTTATACTCTGCAGAATAAACTGAGAACTAGAGGCTTAAATCCTGTATTAGGCTTTCCAGGCATTTTCAGTACTGCAGGGAAAGTTTCTAAGCTGAGGTGGGGCTGGTTTCTCCCCACCTGTATCTGCCTGCACTCTGAACAGTTAGCCTGAGCTTCTCCTTGAGGGGGCAAGGAAGAAACGAAGAGCAGAAAACACCTAGGTAAACCATTCTACCTCCAACCTATTTAGATCATAGGTGGTCAAGTCCCATCTTTTTATAGACCTCCATCAACACAACCCTTGAGATAAAACATTTTATGATTTCGGGTTTCCTTCAATGGGAAAACTGTAGACAGTCACACGATCAGCGAGATCATTTCGCATTTACTGGGATAAATCTCTCCACGGCAGCCACGTCTGCTTCTCAGAAGCTGAGGTGCTTATCCCTCTGGATACTCCACATGCCTTTAAGATTTCATAAAAAGAACAATCTTTCCTGAAGACTTTCTCTACATCACAGAAACCAGCGTTTTGTAAACTGCCACCGAGACTGGTATTTTTTACATCTTACAGTGATTATACACTTTAGTTGCCAAAGCAAAAGCCTAGCAGAACAGCCTGATGTATTGCTTACGGTTCCAATATTGCTTTCGGTTCTGTTCGGAGCTTTTTTACTGTTCTAATCGAAATTAAAGCTTCGGCAGCCTTACTTTATTGGTGCAGCTCGTTTTCTACTTAACTAAAGCTTGTACAAAATAAACATAAATATATCGCTAGTGAAAAAGATCTGTTCTTATCTTCCGTTCCGACGAGAACCTACTGCCTGTAAATGGTTAACCGGAGAGCACGTAATGACAAGGCAGAGGCCAGGAATGACAAACCACCAACTCCAACACTTCTGCAAACCCTTCACCGTTGCAAAGGCAGGCACATAAAGGCACAGCCATTTCTTAAAGCAATACAAAATGTTACCACAGGCTGACGCTCTTTCTACAAGAATAATGAGACAGTCCGCGCGCTGAATGCGGAACTCCTCACTTCACAGCTTTTCCCTCAGACTTCACTTTCACGCTCAATATTTACCAAATAAAGCCTACAAACACCTCATGGCCACAATATTCCCAGAACAATTAGGGTATTTAGCACTCCCTGCGCCTTCCTGCTTCCCTAACGCCTCGAGAGCGCTTTTACGCAGGGGGGGGGGGGGGACGGGAAGAGAAGTTACCCACGCGAACCCGATCCGCCGGAGCAGCGTCACCCCACGCAGGGCTGCCACCACGCGCGGCACCCGCGCTGCCTCAGCCGCCTGCCCGCGCAGGGGAGGCCGACAGCGGGGCTGCTCCCCGCCGCCTCCCGCCCGCACCCGCTGGCTGCCGGACGGCACCACGCCGACGGCGCTCCCCGGGCACCCGCCGGCCCCCGGCCGGCGCTAGTCCCCCGGCAGCGCGAAAGCGGCGGGCAGCCGTCGGCCCCGCGGGCAGCCGGGCACTGCCGCGGGCGGCGCTGAAGACGGGGAGGGGAGAAGCGGCTGAACCGCCGAGAAGTTGGAGGCGGCTCGCTGTGGAGACGTGCCGCTCAGCCTAGAAGTGAAACGGGCGCCGCGCCGAGCCCCGGCTCTCCCCCCCCGCGGGGGCAGCGCCCGCCGCCCCTGCCCGCCCGCTGCCCGGCGGCCGGTGACAACGCCCCGGAGGGACCCCACCGCCGCTTCCCATGGGGAAAGGCGAGACCGCCACCCCTCAGCCCCCCTCACCGCTAGGGCAGCTCCTGCCTCTCCCTCAGGAGAGGCGGCATCAGCCCGCCCCGCCGGCCGCCCTCGGCCGCCTTCCCCGGGGGCCGGCGGCGGGGGCAGGAGGGGACCGGCCCCCGCCCGCTCCCCGTCGAGGCGAAACGGGATGCGGAGGGCACCAACGGCCGGGAGCGACCCCCGGCGCACGGTCACGCAGAGACCCCGCGGTAGGTGTCGGGGCGCTCCGGTGAAGGGGGGGCGGGTGGCCCCGCCGGCAGCAGCGAGCCGCGGGCGGGCACCGCCACCTGCGGCCTCGGCCTCCCCTCCGCCAAGTTACGCGCGGCCGGGACGGCGCGGTCGCGGTCGCCCCTTCCCGCGGGCGGGCGCTCACCTGGCGGCAGGCAGAGGGCTGCGAGCAGGAGGCAGAGCAGCAGCGGCGGCGGCAGCGGGCGGCGGCGGCAGGAGGCGCAGGCGGCGGCGGGGGGCTCCATCATCCCGCCTGCCCGCGGCGGGACCGGGAGGCAGCGGCGGAGCGGGGCGGCGCGCCCGCGGGGACTCTTCGCTCTCGCAGCGGAGCGGGGCAGCGACTTCTCCCCCTCCGAGGCCGGGAGGCGGCGGCGGCAGCTATCCCCCGGCGGCGGGAGGAGCGGTAACTTCCCGGGCGCGGGCGGCGGGGCGGCTGCTCTCCCTCTCGGCGCGCAGCGAGGAGCGACTCCGCACCGGAGCAGGTGGCGGCTTCCCTCTGGCAGCCGAGCGGCGCTCCAGGACTGAGAGCTGCGGCGGGAGAGGCGGAGCCGGGCGGCAGCGGCGCGGCGGCGCTGGCCCGGCCCCTCCGTGCCCCCGCCCCCCCCGTCCGGCCACACGGCGCGCAGGCAGCGGGGCGGGGGGAAGCCCCGCGGGCAGCCCCGGCCGCCGCCCCGCCGGACTGCGGCCGCCCTTGCCGCCGGGGACGCGGCCCCCCGCCTGGCCGGGGGCCGCGCCGCTGCCCCGGGGCCCGCTGGGCGACGGGCGGCGCCGTGAAAGCGAGGGGCCGCGGAGAGGGGCCTGGGCGGCGGGGCTGGCGGGCATGCGGGGCGAGCCGACCCACCCCTCCTTTGCATCTGCTCGGTGCGTGGGCTTCTCTTCTGGTTCTGTGCTGGGGATGCATGTTGGATGCCAGTCCTTCAAATCAAAAGCTAAAAAAAAAATTCATGACAATGCCGTTGTGTGTTTAGAAACGTGATGGGTCCTGTGTTATCCTCTCCCTAGTCAAAATGAAAAAAAAAAAGAATAACAATCAGATTAATCTGATTTAACTAATTTAGCAGAGGATTGGGTAAAGGGAAGGGAAAGGCGCTCACAACGCTCTTCGTTGCGTGAAGAAATGCGCTGAAGGGCAAAGGAGGGATCATTTGGCGCTTCTGGAAGTCGGCTGCCCTAAAGGTCAAAAAGATTCCTCGTCGAAGTAATGTAATCCAGAAACAGGGCTTTCATGCACGATGCTTTATTCTCCTCCTATTTCAGTCTGAGTAAGCAGTGCTGTTTCACAGAGAGGGAAATGAGCACCCTGAAGTCACACAGCAAGTTTCTCGGCTAACAGTACAGTGTGATCAACATACAGCCCACGCTGTCATATGAAGTAAGCCTGATGCCCAAAATCTAAACACATGAATAATGCACATCATGTGGTGTCTCCAGAGGGACTTTCTAGTAGTGAAATCCAAAGTGCCAAGTGCTTTATCTTACTTCACCATGTGATGATGTGAATTCTTAGATGGGAACTTCCCCAAAACTCCTAGAAATCAAAGACAGACTTAACCAGTCAGTTCTGCAAATATATTTGGTATTCTCAAAACAATTTTCATGATGACTAACAACTAAGAACACTTAAACATTGCCATGATACAGAGTAGAGTAACACAACCTGTGTATTTTTTTCCTTGTGTACTGCACTTGTTTTCAGTAAAGTGGGGTAAGGATATTTCACTTTTAGAACTTTAAGTCTAAAGCATTGTCTTCAATTCAAAACATCCTTCAGTTCTTCCGCGTTATTATTATTATTATTATTATCTTTCTTACTGTGTAAGCCATGCTATGCAATCAATTTTAAAAATATTTTACTTTCCAAGCTTACTGCTCAGCAGAGCTCTGTTGTCCTTTGTTTTCTCAGCAGATTTCTCTTTCTGGTCATACGACTGAGCAGATTCCAAAAAAATACTGCTTTTAAGATCAATAATCTTTTTGTCTTCATGTTGAGGCCGATTAATATTTTCCATTCAGTGGGTTTTTTTCTTGCATGTTTAAAAGCAGTAGAGTACTCATTGGTAGGGATATTTAGTATTTTTATTGCTGTAGAGCCTGGAGACCCCCTCAAAATCTTGAGAGGCATTGTATAGAATGGCACTGAGATGACCACCTAATCCAGTTCAAAGTTGTATTCCTACTATGTTTTTTAACTTCTAGTGCTTTTAATAGTATGCGCTCTTTTTGGAACAACTTGGGCTCCATTACAAATTAAGGACCTAATCCCGCCTTCATTATTGATGTGGGCAAGCCTGTTGAAGCTAGTAAGATTGTGGCTAGGAGAAAAGTCAGAAAATTCAAACTCTAAAAATTATCTGAATGCAAACAAACATAGAAGAGGAAAGGGCTTATAGGCCAGAATTCACTGGTGCTCTTAGCATACGTTTTGTTTTAAACTGACAATGGCGAGATCAATTTGTATAAATACAAATTATACATGGTTTGCTGGTTTAGGGAATTAAATAATGCCCAAGCACCTTATTTTTAAAGCAGATGATTAACTCTTCCCTCATTTGCATCAAAATAATGAAGAGTATATATTTTCCGTCAGTGGGAGTGGGGATGAGGAAGTCTTTGTGAATGTTACAAATAATTTCCAATGGCATGGCGCAGAGCCTAAAAGGCGAGCTATAGAGCCATACATTTCAAACAGGCAAAACGTACAGAGTCGTTTTACAATTTATGCTTAAGATAGTACTCAGAAAAATTATTCGATGACTATTTTGCTCTCAGATCAATACTGAATGTGTTGTTTAAAGTCTGTAAGAAATATGAGGAATGCAGAAGATTACATTAAGGACATAATACTTAAATCAGAAGTATGATTTGTTTAGGGTTTCCCTCACTCCTTTGTCATTTCTCTTCAAAGCTGTTTCTACCTTTCACTTGAAAGGAGCTCTTTGAATTCTGAGTAAATAGAAAACATCTCAAGCTCAGATTACTCAAATATTTTGATAACTTTACAGGAATTTAAATGTGATTAAAAATTGTCAAGATAATTATTAAAAATATATTTATATGCTATGTCATTTCAGCTGTCCTCAATTCTGAGATTTGTAATTAATTCCTTTAATGTCTATTGGGTTGACAGAATATAGATTTGGTTTTTTACAGATTATTTTCTTGGGTCATGCTCCTCTTCCCATTGAAGTTAATGGGAGTATGAGTGAGTTACTGATCTGTCAGGAAAGCAACAACTGCCTGGCTTTAAAGTCCAAAATAAACATTTATTTTGAAGAAGTTAAAACACTTACTAGTACAAAAAAAATATTATATAGAAAATAACTCTGTGTTTGAAAAGCACTAATAGTAATAAAAAAAATCTTTGATAAATGCTTAATCCTATCAAACCGTAGATTTTCTGTTTATGTGACAGACTGGATTAAACGTGTAATCAATTAATAATGGTTGTGCATCATAACAAAGAGTTCTTGTTAAGCTGAAATATCATTTCCCATTTACAACAGATGTGTAAAATAGTTACTTTGGAAGCATATTTCTCGCAAGAATAGTAGAGAATACTGTTGAATAGAGCACTGCTCAACACTCCTGGTAATTTAATCCGTTGTTAATAGTGAATGAATAAGCTTTAGTCTTGGGTGATAGTTAATATTACGTCAATGAAACTGTGCATGCTGTTTTGGCTCAGCATTCAGAAGTACAATATGCAAAATTGAAGCCTTCTGTTGTTGAAACTGCCCTTGAATTATAAGACGACTATGCAACGTCCAGCCTTCCATTTCTGTTAAGTCTCATTCTGTTAGTTTAGCCAGATACTGTTAAGTTAAAGGTGTTAATTCAGAAGATAACTACATGGATATAGATTCTTGTCATCTGTGCTGATACTCATTGCACATATCTAACACCAAGGATGAAGCATGAATGTAATCTATACTGCCAGTTACAACATTGCTGAAGGAATTGTTAGTGAATCATCTGGGACTTGGGCCATATTTTTATGACAATTGGGAAATCCACAAGGTGCTTCCTGCTCCCTTAGGCACCTGAATACCTTTAAACACCAGGCTCTGCAAATCTAAGCCAAAGCACATTGAGGTCAAGCAGAGTTTTTCGCTGGCTTTGCTTGATTAAGGTACAAGCTGTGGTAAAAGAATACTCATCTTTGTCAGGAATTATTTTGCATTGCTCTGTATGGGCACATGAGGATAACTGGTAGCAAAGTCTTTCTGAATTAGATCAACTGTGTATGGTAGAGTGCCTCTAGGTTGTAAGGTATTTCAAACAGAACATGCAGGACACAAATAGAAAATGGTCAAAAAACAGACTTGGGCTAAAAATGAAGTGTGACCAATAGCAGCAAAAAACAAGCCTACTTACTGCAGTTTCTGCAGCTATCTGCAAATTTGGCTGTCTCTGATCTAAGTAAATAAGACCCACATATTTGGAATAAATAAATAAAACCCAACAATTTGCAGTGGAAGAATACCCAGAATCTGTGTTTCCAGTATTTCTTCACTGCAAAAATGATGCTACTCAAAAAAATCAGCAAATGCCTGCCAGTGTTGTTGTTATAGTCATCAGCATAGCAATTAGGCTCCTGAAACAAACTTATTTTCCTATTACCCATGTCCAATGCACCTGTTTTTTACATAATTTAACTAAAGGACCAGTACTGTCCAAACATTCATTAAAATGGCATTACACTTGCATTATATACAAAATAGCCAGAATGCCTTCAGCTGAGACAAAATTTTCATAAAATAGGAGTGAAAGATGGGAGGAAGGGGTTTGAAGATTAGATGGTGGTTATTATCTTTAAAAGTTTGTGATCTGCCTTAAAAAAAACCCAAGAAGTAAAGAAAACTATTAGACTAGAAGCAGGTCTTATGCACAAAAAGTACGAGAGCCACAGTGGCTTGACATGTTAACTGAGAAGTGCATAAAGAGCAAAATCAATCCAGTTCTTTAGGTTGGACCAGTATATATCAGCTGCTGGCCACCTGCTTGCCTTTTGTGAAGGCTCAGTTGCCTTTTCCTCTGCCTTTTTTAAAACAGGTTTGAGGCAGATAAAAGTGAGCAGTTTTCAGTTTTCAGGTCTCTCTTTTGATTACGAAAGCCTCTTTTGAGGACAAAGAATTGTTTTTGTATGAAAATCCAGTGGGAAACACAATGGCAGAGTGTGAAGAGTAGCACTGATAATACATTGGAGATGTAAGATAGCTGTAATGCAAAGAATGAGATTGTTAACACTGCTAAAATGATTTCACTGTTTCCCCCTTTCTCAGCATCCGTAAGACCAAATTCTTTGACTTTCTGTGCTTTCTAGTCCTTGATGGTACTTGACTGTAGCAGGAAAACACCTAGGAACTGACGGACCCCCGTAGCAAGGAGCATCCTTGACAAGACATGTCACAATCTGCCAAAAAACATCGTGAAAGCACTTCTGCAACATCTGGCTTGCAGCGCTGGCATGCTGTGAAGGAGCAAGAAAGAGCATAGTGTCATGCGATTTACAAGGATGTCTTCTGTTTCTCTGCCCTGTTTGGTGGCTCCAGCCAACTCCTGACGCTTCCCCACGGCTGGTCTGCCTGCACGCGGGCTGGACTTCCATGCGTCTCAAGCGGTGCCGTGCACGGTTCTCAGATGGGCTCAGCCAACGCCTGACTTGTGAAGTTGCTTCTTGGGCTGAGGAGCCTTTCCACAGGGCTGCTCATCATGGAGTGGAGTGGGGTTGGTCTTGGCGTCAGCCTTACCTGGAAGCATCTCCCCATCTGTTCCATTGCTGTCACTTCTGGCTAAGACTTGGACTAACTTGCTTCTTGCAAGGTCGGCTCTGCCATAATCTGGGCCAGCTGCCAAATCTGGGCCTCTGTTGCCTGGTTCTACCCATGCTGCCAGTACAAGTCCAGACAGCATCCTGGCAGAGCAACAGAGGAGACCAGGGGCCCTTTCTGGCCAGCATCCTCCTTTTATCTCTGCTACCATGCTGTCAGTCAGGAAGCAATCCGTAATTGTTTTTGGATTATGGATTTGGATCAGATGAGCTGGTGTAGGAGCTAGTGTTGGAACAGCATTAGGAGTGCCGTAACAGCTTCTGGAATGTGGGATAGTGTGAATGGGGGCTCTGGAGGCATCAAGAGGTGGGTCCTTCTTCATGGAGCGCCCTTGCTGGGGTGCTAGCGGGGAGCAATCCAACAGAGCAGCAATGGACATGGCCACAGGTCCTGCATCAACAGTGAAAGACTATTTAAATATCACTGTATTCAAAATTAATTTTGACTTCCTTTTTACAGAGGCTATGCCTGGTTTTGGTGAAATATTTCAAATTCTTACTTGGATCACTGATTTCTGTATGAGCTATGTAATTTTAAAAATCTTCTTGATCAAATCTAATCAGAATACTGATACTGAGCAATTTTTCATCTGAGGGTTTTACACTGATTAAGCCTCAAATCATGACACCTTTGTAAGATAGGTACTCAAATAGCTTTCACTTTTGTCCTGCCTTTCATTTGGGGAATTCAGATACTTGTGAGAGCATTAAGTGCTTGGCAGCATGTGACATTAGAGAGGATACTGAACCCTAGAGAGATGAACAGATTTACCCAGATCTATTTAAAAAAAGCAATGGTGATCTAAGGACAAAATTCAGAGTTCCTGAGTTTCCATCCTCAACCCGAAAACTAAAAACACTCTCTGTTTATACTTGTGTTAGACAGAGAAAGGTAATAAAAGCAAATGTAGAGATCAGAAGTAAGACTGGTAGTCAAGTCAGTGAAATGCACCTGCCTGTAGTAATTAGTGTGCTCACGTTTAATTTTCAAGCCTAGCCAAGGGGAGGAAAGCAGAGCTAACTCATTCAGAGCAGTCATGCATCAGGGCATGTTCTGGATGTTCTCCTTTGCATTATGAAAACAAAAATGAGCAGAAGGATGGAAAGAAATGAGGTATATTTAACAAAGTTTGGAAGGCAAGAAGTGAAAGAAGTGAAACAGAGTCTGGTCTATAGCTCATTCTGACCAGCAGACAATTGCCATGTCCATAGGGGAAAGCAGAAAACCCATCCTCTAGTCCCATCTCATCTCCACATAATTCTTAGCTACGATAAAGAAGAAAGTACACAAGGACTTAGTGATAAGAGAAGCAAGATCCAAGAGTAAAAATCTGAAATGGAAAGCAGGAGAAAGGGAACGTAAGAGGAAAGGTAAACTTAGAAAAATAATTTTTTTTTAAGGGCTACTTATTGCCACTTATTCTCAATGTGTTCCAGCATCTTGCATTACAAATAGTACAGTTGATACAAGTGGGATTCTTGACAGAATATAATTTTATAGTGATGGAAAACTAGGTGACTTGGAACACATCCTCGGCTGGTCTGAGCCTGCACTTGATCCACCTAAGTAGAGACCAAGCGGTTTTAGGTCTGCTTGTGGCTGAAAAAAACAGTGAAATTTGGAGCAACCCGTAGGTCTCTGTGTGGAGGATGGACAGGACAGCAGATAGCTTGAAGCCTTTCATGCCTACTCAGGACTTACTTGAACCAAGGGAAATTTGTTACCCCTTCTTCAGAAGCAATTTTCTTCCCTTCTTGTCTTGGGTGAACCAAAGAACCTGGATGAAGCGTTGAAGACTGATGAGTTAATGTTGACTAGTGCAGGTGTATTTGCTGCACCACACTGCAGGGTTCAGCTCCTTCAAAGTTCTGCTTCTCTGAGCAATGCAACAAAATAATAGTTGAGAAGGAGAAATTAAAATAAAGAAATAGTACCAGAGTCACACTGTTTTGCAATGCTAGCACACTGGATTCTGTACATCCCAAACCTGAGCAGTTTCCTTATGTGACAGGTATTACCTCAAACCCTGGTTATCAGTTTTTACCTAGAGTCTTGATAGTAGTAGCAGACCTTCCCACACTGCATGTCTTTTAACACGAGTAGCTTTCATTCATTAACTTGGAGGAGAGGGTCAGCAGGAAATCAATGATGCTTTTTTTATCTAGCCATATGCAGAACCATTAAAATGAATCCACTGACTATGTTCCAGCATTGCAATGTCTTCCTTGCAACCTTTATTGCAGTGTGCCTGCCCCTGATTGTGCTACATCAGCACCTGCAGATTAAAAAGAGCAATTCCTAAGTAAATGAAAAGAGTTGCTTCTTCCCAGTCTGCCGGTTACCCAGGGTAGGAATAGGCCTGCCTCAAGGGACGAAAAGGCCATTGGTCGATCACATGTTCCTTAGAGCCATGTTGTTGTCAGATCCTTAGAAAAATGTATTTGATCTTCTGTCCTTTGACTGGATACCTGTGCCAAGCTAGATTTGTAAGTTGTTTTTTAAATGCTCGAAGATTGAAAGGCTTTTAAGACCAGACTGTTTGGATTGCAGCACAACTTAGGGGGAAAGTATTGGAGTATCTCCCTTCTATACACAGTGCTGGTTCCTCAGAAGGTAAAATTAGCCCTTGAGAAGAAGGATACAGTGATTAAAAATGTTGAAAACGGGGTTTTATCAAATCAATAGAAATGTGCCAACATATTTGAAGGTGAGGAGGGACAGGACATGGAGTGTGAGGATTAGCCATGTAGGAATGATGATTATTATGTAATATATATGTTGCATTAGAACAAAAGGCTCTGAAGTGCTTGGACTCCCTTTAAATAACTTTGCTATTCCGGAGCAAGGAAGAGCTCCTGCTACAGAGAGTTTACAGATGAAGTAGACAGGTTTAAGGGAAAAGAAAAATGTTATTCTTGTTTTACAAATGGGGCAATGAGGCATTGTAAGATTGACATGGTTCTCTGGAGAAAGAAGTTTTTAAACTTAAATGGCCATAAAGTCTGCATTTTTGCATATATCAAAAATCGCAGGAAAGGTATTCTGTAAAAATTTGCAGAACAGTTCATCCTTAAAAAGGAAGAAAATGGTAAGATCCATCTAGGAAGATTTTTTTAAGACATTGCCAATCCACTATAGCAAATATTTCAGGATTAAATAAAAGTGCGTCCTCATTAAAATATGGCCAACAATATATCATCCTCGTTCAGTTCAATAGGTTACAGTATTCTGCACATTACATTTTTACGTTAAAGCATAAAACAATTGTAGAAAAAATGAAATAAAACTTGAAGAAACTTTTGATTTGCAGAAATTAAAGTAGGAGATGTATTTTCATAACAATGACCTTTTCATTGTCTTCAAGAAACTGTGAAGATGTCTTTGGGAAGAAGATTTATGACACCGAGTATGTTGGCAGAAGATGTAAACGCAGGTTGTTAGATTAGGGACTAGTGCTGAGTTACATCCTAGAAGGTAATATCAATGGCTGGTGCATCCTTATTAAGGAGGCTAACTGGGGTAGCTGCCCCATGTGTTCGCAGTGGCTGAAATAATCAGTGCAATTGTAGACGCAGTGCTACAATGCACTGTGCATTCGTACAGAGTACTGAGAGTTTCTGATAAGGATGGATAACTAATAAACATATTTTTCCAATTCTGTTTAGTAGCGCTCTGCAACTCAAAGGCTGAAAGACAATTGCTGTCAGCTTTTTCAGGATCAGGCTCTGCAAGAGGTGGCACATAGTGGATTCAAGGTCAGATTCACTTTCTGTCAGTATGTGTGAAATGATTCTTTGCTAAGGATGGCAGTCAAAAGGGTTCAAACCTTTCTGGCACTAATGTTTTGAAAAACTGCAGTTAGTAACAAGAGAGAGAGTCTACCTGTTTTGCTAAGGGCAGATTTATCAAGATCTCTCTGCTTTTCTGGCTTGCATTTGAACTAACTCTTTTAGTCCATGACATTTTTCAGAGGGCAATTTATTCCCTTGATTCTACTACCCAGAGTTCAGATTTATTTTCAGACTTATCGTTCACCCTATTCTCCCATTGTCAAAGTCTCCCGTGTCTCATATTGACAAGATGTTCCTCCTGCATCCCATTATTTCTGTTGCTGTTCTCTGCCACTCTCAGTCAACCTGTGTGCCTATTTCTTGGTTCCCCCCGCACTTCAAGTCATTCGTCTTAGCCCACAGGCAGGTTTCTGCCTGTCTGCTTGTCTACAGCCAGGCAACCTTCAACCTGCCAGTCACTTCTTCTCCCCACTCTTTTCTGTGCACCTTCCTCTGGCTCTCACCATGAGCAAGAACCCCTTAACTCTGGTTTTCATTTCCACCATCAGTCGCCTACTCACTGGATGCTGAGCTCAGCAGCATGGGATTCTCCTGTTACTTGGAAATTCACCTATAGCCTTGTACTGGTTTTGGCTGGGATAGAGTTAATTTTCTTCATAGTAGCTCCTATGGTGCTGAGTTTTGGATTTGTGACCAAAACAGTGCTGATAACAGAGGGATGTTTTCATTATTGCTGAGCAGTGCTTACACAGTGTCAAGGTCTTTTCTGCTTCTTACACCACCCCACCAGCGAGCAGGCTGAGAGTGCACAAGAAGTTGGGAGGGGACACAGCCAGGACAGCTGACCCCAACTGACCAAAGGGATATTCCACACCATATGACGTCATGCTCAGCATATAAAGCTGGGGGAAGAAGAAGGAAGCAGGGGATGTTCGGAGTGATGGCGTTTGTCTTCAATAAAGTCACCACTATGCATGATGGAGCCCTGCTTTCCTGGAGATGGCTGAACACCTGCCTGCCGATGGGAAGGAGTGAATGAATGCCTTGTTTTGCTTTGCTTGCATACGCGGCTTTTGATTTACCTATTAAATTGTCTTGATCTCAACCCACAAGTTTTTGCACTTTTACCCTTCCGATTGTCTCCCCCATCCCGCTGGGGGGAGTGAGCGAGCGGCTGGGGGGGGCTGAGCTGCCTTCCACGGCTAACCCACAACAAGTCTTGTTCCTTCCAGAATTACTTCTGGACCGTTGTTTGATTTTCCTTTCTCTTCTGGCCTTTTTTTATTCACTCTATGCTAAAGGTGCTATATAGTAATTACAAATAAACAGGCTTATTGTGGCTTTATATAGCTTTGGTAATAGATAATGACATACACAGAATAGCGGTCATGCCACATATTCGCCAACAAAATTGTATATTCAATACATAGTCCAAGATATGAAGATGCATTTGTACGAGGATAAGGATGTTTGCAAGTATAAGATGCATGGTGAAGATCCATTTCATCCTCAAACTAAACTTTAGCTCACTGTTCTTTGTAAGACAGTTGTAAAATCTATTTAAACAAACAAAGGCATATCAGAAAATGGATGCATTCATCACAGTTCTGCACCTTGCACACATTCACTCACCTGCTCTTCAAGTATAAATCTTTGAGCATTACTGTTTTCTCACATGAAAAAAAGGTCAAAACAAAAGAAAAAGAAGTTAGAACTGGGAAGAGGATGCAGACATTTAATAACAGTCCTTTTATGGGTTAGATGGGGAAGGAAATTAGAATTTGCTTCAATAAAACAGGGCAGCAGTGTACAAAATTTCAGTTTTCTGAGAATTGAGGTGAGGTTTTAGAGAGGCATAAATGCAGTAGTAGATTACTGAAGTCAATGCTGCTGTTAAGCAGAAAGGTTTCCACTTTCTTTTGAACCACTGCAACTAATCTTTGCATACATTGTGGGCTCTTTTTTGCAAATCATATCACTTTGGAGAGGGATGAACCCCTTGAAAAGCAAAATCCTCTAATAAGGCAACCAGAAGGATTTGAGTCTCTAATCGAACACATGCTGAATTAATGTTGCATTTTCAAATATTGCTTGATGACATGGGGGATGACACAGCCATGTCCTTCTTACATTGTATGAACCAAATTCTGAGGTCTTAAGAGGTTCTTAGAGATGGCATCTATCTCACTCAAATCCAAGTGCCTCTCAAATTAAAAGGGAAAAGAATAATAATACTTACACATGGCTTCTGTGAAGTGCTCATCATACACAGTTCCAACAGCACTTTAAGAAAGGATGTCAGTATCATTATTCACACTTTGCAGATTGGGAAACTGAGGCTGGGGATGCAGTGTAATTTCCTAAATTATCCAGTAGGTCTGTAAAAGACTCGGGAACAGCTACAATGTCCCATAAATGCTAATACTGCCCTGTAATCTTTACCATCTTGTTTCTTCCTCTGAATGTTGCTGGAGAATAAGCTGTCCTTGAGAGAAACTCTTGAAGTGGGCCACTTGACTTCTTTGAAAAACCTTAAGGAGTCTGAATTTGAGAATTTTTTAATCCAACGTCTCTCTGGTATTGAATCCTTTATGCCCTTCCCACAGTGTATGTGGAGCCTTTGCAGAAGCCATGGATAATCTGGAAAACAGTATTATTAGGAGGTAGGCAGCATGCTGATTTATTTATTTTGCATTCAAGTCATATACTGTGGTCTTTGTTATTTCAATAGCTGCCAACCACAAGGACCAGAATGAAGAGCGGGGGGAAGGCTGAGCCAGAGATGACAGAAGGAGAGCTAATATATTGGCACAAGGTCTTTGTAATGGGTGCATTATCCTCCTGTGACAGCAGATTGCCCTCTCAAGGTATTTGTTCAAAGACATTACCAAAGATAAGTCCTACTGAAACATGAGGTTTTAGATAGTGTCGATTAAATGTGACTTTTATCTATGTGTAATGAAATAAACGATGGTTACGCGATTTTGATTTTTTTTATTTTGATAAAAACATCTTTGAGATCTTACATATGGAATCTCTAGGACATGCTATTAACCTGTAAACAAACTGGACATAGACAAGGCTATCTGGAAGCCATGGGGGACAGAGGTACTTTTCTTGTTCAGGTACTTGCTGAGTGACTATTACAGTTAATGTAATAGTCATTATAATTACTTGCACTTGTTCTGACCTTTTCATTCTGAGGCCCCAAGTCCTGATCAGAAGATGAGCAGTACCATCATCCTTATTGAACATTCATGGGAAAGGGTGGATGGAAACGTGTGACTCTTGGTGTGATTCAGATTGTTGAGCTTGTTCACGAATGAAGGTCTGTAGGAATTAGCTCTTGGTTTTTCAGAAGAATACCATCTTCCTCGTGCAGAGCAGCTGCTGTTGCCGATGACTCCTGCTGTTTGAACACAAGGAGCACAGCAGCAGTGGCTACACGTGAATGTATATATGTGTATATAAAGGAAAGAGTAGATTGAAACTCATTTTGGAAATCCCTCCCCCTTCTGATCAGCAATACGTTAACTTCAGAGCTAAACCACTCTTGTTAACAAGTTGGAAGAATGATTCAGTTACAGCTGGTAGGAGGCTGAATATAAAAACACAACAGTGAGAATGAGTTGCAGAGATACATTGTATGCCTGTTAACTCATTCTTGGTTTTGGTCTTTTTTATTATTATCTTTAGAACTATTTTATTTTAGTAAAGTAAGTTTGAGAAAAAATTATCACTTAACATAAAGCTTTGCCTAGTAAGATAATCTTTGCATAACTGCGTCCAGGGCTTATTTATTTTGGTTATTCAAATTTACTCCAGTGACATGTTCAAGGGGCAACCCTAGTCTTAACACTCTTGTGCAGCATATGCAAACTGATCTTAATAAACAGATTATTGTAGAGTTTAATATGAAATGGAGATTTTTACTTGTCATTAATTTCTCTATGTCAAAACTTTCCTGGGTTGTCAAAAAGCACCAGTATTTTTGCATAACTTACTGCTGACCTGAGGAATTATTTATGCACTTACTTAAGTCCATCCTGTTTGTCTTAAAAGTGAGAGAACCATCTTAATAGCTGTATGTAACACAGTAATGTATATTGCTGTGTAAATATATACTGTAATACAGTAATGCCTGTATTTTGCTGGTTTTTAACCAATTAAAATTCCTGTTAAGCAAGATTATGGCTTAATTAAGATGCAAAGAATTTGATCCATTATTCATTTTAGTAACATTTCTAGTTTCATTTTTTTCCCCAATTTTCCTATGCTATCACCCTCTCTTTGGAAAAAAAAATAGCTAAAGAATATAAGAAAAGCAAAGGACTTATGTATGTCCTAGTAACCGACTAAAATCTAAATTTTCCATTGAAATTGAAATTTTATTTGAACTCTCCATTAATGCTAAATCCATGAAGTGTTCCACAATACTGTGGGAGTGAATAAGGCAACTATGTTTTTGAGATATTGCTTGTAGTTACTGGAAAAGATAGGGATATTAGTAACAACATTCAGAAGATTTATAGCTTGATTGCTGGTGCATAGGAGAGTAAGTGCAGATCATTGAGGGTTCTCTGTTACGAGGTCTATGAATTAATATTGTTATCCATAATTTATTATTCTCCATGTGCTTCTAGTCTACATTTAGTTGGAGAAAAAAAGAAGACAGAGTAGGGAGGAGTAACCTTGAGAGAGTAAGGCTTTCTTCATATAATTACCACCTTCACCCTGTCCCTGAAAACAAATAGAGAATCCTATTGTTATTTAAATACGTGATTGCTATCTTGCTTTAAGAATTGGAGACCCATTCCTTAAAACAGAAAAACTGCAGCAGCCCTCTTGCCCAGCTCCTGTGCCTTCATCATGGACCTCCTGTGGAAATTTTGGAAGATTAGGAAAAGCGACAATGAACTCCAGAAAGAGTTCAAATACAGCTACCAGCTTAGTGGGATCAACTACTTCTATTTTTGCAAGTATTTACATATATTTTTCATAAATAGTGCTCCTTAGACCTAGTGCACAGGTCAGATGTAGTGCACTTCCACATGCATTTCTAAAGTTGGATAAAAAAAAAAGGTAGCACTAGTTTGATAGATACACTTTTGTTTGTTAAGTCCTAGTATATTTTTCTCACTGATTTTATCTATACTGATATAGATGTATGTGTTTAGAGAGAAGAAAATTGTACAGTGCTTCTCAAAAGAAGAGAAAGAAAATATCTATAATTTCTTTTAAACTGAGTTCAGGTGAACTTGATTATCAGAATACATCGCTTAATGCTCTACCACGGAGATCTTATATTAGCAGCACATCAGCTTCACTCCAGTACATCTTTCGTTCCCACAAATTTTAAACAAGTAATAGTTTAATAATTGGAAGAATATGTTGCCTGTGCATCTTCTTTCAGTGTCTCCAAATTAGCTTCTAAACTCCTGCCCTTGTATTACATGGTGCAAGTTCTGCAGAAAATGAGTAGCTTCATCCACATATAGACGTGTTGGCTGGCTGATTTTGTAGGTAATCAAGATTTAATTAGGTAACAGAATTGTTAAGTTAGAGTCTGCCTAAGCGGATTGAACCTCAACATTTTTTAAATTGTCATTGATGTTCATAAAGTGATGATACAACATTTTATGGCCTGGCAGTAATTTGCTTCCCATTATAAATTTAAGAATTAATAACTAGTTATTTTGTTATAAAACAAAAGTAACAGGAAGGGACCTGTCTGATCATTCTAGATTCTTCTGATATGTATCTGAAAATGTAATAAATCTCTGCCAAAAGTAGCATCCTTGTAAAATGAGAGAAAATCATCGGGTAGGTCAAAAAATAAACCAAAGGGCTTATTTTCTATTTCAAAAAGATTCCCAATGCTTCTATAGCAACTGTTCTAATAATTTGTATCTTGTGTCAATTCCTAATGCACAAAGGGGTGGCTTTCAGTAGTATCGAGGAACTCATTCAAAAGAGAATCTGAGAGCTGTTGCTAATGTAATGCCATAGGACAGAGTTCATCTCCTCAACTCCAGACACTTAGAAGTCAGACAACCAGAAGAACTGAGATTCAGTTCTTCAGCTGGTGGCTGGAGTAAGACTCCTCCACAGCTATTCACCTTGTATATTGTTTGGCACAATGCAATCATGGAAGTGTTGACATCGCCTCTTGATTTAGTCTTGAAATTTAAAAACGAAGTTTCTCACCATCACAGTAGCGAGGTTCATTTGGCAGACTTGTTAACACACTAAAGAAGAAAATAGCTGGTTTTATTATTAAAATGTATTCCTGAGCATCACATACACATCCTTTGCCCCTGTGTTTATTGCTTTCCCATTTTTTTTTTGCACTGTCTTTATTTAGGTACTAGTCTGAAAATATTTATGCATGTGCTCATTGTAGTTTTGAAAGTATTCCAGATGTGGCTGTTCACATGCTTACAGTAAATTGTTCTGTTTGCTGGACCTTTAAGGGCTCAGGTTGTGATGACAGTAATGTGTTTTCTTACAGTGTCATGGCTGAATATCTGAAACTGTCAACATAGCTGGCTTCCACCAAATCTAATGGAAATTAGCTACCTTAAACCTTTGAAAATCTGCACCCTCGATCATTTGGGGTAGAAACATTGTTTCCCCTATTCAACTATGGAACAGTATGCCAACTTACAGTTGTGTTTTAGCAGCAGTAATAATACTACCTGCACTCACTGTTACTATTTTTATATGTATATAAAACCTTTTTTGTTTTATGTTATTACTCCTGGACTTGCTCAGTCTGGAGAAGAGAAGGCCTGGGGAGACCTAATAGCAGCTTTATACAGAGAGGAGAGGAGGTGACCAAGAAGGTGGAGCCAGGTTCCTAACGGTGGTGCACGGTGGGGGGGCGAGAGGCAGTGGACAGAAGCCTAAACAAGAGGAGAGAGGTTCAAACTGGATACAAGGAAAAACTTTTTCCCCGAGAGGACAGTGAGGCAGTGGAGCAGATTGCCCAACAAGGCTGTGCTGCCTCTATCCTTGAAGGATTTCAAGACCTGGCTGGACAAAGCCATGAGCAATCTGGTCTGCCCTCACTAGAGATCCTGCTTTTGACTTCCTGAGGTCCCTTGCAACTGAATCTTTGCATGATCCTATGAGCCTACCATTTTAATTACAGCAGTTCTGAAATAATAATACTGGATCAGCTAAAAATGGCTATTGCATTCAGATTGCAAATGAATTAGTCTAAGCAAGCAGTTTTGTCTGAACTACAGAACCAAACCCTTCCTTGATACTGTAAGTACGTTTCTTTATAACTTCTGAATCATTGTAGTGATGCCACATCTAACGGCATGCAGGTGCTTGAATATATTTGCTGGAAAGACAGGTTGATTTTGTTTTCACTGTCTAGCTGTTGAGATAAAGAGGTTGGCAATGCCTTCATAAGCCATAAGAGAGGGAAGCTTAGGATTGCTAGGGTTTTAGCTGCTAATAAATTCTTCAGTTTCTGGCAACCAGCAAATTTTTTTTGAAAAGCAGAACTTAGTCAATATCGTTTTCCAAATGAGACTTCTGACACCTAAGATGTATTGTACTACAACATTTTTTTCCACATGAGGTTTTCTTTAATTCACCTGTCATGGCAAAAGCCCGATATACCTTTATTGCATAGTATAAAGCAGTGTATGTTTATATTACACCTTGAAAAAAATCTGCTTCTATCTTTCATTTCAGAAAGTCCCATCAAAATGTGCTTGTTTTTGCTTTAGATAAAAATAAAGAGAGAGGGAGAGGGAGAGAAGCTACAGCTTTTAGATTTTTTTTAAAGACTTTGATTTCAACAGCTGCAGAGAGTAATTATTATAAAGGCTGTAGTCCCAATTGTTTTGAGTTGATGTTGTAGCCATACTGTAGCAGATACTCAGCAGATGCAGACTGAAGCACCCAACTTGAAACATATGGCAAGATAAAATCTGAAAGCTATGCTAGCTAGCTACCATAAAGATTTTGTGAGGGAAAAGAACCTTAAATCAACATAGACTTTTAAGGAAGGACAGCAAAAGTGTTATAGAATAGAAATGATGATACCTCTCTATCGCTTCTGCATCTGTAGCTGAAATCACTGGAAGTAGGAGTTGCTGTGTTTTATTCTAACTAAGGGAAGTTAAAATAATTTTTTCAAGACTTCCAAATAACACTCATAATCTCAAAGCTCAATTATTGCGCATTCTATTATTTCAAAGTCTTTCTTTCTGTAGCGATATTCCCAAGAAGGCAGAATAAAATTTTGGATAGTAGGAACAAGAAAATAGATTTCAACTGAAATAGATCTTATTAGCTGAATAAACCACTGAGAAAATTTCTGCCTTTTGGAAATTGTTTAGGAGATTTCCACTTGAAGCATGATATAAATTAACGAAGCACCTGCCTTTTTCCCTGATGGACATGTTTAGTTTTAATTTCTGTGGTAGCATACATTACTGAAATACAATTGTCATTCATTTCATTTTAAGCATTCTAGGGCAGAGACAATTATATGCATCTTAGAAGGCTTGTAAAAAATTGTATTTTATAAACAACATATATTTTAACATTGATGGTTATCATACCTTAAAACTGAGACCATTCCTTTCACTTGTATATATATACCTACCCCACGGACAGACATTAAATATATGCACAGACAGTAAGAATCTGTTATCTGTACTTGTCTGCCTACTATCTTGGTTTTCCATTGGCAACTACTTAATAGTCTGCTCTGCTAACTATCATTATTACCCTGGGTTTCCATTTTTCACCCTTCCACCACCCATCTTCTGTAAAAAACTTCCCCGAGGTGCCTAGTCATATTGAAGCATGTCTGACGAGCAGCACCAGACATCAGAAATACCTTAACATGTGGATACCTTAACATGCCCCTAAAACATGCTTTACTATAAACAATGCATTTGTCTTTTCTTCCATATATTTTGCTGAATGTATTTCTTGTTTCAATAAATATTTACATATATAAATTAAGTGCTGAGAAAATGGATGCTCTTGTGTACAGTACAATTTTTTTTTCTGTTTTGATACTGTTTGTGTATCACACTGATGCTCGTAGAACATGTGTGGGTTGTCTAGAGTGTGGTTTGCAGCAACATCTTACTTTTGCATCTGAGCCTTTAAGATCTTACTTTTCTGGTTAATGTTAATGGCACATGAGTGGGAAAGATCTTACAATGCAACATACTGTCCCTGTCTGTATATATTAAATGCCTGATTGCATCTTCTCTTTACTACAAGAATTCTTATGGAAAAAAATAATTTTGCTATCCAATGACCTGCTATCTGTTGCCCTTTTCAGAAACTCACCCTCATCAGATAGCAGGGTATGGCTGTATACATCTGAAACACATGTTCACATCTTCAGAGATGAGAAACAGCACGCATCATGACCAGCAGATATTTCTTGTTGGCAAAGAATGATTTTATGTCAGATTGGAAGCTGCTAAATGCTATGAATGGCAACGATGGTTCCAGCTATCCCTTCAGAACAGAAAAAAATAAAAAATAAAGTAGGAAATGCATACACACCATGTCAGAAACACTTACAACATTCTGGGTATGCATGTAATTGAAGTGAAAGGCACCTCACACCTGCTGTTCAGTTGACAGATATACCACAAGATAACAGTGACATGGCAAAATGTGATAGCATGTGGAAAGCCTTTACTTCAAAATATTGTAGTCCATATTGCTTACTCTGTCAACCCCTTGATGGCAGGGAGTGTGATTTGACTGAGGCATTATATAATCTTTGACTTGGGTGAAATATCTGGCTTTTTAGGAACATGTAGTCAAGGATTTGGATGAATCACTCAGATGTTCTGTTAAGACTTTTTTCTTAACCTGGGCAGGAAAAAAAAAGTGCTTCCAAAAATCCCGTGATGAAGTACAAAGAAATGGTCTTTGCAAATGTAGGTAGGAAAACTGGTGAGGACTCCGCTCTGTGCTTGACTGAGTCCAGAGAGGAGAGTTTGGGTTAGATAAATGTATGTGCATTGTCACTATTAATACTATTTTTGTAACTATTATACTTAGTACATTCATTATAATAATTTTTAAGGTTACTAATAGATGTATTACTCTAGATATATTTACCAAGACATCCTGTTTGTTAAGAATTTAACTACTGTAAAGTTTTATGGGGGGAATAAAGTTTGAAAAAGCAGCTGGGGAAAAGTGAAATGAATATGGATTTTTTTTCTTCATAGTTTGACGTAGGTTACCTCATCCATGGAATTTACAGAGGCTGCAGATGTCACATCTGACTAAGAGTTCAGCTCAAACTATCACAGAAGGCTGGATCAAGTCTTTCATGAAACCGCAGTCCTACATGTAGTACTTGCTGTGGTTGGGAGTTTACTACATGGTGTTCCAGGGCAGAAAGCTGAATTCGGCACTTCCTATTTTTCATTGCTTGTAATTTGCATGTGTCTATGAATTTGAGAGGAGAGCCCATGTGTTTCTGAATCGTGCATTTCTATGCTCTTTTGCAATTCTACTTTTGATGTAGCTGCAGTATTAAAGAAAGGGCTTTGGAATAAGGATTAGTGCCCCATCCTGCACAATTAACATAATATACGTATCTGGACCTGGTTCATGGTCTGTGGAAGTGAGTGGGCAGTGTCCCAGTGACTTCAGTAGACGTTTGAATCAGGCTCAGGGAAGTAATGGTAACTGTGTTTGCCTTTGTAAGATTGAAAGCAATATGCCGTAGTCAATGAAGTCCTATTAGTTAACAAATGCATACAGAAAATGTACAAGTATTTGAAGTTAAGAGCAGTGTTCACCCCCCCCCCCCGAAAGTCTTGCTTTCTTGATGTCTTAGAGGAAAATGTCAATCAATGAAAAATGAAATTAATGTCTTATTGGAGAGGTCATTTTAAGCCATGCATGCATTTTACACGTACTTTTAGGTGAGCAAGGTCTTTTTCATTTACATAGATAGGTAATTTCTGTGTTATTTGTGTCCTTGCTTTCACTCATGGTGAGGACAATACAGCCTTGTAGCTCAGACCTCATTTTCAGAAAGAAGTTCAGGCATAACAATATTATATCTATATATGTAATCAGCATGCTCTGCAATATTACTACTTTAGGGCCAGTGAAGTTTATAAATCAGCAAAACTTAGTAGTAAAAAGCAGTGCATTTTTAAAAAGGAAACACTATTTAGAAGAATAATGATTAAGTGAGATGGAAATGATGTTACTCTTAACAAAACAATTTACTGAAACATTTTGAAAATGGAAATGCCAGCAGGCAATTTGTTTTGTTTTGAAATAGGCTTCAACGTTGCCTTCTGCCACTGTGATGGTAGGATGAGGGAGGCATGTATACAAACACATGAATATATACAGATAAATAAAGGTACACGCACTCACACACCTACACGTACGCTTATGTGTGCATACATTTGTGCATAGAGATGATAATGCTTTCCTGTGTATCATTTATGTTCAGCTCTTTAAACCTGATACCTGTTGTAGTAGCAACTCTGTCTTAGAGTCTCACGGCAATTGCATAATGGAAGCAGGGCTCTTCTTACAAAAATGATAGAAAGTTTGAAAACATGATATTAAAAGAGTTTCAGTAGTACTGAATTTAGCTTGACAGAGCCTCTTCCAAGTTCTTTTTCTACATATGGAGCATTTCAGGTGAACAGCAACAGCAAACAAAACCTTTCTGTTGCAAGTTGTACTGTAGGGGCTATTCCAGACTGTAGTCAAGAAATTTGATAAATTCATTACTGAGGTGGGAAGAGGGAAGATGCGGAATGGAGAGTAGAGGACATATAGCATAAAATTGTAAGAGTTTCAGAGGAAAACTATTAAGAGTCAGGTTTTCCAGTCTAGAACTTAGGATCCTGTAAGTTCACCATGTGTGCTCTTCCCTTTCTTATTTTGGCTGCATTCACTTCTTGCACAGCATTAGTAGTAAATAATGAAGTTCTTTAATAGCAGTTTCTCCGGTTTCCTATGTTATGCTCATAGGCTTTGGACATGCTGAATTTGGCATAGCCCTGTGACTCAAAAGGTGTTCAGCGTATTTTGGAAAGAAACCAACACGTATATGAAACTGCATTTATATGCAAAATGCACGTGAAAAGGATCCGAGTGTACTGGGGATGTGTGGGGAGGCCCCTGACAGAGGAAAGGGAGGAATGGGATTGGTTGGGGGTGTCTCCTGTCCTTGCAGGGTCATTTGGAAACCGACCTTCTCTAGTTGTTGTCGAAACCATTATTCCTGCTTGTCTTCTCAAAATTCAGATTTAGGTGCTCTCTGAGAATCTCTCAGTGCTAGTATTTTGGAGTTTGTGTGAGGGATCACAGGGTCTTGTTCTTAACCGACTGAGCTAACACTTTGGGGGCTTATCCCCATATGTGGATATCTGAAAGTAAGATTTCAGAGGCACATGAGCTAGGCGGAAGCAGGCTGGCCAAATGTACATCATAGGCTTTCAGGCCCTAGGAAAGAAGAAAAATGGTGTGCTGTCCTGCTAGCATGTATGCATCTCACCCAGCAGCGAGTGTCACTCTGGAAAGGCTACACCTCCTTTGCATTCAGGAGAATCACTGCAGTTTAAACTTGGTGTTATTCAGAGTCCCCTGAAATCTGTATCTTTTTCTTATTGCTTGGGATATAGTAGTACATTAGTGAGTTAAAGCTAGAGGCAGTGGTCCAAGTGCAGGGTTGTTTGAATGAGAAGTACCAAAGTGGTGGGACCAGCACAAGAAGAAAGACGCTGTCCACCTGGTGTCCTGGCTTATGATCTACCAGGTAGAGAAGTATGCAGAAGAATCCCACCATGTTTCCTCCTCCGACACTCAGGCAAGACGTTCTACACCTTGTTTAAGAAAAACTACATTAAGATACGGTAATAGGGCATCTTGCAGAATATCTGTGCAGATCCCACTGCCTTTATGGCATATAAACAACTTACCAAAAATACTTGCTTTCAGTGTCAATCTTTACATCTTCAAAGAACTGGAAAAACATTAAATCTCATAACCCAACTGGGAGCAGGAAGGGTATATATTATTCTTATAATGTCTTGCTTTTTTGAGTGAAGATATTAAAGCAGATTGCAACCCTTCTTGCTCAAGTAGTGTAACGTGTCACTTCATATCTTTTCCTGTTGGAATCGATATAGGGCCGTTTGCAGAATAAGGAGCTATGCAGCATGAATCCAGGTGGTGTAACTTGGTACCGCTTATTGCCTTGCCAAGGGCACAAAGGGAATCAATGTCAGAGCCAAAAGAGGAACTCAGATGTTCCAGGTGATAGTTTCAGAAGTATTGACGTGGTATGTTTATTTTGCCCTTCCAGAGGTTTCACATAAGCCAATTCAGACAGAGAAATTAAGATAATGTCTTTGGGTCTCATCCTATGCACCTTGCCTGCTCCTGGCTGAAGCCCTCACCTCTGTACCTTGTTCCATTTAATGCTAAGCCTTTGTATTTGTGGTTCAAATGCTATCTACAGAGTCAATAGAGTATGTAATTCCTGCCAATGCTGGCTGCTCTGTTACTGTGCTGTGCAACTGTCACATTTCATCCTTTGTCAGCAACAGCTCAGAGAGGCAGTCCTTCCTAATTTCAGCAGCTAGTGACATTAAAGATCAGAAGATTAGGTACGAAATCAGGACACCAAGAATGGGTCCCTCTGACGCTAACTCCTCTGGACTTTTCCTAGCTGACACACACACGTGTTGGTTGCTTGGATTCACCTACACCTTCAGCAGCTTGAGCTCTCTTCTGGACTAGAAGATTCCAGAGCCACATTGTGGGGAAGTGGCTGCTTATGGCATAGTTCCCCTGAAATTAGGATGTTAATTCTGGTTAGGAAGCCCAGGCTGCTCCTTGACAATGCTGCACAAAGCATCTGTGCAAGCTGAGGATTCTGCCTGCAGCATTTCAGTGATGGGAACAAATGTACCTCACCAAGAAATGACCCTTGGGACAACAGGAATCTGTCAGAACCTCCTAACACAGCTGTTTCTGATGCAGACATCATATTTTGCCTCAGAAAGTGAAGTTCTTTATCAGTTCATAGGCAGCCTGCTCTAGCTTTATGAACTTACTGGAAAATTCAGAAAGTTATTCAAAGACATGAGCAATATTGATGCTGCATTCAGGGCAATAATTGGGCTCTGTACCAACTTGTTCTTTTATATTGTATTGAAACAGTGAAACACCCTATGTGATAGACTTTGGAGATATTTCTTGATTTATCTTTTCTCCTATTATTTTATCAATACTTTTAGCATGGCTTTTTTGTCAAAGTATGAAACAGATCCTCATCTTTCACTTCTTTCTGTAGGTCTCCGATTTAAAATAGAAATAACGCATGATGAGCTGAGAGACATTTTTGGTAAATCCTATTACTATTCAAAAAAACCTAGTTATCTGCTGCCAGCACAGAACAGATATTAAAAAGAGGTGGAGAGGATTTGTAGTAAACCAGTATAAGAAGTCTTTCTTATCCAATTAGAAGTCTTTCTTATAACATCAAATTATGTTTACATTATAATTTAGCTTACATATCATCCTGATAAAGGGGATGAATGTAAATTTCTTTTGTGAGTGAGGAAATGGCTTCACTGCATGTTGCACAAAGCACAGAGAGATCTGAGCTAGTTTTAAACTCTCTTGTCAGGGTAGACACCTGTACCACCATAGTTGGATTGCTTCTATACTTATTCACTTACCTCTACAGTATATAGAATTATTCTATAATGCCCCTGAGTTATAGACTGCATGCATGGATACCCCATACCAGATGTATATCCTATATTGTAATAGTTTTCCCATCTGGTCACAAAGATTATTGTGTAGATTTTGACATTTTCCCCCAAATAAGGACCAAAATTGTAGCGTGAGTCAGGAAATTAATATCAGACAACTTTCATCAAAATACTTGGGAGTTTTTGCCATTAGTATCAGCAGGGCTGGGATTCCATCGACTGTGCTTTTTAGTAAAGATACCCCTGGATAAACTGCAAGGGCAAGCACGGGCATGTCCAGTGGGACATCAAATCAAGCTGCTCAGAAGAAACAGGATAAATCTTCTTAGTCCTCTTAGACAATATACACCTCGCCTTGCTTCCAGAAGGCTAGTGGATAGGTCTTTGGCCCCAAGTTACAAATGGATACTAAAAACCTGGGAAGCCCCTTAAGGTCTTACCCTGGGCCAGCCGCACACATCCTCCTCATTATTAAAATCCCTCCCTTGAACTAATTTTGAGGATTAATAGAACAAGCTTTTCAAATAAGTTTAATTTTTTTCTCAGGTAAAATTATATCGAGTATCAAATTACTGTCAACGTTAAATGCTTTATTCAGTGTTCCAGCTACTCTAGCTGCATGTTTGAGTATCAGCTTTCATTCTAAATTAAAGTTTGCATTTTGCATGTTTTTCATGTTTTTCTTTGCAAACATCACCTGATGGCATTTTTAAATGGCAAGGCCAAAGCATGAGACATTTCCCCTGTAGGGAAGCCCTTGTAGGGCTTTTAAGGCTCCCAGAGCCCCTTTTGGTGGGGTTTGAGCAGCTCTGTACATTTTCTGGTGCTTAACTCACTTTTGAGGTCTGAACAGATACCACTGAGTAATATAAAAGGAGAGAGAGAAACAGGCTGGAGAGATTCTTCAAAGCACAGCTCTAAACAAAAGAAATATGGGGTCCTCATCCTGTCCGCTTCACATTCCAGTTGTAATGATTTCAGTTCCTTCTGGTTTCCTTATCTCGGAAAAGAGATAGCATTGCTTGCTTACTGCACACAAAGGCTGCGGGAATTAATTGATTTAGACATACAGGCTGCTTTTGAAAGCCTGCAACATTATTAATATGAACCACTACCCACCAGAGACGTGACCAGCTAACCACTGCACCCTCTGTGACAGTGCTTTACAGTATCACTGCAAATATTTCCAACCTGCAGAGGATTAAGGAGTCCGAGCAGAGCTTTCTATTCAGCGAATTCATTTTCCACTTTATCCCCAAACTGCATCCCTCTTCTTGCTTTTGCTCATCAGCATTCAGTTTCTAGCCAGGGTGCCTGTGGGATCCGCCTGGCTGGCCCAGGGTGAGACTTTAAGGGGCTTCGCAGGTTTTTAGTATCTGTTTGTAACTTACTTGGGGCCAAAGACCTTTCTACTAGCTGCGTTGTCAGAGCAGGAATTCATGCTGCTATTTTTAATGTCTGTAGAGCAGTTGTATTTCCCTGGGGCTCCTGGAGGCATTTATCCATCTTAGGCTTCCTTCCCCAAACCTCTATTCAAGCACCGCTTTCGAAATGGCAGCTGGCTGTGGCAGGCGCCGATTCACTGTGCTTTAGTCATGACTGTTGCTTCACACTTGTAAGTAGCACTGTGCTGACGTTTTTTTTTTTCCTAATTGCTTCCAGCTCACCCCTGCACAGCAAGAAAATATTTCTGCGCCTTGTTGATCTTCTGGATTGTGCAGATATTGTGCCATTGGCTTTAGCACCATATTTTCTGTGCCTTCAAGCTATTTTAGTATTTTTTGCTCCTCTCTTCCCTTCTGCTTCAAAGATCTGCAGTTATGCTTTGTTGGACAAGTCACATTCCAGGGAGAGTTAAAGTAAGAAATAAGTTGCTGGCAAAGATGTGTATCTTTTATATAAAGTAAGTGTAGCAAACCAGCATGTTTCTTTAGCCTTTGCATGTGCACTTACTGTTAGCAGTAGTTAAAATAGTTTGGGATGGACTATTTCAAATGTTTATGTGGTTGAATAGAAACATTTTGTAGGAAAAAAACAGTTTAATCAATGTTCTGAATGGAAAAAACTTTGTGTTTTTGTTTTGGGAACATTTTTGCTGTATTTTCTATTAATGTTAACATTTTGGTTCTGTATTGTTGTATGCACATTTTATAGGTTATTGTGTGTATGTATTTGATAAAAATTTGAACAAACTAAGTGCTTTGATAAGCTTGTGCTACTGTTCCATGAATGTATTTTTCATCTTTTACATTATTTTAGGTGGGGAAAAAAAACCCCAAATTGTCATTCTTCAGTCTGAAGGTACAGCAGGAGAAGGCACCATGGTGCTATTTCTCATGGACTAGAAGCCATAGTGCACCAGCGTGTCCTGGCACACAGCTCTTGAAGAGTAATTTAGATTTATCTTATTCCATTGAAATCTCTAGAAAATTCCTGCTCTTTTTTCTATTAACCAAGATTTTACAATTTCAAAACACCACAATGTTCTAGAAAGGTATAACAATATAAAAATGTGAAGATTTTTTATTTAATAGTAAAGTGGCTTGGGGATAAACTGATGTAACTTGGCCATCACTAGTCTAGAGCTCCAATACTCTACGATGTTTAAGCTCCAATAATTTACATTTTTCTTTCCCATAGTCCAAACAGAGTGGTGTTTCAGGGACTCAGTCATACTCTGTGTTGTAGACCACAGATTTATATTTTTACCTGAAGCTCTCTATTTTCACTCGGTAAAGGCTGGAGAAGGGATTTTAAAATGATGAAACTCAATCTGGGCTTTTCTGGGGAAAATATTTCCATATTTTTTCACTCTTGTATATGTAATATTAAAACTCATCCAAAAATCAGGAGGAATAGGAAGCAGGAAACACTCTCCCAGCAAAATTGTTTTTGTAATTGGCAGCACACCTTTCGGTATGCGAGGGGAAGTGAAATGTTGTGACAAACTTCAGTTTTGCTTTATCCCCCAGAGGGCCATCTTAGGCTAGCCCCATACACAAATCTGGATGAGTTTAATCAGAGCTGAACTTTTGCAACGTGTTAACTCAACAGGCATACTTCTATTCATGATTACTCCTCTGTCACTCTAAACATGAACTGCCTCAGCTTAAATTTCCAGGCATAAAAATCAATTATCTCCAATTTTGTCTGCAATTCCACATAATGATTCAATCCTTTTCAGAGGAATTTCAGGGATTTCATTCAAAAACAAATTATCCGGGTAGATTTTTGAATGGGGAGGAAGGGATGGAAGTGTGATCTTTTGACTCTCCACAGAGTTGTAGGAAGAATTCAGACATATTGCAATCAAAATATTATATTGAAATATTGCAGGCAGTATTACACTATTTGGGCAAGACCTTTATTAAAATGTGCAGCGGCTTTTAAACTCTACTTAGACGTTTAGCTGGATTTCAATGTATTAATTTACTTGGAGCTTTTAATAAAATCTTAGAAATGTTAGTTTATTATTTTGTCATGTTTAGGAATTTTTAATTAAAGATTTCTTCAAATTACTTTTTTGACATTGTTAACACAACTCTTGTTCTGTGAATAATTGTCGTGGTTTAATCTCAGTCAGCAACTAAGCACCACGCAGCCGCTCGCTCACTCCCCCCCAACCCGGTGGGATGGGGGAGAGAATTGGAAGAGCACAAGTGAGAAAAAACTCGTGGGTTGAGATAAAAAACAGTTTAATAATTGAAATAAAATGATAATAATAATAATAATAATATAATAATAATAATAATACACAAAGCAAGTGATGCACAGTACAATTGCTCACCACCCACCGACCGATGCCCAGCCAGTCCCCGAGCAGCAGCCCCCCCGGCCAGCTTTCCCCAGTTTATGTACTGAGCATGACGACACATGGTATGGAATGTCCCTTTGGCCAGTTTGGCTGTGCCCCCTCCCAGCCCCCCGTGCACCTTCAGCCTTCTCAGTCGGTAGAGCATGGGAAGCTGAAAAGTCCTTGACTTAGTGTAAGCACTGCTTAGCAACAACTAAAACATCGGTGTGTTATCAACTTTGTTCTCATCCTAAATCCAAAACACTGTACCAGCTACTAGGAAGGAAATTAACTCTATCCCTACTGAAACCAGGACAATAATAAGATAGAGATAAGGAAAAGATAGTATTATTATATTGATTGCTTATATTTTGTTGCAAGTAAATGCTCTGTAGCTTTTATTTCAATCCTTAGTGCTTAGCAAGAACTTGTAGCTAAGTCTGATACACATGTGCATTCAATTTTTTTGGGGTGTCAGCTATATTAAAATACAGCATGTAGCCTTTGAATCCTTTTGAAAATGAGAATGCAGGTTTTTTTCAGACATTTTGACTAAGATTTCAGGATCTGATAATTGTTTGTAACCATTGTGTATTTTATAATAATAAATTAAATATAGCAGCTTTCACTTTGGAATTTTGAAATGCTTCATGAATTCTTAGGTCTATTCACACCATTTGGAGGAAGTTATTATTATCTCTGTTTTAACATGGGGACTGCAAGTGGCAGAACAAAATGTAGTAGATACTGCTTCCACATACTTTTTTCACAGGTGCTGTCGCCCCTAAATATTCCTTCTCCTCCAATCAGTTTCTGAACTGAAATAGTTTTCAGCTCAGAAAATGAAAGCCTTTTGCATGCAGAAGTCAGTGAGTAAGGCCATGACCACTTTTGAAGGCAGCAGGAGGCCACCTGAGCGGCTGGTTTCCTTGCCACTGTAGTCGGTGCGACTAAAATTTAGGCGCTGAGGGGCCGGCGCCCAGCCTCTGTGCCCAAACTGTTGGTGGCTGAGTGCTTCCGGCTGCTCTGCGCCTGCTCTTTGGGAGCGGGGCAGTGCTGTCTGTCCAGTGGAACTGATTGTCATGTGCGAGGGCTTGCAGGGCTCAGCCTGTAAATTTCAAGCATCTCTTTCTGCACTTTGCTTCCCGTCTTGGTTTCGTGGGCTGAACAGAGGTCAGGTGTTTTTAAACTGATAAAGGAGCTCTTGAGAGAGAAATTACTTGACCATCCGTATGATGCATGGCTGAAGAGAAATCAAGAAAAGCCAAGCTTCAGCTTGGCATCCAGTAAAAACACAAATGTATGTTTTGTGCCAGGCATCTGTGTTTGTTCCAAGGAAAGCCCTAGGAAAGAGACTCTGGCCTTTCTCCACCTGGAAGCTCTGAAAAAGGCATGAGAGCTCAGTTTGCTTTTTTCTTAGTGTGTCCCAGGATACTGGAAGCTCTTAAAAGTGGAGCAGAGTATTTTCATTCAGACCCTGAGCTTTACTGATCACCAGGTGCACTGAGTAGTTTCCAAACCACTATCCTCTGAAGTGTGCCCCGGCTGGTATTTCTTTTAGTATTTCTTGCCTTCTGGCTGGAAATAGAGAGGGCATGCCCTCATGGCATTGCACTTTAGAACATTTACATATACATGCAATTACAGTTTCTCGAGGAATGTGTAATGTTCTCAGTATACGCGATTAAAGGTTCTCAGTGAATTCTGCAATTCCTTTAAAATTCTACAGCCCTTTGATGTGATACATGTCATATTCCATGTTTATTGGAATACGGGTGGATATTTGCTTCCAATCCCTTTGTGCTTTGTTGTTCTTTTAAAGATGAACATCATCTTCCTCTAAGGAAGACCTCTGGGTTGGTTGCTTTGTTTATTTGCTTGCTTGTTTTACAGTTAAAAAAATCCAGATCTTGCCTATTCTGAAGGACTTCTTGGTTGAGTGAGAACACAGTAAAATTCACATCACAGATCATAGGGTGTTCACTTTAAAGTATACTTTGGTTTGGTTTTGCCAGCCTCTTATAAAGAAGTAGAAGAAAAATTGTCTTTGATAAAGCATTCCTTTCTTCACTTCTCTCTTGTAGGAATTCCCAGTTCGCATCTCTTTATCATCCAAATGATTCTTCTACTAGAAAGGTTTCAAGCTCATTTTTTGTCTTTGTTAAATCACATTTTATTTCCCATTGATATGAATGGAACCTTGAGACCTGGCTCATGTTGTGGCAGCCTGAGATGTTACAATGCCTCTGGACAAATCAGGAGAATACTGTAAACATGATTTATTTAATGATTTTTAGGGCATCTATAACAGTTTGCTTAATCTTGAACATATAGAACCTAAAGTAAAGATGTGCTTACATTAATCAGGTTGCTAGAAGAGAAGCAAGATTATAATCAAATGATAACTGCCCTCAAGAAAAAAAAGGATCAGCCTGGTATATGAAAAAAATGGTGGGGAAGAGGCAGGAGGCAACAAAGCAGATGATATTCCTAGCATTTTTTTGCATATGGCACTTCAGGAGATTCTGTTTAGCTCTACAGAAAGTGACAAATTTTAAAAGTAAGGACGTTCCCCAGATTCCAGCTGGGCTCTTGCAGTCCCCCAAAGGAGTTCTAAACTATGTTCTGGTTGAAGAAAAGACAGTTTAGCAATAGAAACAGAGCTGTAGCTGAGTGGTCCTTATTTTCCAGTTTTAATATATCCTGTATAAAATTACCAGGCTATTTCCCCAAACATCTTAATAAAGTGAAAAGTGGTATTTTAGATTTCAAAAATAATTACATGGGCCCAGATTCTGCTGAGTTTATGTGTATGGGTTGTCGCATGTCCTGGTTCGGGCTGGGATAGAGTTAATTTTCCTCCCAGTAGCTGGCACAGGGCTGTGTTTTGGATTTAGGATGAGAACAATGCTGATAACACACCCATGTTTTAGTTGTTGCTAAGCAGTGCTTACACTAGTCAAGGACTTTTCAGCTTCTCATGCCCTGCCAGCGAGAAGCTGGGAGGGGGCACAGCCAGGACAGCTGACCCAAACTGGCCCAGGGATATTCCATACTATGTGACATCATGCTCAGTATATAAACTGGGGGGAGTTGGCCAGGGGGCAACGACCACGGCTCGGGGACTGGCTGGGCATCGGTCGGTGGGTGGTGAGCAATTGCATTGTGCATCACTTATTTTGTATATTATTATTATTATTATTATTATTATTATTATTATTATTATTATTATTTTCCCTTCCTTTTCTGTCCTGTTAAACTGTCTTTATCTCAACCCACAAATTTTACTTTTTTTTTTTTTTTTTTTTATTCTCTCCCCCATCCCACTGTGGGGGGTGGGAGTGAGTGAACGGCTGTGTGGTGTTTAGCTGCCTGCTGGGTTAAACCACAACATCGCATAAGAAATCAACAGCTATGCTGCAGTCATGGGACTGCTCACTGTATAAACAACACATACATTTGTTTTCTGAAATTCAGGATTAAAATAGAAGATGGAGAGTGAGACGAAAGGTGCCAGTGAGTAATGGGGCTGCATTAGAGTTTCGTAAGATCGTAACATGTTTTGATGGACGTTTCAAGCGTTAATTTGGAGGGAAGTTAGATGTGTAAGTTCAAATGAGCTTGTAATATCAAAGAAAACTCATGCACTGTAAACAGCATGGAATTACCCATCTGCCACTGGGTAGCCGCTGTGGTGTGAGTCTTCAGTATGAAGGCCGTAAGTTTGGTGGAGACAGCTGAGGGCCAGCTTGAGTCCAGGATGGCCATAACCTTGCTCATTGGTGTTTGTTGACTTCTGTCAGCTGTCTCTGTGATACTGACATAAACATGGCTATGTCAAGCTATAAACATAGCTCTGTACCAATATAGTTTAGTTCACTTATTTTAGCTCTGAGAATGGCTGGACACTGGTGGCTGTAACAGACTAGTTCCTGGCATAGTCTTTTAAACACATTTTACAGTAATTTGAATATCTTGTTTATTTAAAGCTGTTTTTGGCTTGATAAAATTTTAAGTCAGGTTAGAAGCTACTAGTTAGCTAACTCAAAAAAGAAAAAACCCAAACAACCCACCTCCTAAAATTCTCGGTGTGAATGACACACTTCCAGGATGTCTAGGCCAAATTCTTCAAATCTTCTGAACCTGTACTCCAGGTACATACATGGGCATCCAGTCAGCATGCACAAGAAATTGCATGTCTAGCTACAGTTCTGGCACTGGTGCACTGGTGTGTATGCCCCCATGTAAAACAGTGGCCAAGATTTCTCCTCAGTTGCCTCAGTGTAAGCATGGAATAGCTCTCTACTGTCTTCAGTACCAAATCTAAAGCAGTGCAAAACAGATGGACGCTGTTTCAGAGCTGCATTTGAATCAGAATGCTACCATTTTGAGTGTAAAAGTGTTTTATTTGAATGAAAGCTGATATTTCTTAGGAAAAATAAGGTTTTATTTTAAACAAAATTATTATTAGAAATAATTATGTCAGAAATACTACCTTTGCCTGCACAGAGGCAAGTATATATATTTTAGTAATATGTTTAAATTATGTCAGAAAGCATATTTTTTTAATGATTATTAGGGGTTACATGACAGTAGTTATTTCATTATTCATATTCAATATTAACAATTTATTAAACTGTAATAAAAGTACTCAGCCTCATCCATTGCAGGCTGAACGTTAGGACTGTGAAATGTTATCCTTGAAACCTATTAAAGGTGCAGAGTTAGGAGAATGTAAAAAAGAGGAGAAAGTTAGGGTGATATTTCTGATAATCTAATGATGATAGAAGACGACTATTCATTAGACAGTATTTTTATTTTATCTTCTTTCTCATTCATTAAATGTGCCTAGCTGGTCTTTATACTATGCCTGAGTTTGTGCTAAGATACAGTGTGGAAAGGTGAGAAGAGTTCTCCAGATACGCTACTAGAGTGAGACTTGGGTCTGACTGCTGTCTTGACCTTGTCAGTTGCCAGCCTGGTGACACATCGTGTCTTTATACCTGTGCTGAGCTCAGGCTTTGGCTGGTTTGTCTGTTTTGACTGTAAGCTCTTCAGAGCAGGATCTTCTGCTGGCTTGCAACAAGAACAGCTGGGTTATGTGCTTGGTAACTGCAGCTCTTGTTTCTTGAATACTTCTACAATGCAAATAAAAATAGTCGCATTAGTAAGTATAAAAGTTACATATTCAGAAAAACCCAAATCCCAGCAACACCACCTCATCTCCAGCTGCTGTCTTCCTGCTCTTTAGTACAGTCCGTAATTGCCATCCCAACTCAACATCAATGGCATCCTTCTGCAGTGAAGTCTGCAGTCCTGTGTTCTTCATGTTACTACTTCCGAACTAAAGCTGGATTTTCTTGGGCTCTGAGCATGTGGAGCAGGGGCAGAGGAGCGAGGGCTGAGCTCTCTGGAAACTGAGTCCCGTATGCTGCACTGTGTCTTGTAGAGTTGGTAAAAACAAGGTTTGTTGGACTAAGCAAAGACATAAATCTGCTAGTCAGGGTCTGTTGTTGGGAGTGCCAGCTTAGCTCCCTCACTACTCATTTTAAATTAAAAGATGATCAAAAGGAAAGTGGTAGTCTCTGCAAAGGCCAGATTAAATATGAGTGCACGTGTGTGACCTGAAGAGCAGTTGGTCTTTCCATGATATTGTTAGAACAAAAATGTTGACTCCATTTTTTAATGTGGATAATAGTGCCTAAATTTTCTGTAGCAATTTGCGGGGGTGGAAATCTCAGTCTTTCACAAAGGAATTTGTTAGCTTGACCTTAATTTTGCAGCTGGTGACCACAGCATGC
This sequence comes from Aptenodytes patagonicus, assembly GCF_965638725.1. Classification (NCBI taxonomy): domain Eukaryota; kingdom Metazoa; phylum Chordata; class Aves; order Sphenisciformes; family Spheniscidae; genus Aptenodytes; species Aptenodytes patagonicus. The sequence continues at coordinate 97,600,059 of NC_134949.1, read as the reverse complement.
AGAAGGGAAGTGATACACCTTAAGGATTACATTAGACTGGTGAAAATAGAACATCCCAGAAGGTATTTAGAAGACGTGTAGATGTGGCACTTAGGGACCTGGTTTAGTGGTGGACTTGGCAGAGCTAGGTTTACGGTTGGACTTGATGATCTTAAGGGTCTTTTCCAACCTAAATGATTCTGATTCTATAAAATACCTGGGTCCCAGCCCATTAGACTGTCCTTTAGGTCAGAAAAGAAACGTGACTTGAGGGTCTTATGTCTAAAAGGGTGCATTGCTTTGAAAAAAATGAGTTATTTGCCATGCTGAAAATTTCCCAACCTGGCTATTTAGAACAAAGGCTAAAAATTTGCCTTGTTATAAAGTCATTTTTATGGCAAATAGCTTCCAAAATTTAGGGGTTACTTTTGCTTGTTTTTATTTTATGAGCTAGTGTAACAATGAGGAACTCACAAACTGAAATTAATTGATATTTATTCCTGGAAGGAGTATTAAAGTCACCTCACAGGGGCATAGACCAGGGCAGGGAGAAGCCAGGAAGGCTAACGGTGCTCAGGATCAAAACTTGGTTGTGCTTGTGCCCAGGATCTTGCCATGAGCTATGGTACATCTCCTCCTCAGAAGGAAAAGGGAGGATAAACACCTCTGCCATTTCTGAAAGTACTGTGGCTAGGAAAATTAGATACATTTCATTTCCATCTCTATTAAGCTATGTTGACAAACCAGGCTATTGGCCATTTTTGCAGAGTATTAGTAATTAACTAGGTAGCCTAATTATCAGAGCTACTTTGGTCTCCCAGGAGCAAATGATTAGAAATCCATTTCCACATATTATTTAAAATAAAAATACTGCACAAAGACAGATTTTATTGGCTTGGCCAATGGTTTGCAAATGAATAGTAGGATACAACACATTGCTGTTTGAAGTTGCATTTGGTGGCTTTTAATAAGATCCCACTGTTCATGGATCAGATGGAGCATAATCTGTTTATTTACATTTTCCTGTGCAAAGCATCACTTTAATGCCAGTCTGCTGAGACTGGCAGAGACTGGCAGAGACACAGTTGCATCATTAGAGCAAAGGTGCCAAAAGGGATGTTTGGCTCTTTCAGATCTCCAGCTCTTCAATCCCGTTTATGCCAGCAGGCAATATTTATTAAATACTCTGAAAACCAATGTCAGCTGATTTAAATTACACTGGCAGCATAAAATTGTATGTGATTAGCAGAGAGAGCTGCTGGTATGAGCACCGGACAGGTTACAGGAATCCTTCAAGTCTGATTGCCATGCTAACTGCAGGTCTCAGCTCCTCACTTTAGACATGCCTACATGAATGGGCACAGGTAGATCAGAGTTTGTGGTCCTCTGCATTGTCTGGATGAAAACCAGCGCTGGTTCAGACCTTGTGGAGGCGTCCTGCCTGGGTGTATTAGTCTGAAGGGCACAAGGCTGCATCTCTGGCTAAGAAGAGCTACCCACTTTATTGCAGGGATGCTCTAGGGTTGTTCTAGGGTTGTGCTGGATGGGGGGTTCTCCTGTAAGTCTCTGTTCAGGTATGGGATAGGACCTTTACTATGACAGAGCAGAGATTATGTTCCTCTCCCTCCTGTGGTGGAGTAGCTGATGGGGCTTTGTACCTCCTGGAGTTCTAGCTGCCATTCAGTGCTCTTGTAATGATGGGCAGAATCACGCTGGAAATATTTCTCAAGGGCTCTCTGTGTTGCTTCATGTCCTTTAAAACTGTTGCTTTTCACTTTTAAGGATGAAAATGCAGCTTGTTCCTGCTCTTGAGGGCATCATTTATCAGGTCTGACTGAATGCTTATCAGTTTAGTAGATTTATGTGTATTTATTGTCATTGTAACATTTCATGTGCAGTTACATCCATTACATGGAGTCCATGCAAACCTAGGCAGATGCAGATTCAAGGCTAATCAGGTGTATTTTTCCTTTGCTGAGTCAGGGGCATATTTTACCCAGCCAAGCCAGAGAGTCTGGGCTGGTTTTATAAATTAAGATATATATAATATTGATAGTGTTTGAAATAATGGGTGAGGGCACAAACTGAAATAAGAATCCGGTTCTGCTCAGCGTTGTATGACTACATAGTAAGAAGAGTTTTACAGTCTAAACAGGTATATACAGGGGAATGTTTGCTTGTGAAAAGTCACAGAATAACAGTGATGTGTGCAAGATCTCGCAGCAGATTGGTTGCAAATCTTGGCGTGAACCCATAACTCCTGCTTTCTGGGGCTGTTCCCTTGTTTCTCTCCAGCTCTTCCTGCCAATACAGAGTTATCTTCCATACATGGATACACAGATGCCACAGTGGACCGCAAAGCCAGATCTTCAGCTCATTAAAAATCAATGCTTTTTCATGATGCCAATAGGGCTATGCTGATTTAACGTCTGTGAGGACTTGTCACTGTGTTTATGTTAAAGTTTTCTAGTATTTTTAAGATACAGAACTCTAAAGTCAGGACTTTCAAAATTTCCTGCCTAATTTAGACATTAAATCTATACGTAGGCTGAGAAGTGTATGGCCTGATTTTTGATGAGTGATTCCACTGGGAGCAGTGGTTGCCTGAATCCTTTGTAGCTCAAATCAGTCATGTCATTGCCTACATATGAATGTGGGTGTTTAACTTCAGGCCACCTAGTTTGAAAAATTTGTCTCAAGTATTGCTGTTGGCTGCTAGACAATTCAGTGTAGCCAAACATTCCTGTTGCCTTTGTTCGGTTCACCCATCCATCCTTCTGAGTTTTCTTCGTTATGGTGCATAGCTTTTACATTAGTTTGACCTTGTGTAAACAGATAACCTTTGCAAAATTCGGTTTAGCCTTTCCATAGGTTCAGAATAGGAATGGATCAGGTTCTATAATTGGGTCTTTATCCCACTGGATTGTTGCTAACTTAAATGGTATAGGACAAATCACCTATAAAAGTAAATTGGCAAAAATGCCCTCACTGAATTAAGCATAATGTTCTCAGGTTGGTTCTCATTCTCAAGCTGGCTTACTTTTAGTATCAGCGTATTTCTGGGGATGGTTACTTTCAGCTCAGTTGCCAACATCCTTTAATTTTCAACAGTGCTTTGAAATGACCTCACAAGGTGATATAATAACTTTTTACAAGGAGATCTGGAGACTGTAGGAACATGTCGGGCTGGTATTTCACTTACATCTGGACGTACTGTGTGACATATTAACACCGCAGACACATCTGCTATTCCCAAGGGGCTGAGGAAACTTCAGTCCCGGGCAGATGCAATACGCAGGGTTGACAGAGCAGACAAAGAATCACCGCAAGTTACTATAGCAGGTGAGAGATGGATGCAGGGGAATTGATCAGGGCTTATCGTGGTGCTACGTGATGTGCAAAGTAACATAAAGCACGTGGCTGTGTTTAGTGACTTAGAAATAAGGCATAGACGATGATGCACTAAATACATATCCTGAATATAAAGGAGTGACTGTTCATGGATTAACTTCTGTCACTCTCCCAATAGCTTGAAGTCTGGTTCACAGTGACTGTACCTCTATAAATACCTCTATAATTCCACTGAGCCTGATCTCATCTACGAGACCAAAAGGGTCATTAAAAACACGAGCGGTTGCTAGCCAAGTCATAGTTTTACCCAGAAGTTCTGAAACACTAAATCCACAGAATCAGTAATATTCTGTGGGGTTTTGCATTTGTTTTACTTTCAAACTCCTGAACAGTTGTTACATGCAGCTGACAGATCTGGCAAGGTTTTGAACTCTGCGAACAGCTTTTGATGCCTATCTTTTATAGTCATGTAACTAATCAGTATCACCTGCATTATTTTTTTAATAAACAACTTGTTCCTCCTTTTTGAAAAGTTCTTTAGGGTTTTGTTTTCAGTTTGAAATGTAAGTTATCTGCTGTAGAGACTAATCTTTCTGTCCTCTGCCTATGTCATGGTTTCTAGTACCCTTAATAACCAATAAAAAAAGAATCTCTACTCCCTTGTTCTCTTCTTTCTTGGTCTTGTGTAAAATTCTTATTTTGTACCACATCACTGCAATTTGATTTGACCATTTACTTACTTTATTTTGATCATTACCTTCCTACTGTGTTCTGTCTTCATTTTTCTTTTGCTTCAAAGCTGCCTGACATTGAATTAAAAGAACAAGAGCAGTTAACAATGGCAAAGTAGCGCGTTATCACTTACAACAAATTGAGTTGTTCATTCCAGTGGTTTTGGTGGCCGCCAGTTCAGCACCTCTGTACCTGCAAACTGTTTCTCACTAACAGCTGAATGCAGAACTGTCTGTAGGGTATAGGCAAAAACAGTTGCTTGAGATAGCAGATTGCTCTGGAGCATTCATGTGGTCATGACCTTCTGGTAGCTCTGCCTGTGCCAGAGCACTGCAAAATCAGGCTGGCTGCAGCTTTTAATGAAGCTGCAGATAGGTCGGTTGATAGGCTGGGGGCAGCACCTGTTGTTGGAGGTGAGCACAAGGCTTCTCCCCTTCCCCAGATGGCAAAAAGAGCACCAAAAGCAAATCTGCGGAGCTCTAACACTGGGTCTCTCACCCAGTTCTGTCTTCATCTCTTTTCCTTCCAACAGCTTGGGAATTATGGCTTTGTCTTGATCCAGACACTCACTCCTTTGATTCAGCTTTGCTTATGCTGCATAGAAGCCTCAAGTTTGCGGAGAAAACTTTCCAGAGTTCCTCAGAAACTCAAGACCACAGAAGTTGCAGCTATTTTCAGTGTAATGAGGCTCTAAATCCTTCAGTCTTTTGAAATGTCCTCCCTAATACGTAAGTTCAGTTAAACCGCAGTAACACAGCCTTGTGGTTTTGGCAGTTTGCTTTTAAAGTTCACCCAGCACTGAAAATTTTCTTACTGGAACAGTCCCTGACATGACCGCAGGTTGGACCGTGGCGTCTGCAATTTAGGGAAATTATTCAAGGAATAAAACTAGGAGTGCTGTGGGCTAACTCCGCTCCTCTTGAAGGCAGTAATACAAACAGTCGAATGGAGCACCTTTGCCTATCCTGAGTACTTTTGACATATATAATGCACTAACAAAGTGATGGTTTGCAAATAAAGCGAAGATTTAAGTCTTTCCTCTAATGCCTGACCTCAGCAGTGAGGAGATGATCTTCTCAAGTCCCATGTAGGAGAGCTGAAGCATGGCATAATTTGAGTAGATGCTGGCAACCACCAGTTGCAGCATCAAGGGAGAGGACTGACGGGATGTGCCGGCAGGCTGCGTCCAGCCCCGCAGGCTGTGCCGGCAGAGCTTTGTGGGAGGAAGCACTTTCTTTGGGTACCGTCACATCTTTTCTGACCTACTGTACCAGAAATCCCTTCTCATGCTGGTGTTAGGGAGATTTTCCTTTCTTCAGATATGACTTCCCCTCAGAGGCTGCATTCTTACTAATGGTCCAGGGCCTGTTTTCTGTCTCCTGGTCCACATAAGACACCACATGACAAAATTCTCTCTCTGGTTGGACGCATACTAGGCAATATTGGCAGGACTGCAGCCATGCTGTTTCTGCATGTGCTGTATCTGCACTTAATTATAGATTAAGTTTTATTTTTGGTGGCTGCCAATCTGGCACATTGTGAAAAGCTAAATTTAAATAAAAAGATGAAGAAAGAGTCATCTCTAAGAACTCGCCAATAAAGAGATGTTGCTCTGCATTTATTGCATTTGTGGGGGTATGTATGTCCAGTATTTTATACTTATACTTTATACTTTCAGCTGTCGAAAGTATAAAAATTTTGGTAGAAAAGGAGAGAAGACAAGGGATTGGAGGTGGTCTGTCTAGAGGCAACAGGGTAACATTTAATTTCCTAAACTACATTGATCCAGCTTGCTGGGAATAAGTCAAAGAAGGGATAATTTTCACATTTCATTTAGATTATAGGAAGACATTATAAATTGATTTATTGGTAGTCAGGTAAAGTTTAATTACACTATGCAAAGAGAAGGTGGCATCTTTCTCAATACTGCTCCCCTGTGGGTAACTTTCAGAAACAGATTCAGAACATCGTTAAATCATAGACTCTAGAGACTGAATTGGCTCTGTGACCATTTATAATCCAATTAACAAGAAATAAATAAACACACACACAAACAAATCCTAAGCCCCATCCAAATTGTCAACACAGACAAAAAAATGCATTGAAGTTTAACTCCCATAAAGTTTTCTTTAATGAAGAGGATGCACTAAAGTAAATGCCACAAAACTGCTTCTTTTAGCAAACTGTAGGTATTAGCATATTTAGGATTTGAGATTTTTCTCTGGAGCACCTGATAGTCCCCAAAATCTTTCCAATCAACTCCCTGTTATTGTTCTCCTGTTTTTTTGCAAAACACAAACAAGAAAATGAAAAGCATTACAACATTTCATCATATTCAGCAGGTTTTAAAGCTGCTTTGAAGAAATTGCACCTCATTATCTGGAAATACAGCTATCTAGTCTGAAAACAGCCCAAGATGATAGAATGCAGCAACTTGTCTATTTAGAAACACAAGCAACCGTAAGTTTATTTCCCTAGTGCTTTGTTCTCCATTGGTTCCCCACTGAATACCGAATGAACTTAAAGATTTCTGCCTTATGTTCAAAACCCTACAGAGGATTTGCTGTTTTTTTTTCTTAGCTGTAATAGGGACCTACTATATTGGGTAGTTTGTAAAGTCATATCTGGACAGCCCCTCCCCTGGCACCATTGAGGAAACAAAATAAGAGGAGTAGATTGAGTGATGACTTTTGGGCAAGTTCACAAAACAAGCCGGGAATGGAGCCAAATCCTGTGACATTCACACTAGTTTCATAGCAGCCAAATCACACTGGCTGCCAAAGCTACTCAAGTAAGCACATCTTTCTCTACAAGCATCATCTTTTATAAGAACTTCTACCATAATAGTGAAATTTCTAATCTCAGGACGCGAAACAGGATACTCTTCTATGTCAGTTGCAGAATTTATTTTAACAAGCAATTAGGACATCAGCCCAGGAAGATCTGTCAGACATGCTTGTTCCTTTGATTTAGCTTTCCAACAACCAACACATTTTTCCAAATCTCAAGCCTAAGAAGGAGAAGAAAGAAGAAGAAAAGATGCAGGCAAAAATTGTTATTTCCTCAAATATCATCCGGCATCTAGACAGCACAGAGTTGAAGGTAATATGCACAACTAGATTAATACGAAGGAACATGTGGGACAAAATTTGTTAAATATTACTTATTGTTCCTAGAATGTGTCATTTGGTCATCTTGAAAGTCATCTACATGCTATCTTCTCCAATTTGAAACTGGAACCTGAAAAGCTTCCTGTTTACCTCTTGGTACTGTGTTTATATTTGATGTGTGCATCCACATCCGCATCTGCATACCTATGTGGGCTGATGGCCACTTGGAGGCCCACTTTTTCAAATAGGTTACCAGCTAAATGGATGCATACATAAGCTTGTTTTGCAACTGTATTTCTAGAAGAAGACCTAGGAGATCAGCTTCTCGGTTGCTATAAATTTGGTCAGCAAAGGTTTACTGAACAGACACCAGGCATCCTTCCCATGTGCCTTGGACAGCACACAGAACCCAAATCACGTGATGCAGCCTTCACCATTGACATAGGGGCTGCATCTATCTCAGTGGTTGTAGAAAGGTATAAATATTTGTCTTCCATAACCTACATTAAGGAGGTAAATGCTTATCTTAATTATGAATGAAGTGCAGCAGCTGCGTGTCTGGGCAGAGGTACTTTTAAAGGGATGTACACGTAAATGTGTCTTTGTTTGAAGCTTCAACCTAACTGTTACTTATCTTTTTTTGTTAACCAGCTACCTATGTTGCCTAGGTGTGTTGATGAGCTAGAACTTCAAAAATAAAAGTACTGTGATTATAATCTGTATTGTTATTAATAAAAAACACATTTGACTTAGACAAAGCTTGGATCACATGAATATGTAACTGTATTATAACAGATCTGCCAAGAGGTTTGCAGGACTGTAGACGGAAGATGAAATCATTAATTAAGGAATTACATCCACAAGGTGAAAAGTCCCTAAAGATAAGTATGTCAAGAGCTATTTTAGGGAAAAGATCTAGGGTTTCTGCATCTGAATAATTTTATGCAAATCTTCAATGGCAAACCTTGTGTGCATGTGAATATATTTTCCCTCTTGCATTAAGTGCTCTCAGTTCTGGGGTGTCAGACTTTTTGTGACAGACCCTGAAAAACTCAGAGGCTGTTCCTACATGATGCTCTTCATCAAAGTAGCCTCATACACATCAACAGTAGACCAGCAGCCAATGTGCCTAAAAGTTACAGGAGAGGACCTTTCAGGTGGTGAAGATCAGGGTGAATGTTCGCTCAGGGAAAGAAGGACTGAATGTAGGATAAGAGAGTGTAGGACATGGAACCCTTGGCTAATGATGAGGAAGGTCATCTCTTTCCTGAGCTCTGCTTAAAGATCCCTTTAAATCACTAGAGCAGTTTACATAAAAAATCTAAGCCAAGCTCAGAGAGAATAAGACCTATCAGGCTGTGGCTTTCTGGACGTGCAATAACCAGATCCCATATTTTGATGTCAATTTGACACAGGTCGCTCCAGTTCTGTGTGATGCTTTCCACTCTTCAGTTGTGCTGGTGTGAGAAAAAGGGATTAAACCCCATTTCTTTAGTACATGGGCAACCTCTCTTCCTATAAGTTATTTTGAAATATGCTATTTGTACTTTTCACATGATTAAATGCTTGCCTTAAGACACCTGAAACATCCTGTAGTTTGCACACACACGTGCGTGCGCGCACACACACATGCTGTAATCTCATGTAATACATATACAAACGTTCTCATTATTGTTTCTATCTATTTTTAATAGTTTCCATTGTGTTATTAGGAAAAATCTGTATGTGCGCTAGCAGTTGTGTGCTTAGTGTATTTATTTTGTAAACGCTTCTCTTTTATTTATTTTGATTTTTAGAAGAAAAACAGATTTCTTTTAATTTGATGACCTCCCTATTATATTCAACATGCATCTTTCCACTCCTTTTTTTGTAGTAGATAATACCTTTTAGCCACCAATTTAGCATAATTCCACATTCTAGTCTATTTTAAGTGACATTAATAGTGATCTATGGTTTGTTTTAGATAATGAGAAGGTTGAGAGGAACATTTTAAGAGGATTTTATACCATTTGTAAAGCAAGCAAGGAAACAAGCAAACAAATAAAACAGAACAAAAGATAAACAGAAACACTTTCCTGTTTTCTTTTCACTAATTTCTGGCAAGCTGAAACATTTTATGCTTTTGTGCGTATTTCAGTGAAGGCTTCTACTTGTTTAGGAAATAACTTTCTCCTGAGCCTGAGGTGGAAGAAGTAAGAAAACAGGGTCAGTGTATGTTGCTTAAACACAGTAGATGAAAGAACAAATAGTAGTGACCAAGCACTGCAATACTAGAAAGCAGAAAAAATAAATAATTGCAACTCTTACAGGTATCTCTTTTGAAGATCGGGGACATTAAAACATTTGCCTATCTTATGCACCTTTTGTGCATGTTTTTGGAGTACTGCTGGTGTTGAAAGTTGTTTTAAATTTGGAAATTTGCAGCACACCCAGGTCTGAACCAGGAAGCACTGCTGTGTAACGTGCCGTGAACCATCGAGGAAACACCTCCTTGGCGTGTGCTCAGTGATCCAGGACCTGTGATCAAACCCAAGCGAAAAGTTCTATTAACAGAAAATTACTATTGACTATGATCTATATTTTCACACATTTTTAATGGAAGTTCCTGCTGTCATCCAAACACGCTTTTTTCACCCCAAATAGTGGAAGCCCAGTCTTGGGCTTATGGCCAGGTGTGGGCTATGAATGCAACATCTCCCTGTATCCCAGCCTACCTAGTTCCCTGCAGTCCTTTGCCCCAGCTGTACCTAATTCCTTCAGTAAGGTCTGGTATTTTTCCCATAGATGAGGGTGAGACAATCCACTCGAAGTTTCAGCTATGCAGCTCAGATAGCAAAAGGTG